>NC_091995.1:50855231-51457883 GCF_044704955.1 Pristiophorus japonicus
GAGATATAGAATGAGGTGTCTACCGCCTCAAAGTGCGATATTCAGATGTTTTGCCCCAAGAGGAGAGCAGGGCACTAAGGGAAGTGTTTCACACTCCTCTTCGGGTGCTAACGGAGCGGTAACGCAGGAGGCCTACTCAATTGTTTGGCTCTAGGTTGCCGGCATCCTAGTGCCTGAAGATGAAAAACAAAATCTTGGTGAAAGTGTCAATGAACTCCACCCACATTTTCCCACTGCTGCAACAAATAAATAGAAGTTTAAAAACTTACATTTCACACTTACCTTGCAGTCCGGACGATACGGCCCCGGGATCCTCGCTGTACCGACTGCTTTCCCCTGCCGGTGTCAGCGCCAGGCGCTACCACAGGCGAGAGAGTGAATTTAATAAACGTGTGACTACGGCGGCGTTGCACACTCGGTGACCTCACTGGGTGGGCGGTGTTTGCGAGCGCAGCGCAATCTGTCAGTGTCACAGCTAAACCTTCACTGAAGTTCACGGCAGGAGCTGACAGAGCGGCGCTCGGGCGGTAGGTGTGGTTCAGCCCCTTAGCGCCCCTCTCTAACACTAATGGTGGTGCTAAACAGCCGACTTTCTACCCCTTAGAGTTTACACTGATATCGTGCCTTTCACCACCTCAAGACACCCCAAATGAAGTATGTTCAAAAGTGTTCACTACTGTAATAGATTGATGAGATAAATGACCAGAGAATCTCGGCATTTTATTGATGATGGGGGGCAATGTTGGCCCCAGAACACCAGGGAGAACTCCCCCTGCTTTTCTTCCAATAGTGGCCGTGGGATCTTTAATACAACACCGCAGAGAGCAGACATCAGGATGGCACCTCTGACAGTGCAGCCCCTCCCCTCAGTACTGGTACTGGCAGTGTTGGCCTGGATTATAAGCTCAAGAACTAGAGTGTATACATCTACCTCTGACAGTGCAGCCCCTCCCCTCAGTACTGGGACTGGCAGTGTTGGCCTGGATTATAAGCTCAAGAACTAGAGTGTATACATCTACCTCTGACAGTGCAGCCCTTCCCTCAGTACCGGCACAAGGACTGTGGGTCTGCATTATGGGATGAGGTATCCTGACACAGGAGCTGTAAGCGCGGCGCTCGGGGGTCGGTGTTGTTTGGCCCCTTAGCGCCCTCTCTAGCACGAATGGTGGTGCTAAACAGCCGACCTTCTACCCCATGGAGTTTACACTGATATCGTGCCTTTCACCACCTCAAGACACCCCAAATCCCTTTACAGCGAATGAAGTATGTTCGAATGTGGTCACTATTGTAATGTAGGATCCGTGACAGCAATTTTGCGCGCATCAAGTTCCCACATACACTGATGAGATAAATGACCAGAGAAACTCTGTGTTTTATTGATGATGGGGCGGTAAATGTTGGCCCCAGAACACCAGGGAGAACTCCCCTGCTCTTCTTCCAATAGTGGCCGTGGGATCTTTAATACACACCTGAGGGCAGACAGAGCCTCGGTTTAACGTATCAGGATGGCACCTCTGACAGTGCAGCCCCTCCCTCAGTACTGGTACTGGCAGTGTCGGGCTGGATTATCGGCTCAAGAACTAGAGTGTATACATCTACCTCTGACAGTGCAGCCCCTCCCTCAGTACCGGCACAAGGGTCTGCATAATGGGACGAGGTATCCTGACACAGAGGGGAGAGAGTGGGGAGCCAGTGAGCGGAGCTGGGAATGATACTGAAATGTGTCAGAGGAGTGTGAGTGAATTTGAATATTTGGTTTTGGGGTTGGAGTTGATTTATTCCCTTGTGTGTGTGGAACAGCGAGGCTTTGTTCAGCTGAAGCAAATCATGACCTGTTGTTGAGCAACCTGGGACCACAACCCAGGCCACTCGATTCATTCTACAGTTACAGTCAGAGGGACAGGTTATTGAGGGAGCAACCATTTCATTACCGACATTAAACGTATCGAAATGTATAAGATTATGAGAGGGCTTGACAAGGTGGATGCAGGGAGGAAGTTTCCATTGATGGGGGAGACTAGAACGAGAGGACATAATCTTAGAATAAGGGCCGCCCATGTCAAACTGAGATGAGGAGAAATTTCTTCTCTCAGAGGGTTGTAAATCTGTGGAATTCACTGCCTCAGAGAGCTGTGGAAGTTGGGACATTGAATAAATTTAAGACAGAAATCGACAGTTTCTTAAACTATCAGGGAATCAGGGGTTATGGGGAGCGGGCAGGGAAGTGGACCTCAGTGTATGATCGGATCAGCCATGATCGTATTAAATGGCGGAGCAGGCTCGAGGCTGTGGAATTTTCTGTCTCAGAGAGCTGTGGAAGCTGGGACACTGAATAAATTTCAGATAGAAATAGACAGTTTCTTAAACAATAAGGGAATAAGGTCAATCCCCTCATCTCCGGTGTCATGTATGTAACCACAATGTAACACCACTGTATTAGTGTATACACTCAATCCAGATGCAGACCTTGACCACAAGGGGTGAACTTGTGGGAGACACACCTTACCTGATCACACAGGTATAAAAAGGGAGGTCCCATGCAGGGTCATGGTCTTTGGAGTCCTGTGAATAAAGAGTTAAGGTCACAGAGTGACCTTGTCCCCAAAATGTGCCTCGTGTGGATTCATACTGTCGAGTAAGGACTTTACATGCGGAATCAACCTAGTGAACCTTCTCTGTACTGCCTCCAAAGCAAGTATATCCTTTCGTAAATATGGAAATCAAAACTGCAGTATTCCAGGTGTGGCTTCACCAATACCCTGTGTAACTGTAGCAAGACATCCATGCGTTTATACTCCATCCCCTTTGCAATAAAGGCCGAGATTCCATTGGACTTCCTGATCACTTGCTGTCCCTGCATACTAATGTTTTGTGTTTCATGCACAAGTGCCTCCAGGTCCCTCTGTACTGCAACAGTTTGATGAAGAACACAGCGCAGTGGGCAAAAAGTAAGCTGATAAATCAAAAGATGACGTTCAGCTTTCAGCGTTTCTGCGAAGAGTAGATCAGGAGTAACTCTTTCCAGTGGCAGGAGGGTCGGTAACCAGAGGACACAGATTTAAGGCCATTGACAATAGAACCAGAGGGAGAGATGAGGATAAATGTTTTTACGCAGCGAGTTGCTGTAATCTGGAATGCATTGCCTGAAAGGGCGGTGGAAGCAGATGCAGGGCATTGGGAAAAAGCAGGGGGAGTGGGATTAATTGTATAGTTCCTTCAAAGAGCCAGCACAGGCACGATGGGATAAATGGCCTCCTTCTGCACTGTGAGATTCTAATAAAGGATCATCCTTCACACTCCAGTGGATCAATCTGTCACCGGGCAGAATTTGAACGCACCCCAACCCTGTCTGAAAGGACTTGCAGTGTTGTGATAGTGGAGGCCTCTCCGATGGCCCCCCAGGTATAGGAAGGAACTGGTTCTGGTCCAGGACTAGTAACCCAGAGGGTGCGAGCTCAAATCCCACCCTGGCAAGTTGTGTAATTGAACTGAATAAATCTGGTGGGCTGCACAAGCAACAGCATTCGAGATATCTGCTGTCTCATATACAATGTACGGCACAAAAACAGGCCATTCGGCCCAACTGGTCCATGTTGGTGGTTATGCTCCACACGAGCCTCCTCCCACCAATTATCTCAGCATATCCTTCTACTCCTTTTTCTCTCCTGTGTTTATCTAGCTTCCCCTTACATCCATCGATGCTATTTCCCTCAACCACTCCCTGTACTATTAACTTCCATATTCTCACTACTCTCTGGGTAAAGACATTCCTCCTGAATTCCCTATTGGATTTATTAGTGACTACCTTAGATTAATAGTTCCTACATTACAACAGTGACTATACTTCAAAAAGCAAGTATTTCATTGGCTGTGAAGTGTTTTGGGACGTCCAAAGGTCGTGAAAGCCGCCATAAAATAGCAAGTTATTTCTTTCTTTATATTTATGACCTCTAGTTTTGGACGCTCCCTACTAGTGGAAACACCTTCTCTACGTCTTCCCTACTGAACCAATTCATAGACCCCCCTCAATCTTCTCTCTTCAAGACAAAGAGACCCAGCCTGTTCAATCTTTCCTGTTGGATATAACCTCATCATTATCATCATAGGAGGTCTCTCGTTTCGAGGATGACTTGCACGCCAAAAAAGGATGAATTCACGTGTTTCAATGAAGGACCGAATATTCCAGGTCCCAAACTACTTATTGAAGGGTGGAAGACGCCTGTGCCTGGATTTTTTTAACGTGTGGTTGCCGTTAAAACCAGCCACCACACGGGCTTGACAGAGCTCGGTCTTGGTTCAGTGGCAAGGATTAACCAAGATGATTGGAGACCAGCTCTGCTGCATGGACCTAGTGCGCACACATATTGCAATGTGGGCTGGCCCGTGCTGCCCCTGGGCCACGAACTCATGCCTCTCCACAGTCACTCATTGCTCCTGCGCCCTGACCTTCGCCCCTATCTCGCCGCTCCTGCTGTACCTGCCCATGCTCCAATCAGCGACCTGGAATTTGGTGACGTCCAATCCCATCGCCCTGTTCACAGCCATCGCTCTCCCGCTCGCGCTGTATCTTGTAGCTCCATGCTGCTCCTTTGAGGCCCCGACCTGCTGATGGTGCTTGAAGGTCGGGGCCACTGTGCCGCTCACCAGAGAGAGTGCACCTTTTCCTTATCCAGCCACAAGTCACTCCGATATCCAAAAAATCACAATGGCTTCAAAAACCAGCGAATGGGAATGAAAGTAGAGAAGTTGTGCAGAGAGGCTGGTTCTTTCCTTTCTCCACTGTGAAGCGCCTTGGGACATTTTTATAACTTTGGGCATTGTATTAATATCAAGTTATCGTTGTGCACTGATTTATTTTGTAATTGCAGGGGAAGAAATTCATTTGCGTTGATTTCATTTTATGGGCACGTAAAACGGGCGCAGCGATGACAGAGCTAGCGATGGAACGGCCCGCGTCCAACCTGCGCGGGCGTTTGGGCCGCTGATAAATTAGCTGTGCCCATTTTTTTTTAAGCTGTCCCTGATACCAACAGCAACAACAACTTATATTTAGACAATAACTTTAACGTAGTAAAACGTTGCAAGGTGCTTCACAGGAGTATTATAAGACAAAAAATTTGACACTGAGCCACATAAGGAGAATTTAGGACAGGTCACCATAAGCTCGTTATGTCTCAAATAAAGCAATGTGACTTAGTACTGTAGACTTGATCAGTGTGACCTTCGTCTCTTTATTTTCTGACAGCACGGGAGGCCTGCTTATATACAGTGCTCACAAGGGATGCTGGGATGCCTTGGGACTCCAACAGATGCACCCTCTGGTGGCGGCAGAATGCTGGTTACAAGGTGTTGCATACACATAACATCACTCCTCCCCCAAAGTCAAAAGTACACTTATTTGCAGGGTGAGACGGTCTGCGGCTTTCCGCTCCCGAGTCGATCGTCTCGGTACAAACTCAGGAGCAGGTGAGTTGGTTGGGCCTTCGCTGGGCTGCTGCACAGCTGGCCTTGCTGGGCTGCTGGGGATGATGGGTTCAGCTTCGTGGTTAACCGTGATGTCGGTTACCACTTGTGTGTGTATCAGAGGGTCGAAGGTGGTGGTGTCCTCTTCAGGTTGCTCGTGGCTGTCTGTGAATCGCAGTTTGGTTTGGTCCAAATGCTTTCTGCAAGTTAGTCCATTTGCAAGTTTGACCTCAAATACCCGACTCCCTTCTTTGGCTACAACAGTGCCAGCAAGCCATTTATGACCATCTCCATAGTTGAATACAAATACAGGATCATTGACTTCAATATCGCGTGACAAATTTACGCGATGACGGTACATGCTTTGTTGATGCCATCTGCCCTCGACATGATCGTGGAAATCAGGATGGATTAGAGAGAGCCTTGTTGTGAGTGCCCTTTTCATGAGCAGTTCGGCAGGGGAACCCTGGTGAGTGAGTGGGGTCTTGTGCGGTAGCTGAGCAGGACTCGGCACAGGCGGGTCTGCAGGGAGCCTCCAACACGCGTTTCAAGCTTTGCTTGATGGTTTGGACTGCCCATTCTGCCTGGCCGTTAGATGCGGGCTTGAACGGGGCAGATGTGACGTGCTTTATCCTATTGCGGGTCATGAATTCCTTGAATTCAGCGCTGGTGAAGCATAGCCCTTTGTCACTGACAAGGACATCAGGCGGGCCGTGCGTGGCAAACATGGCTCGTAGTCTTTCGATGGTGGCAGTGGACGTGCTTACAGATATTATTACACAATCAATCCAGTTTGAATAAGCATCCACAACAACCAAATACATTTTGCCTAGAAACGGGCCAGCGAAGTCAATGTGGATCCTAGACCACGGTTTGGAAGACCATGGCCACAAAGATAGCAGTGCCTCCCTGGGTGCATTGCTCAGTTGAGAGCAAGTGTTGCATTGGCGCACGCAAGACTCCAAATCTGAGTCGATACCGGGCCACCACACATGGGATCTGGCGATAGCTTTCATCATTACTATGTCTGAGTGGGTACTGTGTAGGTCGCGTCTGCACGTTTCCCTGCCTTTCTTAGGCAAAACTATGCGATTTCCCCACAAAAGACAGTCTGCCTGTATGGACATTTCGTCTTTGCACCGCTGGAACGGCTTGATCTCTTCATGCATCTCCACTGGGATGCTGGAGCAGCTCCCATGGAGGACACAGTTTTTTACAAGGGAGAGTAAAGGATCCTGGCTGGTCCAGGTCCAGATCACCAAGAGCAAGTCTGCAGGCTGTGCCATTTCCACCCCGGTGGTGAGCAATGATAGCTGACTGAGAGCATCAGCGCAGTTCTCCGTGCCTGGACTGTGGCGAATTGCATAGTTATATGCAGACAGTGTGAGCGCCCATCTTTGGATGCGAGCAGAGGCATTGGTATTAATACCTTTGCTCTCTGAGAATACTGATATGAGCGGCTTATGGTCAGTTTCGAACTCGAACTTCAGCCCAAACAGATACTGGTGCATTTTTTTTACCCCATAAATGCATGCTAGAGCTTCTTTTTCAATCATGCTGTAGGCCCTTTCGGCCTTGGACAAACTCTTGGACGCATAAGCGACCGGTTGCAATGTTCCCGATTCGTTTGCTTGTTGTTACACACACCCGACCCCGTACAAAGATGCACCTCAAGCTAGCACTAAACGTTTACATGGGTCATACAGAACAAGCAGTTTGTTGGAACATAACAGATTTCTGGCTTTCTCAAAAGCAGTCTCTGGTGATTTTCCCCATACCCAGTCATCTCCCTTGCAACACATGTAGAGGTTCTAGCAAGGTGCTTAACACGGGTAGCAAATGACCAAAATAATTGAGGTGTCCCAGGAACGAACGCAGCTCCGTCACGTTCTGTGGTCTCGGCGCGTTCTTGATGGCCTCCGCCTTGGAGTCAGTGGGTCTGATGCCATCTGTCGCGATTCTTCTCCCTAAGAACTCGACCTCTGGCACTGCAAAACACAGTTCGAGCGTTTCAACCTGAGTCCCACACGATTTAGCCAACTTAGAACCTCTTCCAGGTTCTGCAAGTGTTAACTGGTGTCCCAACCTGTGATCAATGTCGTCCTGGAAAACCACGGTGCGACTTTAGCAGACTCTCCATGTTCCTTTGAAAAATAGCCGCGGCTGATCAAATCCCAAACGGGCATCTATTGTAGGTGAACAGACCTTTGTGTGTGTTAATGCAGGTGAGCCCTTTCGAAGATTCCGCCAGCTCCTGCTTCATGAAGGGCAAGGTCAGGTCCAACTTAATGGGCGTCTTCCCTCCTGCCAGCGTCACAAATAGGTCGTCTGCCTTGGGTAGCGGGTACTGGTCCTGCAGCAAAAAACGCTTAATCATTACTTTATAGTCCCCACAAATTCTGACCGTGCCATCGCCCTTGAGAACCGGAACAATCAGACTGGCCCACTCGTTGAACTCAACCGGCGTGATGATGCCCTCATTGCAGCCTGTCCAGCTCGATCTCCACTTTCTCTCGCATCATCGATGGCACGTGCCTTGTGGTGGATGGGTTGTGCACCGGGAATCAAGTGGATCTGCACCTTCACCTCAAAGAAATTTCCGATGTCTGGCTCAAACAACAACAGGAACTTGCTCAAAACCTGGGCACATGAGGCGTTGTCGACGGACGAAAGCGCTCGGATGTCATCCCAGTTCCAGCAGATTTTTCCCAGACAGCTTCTGCTGAACATTGTGGGGCCATATCCTGGTACAATCCAGAGTGGTAGTTCATGCACCGCTCCATCATAGGAGACGTTTATTGCTGCACTGCCAATTACAGGGATCAGCTCTTTTGTGTAAGTTCGCAGCTTAGTATGAATAGGGTTCAGCTTGGGCCTTTGAGCCTTGTTGCACCACAGCCTCTCGAAGGCCTTTTTGCTCACACCCATGTCCAATTCCATGAATACTGGAATTCCATTCAGTTCAACTTTTAACATGATCGGTGGACATTTCGTGGTGAAGGTTTGAACCCTGTACACTTCTGCCTCCTCGGTTCGAGTCTCCAGTTCAGTTCGATCCACCATGGATCGGTCTTCCTCTGCAAAGTGGTGGTTTCCAGGGTTTGCAGCTCATCTGCACATTCGCTGCAGGTGTCCCATTGTTCCACAGCCTTGGCACGGACAGTGTTTGAAGCGGCATTGATGGGCTCGATGATCACTTCCGCAGCGCTGACAAGGTGTTGATTGCCTCGCATTCACACTTGATGGCGGACTCTGAGTCATCTGAGGTCGTGCAATTGCACGCGACTACGTTCTGCCATATGCAATCCTGCCTGAAAACGACATTAGTTTGTGTACAGTACTTGCTGATGCACCTTTATGCTGCAAAATTTGTTTGGTATTATCGCTGGTGGACATAAATGACTGGGCTATCGCTATGGCTTTGCTCAGGTTCGGTGTTTCAACAGTCAATAGATTGCGAAGGATAACCTCATGCCCAATGCCAAGCACAAAAAAGTCTCTTAGCATTTGCTCCAGGAATCCATCGAATTCGCAATGTCCTGCAAGGCGTCTTAGTTCGGCGACGTAGCTCGCCACTTCCTGGCCTTCAGACCATTGACATGTAAAAATCGATACCTTGCCATCAGAACGCTTTCCTTCAGATTTAGGTGCTCCCAGACCAACGTACACAGTTCTTCATACGATTTGGTTGTTGGTTTCACCGGAGCAATAAGATTCTTCATGAGACCATCAGCTGTTGTCCCGCAGACGGTGAGGAGGATCGCCCTTCGTTTGGCAGCATTCTCATTCCCTTCCAGCTCGTTGGCCACGAAGTATTGGTCGAGTCGCTCCATGAAGGCATTCCATTCGTCACCTTCTGAGAATTTCTCCAGGATACCAACAGTTCTCTGCATTTTCGCGTGATGGTTCGTTATCTATTACTCGTCGCCAGTTTTTATGTCTCAAATAAAGGAATGTTACTGAGTACTGTAGACTTGAGTAAGTATGACCTTAGTCTCTTTATTCTGACTCGTGTGCTGGCACAGTATGGGAGGCCTGCTTATATGCAGTGCTCCAGAGGGATGCTGGGATACCTTGGGACTCCAACAGATGCGCCCTCTGGTGGCGGTAGAATGCTGGTTACAAGGTGTTGCATACATAACAGGTTTTAAAGAGCACCTTAAAGGAGAACAGTGCAGAGAGGTTTATGGAGGAATTCCAGAGCTTAGGGCCTAGGCTGCTGAAGGCACAGCTGCCAATGGTGCAGTGATGGAAATCAGGGATGTGCAAGAGACCATGTAAATGAGGGGCTTCTGCCGGCGATGAAAGCAACCTGCCATTCATTTCCTCAAACGTCGGAGGCGCGACACATGCCAGCAGCTCACCCAGATAATGTTCATGAGGCCTAAGGACCAATTTCGGTCAGGTTAGGGCCTCCTGGTCAGAGTACCGCTGGTTATGGGCCTGAAAACCATAACCAATTTCTAACCCACAAGTTGATCATTGATGGCCATTGTTTTTTTATTTTCAATACAGACACAATGGGCTCATTCTGTGCCGTATCATTCAATGATTTTGGTTCATTTTGTATTTGCAGGTTGCTCTGGCTAAGGTAAAGGCAAATGAAGCGAAGGCGAAAGCTCAAGTGGCTCTGGACAAAGCAAATAACGCCAAGGATCAGATTAATCACTCAAACAAAGAGCTGCGTGACCTCATCAAGCTGATCCGAGACTTCCTTACACGTAAGAGCAGAGCGATAAATGGTCATGGTTATAATCTGCCTTTTGCGATGAGTGAAGTCGATTTATATCAACACACAGTGCTGCAGGTTGCTCCTGTAATGCAGCCTCTCAGCACAGGACAAGCTAATCTTTAGAGAGGCAACTGATCCAAGACTGGGTGTCCTACAGGGAATGGAACCTGCCATCCCTACCTGGTCTGGCCTACATGTGACTCCAGTCCTTCATTAGCACTATTTGATTCAGTGCCCTCAGTGCGACTTGGGTTGGTCAATGCTGCCTTGCCAGTGTCGTCCTCATCTCAAGAACAAATAAAAAATAAATTTGGAATGGTCACCAGCAGTGCACTGAAATATAAAACCATAAAGGGATTGAGGCCAAAGCCTTGTGTTTCTTCACCCATCTCCGTACAGAGGAGGATGTGGACACTGACAGCATCGAGATGGTGGCCAGGCGAGTTGTAGAGCTCTCGATCCTTCCTCCCCTCAGAAAATCCGCTACCTCACAGAGGAGATCAAAGACAAGGTCAACAGTTTGTCTAACATAGACACGATCTTGGATCAGACCGCCGATGACGTGAGGAAAGCGGAGCAACTCCTTCAGGACGCAAGAAGGGCATAATACGTTGACGGTAGAGACGGTGTCTGCCATGTGTGGTGTATTCACCTGTCTCAACACAACTTGGGAATAACAAATCGAAGAACCCAATTTTACCGAAATTGGTTTCTAAATCCTGCTGTCTGTATTGAAGTCCGACACCCTGTCCCAGAGTGGGGTAATGCAAGGTTCTGCCTTCAGTTTCTTTCCTCATTATACTGCCTCCACCCCACACATGTATGTGCACACACATTCACGCTTGCACGTGTCCATGCACTTGCACACGCACTCACACACTCTCGCGTACACACACTCTCGCGTACGCAAAATCACACACACGCTCACATTCACTCAGACACACATACTCCTCCCACTTTGCCAGAATGCTGCTGCCGGTCACTAATTCCCGGGCATCGTTCGTTTGCCGGGAATCTAAAGTCCGTTTTTATCTTTCTTTAACTGTGCTGGAGTCGTGCAGAAACTGTGAAGAAGACAGCAGAGGAGGTGAAGCTAGCCCTGGAGGAGGCTGACCGAGCTCAGCATGCTGCACAAAATGCAATCAGACCAGCAAAAGGAGACATAGAAGACACCGATCACACACTGAGCGGGGTAAGGAATAGATGTTCAATCATGTGACCTTTTCTCACTAATTCTGTCCCCTTCTTAGCTTCTTTGAGTTGGGACACAGAACATAGGAGCAGGAGGAGGCCCATTCAATCCCTCGAGCTGTTACAAAGGAACAGGAGGAGGCCCATTCAGCCCCTCGAGCCTGTTACACAGGAACAGGAGCAGCCGAGCCAGTCCCTCAAGCCTGTTCCATCATTTAATCGTCTTTGCTCCATATCCCTTGATACCGTTACCCAACAAAAATCTATCCATTTTAGTCTTTACATTTTCAATTGATCCCCAGCATCCACAGCCTTTTGGGGAAGAGAGTTCCAGATTCCCACTACTCATTGTGTGAAGAAGTACTTGCTGATTTCACTCCTAAGTATTTTAAGATCATGCCTTTTTATGGATACACTGTACTCTTCTTAATCTAAGTCACTTATTTCACATTATCTGATCATTCGAATCTTTTAGCATTTCAAGTCTGCTATCTTGTTTTGTCTGCTGCTCCATTCATTGATTCATTCATGGTACCTATTTAGCTGTGCCATAATGTTCAGCAGTATCCGTTCTCATGTCAGCTGATGAGATAAAGACTATTATGACCCACCTGGCCGGGGTCCCAATGAAAATAAGTGTTTTGTCTCTCTCTATTTTCACAGATATGGAGTGAAACAGTGAGTGCAGGAGAGAGAGCTGATGAAAGCCATGGACCGACTGATACAGCTGGACAACAGAATCGATGCACTGAAAATGAAACGAGCCAACAACAGCGTGGTGGCAGTGCAGGCAGAAATAACCGCTGCAATGGCACGGGATAAAGTCAACGGGGCCAAACAGGTACAACTGAAGAGAGCAAAGCTCTCAACCATGCGCGAGATGGAAAGGCGGTAAAAAGGAAAACTGCGCTTGCGGAAAGAGCTGGGGAGTGGGATTAATGGGATAGCTCTTTCCAAGTGCTGGCATAGGCACGAGAAGCCGAATGGCCTCTTTCTGTTCTGTACAATTCTATCACCCTGCCAGTTTCTGGCGAGTGTCCTTCTCGCCTGGTCAGAAGAGCAGGTTAAAACCGTAGCCTGTGGGAAGTGAGCAGGCGTCAACAGATGAGTCCCCTGGACGATTTTAACTGCCCGCCCGCCTGGCAGAAACCTGGTTAAAATCGCCCCTAAAAACTGATGTGCTATGCGTTGCCGGCATTTTGTTTTATAATTGAAATTCGATGGTGAGTTTACCCCCTCCACAAAACACATTATGGAACAATATCCGTTGATTCCTGCAGCTGCGAAGCTTAGCTTCAGCTGTGCTGTGTGGACTAGTAATATCGGTCCAGAAATTCCGGCCTCCCAGGTCCGTACGGAGTGTGTACAGACCCGGGAAGGCATCACAAAAGCCGGTTTTCAGCGCACAATGCTCATGCGCTGAAATCCGGCTTTTCGGATCTGGAGCTTGACAGATCCTCTTTATCTCGGCAGCTAGGACATTTGCATGGGCAAGATTGCAGTATTTACCCAGATCTTACCCAGCCAATGTCCTGAAAACTCTTCCGCCTGATAAAAGCAGGCGCATTGCCTAATCTTACAGGTGCAAAGGCTTTAAAATACACGTAACATTTTTAAATAAAATTATAAAAACACATTTTATTGTTTAAAAACCCTCCCCACTACGGTAAATTTATTTTAAACCATAATTAGAAAAATATTTTTTTTTAATAATACATAAATAATTTAAATTAATAAAAATATGTGGTGTATTTTTTCTATTTTTTATTAGTGTTTTGGGTGTTTGCGGGAGGTTTTTCATTCATAATAATGGGAACTGCAACTTATGGCGTTCCCATGAGAACATACTTTACCTTGATTGGCTGCCCAGAGCCATGTGACTGCAGCTCCAGCCCTGTGCATGTCCTGTGTGTCCGTGCTGCAACGCGCAGTCAGTGGAGGCGTGGGCGCAGCAGCTTCAGGGAAGTGCACATCTTTTTTAAGTTTTTCCCTCGATCACCCGCGGGAAGCAGCCGACTGGGATTTCTGGGCCAGCATTTTAATTGGCCTCTGTTGAGCTTTCTGCGGATGTTTTGCGGTTTTCGAAAGACACATTCAAATGTTTCAACACATTCAAAACATTTCATGCTGAGTGGAGACTTGGCACATCCCCACCGTGATCCGTCTGAGATTGGGAATTTAGCAGAGTGGGGAAATTAAACCTCTGTTCCACCACTTTGTGACATCACAGAACTGCATTGTCCTGCTAACAGCACAGACAACCGAAGGTTGTGAAGGATAAACAAAAGACTGAGAACATAGAATTACATAGAATGTACAGCACAGAAGCAACGAGCCTCCTCCCATCCCTCTTCATTTATAAAAAAATGTGTTCATGGGATGTGAACGTCACTGGCAAGGCCAGTATTTATTAAATAAGAAAATAACATAATAGGAGGAGGAGCAGGTCATTTGACCCCTCGAGTCTGCTAAAACCATTTAATAAGAGCATGGCTGATCTGATCACAGACACAGCTCCACTTCCCTGCCTGCTCCCCATAACCTTTTATTCCCTCATTGCTCAAAAATCTGTATATCTCCACCTTAAATATATTCAATGACCCAGCCTCCACAGCTCTCTGGGGCAGAGAATGCCACAGATTTACAACCCTTTGAGAGATGAAATTCCTCCTCATCTCAGTTTCTATGTTTCTTCTATTTTCTATGTTGCTATAGGAAAGGGGTACTGAGGGAATGATCAGCCATGATCTTATTGAATGGCGGTGCTGGCTCGAAGGGCCGAATGGACTACTCCTGCATCTATTTTCTATGTTTCTAAATGAGCGGCCAATTATTCTGAGACTATGTCCCCTATATGAGTGGAAATATCCTCTCTGCATCCACCTTGTCAAGCCCCCTCATTATCTTATATGTTTCGATAAGATCACCTCTTATTCTTCTGAACTCCAATGAGTATAGGCCCAACCTACTCAACCTATCTTCATAAATCAACCCCTTCATCTGTGGAATCAACCTAGTAAACCTGCTCTGAACAGCCTCCAATGCAAGTATATCCTTCCTTAAATACCCATCCCGAATTGCCCTTGAGAAGGTGGTGGTGAGCCGCCTTCTTGAACCGCTGCAGTCCATGTGGTGAAGGTGCTCCCACAGTGCTGTTAGGGAGGGAGTTCCAGGTTTTTGACCCAGCGACGATGAAGGAACAGCAATTTATTTCCAAGTCAGGATGGTGCATGATTTGCAGGTGATGGTATTTCCATGCGCCTGTTACTCTTGTCCTTCTAGGTGGTAGAGGTCGGTGGTTTGGGAGGAGCTGGCGAAGAAGCCTTGGCGAGTTGCAGATGGTACACACTGCAGCCACGGTATGCCGGTGGTGGAAGGAGTGAATGTTTAAGGTGGTGGATGGGTGCCAATTAAGTGAGCTGCTTTGTCCTGGAAGGTGTTGAGCTTCTTGAGTGTGGTTGGAGCTGCACTCATTCAGGCAAACAGAGAGTATTCCATCACACTCCTGACTTGTGCCTTCTCGATGGTGGAAAGGCTTTTGGGGAGTCAGATGGTGAGACACTTGCCGCAGAAAACCCCGCCTCTGACCCGCTCTTACAAAAGCAACAAACTGCAGATGCTGGAAATCGGAAATAAAAAGAGAAAATGCTTGAAACACTCAGCAGACGAGGCAGCATCTGTGGCGAAAGAAACAGAGTCAACACTTCAGATCAATAATTTACTCCGTTTCTCTCTCCACAGATGTCGTCCAACCCGCTGAACCTTTCAATCATCCTGTTTTTACTTATTATTAGATGCAGTTTTTCTTTACAGCATCACCCTGACCTGCATTGGCTCCTGGTCCAGCAATGGGTGATGCCTGGTCCCAAGAACTCCAACGGTCTTGGACTTCACTCTGAAGCGAGATATCAGCCAGGCAATGAGAGGTAACCCTCACTCACTCCATTAACAGTTGGGGTCACTGGACAGTGATTGGGAGCAGGAACCCTGGCTGATTTCCGCTCTCTCTTACTCAGGGGTCACTGGACAGTGATCAGGAGCAGGAACCCTGGCTGATTTCCGCTCTCTCTAACCCAGGGGTCGCTGGACAGTGATCAGGACCAGGAACCCTGGCTGATTTCCCCTCTCTCTAACTCAGGGGTCACTGGACTGTGATCAGGAGCAGGAACCCTGGCTGATTTCCTCTCTCTCTAACCCAGGGATAAATGAACAGTGATCAGGACCAGGAACACTGACTGACTTTCCCTCTCTCTAATCCAGGTATCACTGGACAGTGATGAGCAGCAGAAACCCTGGATGAATTTTTTCAAAGAAGCAGTAACACGGAGTGAGTAAGGCAGATGGGTTTAGGGAGCGATTCCTTGGGAAGCGGACAAAGACACCTGCCGGTGGGGTGGAGGAATGAGAGGGAAGGGTGTGGATGGCCTGAAACATAAAAAATAGGAGCAGGAGTAGGCCATTCAGCCCTTCGAGTCTGCACCGCCATTCAATATGATCATGGCTGATCCTCTATCTCAACACCATATTCCCGTTTTTTCCCCATACGCCGTGATGTTTTTTGTTTCTACAAATTCATCTATCTCCCTCTTAAATATATTCAGTGACTTGGCCTCCACAGCCTTCTGTGGTCGAGAATTCCACAGGTTCACCACCCTCTGAATGAAAAAGTTTCTTCTCATTTCGGCGCTAAATTTCCGACCCCATATCCTGAGTCTGTGACCCCTTGTTCTAGACTTCCCAACCAGGGGAAACATCTTCCCCGCATCCAGTCTATCCAACCCAGTTAGAATTTTATACGTTTCAATGAGATCCTCTCTCATTCTTCTAAATACAGGCAGAGTCGACCCAATCTCTCCCCATATGACAGCCCTGCCATCCCAGGAATCAGTCTGGTGAACCTTCGCTGCACTCGCTGAATGGCAGAGGATCTATACTTACATTCCACTATTACACATGGGAGAGAGGAATAGGAATATCGAACACTGACTTACCAGTCCCAGTAACACAGGCAGAGAGCACCAGGGAAAGCCAATTCCTCATGATGATGGATTGCAGTTTCACCACCTCACTCCGATTCTGCTCGAATCCCCAACCGTGTGCCCTGGTAAATGCTGGGCGAGAAATGGTGTCTCTCACCGAGATCGCAGACAGTGCCTTTTGTACCAATATTTGCACGTACGTGCTGTAATGGCCTCAGTCCCTGCTCCCATCCTGTGCTGTAACACAGAGAGCTCTCTCTCCCTCTCGCTCATGCTCATGCACTCACTCACCGGCATGCTCACAGTCACAGTCACTTTCCAGCAGGGTCTCTGGACAATAATCAGGAGCAGGAACCTTTGCTGATTTCCCCACTCTCTAACCCAGGGTTCTCTGGACAGAAGTTAGAAGCAGAAACTCTGGCTGATTTCCTCTCTCTCTAACCCAGGGGTCACTGGACAGTGAACACGAGCAAGAACCCTGGCTGATTTCCCCACTCTCTAACCCAGGGGTCTCTGGACAGCGATCAGGAGCAGGAACCCTGGCTGATTTCCCCTCTCTCTAACCCAGGGGTCATTGGACAGTGATTAGGAGGAACCCTGGCTGATTTCCCCTCTCTCTAACCCAGGGTTCACTGGACAGTGATCAGAAGCAGGAACCCTGGCTGATTTCCCCTCTCTCTAACCCAGGGTCATTGGACAGTGATCAAAAGCAGGAATCCTGGCTGATTTCCCTTCTCCCTAATCCAGGGGTCACTGGACAGTGAGTAGGAGCAGGAACCCTGGATGAATTTATTTTAACAGGAGCAATAACGCGGAGTGAGTAAAGCAGATGGGTTTAGGGAACGATTCCTTGGGAGACGGATTTTCTCTCTCTCTAACCCAGGGTCACTGAGGCTTCATTGCAGTCCCTTACCATCCACCCCGGCTGGGATCAGCTCACTCAGCACAGGCCGAGAATGGAGCCTTGGCCTTTCCTGCTGTGTGTGTGTGGGGTGCAGTACCACACCTGGTGTGACATGCTCACTCCGCAAAGGCCGGAAACTGGACCTTTCTTGTACTGTCCCTAAACAGAAATACCAGGCCCAATGTAACTCCCCAAGTGTGCTGGTGGAAGACAGAGACAGAAAATGGTTTCAGTTTCCATGGCAGAATCTGCACAGAGCAGATTAGAGATATAGAAATTCAGCACTGCTCGCATTGAGGAGGTGATGTAGCCGGGACGTTATCTTTAGCACCAGGCGGTGTCTACCGTCTCAAAGTGCGATATTCAGATGTTTCGCCCCAAGAGGAGAGCAGGGCACTAAGGGAAGTGTTTCACACTCCTCTACGGGCGCTAACGGAGCGGTAACGCAGGAGGCCTACTCAATTGTTTGGCTCTAGGTTGCCGGCATCCTAGTGCCTGAAGATGAAAAACAAAATCTTGGTGAAAGTGTCAATGAACTACACCCACATTTTCCCACTGCTGCAACAAATAAATAGAAGTTTAAAAACTTACATTTCAGCACTTACCTTGCAGTCCGGACGATACGGCCCCGGGATCCTCGCTGTACCGACTGCTTTCCCCTGCCGGTGTCAGCGCCAGGCGCTACCACAGACGATAGAGTGAATTTAATAAACGTGTTGACTACGGCGGCGTTGCACACTCGGTGACCTCACTGGGTGGGCGGTGTTTGTGAGCGCAGCGCAATCTGTCAGCGTCACAGCTAAACCTTCACTGAAGTTCACGGCAGGAGCTGACAGAGCGGCGCTCGGGCGGTAGGTGTGGTTCAGCCCCTTAGCGCCCCTCTCTAGCACTAATGGTGGTGCTAAACAGCCGACTTTCTACCCCATAGAGTTTACACTGATACCGTGCCTTTCACCACCTCAAGACACCCCTTTACAGTGAATGAAGTATGTTCGAATGTGGTCACTACTGTAATTTAGGAACCGTGACAGCAATTTTGCGCATAGCAAGTTCCCACATACACTGATGAGATAAATGACCAGAGAATCTCTGTGTTTTATTGGTGATGGGGGGGAATGTTGGCCCCAGAACACCAGGGAGAACTCCCCCTGTTCTTCTTCCAATAGTGGCCGTGGGATCTTTAATACACACCTGAGGGTGGACAGAGCCTCGGTTTAACTATCAGGATGGCACCTCTGACAGTGCAGCCACTCCCTCAGTACTGGTACCAGCAGTGTTGACCTGGATTATAGGCTCAAGAACTAGAGTGTATACATCTATCTCTGACAGTGCAGCCCTTCCCTCAGTACTGGTACCAGCAGTGTTGACCTGGATTATAGGCTCAAGAACTAGAGTGTATACATCTACCTCTGACAGTGCAGCCCTTCCCTCAGTACCGGCACCAGTATTGTGGGTCTGGATTATGGGATGAGGTATCCTGACTCAGAGCGGAGAGAGTGGAGAGCCAGTGAGTGGAGCTGGGAATGATACTGACATGTGTCAGAAGAGTGTGAGTGAATTTGAATATTTGGTTTTGGGGTTGGAGTTGATTTGTTCCCTTGTGTGTGTGGGACAGCGAGGCTTTGTTCAGCTGATGCAAATCCTGACCTGTTGATGAGCAACCTGGGACCACAACCCAGGCCACTCGATTCATTCTACAGTTACAGTCAGAGGGACAGGTTACCGAGGGTGCAACCCTTTCAGTGCCGACATTAAACATATCAAAATGTATAAGATTATGAGGGGGCTTGACAAGGTGGATGCAGAGAGGAAGTTTCCATTGATGGGGGAGACAAGAACGAGAGGACATAATCTTAGAATAAGGGGCCGCCCATGTAAAACTGAGATGAGGAGAAACTTCTGCTCTCAGAGGGTTGTAAATCTGTGGAATTTGCTGTCTCAGAGAGCTGTGGAAGCTGGGACATTGAATAAATTTAAGACAGAAATCGACAGTTTCTTAAACTATAAAGGAATAAGGGGTTATGGGGAGCGGGCAGGGAAGTGGACCCGAGTACATGATCGGATCAGCCATGATCGTATTAAATGGCGGAGCAGGCTCAAGCCTGTGGAATTCGCTTCCTCGGAGAGCTGTGGAAGCTGGGACACTGAATAAATTTAAGACAGAAATAGACAGTTTCTTAAACAATAAGGGAATAAGGTCAATCCCCTCATCTCCAGAATCAACCTAGTGAACCTTCTCTGTACTGCCTCCAAAGCAAGTATATCCTTTCGTAAATATGGAAATCAAAACTGCAGTATTCCAGGTGTACCCTCACCAATACCCTGTGTAACTGTAGCAAGACATCCATGCGTTGATACTCCATCCCCTTTGCAATAAAGGCCGAGATTCTATTGGACTTCCTGATCACTTGCTGTCCCTGCATACTAACCTTTTGTGTTTCATGCACAAGTACCTCCAGGTCCCTCTGTACTGCAACAGTTTGATGAAGAACACAGCGAAGTGGGCAAAAAGAGAGCTGATAAATCAAAAGATGACTTTCAGCTTTCAGCGTTTCTGCTAAGAGTAGATCAGGAGTAACTCTTTCCAGTGGCAGGAGGGTCGGTAACCAGAGGACACAGATTTAAGGTAATTGGCAATAGAACCAGAGGGAGAGATGAGGACAAATGTTTTTACGCAGCGAGTTGTGTGATCTGGAATGCATTGCCTGAAAGGGCGGTGGAAGCAGATGCAGGGCATTGGGAAAGAGCAGGGGGAGTGCGATTAATTGTATAGTTCCTTCAAAGAGCCAGCACAGGCACGATGGGATAAATGGCCTCCTTCTGCACTGTGAGATTCTAATAAAGGATCATCCTTCACACTCCAGTGGATCAATCTGTCACCGGGCAGAATTTGAACGCACCCCAACCCTGTCTGAAAGGATTTGCAGTGTTGTGATAGTGGAGGCCTCTCTGATGGCCCCCCAGGTATAGGAAGGAACTGGTTCTGGTCCAGGACTAGTAACCCAGAGGGTGCGAGCTCAAATCCCACCCTGGCAAGTTGTGTGATTGAGCTGAATAAATCTGGTGGGCTGCACAAGCAACAACATTCGAGATATCTGCCGGCTCATATACAATGTACGGCACAAAAACAGGCCATTCGGCCCAACTGGTCCATGTTGGTGGTTATGCTCCACACGAACCTCCTCCCACCATTTATCTCAGCATATCCTTTACTTCCTTTTTCCCTCGTGAGTTTATCCAGCTTCCCCTTACATCCATCTATGCTATTTCCCTCAACCACTCCCTGTACTATCAAGTTCCACATTCTCACCACTCTCTGTGTAAAGACATTCCTCCTGAATTCCCGATTGGATTTATTAGTGACTACCTTATATTAATAGTTCCTACATTACAACAGTGACTATACTTCAAAAAGCAAGTATTTCATTGGCTGTGAAGTGTTTTGGGACGTCCAAAGGTCGTGAAAGCCGCCATAAAATAGCAAGTTATTTCTTTCTTTATATTTATGGCCTCTAGTTTTGGACGCTCCCTACTAGTGGAAACACCTTCTCTACGTCTTCCCTATTGAACCACTTCATAGACCCCCCTCAATCTTCTCTCTTCAAGACAAAGAGACCCAGCCTGTTCAATCTTTCCTGTTGGATATCACCTCATCATCATCATCATAGGCAGTCCTTGTATTGAGGATGCCTTACTTCCACGCTAAAAAAGGATGAGTTCACAAGTGTTTCAATGAAGGACCGAACATTCCAGGTCCCGAACTACATGTTGAAGGGTGGAAGATGCCTGTGCCTGGATTTTTTTAATATGCGATGGCCGTTGCACACCAGCCACCACACGGGCTTGACAGTGCTAGGTCTTGGTCCAGTGGCAAGGATTAACCAAGACGTCTGGAGACCAACTCTGCTGCACGGACCTAGTGCGCACACATATTGCAGTGTGGGCTGGTCCGTGTTGCCCCTGGGCCCAGAACTCACGCCTCTCCACGGTCACTCACCACTCCTGCGCCCTGACTTTCGCCCCTGTCTCACTGCTCCTGCTGTACCTACCCACGCTCCAATCAGCGACCTGGACTTTGGTGACGTCCAATCCCTTCGCCCTGTTCACAGCCGTCGCTCTCCTGCTCGCGCTGTATCTTGTAGCTCCATGCTGTTCCTTTGAGACCCCGACCTGCCAATGGTCCTTGGAGGTCGGGGCCACTGTGCCACGCACCAGAGAGAGTGCACCTTATTTTTATCCAGCCACAAGTCACTCCGATATCCAAAAATGCACAATGGCTTCAAATACCAGCGAATTGGAATGAAAGTAGAGAAGTTGTGCATAGAGGCTGGTTCTTTTCTTCTTACACTGTGAAGCGCCTTGGGACATTTTTATAACTTTGGGCATTGTACAAATACCAAGTTATCATTGTGCACTGATTTATTTTGTAATTACAGGGGAAGAAATTCATTTGCGTTGACTTCATTTTATGGGGACATAAAACGGACGCAGTGATGACAGATCTAGTGGTGGAGCGGCCCGCGTCCAACCTGCGCGGGCGTTTGGGGGACTGATAAACTAGTCATGCCCATTTTTTTTTAGCTGTCCCTGATACCAACAACACCATCAACTTATATTTAGACAACGCCTTTAAGTTAGGAAAACGTTGCAGGGTGCTTCACAGGAGTATTATAAGACAAAAAATTTGACACTGAGCCACATAAGGAGAATTTAGGATAGGTGGCTCAGTGTCAAATTTTTTGTCTTATAATTCTCCTGTGAATACTGTAGACTTGAGTAAGTGTGACCTTTGTCTATTCTGACTCCAGAGTGCTGGCACAGCATGGGAGGCCTGCTTATATGCATTGATCCCAAGGGATGCTGGGATCCCTTGGGACTCCAACAGATGCGCCCTCTGGTGGCGGTAGATTGCTGGTTACAAGGTGTTGCATACACATAACATCACTGCTCCCCCAAGGTCAACAGTACACTTATTTACAGCGTGAGCCGATCTGGGGCTTTCCGCTCCCTCGTCGATCGTCTCGGTACAAACACAGGAGCAGGTGAGTTGGTTGGGCCTTCGCTGGGCTGCTGCACAGCTGGCCTTGCTGGGCTGCTGGGGATGATGGGTTCAACTTCGTGGTCAACCGTGATGTCGGTTACCACTTGTGTGTGTATCAGAGGGTCGAAGGTGGTGGTGTCCTCTTCAGGTTGCTCGTGGCTGTCTGTGAATCGCAGTTTGGTTTGGTCCAAATGCTTTCTGCAAGTTAGTCCATTTGCAAGTTTGACATCAAACATCCTACTCCCTTCTTTGGCTATATCAGTGCCAGCAAGCCATTTGGGACTATGTCCATAGCTGAGTACAAATACTGGGTCATTGACTTCAATATCGCGTGACAAATTTGCGCGATCATGGTACATGCTTTGTTGATGCCGCCTGCCCTCGACATGATCATGGAAATCAGGGTGGACTAGAGAGAGCCTTGTTTTGAGTGCCCTTTTTATGAACAGTTCGACAGGGGGAACCCCGGTGAGCGAGTGGGGTCTTGTGCGGTAACTGATCAGGACTCAGGACAGGTGAGTCTGCAGGGAGCCTTCTGACATACCTTTCAAGCTTTCCTTGATGGTTCGGACTGCCCGTTCTGCCTGGCCATTAGATGCGGGCTTGAACGGGGCAGATGTGACGTGCCTGATCCTATTGCGGGTCATGAATTCCTTGAATTCAGCGCTGGTGAAGCACGGCCCATTGTCGCTGACAAGGACATCGGGCAGGCCGTGCGTGGCAAACATAGCTCATAGGCTTTCGATGGTGGCAGTGGACGTGCTTACAAACATTATTACACACTCAATCCATTTTGAATAAGCATCCACAATAAACAAAAACATTTTGCTTAGAAACGGACCAGCGAAGTCAATGTGGATCCTAGACCACGGTTTGGAGGGCCATGACCACAAACTTAGCGGTGCCTCCCTGGGTGCATTGCTCAATTGAGAGCAAGTGTTGCATTGGCGCATGCAAGACTCCAAATCTGAGTCGATACTGGGCCACCACACATGGGATCTGGCTGTAGCTTTCATCATTACTATGCCTGGGTGGGTACTGTGTAGGTCACGTATGAATGTTTCCCTGCCTTTCTTCGGCAAAACCATGCCATTACTCCACAAAAGACAGTATGCCTGTATGGACATTTCATATTTGCGCTGCTGGAACGACTTGATCTCTTCATGCATCTCCGCTGGGACGCTGGACCAGCTCTCATGGAGGACACAGGTTTTTTTACAAGGAACAGGATAGGATCCTGCCTGGTCCAGGTCCTGATATGGCGGGCCGTAACGGTTGACTTTACGTTTTCAAATGCATCCATCACCAAGAACAAGTCTGCAAGTTGTGCCATTTCCACCCCGGTGGTGGGCAATGATCACCGACTGAGAGCATCAGCGCAGTTCTCAGTGCCTGGCCTGTGGCGAATTACATAGTTCTATGCAGACAGCGTGAGCGTCCATTGTTGGATGCGAGCAGAGGCATTGGTATTAATATCTTTGCTCTCTGAGAATAGCGATGTGAGTGGCTTATGGTCAGTTTCTAACTCGAACTTAAGCCCACCGATACTGGTGCATTTTTGTTACCCTGTTAATGCATGCCAGAGCTTCTTTTTTAATCATGCTATAGGCTCTTTCGGCCTTGGTCAAACTCTTGAATGCATAAGCAACGGGTTGCAATGTTCCCGATTTGTTTGCTTGTTGTAACACACACCCGACCCCGTAAGAAGATGCATCGCAAGCTAGCACTAAACGTTTACATGGGTCATATCGAACAAGTAGTTTGTTGCAATGTAAAACATTTCTGGCTTTCTCAAAAGCAGCCTCTTGTGATTTCCCCCATACCCAGTCACCTGCTTTGCGTATCAACACAAGTAGAGGTTCTAGCAAGGTGCTTAACCCGGGTAGGACATGACCAAAATAATTGAGAAGTCCCAGGAACGACCGCAGCTCCGTCACATTCTGTGGTCTCGGCGCGTTCTTGATGGCCTTCGTCTTGGCATCGGTGGGTCTGATGCCATCTGCTGCAATTCTTCTCCCTAAGAACTCAACCTCTGGCGCCAGGGAAACACACTTCGAGCTTTTCAACCTGAGTCCCACTCGAATTAGCCAACTTAGAACTCTTCCAGATTCTGCAAGTGTTTGATGGTGTCCTGACCTGTGATCAATATGGCGTCCAGGAAAACCACGATGCACTGAATCGACTTTAACAGACTCTCCACGTTCCTTTGAAAAATAGCCGCGGCCGATCGAATCCCAAACGGGCATCTATTGTAGATGAACAGACCTTTGTGCGTGTTGATGCAGGTGAGGCCTTTCGAAGATTCCACCAGCTCCTGCGTCATGTAGGGCAAGGTCAGGTCCAACTTGGTGAACGTCTTTCCTCCTGCCAGCATCTCAAATAGGTCGTCTGCCTTGGGTAGCGGGTACTGGTCCTGAGGCGAAAAATGGTTCATCGTTACTTTATTGTCCCCGCAAATTCTGACCGTGCCATCGCCCTTGAGAACTGGAACAATCGGACTGGCCCACTCGTTGAACTCAACCGGCGCGATGATGCCCTCTCGTTGCAGCCTGTCCAGCTCGATCTCCACTTTCTTTTGCATCATGTGTGGCACCGCACGTGCCTTGTGGTGGATGGGTCGTGTACCGGGAACCAAGTGGATCTGTACCTTTATCCCAGAGAAATTTCCGATGTCTGGTTCAAACAACGACGGGAAGTTGCTCAGAACCTGGGCACATGAGGCGTTGTCGACGGACGAAAGCGCTCGGATGTCGTCCCAGTTCCAGCGGATTTTCCCAACCAGCTTCTGCCGAACAGTGTGGGGCCATCTCCTGTCACAATCCATAGTGGTAGTTCGTGCACTGCTCCATCATAGGAGACTGTTACTGCTGCACTGCCAATTAAGGAATCAGTTCTTTAGTGTAAGTTCTCAGCTTGGTATGAATAGAGTTCAGCTTGGGCCTTTGTGCCTTGTTGCACCATAGCTTCTCGAAGGCCTTTTTGCTCACACCTGTATCCAATTCCATGGATACTGGAATTCCGTTCAGTTCAACTTTTAACATGATTGGCAGACATTTCATGGTGAAGGTATGTACCCCGTACACTTCTGCCTCCCCGGTTCGAGTCTCCAGTTCAGATTGATCTGCCATGGATCGGTCTTCCTCTGCAACGTAGTGGTTTGCAGGGTTTGCAGCTCATCTGCACATTCACTACAGGTGTCCCATTGTTCCACAACCTTGGCACGCATAGTGTTTGAAGCGGCATTGATGGGCTCGATGATTACCTCCGCAGCGCCAACAAGGTGTTAATTGTCTCATATTCACACATGATGGCGGACTCTGAGTCATCTGAGGTCGTGCAGTTGCAGGCATGTACGTTCTGCCATATGCATTCCTGCCTGAAAACAACGTTACTTTGTGTACAGTACTTGCCGATGCATTTTTATGCTGCAAAATTTATTTGGTGTTATCGTTGGTGGACATAAATGCCAGGGCTATCGTTATGGCTTTGCTCAGGTTCAGTGTTTCAATATTCAATCGTTTGCAAAGGATAACTTCATGCCCAAAACCAAGCACAAAAAAGTCTCTTAGCATTTGCTCCAGGAAGCCATCAAATTCGCAATGTCTTGCAAGCGCCTTAGTTCGGCAACGTAGCTTGCCACTTCCTAGCCTTTGGACCGTTGACATGTATAAAATCGATACCTTGCCATCAGAACGCTCTCCTTCGGATTTAGGTGCTCCCAGACCAGCGTACACAGTTCTTCATACGATTTGGTTGTTGGTTTCACCGGAGCATAAAGCCATAGGTTGTTGCCCTGCAGACGGTGAGGAGGATCGCCCTTCATTTGACAGTGTTCTCATTCCCTTCCAGCTCGTTGGCCACGAAGTATTGGTCGAGTCACTTCATGAAGGCCTTCCAAGAATTTCTCCAGGATACCAACAGATCTCTGCATTTTCGTGCGATGGTTCATTATCTATTACTCATCGCCAGTTGTTATGTCTCAAATAAAGCAATGTGACTGAGTACTGCAGACTTGAGTAAGTATGACCTTAGTCTCTTTATTCTGACTTGAGTGCTGGCACAGCATGGGAGGCCTGCTTAAGTGCAGTGCTCCCAAGGGATGCTGGGATCCCTTGGGACTCCAACAGATGCACCCTCTGGTAGCGGTAGAATGCTGGTTACAAGGTATTGCATACATAACAGGTTTTAAATAGCATCTTAAAGGAGAACAGAGCAGAGAGGTTTAGGGAGGAATTCCAGAGCTTAGGACCTAGGCTGCTGAAGGCACAGCTGTCAATGATGCAGCGATGGAAATCAGGGATGTGCAAGAGGCCATGTAAATGAGGGGCTTCTGCCGGCGATGAAAGCAACCTGCCATTCATTTCCTCAAACGTCGGAGGCACGACACATGCCAGCAGCTCACCCAGATAATGTTAATGAGGCCCGAGGACCAACTTCGGTCAGGTTCGGGCCCCTGGTCAGAGTGCCGCTGGTTATGGACCCAAAAACCATAACCAATTTCTTGCCCACAAGTTGATCATTGATGGCCATTGTTTTTTTATTTTCAATACAGACACAATGGGCTCATTCTGTGCCGTATCATGCTAAGATTTCGGATTATTTTGTATTTGCAGGTTGATCTGGCTAAGGTAAAGGCAAATGAAGCGAAGGCGAAAGCTCAAGTGACTCTGGACAAAGCAAATAACGCCAAGGATCAGGTTAATCGCTCAAACAAAGCTGCGTGACCTCATCAAGCAGATCCGAGACTTCCTTACACGTAAGAGCAGAGCAGTAAATGGTCACGGTTATAATCTGCCTTTTGCAATGAGTGAAGTAGATTTATACCAACACACAGTGCTGCAGGGAGCTCCTGTAATGCAGCCTCTCAGCACAGGACAAGCTAATCTTCAGAGAGGCGACTGATCCAAGACTGGGTGTCCGACAGGGAAGGGAACCTGCCACCCCTACCTGGTCTGGCCTACATGTGACTCCAGTCCCACATTACCACTACTTGATTCAATGCCCTCAGGACGACTTGGGTTGATCAATGCTGCCTTGCCAGTGTCGTCCTCATCTCAAGAACAAATAAAAAATAAATTCGGAATTGTCGCCAGCAGTGCGCTGAAATATAAAACCATAAAGGGATTGAGGCCAATGCTTTTTTTTTCACCCATCTCCGTACAGAGGGTGCGGATCCTGACAGCATCGAGACAGCGGCCAGTCGAGTTGTCGAGCTCTCGAACCCTGCCTCCCCTCAGCAAATCCATTACCTCGCAGACGAGATCAAAGACAAGGTCAACAGTTGTCTAACGTAAACAGTATTTTGGATCAGACCGCCGATGATTTGAGGAAAGCGGAGCAACTCCTTCAGGACGCAAGAAGGGCACGGTACATTCACGGCAGAGACAGTCTCTGCCATGTGTGGTGTATTCACCTGTCTCAACACAACTTGGGAATAACAAATAGAATAAGTCAATTTTACCGAAATTGGTTTCTAAATCCTGCCTCAGAGTCGGGTAATGCAAGGTTCTGCCCTCAGTTTCTTTCCCTATTACACTGCCTCCCCCCCCCCCACACAAGTATGTGCGCACACATTCAGGCTTACATGTGTACATGCACTTGCACACACACTCTTGTGTACACGCACTCTCGCGTACACACACTGCCGCGTACACAGACTCACTCACACATAATCACACACACGCTCACATTCACTCAGACACACATACTCCTCCCACTTTGCCAGAATGCTGCCGCCAGTCGCTAATTCCGTGGCATCGTTCGTTTGCCAGGAATCTAAAGTCCGTTTTTATCTTTCTTTAACTGTGCTGGAGCCGTGCAGAAACTGTGAAGAAGACAGCAGAGGTGGTGAAGCTTGCCCTGGAGGAGGCTGACTGAACTCAGCATGCTGCACAAAATGCAATCAGACCAGCAAAAGGAGACACAGAAGAGACCGATCAGACACTGAGCGGGGTAAGGAAGGAGTGTTCAATCATGTGATCTTTTCTCACTAATTCTGACCCCTTCTTAACTTCTTTGAGTTGGGACACAGAACATCGGAACAGGAGGAGGCCATTCAGCACCTCGAGCCTGTTACTTAGGGACAGGAGGAGGCCCATTCAGCCCATCGAGCCTGTTACTCAGGAGCAGGAGGAGACCCATTCAGCCCCAAGAGCCTGATACACACGAACAGGAAGAAGCCCATTCAGACCCTCGAGACTGTTACACAGGAATAGCAGGAGGTCCATTCAGCCCCGAGAGCCTGTTACACAGGAATAGCAGGAGGCCCATTCAGCCCCTTGAGCCTGTTACACAGGAACAGAAGGAGGCCATTCAGTCGCTCGAGCCTGTTACACAGGAACAGGAGGAGGCCATTCAGCCCCTCGAACCTGTTACACAGGAACAGGAGGAGGCCTATTCAGCTCCTCATGTCTGTTCCATCATTTAACCGTCTTTGCTCCATATCCCTTGATACCGTTACCCAACAAAATTCTATTTATTTTAGGCTTTACATTTTCAATTGATCCCCAACATCCGCAGCCTTTTGGGGAAGAGAGTTCCAGATTCCCACTACCCATTGTGTGAAGAAGTGCTTGCTGATTTCACTCCGAAGTATTTTAAGATCATGTCTTTTTATAGAAACACTGTACACTTCTGAATCCAAGTCACTTATTTCACATTATCTGATCATTCGAATCTTGTTGCATTTCGAGTCTGCCACCTTGTTTTGCCTGCTGTTCCATTCATTGATTCATTCATGGTACCTATTTAGCTGTGCCATAATGTTCAGCAGTATCCTTTCTCATGTCAGCTGATGAGATAAAGACTATTATGACCCACGTGGCCGGGGTCCCAATGATAGTAAGTGTTCTGCCTCTCTCTATTTTCACAGATATGGAGTGAAACAGTGAGTGCAGGAGAGAGAACAGATGAAAGCCATGGACCGACTGATGCAGCTGGACAACAGAATCGATGCACTGAAAATGAAACGAGCCAGCAACAGCCTGGTGGCAGCACAGCAGGAGAAACCGCTGCAATGGCACAGGATAAAGTCAACGGGACCAAACAGGTACAACTGAAGAGAGCAAAGCTCTCAACCATGCACGAGATGGAAAGGCGGTAAAAAGGAAAACTGCGCTTGCGGAAAGAGCTGGGGAGTGGGATTAATGGGATAGCTCTTTCCAAGAGCTGGCATAGCCACGATGAGCCGAATGGCCTCTTTCTGTTCTGTACAATTCTATGACTCCGCCAGTTTCTGGCGAGTGTCCTTCTCGCCTGGTCAGAAGAGCAGGTTAAAACCGTAGCCTGTGGGAAGTGAGCAGGCGTCAACAGATGAGTCCCCTGGACGATTTTAACTGCCAGCCCGCCTGGTGGAAACCTGGTTAAAATCGCCCCTAAAAACTGATGTGCTATTCGTTGCCAGCACTTTGTTTCATTTTGTTTTATAATTGAAGAAAACTTGTACTGGAACTGACTGCTCAGTCCACCAATCAATTTTGCCCACAAATCCTGCCAATGTACTATCCCAGACTGTAGAGTCCCATTGGAAATGTGATGGACCTTTACTTTGGGAGAGAGAAAAGGACTTGAGCTGAAACTGATTGGTATTTTCCATTCGTTGTGGTGTAAAACTGATGGGGCGCAGATTTTGACTTTGTGCAATGGTGTAAAACAGGTGACAGCCAATCGACAGCCCGCTTTACATCATAACAACAAAAGAATTAGGAACAGGAGTAGGCCATCTAGCCCCTCGAGCCTGCTCCGCCATTCAACAAGATCATGGCTGATCTGGCCGTGGACTGAGCTCCACTTACCCGCCCGCTCCCCATAACCCTTAATTCCGTTATTGGTTAAAATCTATCGATCTGTGACTTGAATACATTCAATGAGCTAGCCTCAACTGCTTCCTTGGGCAGAGAATTCCACAGATTCACAACCCTCTGGGAGAAGACATTCCTTCTCAACTCGATTTTAAATTGGCTCCCCCGTATTTTGAGGCTGTGCCCCCTCGTTCTAGTCTCCCCGACCAGTGGAAACAACCTCTCTGCCTCTATCTTGTCTATCCCTTTCATTATTTTAAATGTTTCTGTAAGATCACCCCTCATCCTTCTGAACTCCAGCGAGTAAAGACCCAGTCTACTCAATCTATCATCATAAGGTCACCCCCTCATCTCCGGAATCAGCCGAGTGAATCGTCTCTGTACCCCCTCCAAAGCTAGTATATCCTTCCTTAAGACCAAAACTGCACGCAGTACTCCAGGTGCGGCCTCATCAATACCCTATACAGTTGCAGCAGGTCCTCCCTGCTTTTGTACTCCATCCCTCTCGCAATGAAGGCCAACATTCCATTCGCCTTCCTGATTACCTGCTGCAACTGCAAACTAACATTTTGGGATTCATGCACAAGGACCCCCAGGTCCCTCTGCACCGCAGCATGTTGTAATTTCTCCCCATTCAAATAATATTCCCTTTTACTGGTTTTTTTTCCATGATGGATGACCTCACATTTTCCAACATTGTATTCCATCTGCCAAACCTTAGCCCATTCGCTTAACCTATCCAAATCTCTTTGCAGCCTCTCTGTGTCCTCTACACAACCTGCTTTCCCATTAATCTTTGTGTCATCTGCAAATTTTGTTACACTACACTCTGTCCCCTCTTCCAGGTCATCTATGTATATTGTAAACAGTTGTGGTCCCAGCACCGATCCCTGTGGCACACCACTAACCACCGATTTCCAACCCGAAAAGGACCCATTTATCCCGACTCTCTGCTTTTGTTAGCTAGCCAATTCTCTATCCATGCTAATACATTTCCTCTGACGGCGCGTACCTTTATCTTCTGCAGTAACCTTTTGTGTGGCACCTTATCGAATGCCTTTTGAAAATCTAAATACACCACATCCATCGGTACACCTCTATCCACCATGCTCGTTATATCCTCAAAGAATTCCAGTAAATTAGTTAAACATGATTTCCCTTTCATGAATCCATGTTGCGTCTGCTTGATTGCACTATTCCTATCGAGATGTCCCGCTATTTCTTCTTTAATGATAGCTTCAAGCATTTTCCCCACTACAGATGTTAAACTAACCGACCTATAGTTACCTGCCTTTTGTCTGCCCTCTTTTTTAAACAGGCGTTACATTAGCTGCTTTCCAATCCGCTGGTATCTCCCCAGAGCCCAGAGAATTTTGGTCAATTATAATGAATGCTTCTGCTATAACTTCCGCCATCTCTTTTAATACCCTAGGATGCATTTCATCAGGACCAGGGGACTTGTCTACCTTGAGTCCCATTAGCCTGTCCATCACTACCCCCCGAGTGATAATGATTATCTCAAGGTCCTCCCTTCCCACATTCCCGTGACCAGCAATTTTTGGCATGGTTTTTGTGTCTTCCTGTGAAGACCGAAGCAAAATAATTGTTTAAGAACATAAGAACATAAGATTAAAGTCTCAGCCATTTCCACATTTCCCATTATTAATTCACCTTCTCATCTTCTAAGGGACCAACATTTACTTTAGTCACTCTTTTCCATTTTATATATCGGTAAAAGCTTTTACTATGTGTTTTTATGTTTTGCGCAAGTTTACTTTCGTAATCTATCTTTCCTTTCTTTATTGCTTTCTTAGTCATTCTTTGCTGTCGTTTAAAATTTTCCCAATCTGCTAGTTTCCCACTAACCTTGGCCACCTCAAACATATTGATTTTTAATTTGATACTCTCCTTTATTTCCTTGTGTTGTAGGTATTAGGCACCCTAGGGCAACGGCACCTGTAGTATAAGGTTAGAACTAAATATGTAACTTGTACCATAAAATGGCTACCAGTGAAGCCTCAAGGGATTTCTGTTAGCTGAAATTAGACCGCATTCTTGGAGACTGATACTTGTTGTTTCCCACACACAGGACTAGAAGCAAACTCTGCAGGTGTCTCTAAATCAGCCAGGCCTCAGGACTAAATGTTCTGTTGAAAGTAAGGACAATACGACTCTGTAGCAGGATTGAGATAAGGAGGCTACCCAAACAGAGCATCCAAGGACAGTAAGATAAGGGAGGCCCAGGCCATGTTACAAGACACATGAGTCATTCCTAGCAACACACCCCTTAGCAACACATCTCTTGGCAACACATGAGCCACTTTACGTTTAGAGACTAACGCTATCTATTGGTCTAATGTAACTGTAGTAAACTGTTGTATGTAACTGTAGTAAACTGTTGTAAAACATATAAAGATCCATGAAACCCTTTGTTCAGCGGAGAGAAGCCTGGATCCAGTCCTGTGACTTCCTCCCCGCTGGCGTCAATAAAGGCCACACTGGCGTTGGAACCAACTCTGAGTGTTGAGTGATTCTTCTGATAAACACTAACACTAACAGTGGCATCACGAACAGGATTTCGGGGTCGCTGGACGCCCTTGGAAAAACCCGGATGAGTATAAAACACGATTTTTAATTATAAAGGGTGCGGAAGGTGGATGCTGGTTGATCGACACGAGGGGACGGTCCAATATCTCAAACACCTAGCCTGAGCCTGAATTAAGAGGACTTTAGTCCCACGTGACGGCCAGGAATTAAGTAGGTGCCGGGAACACACTTGGACCGTGGGATCGTGATACTGAAAGACATCTTCCGGACCCAGTAGTTTAATTTGAGATATACCCCGGGGTAGAACCAAGCGGTGTACAGCGGCTAACGGAATCCAAACCTGTGAACAGGGTCGGACCAACGGGCAGAGCGGTGGTAGGTAGTCGTTAAGGATACGTAGAGCGCTGCGAGAATTGCTTAAACGCATTTTAAAAATTGTATAAGTTTGTGTAACAGCAGACTTGTGACCTGACAGCAGCCCAGAGACGGTCTACTACAAGTTGTGCGAGGTAAAAGGCAAACCTCTGAGAGTAGATTCCTAACGGTTCGAGTCCTATCCAGGAATGGCCATGAAAGCAAGTAAACTCGAGTGGGGATCAGAAGGGTCCCTTACCCGCCATCTGGCGGAAAAGCAAAATAAACTAATGGTGGGAGAAGGAACGGAAAGTCAAAAAAGAAAAAAAGCTGTGGTCTTGATACTGCGAGCCCATGTAAATTAACATAGGAAGTTAATCAATTAATAGGAAAGAAGAGAGACTGTTGTAAATGTCTGGTCGTTGAGTGAGAGTCCCTGTGTGATTTTGTGACTGCGGAATGAATTTTTATGTTGTCATGTTTCTGAAAGCCTGGTTGGAAGAGGAATGCAAGTGTCTGTTTATTTTAGCTAACCTTTTGTAGTGTTGTCCTGTATGTGGGAAGTTTTAAGTTCGAAACGCAGGTGTGGATTTATTCGGATGATAAGTTACGGAGCTAGGAAATGTACAAAGGATAGGTTTGTTGAGCAAAAGATTTATTTGACACACTCACTAACTTGCCGAAAGAAAACATGCAATGATGATTACATTGGGTTGAAAGACATAAATTTAGTCTTGGAATGAGATAAAGAATGCTTTTAAAAAAAAAAGCTTCTAGCAAAAAAAAAAGTTTTAAATAAAGATTGAAATTAACAAATGTGTTTGTGATGGAAAAGGACATAACTTACTAAATACTAGTTGATGTTTGCTGTAAAAAAGATATTGGTTTAATTAGAAGAAGAAAAAATTGGAAGAGGTAAAAGACACTCTACATGGATTCGAATTTTAAATTATGAGAAAGTTTCAATGCAGTTTGAAAAGATTTCCAAAATGGACAGTGTTTATCAAGAAAAGTCCCGAACAGTCTAAACAAGCAGGAGGGTTTTGAAGATCTAAGCTACGCGAACTCAGCATAGAAAAAAAACTGGGAATTAGAGAATCTTACTGAATTCTTAAATTCTTATAGAAAATGGAACTGGCACAGAAGTTTAGATTTTGTGCTGAGAGAGAAATTTAAAAAAAAAAATTGAATTTCAGTAAACAAAATTGGTATTAAAAATGTGTGGTCTCGTTTTAAATCAATTTTTAAAAAAAGATTCTTTGGCAAGTACTTGAATTAGAAGTTAAGAAAACATTGGAGTTTACTCTAAAATGCCATCTTCCCTGATGAGAAGATTTTTATTTTGCTGTTTAACAGATTCCTAATTTCTAAGCAAGTTTTGAAGGCACAAAGACTTTTTTTTTTCAGATGATTACGTGAAGTCACGTAATGACATCAGGTCTTCTGACAAACCTGGAAAGGAGTTAACCCTTTCCATTGACAGCCGTTTTATACTGAACATTATTAATTTGGATTTCTTAATAGAAAAAAAAGACTCACCTAACAGAGGAAACAAAAATAAAAACAGAACTAGCTTATGTAATAATACTTGCCTGATACAATAAAGAAATAGATACTCAAACAAAACAAATTGAAGAGTTAAAAGCTAAGATAAACAGGCTGGAAGAGATGTTTTAAAAAAAAACTGGACTCGACAGATAGTGCAGTGCGCAGCCATAGCACCATCACCTATGGCAAGAGAGCCAATGTACCCCACGGTGGGTAGGTGTAGTCCACAAACCCAACCTAACGGTAAAGCAGACAGCGATGTTTGGAGGAATAATGGTGGAATTGGTGTTGATTGGAGTTTGGATAATATTTAGATGGGTCATCGTGCAGGCTCGAGCACAGCAGGCTCAAACGCAAAACCGACGGCAGCCCAGACAGGGACATGAAGTGATAGAGATGGTACGACCATAAAGAATATGGTTGACCTAATCCTTACCTTCGATTCCACAGCGTGACAGCGACACAAGTCGACCAGAACCTAACACCTGGTGACGACCAGGCTATCTGTTTAAAATTTTCAGATAAAACACTCACCAAGATGGGACCGCAGTAGTGACTTCGACTCTGGGGACTCATGATACTGGGAACCTCAAGACCCATGCAAACACTGGATGATACCAACGGATTGCAGCGCACTCAGGAAATAAACAACTACATGAACTATGGAGTCTTGTTTAATTTAACGGATGGAATGTGCATCCCAGCAGCCAAGGACTGGAGCAAGGACAGGACTTATTTTAATGCATGGTTACAAGTAAATCCTAACAAGAACCGGGTATGTGTACAATGCTCCATGGGTATAAGGAGCAGCTGCATTAAACGGAGGGATGTCAAAGGGCCCGATGAATGTACTTTCGGCATAATTTGCGCGCCTCCGGGACAGTCCCAGCAATCAGTCATCCGCAAAAAGGGAGTGGGGCTGTGTGGGTACTACGAGGAGGTGGGGGCAGCTGCAATATCATTGTATGTATGCTTCTCACCCCCTCCGACACCGCGCCCCATAAGAACCACTACATTGCCCGAGGAACTGCCTTGTCCCATAACTACTAAGGGACCAGAAAATAGGATTGTAATGTACAACGAAGGGGAATTATTGTATGATAATGTTAAACATGAAATTGTGCCTGTTCTGATCAATATTTCAGGCATCCAGATGCCAGAAAACTGTACAGAACAGTCAAGGAAAATGTACAATGTATTAAGTAAAGTTGTAATGCAACAGGCTGCCGATGCAACGGGTGCCAGTAGATTCCGAGGACAGGGGTCAGCCCCCAGGACAAAGAGGGAACTAGTTAATGATATTGCTACCGTTTTCAATACAGGGACCTCCGTAGTAAACTCGCTTGACATACAAGGATTAAATGAGAGGGTGGAACAGCTTAGAGGGGTGATGAAGGGGTTATTAGAGAGGGTGGAGCAAAACTAGGAAGACCAAGCCAACCTAAGAAAGGAGGGTGCCGAAATCCAGTTGGATGGCATCTCAGTCCTGGAAGCTCACGCCAAAACCATCAATCACCTCATTGATAGAGAAAAAGATACAGGAAAGCAAAGACAGGGGCAACTCTGTCACGCTTATGGTCTGTGGATGGTGGGACAGATCCGCCACAATCTCGACTAGATCCAACGCGGGGAAGTACCCGATTGGATAGACAGTTCACATTTGGCTCAGTTGGCAATCCAGAGGGGGACTCTGGATAACTGTACTCTGAAGGGACTGACCCGAGTATACCCAGCAATTCCAGACTGCCAGATGGGAAGGAATACTGGGATAGGGATAGTCCTGATGATCCCTATAGCCACGCCACTCAGGGCTGTTCCCCCTGTACCAACTAGAGAATATCGGAGTAATCCGTTATCATCTGACCACCACCTCCGCCGTTCACCGAAACGACATACTTACCAGGATTTCCCTAACAGATTGCAAGCAAAGGGGGGGGATCAAAGTATGCCCTCACCCGGTAGGCCGAGGTGAGCTTGACGAGTACGGGTTTAACCGAACTGACGGGTGTGTACTAGAAATAGTGCCCACACACAGGCACTTCGCGAGAGCAGGCTACGGAGGGAAGGGAAGATACTGCGTCTCTACCACAGAGCGTTCATACCAGTATAATGACCTGCAGTGCCCGATACCACAGCAAAACTTTTGCTTTACGCCACTACGACCTGTCACGATTGGGCAAACGCATATCACCCAGGTTAGGCGCCGGAAGCCTGAAGTTATAGAGGTAACCGATCAGCTCCACGATCATTTACAGGATTATGACGAGCCAAATCAGGTGCCGATCCCACATCTAACCGAAGTATTACGAGAATTGAGGCTCAGGGTGGGTTAATCCGTAAAGCTCTACCACCAACTGCAAACTAAAATCAAAGTACTGGAAGAAGATATTGAAATAGACTTACAATGTCAGAGTTGATGGAGAAAGGTCTGGGACTGGGGAATAAATGTGAACATCCTTCCTTGGATTCGTATAATTTCACACATACTGGTCGGGATACAATTGATCTTAGCAATAACATGGGGCATAATGGCCTGCCAGGCATGCAGGCACCATGCACAACGAAGAGGGTCCCATGACCGGTCCCCAGATACTAAACAAGCCTATCTAATAAAGGAGAAGGAGGATTTGACCTTAGTTAATTTGATCTAAGCAACCGGGACTCCTGAAACCGCGTGACTGGCCAGCACGTTGAGGCAGGGAGTACCGGGCCGTGCACAAAATCTAACATAAGTAGGGCAGTCGGTTAAAGGGGGACTAGGACTAGTCCCCTTACCGAAAGGAGGGAATTGTTATAGGTATTAGGCACCCTAGGGCAACGGCACCTGTAGGATAAGGTTAGAAATACACCTGTAGTATAAGGTTAGAACTAAATATGTAACTTGTACCATAAAATGGCTACCAGTGAAGCCTCAAGGGATTTCTGTTAGCTGAAATTAGACCGCATTCTTGGAGACTGATACTTGTTGTTTCCCACACACTGGACTAGAAGCAAACTCTGCAGGTGTCTCTAAATCAGCCAGGCCTCAGGACTAAATGTTCTGTTGAAAGTAAGGACAATACGACTCTGTAGCAGGATTGAGATAAGGAGGCTACCCAAACAAAGCATCCAAGGACAGTAAGTTAAGGGAGGCCCAGGCCATGTTACAAGACACATGAGTCATTCCTAGCAACACACCCCTTAGCAACACATCTCTTGGCAACACATGAGCCACTTTACGTTTAGAGACTAACTCTATCAATTGGTCTAATGTAACTGTAGTAAACTGTTGTATGTAACTGTAGTAAACTGTTGTAAAACATATAAAGATCCATGAAACCCTTTGTTCAGCGGAGAGAAGCCTGGATCCAGTCCTGAGGCTTCCTCCCCGCTGGCGTCAATAAAGGCCGCACTGGCATTGGAACCGACTCTGAGTGTTGAGTGATTCTTCTGATAAACACGAACACTAACACCTTGGTTATCCACGGCTGGTTATCCCTTCTCTTACCGCCCTTCTTTTTCACTGGAATATATTTTTGTTGAGCACTATGAAAGAGCTCCTTAAAAGTCCTCCACTGTTCCTCAATTGTGCCACCATTTAGTCTGTGTTCCCAGTCTACTTTAGCCAACTCTGCCCTCATCCCACTGTCTTCCCCTTTGTTTAAGCATAGTACGCTCGTTTCTGACACAACTTCCTCACCCTCAATCTATATTACAAATTCAACCATACTGTGATCACTCATTCCGAGAGGATCTTTTACTCGGAGATCGTTTATTATTCCTGTCTCATTACACAAGACCAGATCTAAGATAGCTTGCTCCCTTGTCGGTTCTGTAACATACTGTTCTAAGAAACAAACCCGTGTGCATTCGATGAATTCCTCCTCAAGGCTACCCCGTGCGATTTGATTTGATTTGACCAATCGATATGTAGGTTAAAATCCCCCATGATTACTGCCGTTCCTTTTTCACATGCCTCCATTATTCCCTTGATTATTGCCCGCCCCACCATGAAGTTATTATTTGGGGGCCTATAAACTACGCCCACCAGTGACTTTTTCCCCTTACCATCTCTAATCTCCACCCACAATGATTCAACATTTTGTTCATTAGAGCCAATATCATCTCTCACAACTGCCCTGATATCATCCTTTATTAACAGAGCTACCCCACCTCCTTTCCCTTCTTGTCTATCTTTCCGAATTGTCAGATACCCCTATATGTTTAATTCCCAGTCTTGGCCACCCTGCTATCACGTTTTGTAATGGCCACCAAATCATACCCATTTGTAATGATTTGTGCCGTCAACTCATTTACTTTATTTTGAATGCTGCTTGTGTTTAGGTAGAGTGTTTTAATACTAGTGTTTTAATACTACTCCCGAGTAACTTCAAATGAAATGAAAATGGGGAGAGATGTAAAACGTGCTGCCGACTCGCTATCACCGCTCTACTCCAGATGTTGGACAGACAGCTCACAGACAAATATAAAATTGTGCATGGTCTAATAGAAAAAAGAGTGGCACGGTTTTCAATGCTCAACACAAAGCGGAGAACCTTCGGGATGAAGCCAAGCAGCTCGTGAAAGATGCACAGAACAATCTGGAAAGACTCAATGGTGAGATGATGCCACGCAGCACAAGCAACATTTTCAGAGCAAGATTTGCCGGGAGTTGTGTGTGACATTTCTCACATAAATTTTACTTTAAGGAAATATGTGGTTGAAAAGTGCAGATTTTGGGCCGGCTCTGAGCAGCAAATGTAAAAAAAGACAAAGAAAGACTTGCATTTCTATAGCGTCTTTCACGGCCTCAGGGTGTTCCAAAGCACTTTTCAGCCAATGAAGTATTTTTGAAGTGGAGTCACTGTTGCAATAAGAAAATTGTTATGTATCTGTAAAGCATGCACTCCCATGTTCCGCCACCAGGGAGCTCATCCCCTGAAGTCCCAAGGGATCCCAGCATCCCTTGGGAGCACTGTATATAAGTCGGCCCCTAAGGCCTGTTCCTCACTCTGGAGTGTCTTATTAAAGACTGAGGTCACTGTTACTTTAACCTCCCTGTGTGCAGCTTCATCTGTATTAGGAGCACAGTAACTGGTGACGAGAATACGAATCCAACGCAAAGATGCAGCAAACTGTGGGCATCCTGGAGAAGTTCTCGGAGGGTGAGGACTGGGAAGCCCCTATGTCGAACGGCTAGAGCAATACTTTGTAGCCAACGAGCTGGACGGAGAAGGAAGCGCTGCAAAAAGGAGAGCAGTCCTCCACACAGTCTGCGGGGCACCGACCTGCAGCCTCATGAAGAATCTTCTGGCTCTGGTGAAACCCACAGATAAGTCGTATGAGGAGCTGTATACATTGGTTCTGGAGCATCTTAACACAAGGGAGAGCGCGCTGATGGTGAGGTATTGGTTCTACACGTACCAGTGATCGGAAGGTCAGGAAGTGGCGAGCTACATCGCCGAGCTAAGGCGACTTGCAGGACAATGTGAGTTTGATGGTTACCTGGAGCAAATGCTCAGAGACTTTTTATACTGGGCATTGGCCACGAGACCATCCTACGAAAACTTTTGACTGCAGAGACACCGACCCTCAGTAAGGCCATTGCGATAGCACAGGCGTTTATGCCCACCAGTGATAACACCAAACAAATCTCTCAGCACACAAGTGTAAGCAATGTTCATAAATTAACTGGAACTGTGTTTGCGAGCAGAAATGAACAGGGCAGAACCCATGAGTCTGCAACTGCCAGCAGACCTCAGGTGACCCAGATGACTCAGAGTCCCCAACAAAGGATGAATGCAAGGCAATTCAGATCTTGTTGGCGTTGTGGAGGCTTCCATTCAGACTATTCATGACGCTTCAAAGGGTATGTTTGCAAGAGCTGTGGAACAATGGGGCACCTCCAACAAGCTTACAAACGAGCTGCAAGCTCTGCAAAACCTGCTAACCACCACATAGCAGAGGAGGATCAAAGCAATTTCGAGCCTGAGAGAGAGGAGGCAGATGCTGGAGTACACGGGGTGCACACATTTTCGACGAAATGTCCACCTATAATACTAAACGTAAAACTACCCATAGCTATGGAACTGGACACTGGCGCTAGCCAATCCATCATGAGTAAAAAGATGTTCGAGAGACTGTGGTGCAACAAGGCACTCAGACCAGCCCTGAGCCCCATCCACACGAAACTGAGAACGTACACCAAAGAGCTTATCACTGTCCTGGGAGGCACCATGGTCAAGGTCACCGACGAGGGCACGGTGCACAAACTGCCACTCTGGATTGTCCCAGGCGATGGTCCCACACTGCTTGGAAGGAGCTGGCTGGGCAAAATCCGCTGGAACTGGGATGACATCCGAGCGCTATCACATGTCGATGAGGCCTCATGTACCCAGGTTCTTAACAAATTTCCTTCCCTTTTTGAGCCAGGCATTGGAAACTTTTCCGGGACGAAGGTGCGGATCCACTTGGTCCCAGAGGCACGACCCATTCACCACAAGGCGCGAGAGGTACCTCACATGATGAGGGAGAGAGTGGAAATCGAGCTAGACAGGCTGCATCACAAGGGCATCATCTCCCCAGTGGAATTCAGCGAGTGGGCCAGCCTGATTGTTCCAGTACTCAAAAGTGATGGCACGGTCAGGGTTTGCGGCGATTATAAAGTAACTATTAATCGTTTCTCGCTACAGGATCAATACCCGCTACCTAAGGCAGACAACCTATTTGCGACACTGGCAGGAGGCAAGACGTTCACCAAGCTCGACCTGACTTCGGCCTACATGACGCAGGAGCTGGAGGAGTCTTCGAAGGGCCTCACCTGCATCAACACGCACAAGGGGCTGTTCATCTACAACAGATGACCAGTTTGAATTCGGTCGGCTGCAGCGATCTTCTAGAGAAACATGGAGAGCCTACACAAGTCTGTACCATACACAGTGGTCTTTCAGGACGACATATTGGTCATGGGTTGGGACACCACCAAGCACCTACAAAACCTGGAGGAGGTCCTCCAGCAACTGAATCGTTTAGGGCTGCGGCTGAAGAGATCAAAATGCGTCTTCATGGCAACAGAAGTGGAGGTTTTGGGGAGAAAGATCACGGCGGATGGCATTCGGCCCACAGACGCCAAGACAGAGGCTATCAGGAACCCCGTCCCAGACCACAGAACGTCACGGAGCTGCAGTCGTTCCTGGGACTCCTCAACTATTTTGGTAACTTCCTACCGGGGTTAAGCACCCTTTTAGAGCCCCTACATGTGTTATTGTGTAATGATGAAAACTGGGTATGGGGAAAAAAACAAGTAATTGCTTTTGAGAAAGCTGGAAACATTTTATGCTCCAACAAGCTGCTTGTATTGTATAACCTGTGTAAAAGACTTGTGCAAGCATGTGATGCGTCGTCGTACGGAATCGGGTGTGTATTACAACAAGCTAACGTTGCAGGGAAGTTGCAACCTGTCGCCTAAGCTTCCAGGAGCTTGTCTAAGGCCAAGAGGGCCTCCAGCATGATTGAGAAAGAGGCATTTGCGAGTGTGTTTAGGGTAAAGAAAATGCATCAGTACCCGTTTGGCCTCAAATTTGAGCTGGAAACCGATCACAAGCCCCTCATATCCCTGTTCACTGAAAACAAGGAGATAAATACTCATGCCTCAGCCCACATACAAAGGTGGGCACTCGCGCTATCAGCGTATAACAATACCATCCGCCACAGGCCAGGCACCGAGAACTGTGCGGATGCTCTCAGTCGGCTACCATTGCTCACCACGGAAGGGGAAATGGCGCAGCCTGCAAACTTGTTGATGGTGGCGCAGCCCGCAGACTTGTTGATGGTCATAGAAGTGTTTGAAAATGATAAATCACCTGTCACGGCCCGCCAGATTAGGACTTGAACCAGCCAAGATCCTCTGCTGTCGCTAGTAAAAAACTGTGTACTGCATGGGAGCTGGGCCTGCATCCCTGTTGAAATGCAAGAGCCAATCAAGCTGTTCCAGCGGCGAAAGGACGAGCTGTCCATTCAGGCAGACTGCCTGTTGTGGGGTAACCGCGTAGTCCTACCAAAAAGGGGCAGGGAGACGTTCATCTTGGATCTCCACAGCACAGACCCGGGTATAGTAATGCCGAAAACGATAGCCAGATCCCACGTGTGGTGGCCCGGTATCGACTCTGACAATGCAGCGTGTGTGCTCAGTTGAGCAACGCGCCCAGAGAGGCACCATTAAGTTTGTGGTCCTGGCCCTCCAGACCATGGTCGAGGATCCATGTTGACTATGCGGGCCCGTTTCTCGGTAAAATGTTCCTGGTGGTGGTGGAAGCTTTTTCAAAATGGATTGAATGTGAAATAATGTCGGGAAGCACCGCCACCACCATCATTGAAAGCCTGAGGGCCATGTTTGCCACACACGGCCTGCCTGATATACTGGTCAGTGACAACAGGCTATGTTTCACCAGTGCCGAATTTATAGAATTCATGATCTGCAACGGGATCAAACATGTCACCTCAGCCCCGTTTAAACCAGCCTCCAATAGGCAGGCAGAGCGGTCAGTACAAACCATCAAACAGAGCCTTAAACAAGTCACAGAAGACTCACTCCAAACCCGCCTGTCCCAAGTACTGCTCAGTTACCGGATTGAGGCCTCACTCGCTCAAAGGGGTGCACCCGGCTGAGCTACTCATGAAAAGGACACTTAAAACCAGACTCTCGCTGGTTCACCCCAACCTGCATAATCAGGTAGAGAGCAGGCGGCAGCAACAAAATGTAAACGATGGTCGCGCCACTGTGTCACGGGAAATTGATCTGAATGATCCTGTGTATGTGCTAAACGATGGACATGGTCCCAAGTGGATCGCGGGCACGGTGATAGCTAAAGAAGGGAATAGGGTGTTTGTCGTCAAACTAGACAATGGACAAATTTGAAGAAAGCACCTGGACCAAACGAGGCTGCGGTTCACAGACTGCCCTGAACAACCCACAGCAGACACCATCTTTTTTGAGCACACAACACACATCCAAAGATTCAACAATACCACGCCGGACCAGGAAATCTAACCCATCACGCCCAACAGCTCAGCAAGGCCAGGCTCACCTAGCAGCCCTGCAGGGCCAACAACACGCCAGCCCAGCGAGGGCACAGCCAACACACCAGAACAGATATTTGTACCGAGGCGGTCCACCAGGGAAAGAGAGACTCCCGACCGCCTCACCATGTAAATAGTTTTCACTTTGACTTTGGGCGGGGAGTGATGTTGTGTATCTGTAAAGCATGCACTCCCATGATCCGCCACCAGGGAGCTCATCCCTGAAGTCCCAAAGGATCCCAACATCCCTTGGGAGCACTATATATTAGCCGGCCCCTAAGACCTATTCCTCAATCTGGAGTGTCTTATTAAAGACTGAGGTCACTGTTACTTTGACCTCCCTGTGTGCAGCCTCATCTGTGTTAAGAACACAATAAAAATAACGTAAGAAATAGGAGGAGTCGACCTTTTGACCCTTCGAGTCTCCTCGGCCATTTAATAAGGTCATGGCTGATCTGATTATGGACTCAGTTCCACTTCCCTTCCCACTCCCCATAACCCTTGGCTCACTTATCGCTCTAAAATCTGTCCATCTCCACCTTACGTATATTCAATGACCCAGCCTCCACTGCTCTCTGGGGCAGAGAATTCCACAGATTTACAATCCTGAGAGGAGAAATTCCTCCTCATCTCAGTTTTAAAAGGGTGGCCCCTTATTCTGAGACTATGCGGCCTAGTTTTAGTTTAGAAACATAGAAACATAAGAAAATAGGTGCAGGAGCAGGCCATTCGGCCCTTCGAGCCTGCACCGCCATTCATTGAGTTCATGGCTGAACATGCAACTTCAGCACACCATTCCTGCTTTCTCGCCATACCCCTTGATCCCCCTAGTAGTAAGGACTACATCTAACTCCTTTTTGAACATATTTAGTGAATTGGCATCAACAACTTTCTGTGGTAGAGAATTCCACAGGTTCACCATTCCCTGGGTGAAGACGTTTCTCCTCATCTCGGTCCTAAATGGCTTACCCCTTATCCTTAGACTCTGACCCCTGGTTCTGGACTTCCCTAACATTGGGAACATTCTTCCTGCATCTAACCTGTCTAAATCCATCAGAATTTTAAATGTTTCTATGAGATCCCCTCTCATTCTTCTGAACTCCAGTGAATACAAGCCCAGTTGATCCAGTCTTTCTTGATTTGTCAGTCCCACCGTCCCGGGAATCAGTCTGGTGAACCTTCGCTGCACTCCTTCAATAGCAAGAATGTCCTTCCTCAAGTTAGGAGACCAAAACTGTACACAATACTCCAGATGTGGCCTCACCAAGGCCCTGTACAACTGTAGTAACACCTCCCTGCCCCTGTACTCAAATCCCCTCGCTATGAAGGCCAACATGCCATTTGCTTTCTTAACCGCCTGCTGTACCTGTATGCCAACCTTCAATGACTGATGAACCATGACACCAAGGTCTCATTGCATCTCCCCTTTTCCTAATCTGTCACCATTCAGATAATAGTCTGTCTCTCTGTTTTTACCACCAAAGTGGATAACCTCATATTTATCCACATTATACTTCATCTGCCATGCATTTGCCCACTCACCTAACCTATCCAAATCACTCTGCAGCATCATAGCATCCTCCTCGCAGCTCACACTGCCATCCAACTTAGTGTCATCCGCAAATTTGGAGATACTACATTTAATCCCCTCGTCTAAATCTTTAATGTACAATGTAAACAGCACAGAACCTTGCGGTACCCACTAGTCACTGCCTGCCATTCTGAAAAGTACCCATTTACTCCTACTCTTTGCTTCCTGTCTGCCAACCAGTTCTCAATCCACATCAGCACACTACCCTCAATCCCATGTGCTTTAACTTTGCACATTAATCTCTTGTGTGGGACCTTGTTGAAAGCCTTCTGAAAGTCCAAATACACCACATCAACTGGTTCTCCCTTGTCCACTCTACTGGAAACATCCTCAAAAAATTCTAGAAGATTTGTCAAGCATGATTTCCCTTTCACAAATCCATGCTGACTTGGACCCATCATGTCACCTCTTTCCAAATACGCTGCTGTGACATCCTTAATAATTGATTCCATCATTTTACCACTACCGATGTCAGGCTGACCGGTCTATAATTCCCTGTTTTCTCTCTCCCTCCTTTTTTAACAAGTGGGGTTACATTGGCTACCCTCCACTCCATAGGAACTGATCCAGAGTCCCTATGAGTGGAAATATCCTCTCTGAATCCAACTTGTTGAGCCCTCTCATTATCTTATGTTTCGATAAGATCACCTCTCATTCTTCTGAACTCCAATGTGTATCGGCCAAACCTACTCAACCTACCTTCATAAGTCAACCCCCTCCTCTCCAGAATCAACCGAGTGAACCTTCTCTGAACAGTCTCCAATGCAAGTATATCCTTCCTTATGGGAGATGTGTCAGCCAATTTGCGCACATCAAGCTCCCACAAACATCAATTAGATAAATGACCAGATAATCAGTTTTTAGTGATAATTGAGAGATAAGTATTGGCCAAGGCACCAGGGAGAACTCCCCTGCTCTTCTTCGAAATAGTGCTGTGGGAGCTTTTATGTCCACCTGAGATAGCAGATGGGGCCTTGGCTTCACATCTCATCTGAAAGACGTCACCTCCGACAGTGCAGCACTCCCTCACTGCAGTGTCAGCCTGGATTATGTGCACAAGTCTCTGGAGTGGGACGTGAACCCACAATAATCTGACCCAGAGATGAGAATGCTACCCACAGCTGAGGAGGAGAGGAATTCCACTGAGTTACCACCCCAAGAGGCAGGAAGCAAAGGGTAATGGTTGTTGGGTGTTCTTGTGACTGGAAGGATGTTCCAGTGGGGTTCCGCAGGCCTCAGTACTGGTGATAGAGAATTCAAACAGGCTGCATTTAGGCAGGCTGTGAAAATTCACAGACAACAAGTCAGAGATGCTGCATGAGTGGTAGCATGTTGCATTAAGCCATCAATCAACTTGACATTTTAGGACCCTTGGGTAGTGAGCCAATGAGGTCAAAGAAGGTGAGTTATTTTCTGTAAATTGAACCCGGTATAAAATACAGCCATTTTGACCATGTGTCTCAGTAAGACAAAGAAACTGGCAATCAGCCAGCAGCTTGTTACTCTCTGCCAAGATTAAAAAGTTAAAACTACCATCGGAGTTCGTATTTCATTGGAAATTAAGAGATCTAACAATTTTGGTGCTGCGAGCAGGGTTGCTGAGGAATGAAACTGAATTTTGGACATCGAATCTACATATTGAGGTAAGGACTCCTCTTTAAAAAAAGTCCTCGGTCAAAAGTCTAAATTTGCCTCTCCTTCTACGCGATTCCGAAAGCCTCCGGTTTGTGAACCCTCTGGTTGGTAGTCGGCTCGAGGTTCCATAGACGTCTAAACTTTGGCAGTGTGTTAGTTAATTGATCAGCGACCTATTGATCGGCTAGCAAGCCCACGACTCGAGACCCCAGTAAAGAACTCAGTATAATGGCAGCAGGAGATAAGAACAAAGAATTGCCTACAACTGTTAAAGGTGGGCAGGCACCACCTGAAGTTTCACTAGATTTAATTCTCGAACAGTTGAAAGAATACAAAGAGCAACAATTCAACTTATCCAAAACCTGTATTAAGATCGAACAAAAGTAAGGAACCTCCAAAAGACAATGGTCCTTGGACGAGATTAAAAGGGTCTGGGGAAAAACGACCTGTATGATAAATAAAGAGCGAACTAGATGGTCCCTAGCGGTTATGGGCCAGATCCGAAACTGGAATGAAATTGTAATGCGTTCCCAACATGATCGAGAACTGACCAGTACAAAGGATCAATTGCAAGCAGTTTGTGCACAGCTGCGACAGAAAAAGCTTGAACTTGAAAAGCTGGAAGCGGAAGTTAAAGATCTTAAAGGTGAAATTAAAGAATGGAAAAAATCATTAGGTCAAGAGACAGTAATAGGAAAAGGAAAATGTATTGATCAATTCCCAGGGTACCCATGTTTGGATAAATTAAAAGCGCAAACCCGAAGACACAACCGAGGAATAGATACGGTTTCTGAATCCTCCGACAATACAGTTTCGGAGGATGATGAAGAATTAGGGGTGCGCTTTGCCCCGTTTAAAAAAAGACGAGTTGTAGTCAAATCAGAAGAGACTGCGGATGAGGGCGGAACCAAAAAAACAAAGATAAGGGTGTATGGAGAATACTTAGTTCATGCTCCGGCAGACCCAGAGAAAATTGATAAATGGTCCAAGAAATTGCCCAATCCAAAGAAAGGGGGAGTAAAAACGTGGGACCAATTGAACCGCTTAAGAAATATATATCAACTTCATCCCTGGGACGGAGTGCAAATTTTGACCATAATGGTGCCAAAAACACAGGGAAGAAAATTGCACGACAAGGTAGATGAAGCTTTGGGGCAGAATGAGCAAGAATTAGACGTAGAATGGGAGGCGATTAAACACTGGCTGCAAGCCTTCAGTCCAGCTAAGACAGACTGCGGAAAAATTGCAGCCTGCCAACAGAAAGGAACAGAGGAGGTCCTGGAGTATGACGAGCGGTTTAGATGCACGTGGCTAGAACATTCGGGTATGAATAATACGGATGAGGAAATGGATGAACAAGTGTTTGGACCCCTGAAAGCAGCTTTCGTGGCAGGTCTAAAGCCAGAACTGTCCAAAATGCTTAAGGTAGTGTTACCGGACTGGGAAGGTAGAGGAACTACCTGTGCAGCATTGGTGGATCGATGCAACCAATTAGATCGGGATATGGGAGCTAAAGTCCGAGCTGTACAGGCTATGGGATGGAAATCCCAGGATTCCGATAAACAGTCAACAGGAAAATTACCTGGAAAATGTCATTATTGTAGGAAAGAAGGTCACTGGGCCAAGATGTGCAGGGCAAAACAGCAAGGTCATGGCTGGGGAAGAGGACGCAGCCAGGGATACAATTCAGCCAACAAACCAGGCTTGTCACAAGATAACGACCTCATAGAAGCATTTAAGCGACTGACAATACAACAACAGAAGGAGTTACTTGGGATAGCAAAAAACGATTAGAGCCCACCCTGGCCCACCTCCTCGCACTAATACAACAAAGGGGAGATGGGCTATATATAACTGTGAGGGTGGGCGATAAGGATGTGGACTGTCTTTTAGACACAGGGGCAGAATTAACATACTTACCCCTACAATATGGAGACTTTTTGCCGTTGGATGGTAGGGCACGTACAGCCTATGGAGTTGGAGGCCATAAAATGGAAATTAAAAGGACAACACCGGTACTTATAGGGCTGGGTCCACATGAACTAACCACGCCGGTCTGGATAGGCCCAGTAGATCAACCCCTTTTGGGAATGGACGTTCATCGTTGCATTTCGAGGATGGTCGGGTGACATGGTCAATTAGAACTTTGAAGAAAGAAGAATTGAAGGAACACCCGATATGGGCTAAAGATAAGAACGATTGTGGCCTGCTCCAGATGGAGCCTGCGTCATTTACATTATGTGGGATTTACACTGTCCTTATCATCCACAATCATCAGGACAAGTAGAGTGAATGAATCGAACTCTGAAACAACGGCTTGCCAAATATCACCAAGAAGGAACACCATGGCCCCAGGCACTACCAATAGTGCAATGTAGCATTAGGGCAACCCCGAACAGAACTACAGGTCTAAGCCCATTTGAAATTATAACAGGAAGACCCATGTCGCTGCCAGGAACTATCGATTTACGGAAAGCTGATGTTCACTTAATGAGTGACACTTTGTTATCATACTGTCAGAACTTAACCAATGCTATTAGTTCTGTTTCCCGACAGGTATCGGCAGCTTGGGGTAATCCACCCGAAGGAGGACACGACATCATCCCGGGAGTCTGGGTGTATGTGAAAAAGTTGCATAAAGAAACTTTGGGTGCCAAGTGGGAGGGACCTTATCAAATGTTATTGACCACCCAGGCAGCTGTTAAAGTCCAAGGAAAGAAAGCCTGGATCCACACTTCACACGTAACTGAAGCTGAAATCTAATAAGGACAATTACTTTTTGCGAAAATGTATAAATGTACTGTATTATTGATTGTAGGTATTCTAGGCATAGGCCTACTTATTACTAGCCGACCTTCTGCACCAAAGGGAAATTATAGGGTAGCAAGGGAATTACATGTAAATACCTTTTTATATATGTCATACATTTATGCCAAACAAGGTAACATTTCTAGTTGTTGGATGTGCGCGCATATTCCTATTCACTCAAAGGGAGGGATTCTCTTGAGGCCAGTTCCCTTGAATATCTCGGAAATGGCTGAGTGGATAATTAATCAAAATAAAACAGGCAATGCGTTTCAGGATACGGAAAACTGGGCACGTAAATGGAAGTCAGCAGGTTACAATCTGACTACCTTTGAAGGGGGATACCAACCGTGGTACAATAATTCCAAACGGCCCCCATTTTTTGTTATCACTAATACAACGGGGATAGGAAGATCGGGGGAATCGGTCTGTCTAATTAGAAACATCAAAGGAGGCCAAAATATGGGGTATAGTAACTGCTCCCGGAATTATAATATAATCAAGCCATGGAACTGTCCAAACTGGGCCGATATGGGAATTTTTAACGCAACGGGGATTCTGAATAAAACAGATGGAAAAGCCTGGACAGGCCCCGGAGTGTTGCTGACAAAGAAACAGCTAACATTCATTGCATATAATGGCACCTATTGGGTGTGTGGCCACAAGGCCTACCCTTGGCTGCCCCAGAATTGGATGGGATCCTGCTATTTAGCCTACATTGTGCCTTATATGTATCATATAAAGTCACTGTCGGAACATTTACACCGTCCTAAGAGAGCTATCACAGAAACAGAGAGGTCGTTTGCCATTCTGTTCCCTGGGTATGGGACCGCCAAACTGGCAAGGGAATCCATTAACATGGCATCCGTTGTGGAACGAGTAGCCAATGATACCTCAGAGGCCCTAGTTAAAATCAATGCAGAAATGGTAGCAATCCGCACAGTAGCCCTACAGAATAGACTGGCCCTTGATTACATCCTGGCTGAAAAGGGAGGTACTTGCGCCCTACTCGGAACTGAGTGTTGTACATATAGCCCAGATAGCTCCGAAGAAATTACCCACTTAGCGGAGCATATCCAAAAGGAGGTAGAAAAACTTAAGCAACCCCCATCATTCACTTTGTGGAGTGGAGCCACTGAATGGCTAGGTTCAATAGCAACTTCATTGGTGGAAGGTTTAATTCCATTTGTTGTAATTGTTTTACTTTTATATTGTTTGTTTATGTTGATTAAATGTTGTTGTGACCAGGCGGCTGTAGCTGCTGTCCCGCAGGTGAGACACCTTGCAGGTCCCAGCAGACCGTCTGTACGTGGCACAGGGGTATGTTATGCTTAAGGAAAGGTGGTTTACTGGTTGAATTAAGATATTGATTTGGATTAAATTGGAATAAGTTTAATTAACCTACTAAAACCAGACTTCCATTGTGGCCACGATGGAACTCGGGTTGGTGTAAATTTGTGTGGAAGCTACTAGTCCGGACATGTGGCGAAACACATCAACAAATTTTTGAAGGAAACTCTATTAACATGTATGAAATTATTTTGTAGAATGTTTAACCAGTGATACCTGAAGTTTTATGATTTAGTTTGTGAAAGAATCAAAGGGGGGATTGATAAGAGTATTCAAACAGACTCATTTAGACAGGCTTTGAAAATTCACAGACCCCCAAGTCAAAGCTACTACGTGCTGCTCAGCATGTTGCATTAACTCATCAATCAACTTGACATTTTCGGACCTTGGATAGCGAGCCAATAAAACGTTAAAAGACTTTCAATTGAGCCAATAAGGTCAAAGGCGGCGAGTTCTTTTCTATAAATTGATCCAGGTATAAAGTACAGCCATTTTGACCATGTGTCTCAGTAAGACAAATAAATTGGCAATCAGCCAGCAGTTTGTTGCTCTCTGCCAGTATTAAAAAGTTAAAACTACCATCGGAGTTCGTATTTCATTGGAAATTAAGAGATCTAACACCTACTCAATTGTTTGGCTCTAGGTTGCCGGCATCCGAGTGCCTGAAGATGAAAAACAAAATCTTGATGAAAGTGTCAATGAACTACACCCACATTTCCCCATTGCTGCAACAAATAAATAGAAGTTTAAAAACTTACATTTCAGCACTTACCTTGCAGTCCGGACGATACGGCCCCGGGATCCTCGCTGCACCGACTGCTTTCCCCTGCCGGTGTCAGCGCCAGGCGCTACTGCAGGCAAGAGAGTGAATTTAATAAACGTGTGACTACGGCGGCGTTGCACACTCGGTGACCTCACTGGGTGGGCGGTGTTTGCGAGCACAGCGCAATCTGTCAGTGTCACAGCTAAACCTTCACTGAAGTTCACGGCAGGAGCTGACAGCGCGGCATTCGGGGGTCGGTGTTGTTCAGCCCCTTAGCGCCCCTCTCTAACACTAATAGTGGTGCTAAACAGCCAAATTTCTACCCCTTAGAGTTTACACTGATATCGTGCCTTTCAACATCTCAAGACATCCCAAATCCCTTTACAGCGAATGAAGTATGTTTGAATGTGGTCACTATTGTAATGTAGGAACCGTGACAGCAATTTTGCGCGTAGCAAGTTCCCACATACACTGATGAGATAAATGACCAGAGAATCTCTATCATTGGGAAGAGTGACCATAATATGGTAGAATTCTTTATTAAGATGGAGAGTGACACAGTTAATTCAGAGACTAGGGTCCTGAACTTAAAGAAAGGTAACTTCGATGGTATGAGACGTGAATTGGCTAGAATAGACTGGCGAGTGATACTTAAAGATTGACGGTGGATAGGCAATGGCAAACATTTAAAGATCACATGGATGAACTTCCACAATTGTACAACTCTGTCTGGAGTAAAAATAAAACGGGGAAGGTGGCTCAACCGTGGCTAACAAGGGAAATTAAGGATAGTGTTAAATCCAAGGAAGAGGCATATAAATTGGCCAGAAAAAGCAGCAAACCTGAGGACTGGGAGAAATTTAGAATCCAGCAGAGGAGGACAAAGTGTTTAATTAGGAGGGGGAACATAGAGTATGAGAGGAAGCTTGCTGGAAACATAAAAATTGACTGCAAAAGCTTCTATAGATATGTAAAAAGAAAAAGATTAGTGAAAACAAACATAGGTCCCTTGCAGTCAGATTCAGGTGAATTTATAATGCAGAACAAAGAAATGGCGGACCAGTTAAATAAATACTTTGGTTCTTTCTTCACGAAGGATGACACAAATAACCTTCCGGAAATACTAAGGGACCGAGGGTCCAGTGAGAAGGCAGAACTGAAGGAAATCCTTATTCGGCGGGAAATTGTGTTCAGGAAATTGATGGAATTGAAGACCGATAAATCCCCGGGGCCTGATAGTCTGCATCCCAGAGCATTTCAGGAAGTAGCCCTGGAAATAGTGGATGCATTGGTGATAATTTTCCAACAGTCGATCGAATCTGGATCGGTTCCTATGGACTTGAGGGTAGCAAATGTAACACCACTTTTTAAGAAAGGAGGGAGAGAGAAAACGGGGATCCCGGTTAGGCCTGGCATCAGTAGTGGGGAAAATGTTGGAATCAATTATTAAAGATGAAATAGCAGCACATTTGGAAAGCAGTGACGGGATCGGTCCAAGTCAGCATGGATTTATGAAAGGGAAATCCTGCTTGACAAATCTTCTAGAATTTTTTGAGTATGTAACTGGTGGAGTGGACATGGGAGAACCAATGGATGTGGTGTATTTGGACTTTCAAAAGGCTTTTGACAAGGTCCCACACAAGAAATTGGTGTGCAAAATTAAAGCACATGGTATTGGGGGTAATGTACTGACGGATCGAGAACTGGTTGGCAGACAGGAAGCAGAGAGTCGGGATAAACGGGTCCTTTTCAGAATGGCAGGCAGTGACTAGTGGGGTGCCGCAGAGCTCAATGCTGGGACCCCAGCTATTTACAATATACATTCATGATTTGGATGAGGGAATTGAGTGAAATATCTCCAAGTTTGCAGATGTCACTAAGCTGGGTGGCGGTTTGAGCTGTGAGGAGGACACAAAAGCTGCAGGGTGACTTGGACAGGTTCACTGAGTGGGCAAACGAGTGGCAGATGCAGTATAATGTGGATAAATGTGAGGTTATCCACTTTGGTGGCAAAAACACGAAGGCAAAATATTATCTGAATGGCAGCAGATTAGGAAAAGGGGAGGTGCAACGAGATTTGGGTGTCATGGTACATCAATCATTGAAAGTTGGCATGCAGGTACAGCAGGCGGTGAAGAAGGCAAATGGTCTGTTGGCCTTCATAGCTAGGGGATTTGAGTATAGGAGCAGGGAGGTCTTATTGCAGTTGTACAGGGCCTTGGTGAGGCCTCACCTGGAATAGTGTGTTCAGTTTTGGTCTCCTAATCTGAGGAAGGACGTTCTTGCTATTGAGGGAGTGCAGCAAAGGTTCACCAGACTGATTCCAGAGATGGCTGGACTGACATATGAAGAAAGACTGGATCGACTGGGCCTGTATTCACTGGAGTTTAGAAGGACGAGAAGGGATCTCATAGAAACATATAAAATTCTGACAGGACTGGACAGGTTAGATGCAGGAAGAATGTTCCCGATGTTGGGGAAGTCCAGAACCAGGGGACATAGTCGAAGGATAAGTGGTAAGCCATTTAGGACTAAGATGAGGAGAAACGTCTTCACTCAGAGAGTTGTTAACCTGTGGAATTACCTACCGCAGAGAGTTGTGGATGCCAGTTCATTGGATATATTTAAGAGGGAGTTAGATATGGCCCTTACGGCTAAAGGGATCAAGGGATATGGAGAGAAAGCAGGAAAGGGATACTGAGGTGAATGATCAGCCATGATCTTTTTGAATGCTGGTGCAGGCTCGAAGGGCCAAATGGCCTACTAGTGCACCTATTGTCTATGTTTCTATGTTTTATTGGTGATGGGGGGGAATGTTTTCCCCAGAACACCAGGGACTCCCCCTGCTCTTCTTCCAATAGTGGTCGTGGGATCTTTAATACACACCTGAGGGCAGACAGAGCCTCGGTTTAACGTATCAGGATGGCACCTCTGACAATGCAGCCCCTCCCTCAGTACTGGTACCGGCAGTGTCGGCCTGGATTATAGGCTCAAGAACTAGGGTGTATACATCTATCTCTGACAGTGCAGCGCTCCCTCAGTACTGGCACCAGGAGTGTGGGTCTGGATTATGGGACGAAGTATCCTGAGGGGAATCGAGTGGGGAGCCAGTGAGCGGAGCTGGGAATGATACTGAAATATGTCAGAGGAGTGCGAATTAATTTGAATATTTGGTTTTGGGGTTGGAGTTGATTTGTTCACTTGTGTTTGTGGGACAGCGAGGCTTTGTTCAGCTGATGCAAATCCTGACCTGTTGATGAGCAACCTGGGACCACAACCCAGGCCACTCGATTCATTCTACAGTTACAGTCAGAGGGACATGTTACTGAGGGAGCAACCATTTCATTACCGACATTCATTCCAGACCTCCTCCTCAATACTCACTAGATCACTGGAGGATACCTGGGGAACTAAAGTCTGCTTCTACCATCGTTGCTCGCACCCAGGGATGGGATCCCTTGATCTGGATGCCTCAAACAAGCCCCACGACCAACGTTTGGACTGATAGCATGAACCCGAAAGGGGCCATGTGGGTTGATGTGCCAAAGGGATTTGGACGCTGGTGGAACAAATACTTTGGTTCTGTCTTCACGAAGGAAGACACAAATAACCTTCCGGAAGTACTAGGGGACCGAGGGTCTAGTGAGAAGGAGGAACTGAAGGAAATCCTTATTAGTCAGGAAATTGTGTTAGGGAAATTGATGGGATTGAAGGCCGATAAATTCCCAGGACCTGATAGTCTGCATCCCAGAGTACTTAAGGAAGTGGCCCCAGAAATAGTGGACACATTGGTGGTCATTTTCCAACATTCTATAGATTCTGGATCAGTTTCTGTGGATTGGAGGGTAGCTAACGTAACCCCACTTTTTAAAAAAGGAAGGAAGAAAGAAAACAGGGAATTATAGACCAGTTAGCCTGACTTCAGTAGTGGGGAAAACGTTGGAGTTAATGATTAAAGACGTAATCGCAATGCATTTGGAAAGCAGTGACAGGATCAGTCCAAGTCAGTTTCGATTTATGAAAGGGAAATCATGCTTGACAAATCTTCTAGAATTTTTTGAGGATGTAACTAGAAGAGTGGACAAGGGAGAACCAGTAGATGTGGTGTATTTGGACTTTCAAAAGGCTTTTGACAAGATCCCACACAAGAGATTAGTGTGCAAAACTAAAGCACATGGTATTGGGGGTAATGTATTGATGTGGTTGACAGACAGGAACCAAAGAGTAGGAATAAATGGGTCCTTTTCAGAATGGCAGGCAGTGACTAGCAAGGTTCAGTGCTGGGACCCCAGCTATTTACAATATACATTAATGATTTGGACGAAGGAATTGAATGTAATATCTCCAAGTTTGCAGATGACACGAAGCTGGGTGGCAGTGTGAGCTGCGAGGAGGATGCTAAGAGGATGCAGCGTGACTTGGACAGATTAGGTGAGTGGGAAATGCATGGCAGATGCAGTATAATGTAGATAAATGTGAGGTTATCCATTTTGGTGGTAAAAACAGGGAGCCAGAATATTATCTGAATGGCGGCAGATTAGGAAAAGGGAAGGTGCAACGAGACCTGGGTGTCATGGTACATCAGTCATTGAAAGTTGGCATGTAGGTACAGCAGATGGTGAAGAAGGCAAATGGCATGTCATAGCGAGAGGATTTGAGTATAGGAGCAGGGAGGTCTTACTGCAGTTGTACAGGGCCTTGCTGAGGCCACACCTTGAATATTGTGTACAGTTTTGGTCTCCTAATCTGAGGAAGGACATTCTTGCTATTGATGGAGTGCAGCGAAGGTTTTTCCAGACTGATTCCCAGGATGGCAGGACTGACATATGAAGAAAGATTGGAGGAACTAGGCTTATATTGACAGAATTTAGAAGAATGAGAGGGGATCTCATAGAAAAATATAAAATTCTGATGGGATTGGACAGGTTAGATGCAGGAAGAATGTTCCTGATGTTGTGGAAGTCCAGAACCAGGGGTCACAGTCTAAGGATAAGAGGTAAGCCATTTAGGACTGAGATGAGGAGAAATTTCTTCACTCAGAGAAATGTGAACCTGTGGAATCCTCTACCACAGAAAGTTGTTGAGGCCAGTTCGTTAGATATATTCAAAATGGAGTTAGATGGTCCCTTATGGCTATAGGGATCAAAGGGTATGGAGAGAAAGGAGGAATGAGGTAGTGAAGTTGCATGATCAGCCATGATCATATTAAATGGTGGTGCAGGCTCGAAGGGCCGAATGGCCTACTCCTGCACCTATTTTCTATGTTTCTATTTTCTATGTTTCTCAGCACCATCAGGAGAGGGGCAGTAGAAAACTGGTAGCTCTGGAGACACCCGGTGCCCAATGCCCACTCCGCAACTGCCCACCACAGTTTGGGTTCTCTTAAGTATTGATGAAGAACACAGTGCTGGAGGAAAAAAAGAGAGCTGATAAATCAAGAGATGACCTTCAGCTTTCAGAGGTTCTGATAGACTTGATCGTGAGTAACTCCACTGGGAGGAGGGTTGGTAACCAGAGGACACAGCTTTAAGGTCAATGGCAATAGAACCAGAGGGGGAGATGAGGACAAATGTTTTTACGCAGCGAGTTGTGTGATCTGGAATGCATTGCCTGAAAGGGCAGTGGAAGCAGATGCAGGGCGTTGGGAAAGAGCAGGGGGAGTGGGATTAATTGTATAGTTCCTTCAAAGAGCCAGCACAGGCACGATGGGATGAATGGCCTCCTTCTGCACTGTGAGATTCTAATAAAGGATCATCATTCACACTCCACTGGATCAATCGGGTAAATGGCAGAATTTGAAGGGAACCCACCAGTTTGAAAGGATTTGCAGTGTTGTGATAGTGGAGGCCTCTCCGATGGCCCCTTCGGTACAGGAAGGAACCAGTTCTGGTCCAGGACTAGTAACCCAGAGGTTACGAGCTCAAATCCCACCATGACAAGTTGTGTAATTGAGCTGAATAAATCTGGTGGGCTGCATAAGCAACAACATTCGAGATATCTGCCGGCTCACATACAATGTACGGCACAAAAACAGGCCATTCAGCCCAACTGGTCCATGTTGGTGGTTATGCTCCACACGAGCCTCCTCCCACCATTTATCTCAGCATATCCTTCTACTCCTTTTTCCCTCCTGTGTTTATCTAGCTTCCCCTTAAATCTATCTGTGCTATTTCCCTCAACCACTCCCTGTGTTATCAAGTTCCACATTCTCACCACTCTCTGGGTAAAGACATTCATCCTGAATACCCAATTGGATTTATTAGTGACTATCTTAAATTAATAGTTCCTACATTACAACAGTGACTATACTTCAAAAAGCATGTATTTCATTGGCGGTAAAGTGCTTTGGTCATCCAGAGGTCATGAAAGGCGCTATGAAAATGTAAGTTCTTTCTTTATATTTATGGTCTCTCGTTTTGGACTCCCCACTTGTAGAAACATCTTCTCCACATCTGCCCTACTGAACCACTTCATAATTTTAAAGACCTGTATCGGGTCACCCCTCAATCTTCTCTTTTCTGGAGAAAAGAGCCCCAGCCTGTTCAATCTTTCCTGCTGTATATAACCTTGCACATCTGTATCATCATCGTGAATCTTAGCCATAAAAAGTAACTGAGGTGCTTCAGAGAAGGGAAGTTGCCGTCCCTACCTGGTCTGGCTGCTGCTTGGAGGGGAAGAAGTTGATACCTGGTCCCAGGATCACCAACGGTTTTTGATTTTGCTCCGAAGCGACACACAATTCACCCAACTGGTTCCTACTTCCAATCAAGCTTGGGCAAGAGAAATAACAAATGTAATTAAGCCCCTGGGCACTGGTTTCCAAGGAGCAAGGGTGAGGTAGCTGAGGCCATAGGACTGGTAGCTGAGAGACAACAATTTACATTTACGTAGCGCCTTTAACATGATACAACATCCATGGCAGCTGGGAAATTTAAATTCAGTTCATTCAATAAATCTGGAATAAAAAAGCAAGTATCAGTAATCGTGACCATGAAACTACCAGATTGTCATAAAAGCCCAGCTGGTTCACTAATGTCCTTTGGGGAAGGAAATCTGCCGTCCTTACCTGGTCTGGCCTATATATGACACCAGACCCACAGCAATGTGGTTGACTCTGAACTGCCCTAGCAAATCATTCAGTTGTCTCACCACCAACTTCTCAAGAGCAATTAGGGATGGGCAATAAATGCTGGCCTTGCCAGCGATGCCCACATCCCATGTCCTTCAGGACTCGGCCAGCTCGTTCAGTAGTGGTACCACCGAGCCACTCTTGGTGATGGACATTGAAGTCCCCCACCCAGAGTACATTCTCTGCCCTTGATACCCTCAATGTTTCTTCCAGAGGTGTTCAACATGGAGAAGTATTGAATCATCAGCTGAGGGAGGGTGGGAGCTGGTAACCAGCAGGAGCTTTCCTTGCCCATGCTTGACCTGAAGCCACGAGACATCATGGGATCCAGAGTCAATGTTGAGGACTCCCAGGGCCACTCCCTCCCGACTGTATACCATTGTGCCACCTCCTCTGGCGGGTCTCTACTACCGGTTGGACAGGACATAGCCAGGGATGATAATGAAGGAGTCTAGCACATTGGCAGAAAGGTATGATTCTGTGAGTATCACTATGTCAGGCTGTTGCTTAACTAGCCTGTGGGACAGATCTCCCAATTGTGGCACACGTCCCCAGATGTTAGTGATATGCACTTTGCAGAGTCTACTGGGCTGGGTGTCCATTGACATGTCCTAAGCTAGGTTGATGCCCGGTGGTCCATCCGGTTTTATTCTGATAGCAGTTTTGCTACAACTGAGTGGCTTGCAATGCCATTTCAGAGGGCATCATCATCATCATCATAGGCAGTCCCTCGGAATCGAGGAAGACTTGCTTCCACTCTTAGCATGAGTTCTTAGGTGGCTGTACAGTCCAATACGAGAACCACAGTCTCTGTCACAGGTCGGACAGATAGTCGTTGAGGGAAAGGGTGGGCAGGGAGCCTGGTTTGCCGCACGCTCCTTCCGCTGCCTGCGCTTGATTTCTGCATGCTTTCGGTGACGATACTCAAGGAGCTCAGCGCCCTCCCTGAATACACTTCCTCCACTTAGGGCGATCTATGGCCAAGGACTCCCAGGAGTCACTGGGGATGTCGCACTTTATCAGGGAGGCTTTGAGGGTGTCCTTGTAACGTTTCCTCTGCCCGTCTTTGGCTTGTTTGCCGTGGACGAGTTCCAAGTGGAGCGCTTGCTTTGGGAGTCTCGTGTCTGGCATGCGGACTATGTGGCCTGCCCAGCGGAGCTGATCAAGTCTTGTCAGTGCTTCAATGCTGGGAATGTTGGCCTGGATGAGAATGCTAGTGTTTCATCTGTTAAGAGTCAACCACATTGTTGTGAATCTGGAGTCACATATAGGCCAGACCAGGTAAGGACAGCAGATTTCCTTCCCTGAAGGAAATTAGTGAAGGTACGGCCGCCAATGGTGGCGCAATTAAAATCAGGGATGTTCAAGAGGCCAGAATTGGTGGAGCACAGAGATCTCGGGGGATTATAAGGCTGAAAGAGATGACAGAGATAGGAAGGAGCAATGCTATGGAGTCATCTGAAAAGAAGGATGAGAATTTTAAAATTGAGGCGTCGTTTGACTGGGAGCTAATGTAAGTCGAGCACATGGGAGATGGGTGAGCGGGACTTGGTGCAAGTTAGGACATGGGGGGTGCAAGAGTTTTGGATGACCTCAAGTTTATGGAGGGTAGAACTAGGGAGGCCAGCAAGGAGTGTGTCGGAATAGTCAAGTCTGGAGGCAACAAAGGCATGGATGAGGGTTTCAGCAGCAGATAAGCTGAGGCAAGGGCGGAGGCAAGTGACGTAACAGAGGTGGAAATGGGCAGTCTTGGTGATATGAGGTTGGAAGCTCAACTCTGGATCAAGAGATAAGACATCATCATCATAGGCAGTCCCTTGAAGCGAGGATGACTTGCTTCCACGCCAAAAAAGGATGAGTTCACAGGTGTTTCAATGAAGGACCTAATTTTCCAGGTCCCGAACTACATCGTGAAGGGTGGAAGGTGCCTCTGCTTGGATTTTTTTTAACGTGTGGTGGCCGTTGCACACTAGCCACCACACGGGCTTGACAGAGCTAGGTCTTGGTCCAGTGGCAAGGATTACCCAAGACAACTGGAGTCCAGCTCTGCTGCACAGACCAAGCGCGCACACATATCGCAGTGTGGGCTGGCCCGTGCTGCCCCTGGGCCCTTGCCTCTTCTGGGCCCCGGTCACTTCCCTCTACGGACTCTTACCGTTCCTTCGCCCCTCCTGCTGTACCTGCCCGCACTGCAATCAGCAACCTGGCTTCATTGCCAATGCCCTACTGCAGCAGCACGCGCTGCTCCCTGCAGTGGTATGCCGCCGCACGCTGCTCCCTCCAATGGCCCCGGCCTGCTAATGGTCTTTCAGGCCGGGACCGCGCCGATTTCCGGGCCGGGCCACTACACGCTGCTCCCTCCAATGGCCCTGGCCTGCTGATGGTCTTGCACGCCGTAACCGAGCCGATTTCCGGGAGACTGGTTACTGACAGACTATTATTAAAGACCTCTATCAGGTCACCTCACAGCCTTCTCTTTTCTAGAGAAAAGCCTGTTCAGTCTTGCCTGCAGGATATAACCTCGCAGTTCTGGGATCATTCTCGGGAATCTTTACCATAAACACTAACTGAGGTGCTTCAGGGAAGGGAACCTGCCATCCCTACCTGGTCTGGCTGCTGTTTGTGATGGGATGTCTCAAAGATGACCCAGACTGGGAAGGACATCCCGCTGTCTGTCAGTGTTGTACGCGGTGAAGGGGAGGAGGGGGATGCCTGGTCCCAGGATCTCCGACGGTCTTTAATTTAGCTCCGAAGCGACACACAATTGACCCAACAGAAGATAACTTCCCATCCATCCTGGAAAAGTGAAACAACAAAAATTATTCAGCACCTGAGCGCTGGTTTCTCAGGGCCACGGGACTGGGGGCCGAGGGCCAGGGGCCTGCGGGCCGAGGGACAGGGGGCCGAGGGACAGGGGGCCAAGGGACAGGGGGCTGCGGGCTGAGGAAAAGGGGGCTGGGGGCTGAGGGCCAAGGGGCTGAGGGACAGGGGACTGGGGGCTGAGGGACAGGGGACTGGGGACTGAGGGCCAGGGGACTGGGGACTGAGGAACAGGGTGCTGAGGGCTGAGGGTCAAGGGACTGGGGCTGAGGGACAGGGGACTGGGGGCTGAGGGACAGGGGACTGGGGGCTGAGGGACAGGGGACTGGGGGCTGAGGGACAGGGGACTTCGGGCAGAGGGCCAGGGGGCTGAGGGACAGAGGGCTGGGGGCTGAGGGACAGGGGACTGAGGGACAGGGGACTGGAGGCTGAGGGACTGGGGGCTGGGGGCTGAGGGACAGGGGACTGGGGGCTGAGGGACAGGGGACTGGGGGCTGAGGGACAGGGAACTGGGGGACACGGGGCTGGGGGGTACAGGGGGCTGGGGGGTACAGGGGGCTGGGGGACAAGGGGCCACGGGGACAACAAAAATAACTTACATTTATGTTGCGCCTTTAATATCAAGAAACAACATTTTACACCAAGCCTTATAAGGAGTAGTTAGGGCAGAGGTAGGTTTTAAGGAGCGTCTTAAATGAGCAGAGAAGTAGAAGCGGAGAGATTTAGAGAAGAATTCCAGAGCTAAGGACCCAGGAAGCTGAAGACACGGCCGCCAATGGTGGAGCAATTAAAATCAGGGATGGTCAAGAGGCCACAACAGGCGGAGTGCAGAGATCTCAACAACAACAACTTTTATTTATATCGTGCCTTTGATGGAGTAAAACGTCCTAAGGTGCTTCACAGTAGTGTTATGAGATAAAACAAATACATTTGACATCAAGTCACATAAGAAGAAATTACAGCAGATGAACAAAGACTTGGTCAAAGAGGTAGGTTTTAAGGAGCATCTTAAAGGAGGAATGTGAGGTAGAGAGGCGGAGATCTTTAGGGAGGGAGTTCCCGAGCTTAGGGCCCAGGCAGCTGAAGGCACGTTGATGGAGCGATTATAATCAGGGATGATCAAGAAGGCAGGATTGACGGAGGGCAGAGATCTCGGGGGAATATAGGGCAGGAGCAGATTACAGAGATAGGGAGGGCTAGCCCATGGCGGAATTTGAGAACAAGAATGAGAATTTTTAAATCGAGAGTTGCTTAACTGGAAGTCAATGTAAGTCAGCGAGCACAGGGGACTGGGGCCTGAGAGACAGGGGACTGGGGGCTGAGAAACAGGGGGCTGAGAGACAGGGGACTGGAGGCTGAGAGACAGGGGACTGGGGGCTGAGAGACAGGGGACTGGGGGCTGAGAGACAGGAGACTGGGGGCTGAGAGTAAAGGGATTGCTTGCCGAGAGAAAAGGGACTGGCACCCTGAGTGCCGGCCTAGATTATGAGCTGAACATCTCGTGTATAAATCTACATCCGACAGTGCAGCACTCCCTCAGCACTGGCACCCGAAGTGTGGACATGGATAATGGGGCTCAAGTCCTAGTGTACACACATCTATCTCCAACAGTGCAGCACTCCCTCAGTGCTGGCACCCGGACTGGGGACATGGATAATGGCGCTCAAGTCCTACTGCCTCTACCTCCAACAATGCCGCGCTCCCTCAGTGCTGCCACTGGGACTGTCAGCCTGGATTATGAGCTCAACTCCGAGCATATAGACATATATGTCTGACAGTGCAGCGGTCCCTCAGTACTGACACCAGGAGTATGGGCCTGGATTATGGGATGGTGTCTCCTGACTCAGAGCAGAGAGAGTGGGGAGCCAGTGAGCGGAGCTGGGAATGATACTGAAATGTGTCAGAGGGGTGTGAGTGAATTTGAATATTTGGTTTTGTGGTTGGAGTTGATTTGTTTCCTTGTGCATGTGAGGCAGTGAGCCTTTGTTCAGCTGATACAAATCCTGACATGTTGATGAGCAACCTGGGACACAACCCAGGCCACTCGATTCATTCAGAGATTGTTCACTGGGACAGGTAAACAAGGGAGCAACCATTTCATTACCGACATTCATTCCAGCTCTCCTCCTCAATACTCGCCAAATCACTGGAGGATACCTGGGGAACTAACATCCGCTACCATACTCATAACTTGGGACCTAAGATGGGAGCCCTTGACCTGGAGCCCTGCAACAGGTCCCCACGATCAACATTTGGACCCATAGCTGACCTGAAAGGGCCACGTTGGTTGACTTACATAGTATTACATAGGATATATGGCACAGAAACAGGCTATTCAGCCCAGCCGGTCCATGCCAGTGTTTATGCTCCACTCGAGCCTCCTCCCATCTTTCCTCATCTAAATCTATCAGCACAACCCTCTATTCCCTTCTCCTCATATGCTTGTCTAACCTCCCCTTAAATGCGTCTATAGTATTCGCTTCAATCACTCCCTGAGGTAACGAGTTCCCATTCTCACCCCTCTTAGGGTAAAGAAGTTTTTTCTGAATTCTCCATTGGATTTCTTGGTAACTATCTTATATTGTTGGCCTCTAGTTATGATCTTCCCCACAAGTGGAAACATTCTCTCCATATCCACTTTATCAAAACCTTTCATAATTTTTAAAAACCTCCAATAGGTCACCCTCAGCCTTCTTTTTCCAGGAGAAAGATTTGCCAAAGGGCGCTCGACGCTGGTGGAACCCAATCCTCAGCACTATGGGGAGATGGGCAGAAGGCTGATGGCACGAGAGACACCCGGTGCCCAATGCCCAATCCACAACTGCCCACCACAGCTTGGGTTCTCTGAAGCATTACCAGGGAACAGTGCAGGGGCCGAAAAGAGAGCTGATAAATCAAGAGATGACCTTCAGCTTTCTCGAGGTTTTGATAGAGTAGATCAGGAGAAATTGTTCCCAGAAGACGCAGATTTTAGGTCATTGGCAAAAGACCCAGAGGGGGAGATGAAGACCAATATTTTCACACAGTGAGTTGTTGTGATCTGGAATGCATTGTCTGAAAGGGCAGTGGAAGCAGATTCAACAGTAACTTTCAAAAGGAAACAGGATTAATACTTGAAGGGGAATTATTTGCAGGTCTCTGGGGTAAGAGCAGGGGGAGTGGGATTAATTGTATAGCTCCTTCAAAGATCCAGCACAGACCCAATGGGACAAATAGACTCCTCCTGGTCTGTGAGATTCTAATAAAGGATCATCCTTCACAATCCATTGGGTGCATCTGACACTGGGCAGAATTTGAAGACACCCCAAACCTGTCTGACAGGATTTGCCATGTTGTGATAGTGGAGGCCTCTCCGATGGCCCCCCAGGTACAGGAAGGAACCAGTTCTGGTCGAGGACTAGTAACCCAGAGGTTGCGAGCTCAAATCCCACCCTGGAAAGTTGTGTAATTGAGCTGAATAAATCTGGTGGGCTGTACAAGCAACAACATTCGTGATATCGGCTCACATACAATGTACGGCACAGAAACAGGCCGTTTGGCCCAACTGGTCGGTGATGGTGTTTATGCTCCTCACAAGTCTCCTTCCACCCCTCTTCATCTAAACCCATCAACATATCCTTCTGCTCCTTTCACCCTCATGTGTTTATCTACCTTGCCCTTAAATCCGAGGGACCGGTTACTGATGGCTGAGGGACCGGTTACTGAGGGCCAGGGGACGGGTTACTGAGGGCCAGGGGACCGGTCACAGAGGGGCCGAGGGACTGGTTACTGAGGGCCGAGTTACTGAGGGCCAGGGGACCGGTTACGCAGGGCCGAGGGACCGGTTACTAAGGGCCGAGGGACTGGTCACTGAGGGCCGAGGGACCGGTCACTGAGGGCCGAGGGACCAGCTACTGAGGGCCAGGGGAACGGTTACTGAGGGCTGAGGGACCGGTTACTGAGGGCCCGGTTACTGAGCGCCGAGGGACTGGTTTCTGAGGGCCGAGGGACCGGTTACTGAGGGACCAGTTACTGAGGGCCAGGGGACCGGTTACTGAGGGCCAGGGGACCGGTTACATGCTGAGGGCCGAGGGACCGGTGACATACTGAGGGCCAGGGGACCAGTTACTGAGGGCCAGGGGACCGGTTACTGAGGGCCGGGGGACCTACTGAGGGCCGAGGGACCGGTTACTGAGGGCCGGGGGACTGGTTACTGAGGGCCAGGGGACCGGTTACTGAGGGCCAGGGGACCGGTTACATACTGAGGGCCAGGGGACCGGTTACTGGGGGCCAGGGGACCAGTTACATACTGAGGGCCGAGGGAGCGGTTACATATTGAGGGCCGAGGGACCGGTTACTGAGGGCTGAGGGCCGAGGGACTGGAATCTGCGGCCTGCTGGGTGAAGTAACCGGCCTGGCCTGTGGGAAGATGCCGACCGCTCTGAATTTCAGGAACAAGAGCTTGAGCCGGCGGCTGCCCAACACGAGCACCTTCCCCCTCCAGCAATTGGGTCAATATAAATAATGAGGAGAACTTGATGAAGTGCCTGAGAGAGAGTAAGTTTGAGCATTGTGTGTGTGGGGAACAATCAGAGCAATACCTGCGGTGCACAATGGACAGGCCGCTGGTGACAAAAGGGCCCCTGGAGAAAGTCGCTGCAAAGATCTCCGACAGAAATGCCGCAGGAACAGAATCAGACGGTGAGCCGACAGAAGCACAGGACGTCGCAACTACAAACTAAAGGGTCATTGATGGACATTTTCAGACCGAATCTCTACATCTTGTCAAATAAGTTCCGTTTCTGGGTCAGAAATGTGAAATAATGACATTTAAAAAGGTAGTGGGGAGCCTGGAAACAGAGCGGGAGCCGCTCGCGGGCCCGGGGGGAAAGAGCGGGGGGGAGCCTGGAAACAGAGCGGGAGCCGCGAGGACCAACCGCCGGCCCGCGCTCACCGCCTGCTGACCTCTCACCTCACCAGGGCGGCCAATCAACTGCCAGGAGCCGCTGGGAGCACGGGAGAAAAGACAATGGAGGAAGCCCCGCCCACCAACAACAACAACTTGCATTAATGCAGCGCCTTTACCGCAGGGAAACAGCCCAAGGGGCGAAATCAGACACAGGACTTCATGTCTATTTCCCAGAATAGTTTCCCCCTTCTGTATTGTTTGCAATGCATCACCTCCAGATCTACATTTTTAAAAACATTTTGCATTATTATCAATTTCAAAAAGATTTAACCTCTTTGGATCTTTCAAAAGGATCGAACTCTCCTTTCCCCTCACCCACCGGGCCAGGTGTGGTTGACTCCGAAATCATCATCATCGGCGGTCCCTGGAACGAGGATGACTTGCTTCCACATGAGTTCACAAATGTTTAAATGAATGACCCAATATTGCAGTCCTGAACTCCAGGGGTGGAAGATGCCTGTGTGTGGATTTTTTTAACGTGTGCTGACCGTTGTACATCAGCCCCACACGGGCTTGTCAGAGCTAGGCCTTTATCCAGTGACAAGGGTTAACCAGGATGACTGGAGACCTGCTCTGCTGCACACTCCTAAATAATAATAATAAAACTGGTCGGACCACCCGACCTCGACCTCGCCATCGGCTCCGGACAGGACAACGGACACCCAGCCCAGTCGACCCTGCAAAGTCCTCCTCACCAACATCTGGGGACTTGTGCCAAAATTGGGAGAGCTGTCCCACAGGCTAAGAAAGAAAGACTTACATTTATATAGCACCTTTCACGACCGCCGGATGTCTCAGTGCTTTACATCCAATGAAGTACTTTTGGAGTGTAGTCACTGTTGTAATGTGGGAAACACGGCAGCCAATTTGTGCAGAGCAAGCTCCCACAAACAGCAATGTGATAATGACCAGATAATCTGTTTTTGTTATGTTGATTGAGGAATAAATAAAGATCAGTGATAACTCCCCTGCTCTTCTTCGAAATAGTGCCATGGGATCTTTTACATCCACTTGACGGCAGACTTTCGGTTTAACATCTCATCTGAAAGACGGCACCTCCGATAGTGCAGCCATTCCCTCAGCACTGCAGTGGCGTGTCAGCCTAGATTTATGTGCTCAAGTCTCTGGACTTGGACTTGAACCCACAACCTTCTGACTCAGGGGCGAGAGTGCTGCCCACTGAGCCACTAGCTGACACTCAGGGATGGATTAAGGGTGCCTCGGGCCCCAGGCAGTACCTTGGCCATGGACCCCCTAATCCCATTCACATTCGGCAGTAAATGACATTAGTGAGCTAAGTCACAGGGCACTATACTGAGTATGCATCAGGTCAAGGTCAGGTCAGTGTCTACATCTCAGGTTATGTTCTCATTGATACTATGACGACACTCATTTAATATTTTATTATGTTTCCAAACAATCAAACCCATACCTTGATGAAACCCTGTATTAACAGCAAACAACAACGCTTTAATTTTTTAAAATCCTTACATTTTGAAACTGAATTGACAATGATGGCAATTTAGAACAAGACATTTTGGAAGATCATCATTTGTCATTGAATTCCATTTTCTCCACAGAGGCAACTACAAATATAACATTACATTGGTATTTTTCTAGATGTTTGTCGGCTAAACTCGTCAATGATTTTCGAGAAGTCAGGTCCTCTCAGTATTTCGCTCTCGATGCTCATGATTGAAAGACTATTGTCGATCTTGTCCCATTTGGTTCCTGACCTCATCCTTGTTGAGTTTTAGTTTGGAGAAGGACCGCTCACCACTGCAATTTGATACCATCATCGACAGATATATCCGAAGAGCTATTTCAATGTTAGAAAAGGTTTGGTTGAGGACGTGTGTATGGAGGAATTGGTACATTCTCAGCTCTGCTGACTTAGTTTGTTTGACACAAATTGAGGTTTGAAGCTCTGGTAAGGATGCCACCAAGCAAGAAAACTGGATAAATTCAGTTTCAATCACAGGTTCCAGACCTTTGGGAGAGGAGCGAGCAAGATTTGTTGCAGCTTGCTTGCTCTCATGAGTCGAGAGAGCGGCTAGCTTGGACAGGAATCCAAACTTACAGTTGATTTCCTTGTATGCTTCAAGGCGGTGTTTCAAGGTACTGATTAGTTGATTAATGATGACAAGGAACACTTCAGTTTAGAATTTCTCCTTGGGTGACAGCACAGTGCTTTCAGCAGCTCCATCGTCATAGCGACAGTTGCGTACCCGGACGTGCCTCTGAGCTGAATTGTACTCGTTGTGGCACACAGTTTAATCCCGAGATCTTCAAAGTCCTCAAACTCTATCCGCTGGGTCTCGACAAAATTGACAGGGAACTCGAGTAAGGACATTCAGATTCATGCCGGTCTCTTGAAGCGAGAGATTGGTCAGGTGAAAGCGCTTCAAGACTGTGTTCCAAATAACAATGAGAATATCTGAATCCAGTTCGCCCAAGTTTGTTAAGGATCAACTGAGCTTCATTTTGGCATTCAACTTTCTGTTCCATGTCAGTTGCCAGGGATTCCAACACTTTGCATATGGGAGTGTAACCTTTGAGCAAGGCTAACACTGCTTCATACCTTGCTTCATACCATCGAGTAGCTGAAAGCTGTTTGACGACAGACAGCCCTAAAGGCTTTCATTTTTCATAAACCAATCGCCAGCGATACGTCGATGCAAAGAGAAAAGTGCACAACTTTTATACAATGTCAAAAAATCTGCCGATCACTAGGCTGTATTCAGCACTGTTTTTCCCCACAAGATTGAGTGAGTGCGCTGCGCATGGTATAAATGTTGCATATGGGCATTGCTCTTTAATGATAGTTTGGACACCAATCTATTTCCCACTCATATTTGATGCATTATCATAAGATTGTCCGCGACAATTTTATATGTTGATCCCGTTCTCATCCAGAAAGGCCAGTATTATGTCATCTGATCTGAGTGTGTGACATCTGGCTTAGACTCAACAGATATTGAATAGAACTTCACTGATTTCAATTCCTGGATGATCATCTCAAGTAACTTGCCACCCATCAGACTAATCAGTTCTTCAGAAGTGGTAGGAGACAAGTATGAAGTATGCCCCTTGCCTTTGTTGGTGAACCGCTTGATGTGTTCAGCAAGAAATGCATCGTAGTTTGCGAGAACCTCCAACACACTCAGATAATTACCATTACTTGGAGACCCAACGATTTTGTCTCTGCCTCGCAATGAAAGACCTCGTTCATAGAGTAACATTATCACACAGACAGCCCGCTCTAGCACCTTGCGCCAGTACTGCCATTCATTTTCAAACTGGAAGACAATATGACCATCCACACAACCAGTGCCTGCTTGTCTAGTGCACATTACTACCATGGCTTCTCTATGCTGGTGGCTGTTTTTCTGAATGAGATGAAATCCTCTCATCTCCATGCTTCCAGTCATTAAATCCATGAGTAAAGTGGCTACTTGTTCGTGCCGTGACCTTGTAAGCAGAGCAGTATACTCTACCATTTGATGGTGAATAACAGAGCCACGATCGCTCCACACGTTCCCCTGTCAGCGGGTGCACACGTGTGAAGAAGGACTTTGAGCAGTATCGGCAACATCCTTCTTTGGCATGAATCACGCCGGAGTTTTGCGTGACTTCTGAGATATTGTCTCCCCACAGCCCAATGCCACTCATAAGTTGTGCCTCTTTCAGCTCAGTATGCACCAGTTGGTTTTCACCTTCTTCAACATTTGGGACTTGGAGCTCCAAGTCGCCCAACTCTGGGTCCGGTGCCACTCGTGGTTTCGTTGTTGAAGTTGACTGCACAGCGTCGTCTTGGCCTTCGTCTTCATGATCTTGAGTTTTTAGTGAGAAAAAATTATCCAGTTTAAGCAGTTTAGCTACTTCTTGTCTCTTTTGCTCCTCACGTAGATGGTGCTCTTTCCTTTTTTTCGCCCCCGATTTGTGTGTAGAATGCATCTCTAGAAAAAGGGCATCTAGAGTCTGTTTACATCAAGTCGAGAATAACATGCACTGAGCCCTCGCGGCTTCGCTCTTGCTACGTCACATGTCAATACTGTTTATCCTTACCCATAATCCCATCCTGTATGGGCCCCGCTCTAGACTGCCCCATCTGCCCCCATGCTCCCCTCCTTAATCCGCCCCTGAACATGCTGGTATTTGTTGGTCGCTGCGGGCCTCTGTTGGTATCTGCTGGTCTCTGTTTGTTGGTATCTGCTGGTTTCTGCCGGTCTCTGTTGGTCTCTGCCAGTCTCTGCTTGCCTCTGCTGGTCTTTGACGGTTTCTGCCAGTCTCTGCTGGCTTCTGTTAGTTTCTGTTAGTCTCTGCTGGTCTTTTATGGTCTCTGTTAGTCTCTGCTAGTTTCTGCTGGTCTCTGTTAGTCTCTGCTGGTCTTTGATGATCTCTGTTGGTATCTGCCGGTCTCTGCTGGTTTCTGCCAGTCTCTGCTGGTTTCTGCCAGTCTCTGCTAGTCTCTGCTTGTTACTGCTGGTCTTGCCATTGTGCCTCTTGCTCCAGAGGCCAATTCCAGCGATGATAGCAAGAAGACTGAGTGAGATGGTTGCTGCTGCAATCATAATCCTGACCTTCAAGCTTCCTTGTGTTGCTCTCTCTGCAGACATGTACAGTGTACTTTAAAATAATATTGATCAATAACAATTTCCTAATGATTTCATTATGTACTTCATTAAGTTGCAAACTAGCTCTGTACCTGCTTGATTGTAAAGAAAGTCTTAGATTATGTCGAGTCTTTCAGAAACTCAGTTTAGTTTTGGATTGACACAGGGAAATGGGGAGAGAGCAAGGCATTGGGATTAGTTTAGGATTGATACAGAGCTATGGAGAGATTGGGCAGTGGGACTAGTTTTGGATTGACACAGGGCAATGGGGAGAGAGCGAGGCATTGGGATTAGTTTGGCATTACTCTAGCAAGGAGCATGGACACAATGGGCCAAATGGCCTCCTGTGGAGTAACCCTCTCTGCGCCACCATTCTAACATGCCCTGTTGTGCATTCTCTATTTAAGAACAGGGCTGGCTCTCCAGTTCAAACACTCCCACTCAGCACCGGCCCTGGGTTAAACCTGGGACTCTCTGGTCTGCATGTCTTAATTCCACACTGGGCAGTCCATTTACTAATTGTGTTATATGGGCAATTGAAGGGGTTTATCCTCAGTGTAACACAGTGAAATATTTACAAGGGAGGTGGAAATATGCTTTTGAAAGAAAAAAGAAAAATTTGCATTTATATAGCAACTTTCATAACCTCAGGATGTCCCAAAGCATTTTACAGCCATTGAAGTACTTTTGAAGTGCAGTCACTCTTGCAATGTAGGAAATGCAACAGCTAATTGTGCGCACAGCAAGCTCCCACAAACAGCAATGTAATAACGACCAGATAATCTGTTTTAGTGATGTTGGTTGGGGGATAAATATTGGCCCCAGGATACCAGGGAGAGCTCCCCTGCTCTCCTTCAAAGAGTGCTGTGGCTCTTTTACATCCATTTGTTCATCTCATCAAATTGTTCCAATCCTCACCTCCCAAGAGTTCCTGGCCACGTTAATCAGTTGTCTAACCATCAGCAAGTGATTCTGGCTTGGAGTGAGCTCAGTGGGGCCTCTTTGGGTCGAGGTAGCTCCAAGATGACAAACTAGTGGTGGAAGCTGGTTAGCCAGTGGTAGACTCGGTAACCTGATGACTCAACCAGGGAGTCCCTCGCACTCCAGGCCCTGATGGCCATCGACCAGCCAGCCTGGTGACTGATCTAAGAGTCGATCTGTCACACGGGGTGGCCATTTTTCCCAGTTAGACCAAGGCCCTAACTGGTGAGACTGCCCTGACTGGCCAAGCAACAGGAAGTTTACCAGTGCTCAGTACTGCTAGACTGTGTGGCTTTAGCTGGTTAAACTCCACCAGTGCTCCTCCAGAACTGGGGCTCCCTAAGCCTTAGCTCTGTCAACCACATTTCTGGTCTTCATATTATAAAAATTATAGGTGCAAAAAAAGGTTTATTAGAATAATACCAGAACTGAGAGATTATACCAATCAGGTGAGATTGAATAGGCTGGGGCTTTTTACTCCAGAAAAGAGAAGGCAGAGGGGTGACCTGCTGGAAGTCTTCAAAATGTTAAAGGGTTTTGTTAAGGTAGACACAGAGAAGATATTTCCACTTCTGGGGGAGTCCAAAACTAGAGGCCATGAATAAATATAGTCACTAATAAATCCATTAAGGAATTCAGGAGAAACTTCTTTATCTAGAGAATGGTTAGAATGTGGAACTCACTACCACATGGAGTGGTTGAGGCGAATAGTACAGATGCATTTAAGGGGAAGCTGGATAAGTACATGAGGGAGAAAGGAATAGAAGGCTATGTTGATAGGGTGAGATACAGTAGAGTGGGAGGAGGCTCGTGTGGAGCATAAACACTGGCACGGACCAGTTGGGCCGAATGGCCCGTTTCTGTGCTGAACATTCTCTGTAATTCTATGTAACCAGCACCAAATCTCTCTGGACGTGGGTAAGTGGCAGCTGTCCTTACAGGGAGAGAGCGCAGACTCCACAGTTGGCAAACAGAAACTTGGTCTGTCTGGCTTTCTCAGTTTGGAGATGAGGTTGGGTGTCCACATGTGTCAGTCACCTGATTGGCCAAATATGATCTAAAGGCACTGGCTCCCTGTTGTGAGGTGATTCCAAGGTGCTGCTCACCCTCCAGTGTCTTATCCAAGTGGCCTAATCTGCGAGTGTTGGCAGGTCATTGATAGGAGGGCAGGTCATCACCACCAGCACTTTCAGCAAATGTCTGATTTCTGCATAATGGTTAGAAGCCAGAACCCTGTACAACTGTCCCATCTAACCTAGGCCACACAACGAAGGAAGGTAGGAATATAGGAATCGCTGGACATCGAGATCATTTGGAAAGAGGTGACATGATAGGTCCAAGTCAGCATGGATTTGAGAAAGGGAAATCATGCTTGACAAATCTTCTGGAATTTTTTGAGGATGTTTCCAGTAGAGTGGACAAGGGAGAACCAGTTGATGTGGTGTATTTGGACTTTCAGAAGGCTTTCAACAAGGTCCCACACAAGAGATCAATGTGCAAAGTTAAAGCATATGGGATTGGGGATAGTGTGCTGACGTGGATTGAGAACTGGTTGGCAGACAGGAAGCGAAGAGTAGGAGTAAATGGGTACCTTTCAGAATGGCAGGCAGTGACTAGTGGGGTACCGCAAGGTTCTGTGCTGGGGCCCCAGCTGTTTGCATTGCACATTAATGATTTAGGCGAGGGGATTAAATGTAATATCTCCAAATTTGCAGATGACACTCAGTTGGGTGGCAGTGTGAGCTGCGAGGAGGATGCAGAGTGACTTGGATAGGTTGGGTGAATGGGCAAATGCATGGCAGATGAAGTATAATGTGGATAAGTGTGAGGTTATCCCACTTTGGTGGTAAAAAGAGAGAGACAGACTATTATCTGAATGGTGACAGATTAGGAAAAGGGAAGGTGCAATGAGACCTGGGTGTCATGGTACATAGTCATTGAAGGTTGGCATGCAGGTACAGCAGGCGGTTAAGAAAGCAAATGGCATGTTGGCCTTCATAGCGAGGGGATTTAAGTACAGGGGCAGGGAGGTGTTACTACAGTTGCACAGGGCCTTGATGAGGCCATACCTTGAGTATTGTGTACAGTTCTGTTCTCCTAACTTGAGGAAGAACATTCTTGCTATTGAGGGAGTGCAGCGAAGGTTCACCAGACTGATTCCCGGGATGGCGGGACTGACCTATCAAGAAAGACTGGATCAACTGGGCTTGTATTCACTGGAGTTCAGAAGAATGAGAGGGGATCTCATCGAAACGTTTAAAATTCTGACGAGTTTCGACAGGTTAGATGCAGGAAGAATGTTCCCAATGTTGGGGAAGTCCAGAGCCAGGGGTCACATTCCAAGGATAAGGGGTAAGCCATTTAGGACCGAGATGAGGAGAAACTTCTTCACCCAGAGAGTGGTGAACCTGTGGAATTCTCTACCACAGAAAGTTGTTGAGGCTAATTCACTAAATATATTCAAAAAGGAGTTCGATGTAGTCCTTACTACTAGGGGGATCAAGGGGTATGGCGAGAAAGCAGGAATGGGGTACTGAAGTTGCATGTTCAGCCATGAACTCATTGAATGGCGGTGCAGGCTCGAAGGGCCGAATGGCCTACTCCTGCACCAATTTTCTATGTTTCTATCCAGTTCACCTCCTACAATTCTAGTAGTCACATGTGACAGAGTTGGTGACAAACCATAGAAATAAATCTCTTACCAATTAGTCCACAAGGCAGAGGTCAGAAGCTCGTGGGTTCAAGTCCACTCCAGAGTCTTAAGGACAAAAAGTTAGGCTGACCCTCCAGTGCAGTACCGAAGGGGCTGTACTGAGGGAGTGCTGCACTGTTGGAGGGGCAGTACTGAGGGAGTGCTGCACTGTCAGAGGAGCAGTACTGAGGAAGTGCTGCATTGTCAGAGGAGCAGTACTGAGGGAGTGCTGCACTGTGGGAGGGGCAGTACTGAGGGAGTGCTGCACTGTCAGAGAGGCAGTCCTGAGGAAGTGCTGCACTGTCGGAGGGGCAGTACTGAGGGAGTGCTGCACTGTTGGAGGGGCAGTACTGAGGGAGTGCTGTACTGTTGGAGGGGCAGTACTGAGAGAGTGCTGCACTGTCGGAGGGTCCCCTCAGCCTCCTCTGTTCCAAGGGGTATCGCAAGCACTGATCCTTGCGATACCCCACTAGTTACAGCCTGCCAACAAGAAAAAGTCCCGTTTATTCCTACTCTCTGTTTTCTGTCCATTCACCAATCCTCAATCCATGCTATTATATTACCCCCAATCCCATGAGTCCTAATTTTGTGTAATAACCACTTGTGTGGCACTTTTTCGAATGCTTTTTGAAAATCCAAATACACCACATCCACTGGTTCCCCCTTTTCAATCCTACTAGTTACATCTTCAAAAAATTCGAACAGATTTGTCAAACACAATTTCCCTTTCATTAAAGGGACTGTGTTTTTTCTGTCCTTCTGCGCATGTGTCTGTCGAGACTCCGCCCCTGATGTCTCCCGCCCGGACCGGAAGTGCGGTCCCGAACCTGAATCATTCCGACCACGGTGTTACTGATCCTCCGCGAGCCTGACGACAAACCTGGGCCCCCGAGTCCCCCACTGAGCTTGCTGCTCCTCCCACAGTGCCGAGCCTCCGAGCAGCCGCCAGTGCTGAGCGGCCCCGACCCGTGAGCAGCCCGACCCCTGAGCGGCCCCTACCCCTGAGCAGCCCCGACCCCTGAGCAGCCCAACCCGAGCAACCCCGACCCCTGAGCAGCCCCGACCCCTGAGCAGCCCCGACCCGAGCGGCCCCGACCCGAGCGGGCGGCCGAGAGTGGGGGGGCGGGGAAGAGAGAGCCTAGAAATGGGGGGGTGGGAGGGAAGGAAGAGGGGTTGGAAGAAGAGAGAGGGGTGGGAGGGTGAGTGCCTGGGGTGGGAGGGAGGGAGGGAGAGAGCGTCTGGGGGGAGGAGGTAGACAGAGTCGGAGGGGGAGGGAGAGAGTCTCTGGGCAGGGGGAGAGAGAGTTTGAGGTGGGAGGAGGGGAGAGAGAGAGCCTGGGGGGGAGGGGGAGAAAGAGAGAGAGCCTGGGGGGATGGGGAGAGAGAACCTGGGGGGAGGGGGAGAGGGAGAGCCTGGGGGGAGGGGGAGTGAGAGAGACTGGGGTGAGGGGGAGAGAGAGTGACTGGGGGGAGGGGGAAGAGAGTGAGACTGGGGGGAGGGGGAGAGAGAGAGCCTGGGGGGGAGGGAGGAGGAGAGAGAGTGACTGGGGAGAGGGGGAGAGAGAGTGACTGGGGGGAGGGGGAGAGAGAGAGTGTGGGGGGAGACAGGGAGCCTGGGGGGAGGGAGAGAGAGAGAGAGCCTGGGTGGAGGGAGAGAGAGAGAGCCTGGGGGGAGGGAGAGAGAGAGCCTGGGGGGAGGGAGAGAGTGAGGGAGAGCCTGGAGGGAGGGAGAGAGAGAGAGTCTGGGGAGAGGGGGAGAGAGAGAGAGCCTGGGGGGAGGGGGAGAGAGAGAGAGCCTGGGGGGAGGGGGAGAGAGAGAGAGCCTGGGGGGAGGGAGAGAGAGAGAGAGCCTGTGGGGAGGGAGAGAGAGAGAGCTTGCGGGGAGGGGGAGAGAGAGAGAGAGCCTGGGGGGAGGGGGAGAGAGAGAGCCAGGGGGGAGGGGGAGAGAGAGAGAGCCTGGGGGGAGGGGGAGAGAGAGAGCCTGGGGGGAGGGGGAGTGAGAGAGAGTCTGGGGGGTGGGGAGAGAGAGTCTGGCGGGGGTGCGTGGGTTACGTTTGCTATGTTCCAATCCTTGTGGACTGTTCTAGGGAATTCTGGAAGATCAATAATGAGTTGGACAAAGGGGTCGAGATACAAAGATGGGTGGGAAAGAAAATTGTGAGGAGGACACAAATAATCTGCAAAGGGATATAGACAGGCTAAGTGAGTGGGAAAAAATTGGCAGATGGAGTATAATGTGGGAAAATGTAAGGTTATGCACTTTGGCAGAAAAAATAGAAAAGCAAATGATAAGAAAGGGATGAGGTCCTACGAGACGTATTTAAGGAGCTAGGAGCTAAATTAAAAAGTAGGACCTCAAAAGTAGGAATCTCGGGATTGCTACCAGTGCCACGTGCTAGTCAGAGTAGGAATCGCAGGATAGCGCAGATGAATACGTGGCTTGAGCAGTGGTGCAGCAGGGAAGGATTCAAATTCCTGGGGCATTGGAACAAGTTATGGGGGAGGTGGGACCAGTACAGACCGGACGGTCTTCACCTGGGCAGGACCGGAACCAATGTCCTAGGGGGAGTGTTTGCAAGTGCTTTTGGGGAGGAGTTAAACTAATATGGCAGGGGGATGGGAACCAATGCAGGGAGACAGAGGGAAACAAAAAGGAGACAAAAGCAAAAGACAGAAAGGAGACGAGTAAAAGTGGAGGGCAGAGAAACCCAAGGCAAAAAACAAAAAGGGCCACTGAATATAAAGGGGCTGCAGGAGGGGTCAAAACTAAAAATCATGGTTTAAAAACTAGGATTAAAACACTCTACCTAAATGCACGCAGCATTCGAAATAAAGTAAATGAGTTGACGGCACAAATCATTACAAATGGGTATGATTTGGTGGCCATTACAGAAACATGGTTGCAGGGTGGCCAAGACTGGGAATTAAACATACAGGGGTATCTGACGATTCGGAAAGATAGACAAGAAGGGAAAGGAGGTGGGGTAGCTCTGTTAATAAAGGATGATATCAGGGCAGTTATGTGAGACGATATTGGCTCTAATGAACAAAATGTTGAATCATTGTGGGTGGAGATTCGAGATAGTAAGGGGAAAAAGTCACTGGTGGGCGTAGTTTATAGGCCCCCAAATAATAACTTCACGGTGGAGCGGGCAATATTCAAGGGAATAATGGAGGCATGTGAAAAAGGAACGGCAGTAGTCATGGGGGATTTTAACCTACATATCGATTGGTCAACTCAAATCGCACAGGGTAGCCTGGAGGAGGAATTCATAGAATGCATACGGGATTGTTGCTTGGAACAGTATGTAACAGAACCTACAAGGGAGCAAGCTATCTCAGATCTGGTCCTGTGCAATGAGACAGGAAAAATAAACGATCTCCAAGTAAAAGATCCTCTCGGAATGATTGATCACAGTATGGTTGAATTTGTAATACAGATTGAGGGTGAGGAAGTTGTGTCAGAAACGAGCGTACTATGCTTAAACAAAGGGGACTACAGTGGGATGAGGGCAGAGTTGGCTAAAGTAGATTGGAAACACAGACTAAACGGTGGCACAATAGAGGAACAGTGGAGGACTTTTAAGGAGCCCTTTCAGAGTGCGCAACAAAAATATATTACAGTGAAAAAGAAGGGCGGTAAGAGAAGGGATAACCAGCCGTGGATAACCAAGGAAATAAAGGAGAGTATCAAATCAAAGACCAATGCGTATAAGGTGGTCAAGGTTAGTGGGAAACTAGAGGATTGGGAAAATTTTAAACAACAGCAAAGAATGACTAAAAAAGCAATAAAGAAAGGAAAGATAGATTACGAAGGGAAACTTGCGCAAAGCATAAAAACAGATAGTAAAAGCTTTTACAGATATATAAAATGGAAAAGAGTGACTAAAGTAAATGTTGGTCCCTTAGAAGATGAAAAGGGGGATTTAATAATGGGAAATGTGGAAATGGCTGAGACCTTAAACAATTATTTTGCTTCGGTCTTCACAGTGGAAGACACAAAAACCATGTCAAAAATTGCTGGTCACAGGAATGTGGGAAGGGAGGACCTTGAGACAATCACTATCACTAGGGGGGTAGTGCTGGACAGGCTAATGGGACTCAAGGTAGACAAGTCCCCTGGTCCTGATGAAATGCATCCCAGAGTATTAAAAGAGATGGCGGAAGTTATCGCAGATGCATTCGTTATAATCTACCAAAATTCTCTGGACTCTGGGGAGGTACCAGCGGATTGGAAAGCAGCTAATGTAACGCCTCTGTTTAAAAAAGGGGGCAAACAAAAGGCAGGTAACTATAGGCCGGTTAGTTTAACATCTGTAGTGTGGAAAATGCTTGAAACTATCATTAAGGAAGAAATAGCGGGACATCAAGATCGGAATAGTGCAATCAAGCAGACGCAGCATGGATTCATGAAGGGCAAATCATGTTTAACTAATTTACTGGAATTCTTTGAGAATATAACGAGCATGGTGGATAGAGGTGTACCGATGGATGTGTTGTATTTAGATTTCCAAAAGGCATTCGATAAGGTGCCACACAAAATGTTACTGCAGAAGATAGAGGTACGCGGAGTCAGAGGAAATGTATTAGCATGGATGGAGAATTGGCTGGCGAACAGAAAGCAGAGAGTCGGGATAAATGGGTCCTTTTCGGGTTGGAAATCGGTGGTTAGTGGTGTGCCACAGGGATCGGTGCTGGGACCACAACTGTTTACAATATACATAGAAGACCTGGAAGAGGGGACAGAGTGTAGTGTAACAAAATTTGCAGATGACACAAAGATTAGTGGGAAAACGGGTTGTGTCGAGGACACAGAGAGGCTGCAAAGAGATTTGGATAGGTTAAGCGAATGGGCTAAGGTTTGGCAGATGAAATACAATGTCGGAAAGTGTGAGGTCATCCTGCTTGGGAAAAAAAACAGTAAAAGTGAATATTATTTGAATGGGGAGAAATTACAACATGCTGAGGTGCAGAGGGACCTGGAAGTCCTTGTGCATGAAACTCTTTTTGGAGTTCACCTGCAAAACATAAAACATTAAACGGTGCCACCCGACCTGGGTGACACTCCAGACATTTACAAGGCCCTTTTTTTCCCCCCCTTTTTTTTTTGTGTTTTTCTTTTTTTGGGGGTTTTTTTGGGCACTAAAATCACAATTTTCCCCAGTGCCCCCTATAAAAGGGAAGGGGGACACTAAAAGCACCGGCAATTAAAACAAATTAAACTTAAAAAACGTAAAATCAAATTAAAATTTGGTTGCCGGGCGTGATGATGCACTCCAGTCCCTCCGGTGCCCACCTCTCGCGGAAGGCCGCGAGCGTACCGGTGGACACCGCGTGCTCCATCTCCAAGGACACCCTGGACCGGATGTAAGAGCGGAAGAGAGGCAGGCAGTCAGGTTGAACGACCCCCTCGACCGCCCGCTGCCTGGACCGGCTGATGGCACCCTTGGCCGTGCCCAGGAGCAGTCCTACGAGGAGGCCTTCGGACCTACCCGCTCCCCTCCGCACAGGGTGCCCAAAGATCAGGAGAGTGGGACTGAAGTGCAGCCAGAATTTCAGGAGCAGCCCCTTCAAATAATGGAACAGGGGCTGCAACCTCGTGCACTCAATAAAAACATGGAACACGGACTCCTCCAGTCCGCAGAAATTGCAGGCGGCCTGGGAGTCCGTGAACCGGCTTAAAAATTTGTTGCACGGCACTGCTCCGTGCACCACCCTCCAGGCCAAGTCCCCGATGAATAGTGGGAGGACCCCTGCGTAGAGTGCTCTCCTTCGGGGACCCCCGCCTCCTCCGGACGGCAAGATGGTACGCCATGGCGTGTCCGGACGGCCGGCGAGGATGGCAAATTTGAGGGTGTGCAGGAGCAGCCCGTACAGGAAACCCCTCCGCGCGGAACTGAAAGGCACGGAGGGGATTTCCCCGAGGCGGCTTAAGTTGTGAGGCGCCGGCCCCCGAGGGAGGTTCCGGGGTTTGGCGCCGATGAGGAATTCCGTCCGGACGGGGGTCAGTTCGGACGGGATCTCCCCACGTGCTTGAGCCTCCTCGATGCACCTAACGGAGTCAGGGCCCAGAGCTGTTCTTAGCGACTCGATGGCATCGGCCGCGTGGCGGACGTTGGCAGAGTTTAGGCACCGCGCCAGCGTGTCTGGCGCCATCCAGCCCGCTCCTCCGCCATCGAGCAGGTCCCTGACCCTGGTCACCTCACCAGCCACAGCCCTCTCTTCCGACCGCCACATAAAACCTCGGCCGTGGAGGTACGGATTCCCGAGCAGCGGTTCCTGCAGGACGGCCGCCACTCCAGCCGGCGGAGAGCTGCGCTTGGTGGAGACTTTGTTCCAGACCCTGATGAGTTCCCTGTAAAAGACAGGCAGCTCCCGGAGGGCGGTCCTGGCACCCCCCAAGTTCACAAACAGGAGCTGCGTGTCATAATTGAGGTCGCGCTGCTGGCGGAAGAAATACCTCGCCAGAGCACACCACCTAGGAGGGGGCTCGACGTAAAGATTTCTCTGCAGGGTCTGAAGACGGAAAGTCGCGAGCTGGGCGCTGACGCACACCAACGACTGACCGCCCTCCTCAAGCGGGAGACTCAAGACCGCGGCAGAGACCCAGTGCTTCCTGTTGTTCCAGAAGAAGTCCACCAGGTTCTTCTGTATCTTGGCGACAAACGCAGGGGGAGGGGTCAAAGTGACCAGCCGGTACCACAGCATTGCGGCCACCAGCTGGTTTATGACTAGCGCTCGACCCCTGTAGGACAGCACTCGGAGCAGTCCTGTCCAGCGCCCTAGGCGAGCGGCGACCTTGGCGTCCAGCTCCTGCCAGTTCGCCGGCCAGGCTCCCTCGTCGGGGCTAAGGTAGACTCCCAGATAGAGGAGATGGGTCGTGCTCCAGGCAAAAGGCCTGAGCTCCTCCGGCAGGGAGTCCACCCGCCACTGACCCACCAGGAGTCCGGAACATTTCTCCCAGTTGATCCTGGCGGAGGACGCGGCCGAGTAAATCTCCTGGCACTCACGTATCCTCCGCAGGTCAGCGGGATCCTCTACCGCGAGGAGCACATCATCGGCGTAAGCCGAGAGGACGACCTCCACGCCCGGCCCTTGCAGAGCCAGTCCCGTCAACCTCGTCCGCAAGAGGCGCAGGAAAGGCTCCACGCAAACGGCGTATAACTGGCCGGACATGGGGCATCCCTGGCGCACCCCTCTCCTAAAGCGAAGGGGCACCGTCAAGGACCCGTTAACCTTAATCAGACACTCCGCGGCGGCGTACAAAAGTTGGATCCGGGCGACGAAATGCGTCCCGAACCCGAAAGCGCGCAGAGTTCCGAGCAGATAGTCGTGATCCACACTGTCGAACGCCTTCTCTAGGTCGAGGGATAGGAAGGCGACCGACAGACCAGCCTCCTGGGAACAATGGATGAGGTCCCGGACCAGATGGATGTTATCGTGGATTGTCCGGCCCGGGACCGTGTAGGACTGGTCGGGGTGGATCATGTGGTCCAGCACGGCACCAAGGCGAGCAGACATCGCCCTGGCGAAGATTTTGTAGTCCGTGCTGAGGAGGGAGACCGGGCGCCAGTTCTTAAGGAGGTGGAGATCGCCCTTCTTAGGCAGCAGGACGATGACTGCCCTGCGCCGAGAGGGGCATCTCCCCGGTCGCCAGACTTTCCCCCAGGACCCGCGCGTAGTCGCTCCCCAGGACGTCCCAGAACGTCCTGTGGAACTCCACGGTCAGCCCGTCCAGCCCCGGGGATTTTCCCCTCGAGAGCCGGGCGACGGCACCGGTCAGCTCCGCCAGGCTTAGCGGAGCTTCCAGATTTTCGCCGCCCTCCGGGCTGACCTTCGGCAGGTCCTCCCACAAAACTCTACGCGCTTCCTCGCTGGACGGATCCGGAGAGAACAGAGCCCCGTAATATTCACGGGCCCTGTTGTTGACGCCCTCCGGATCCGAGACGAGAGAGCCGTCGTCGGCCAGCAGCGTCAAGAGCTGCTTACGGACACTCTGCCTTTTTTCCAGCGAGTAGAAGAAGGGGGAACCGTGGTCCAGATCCCGCAGGAACCGGATCCGCGACCTCACGAACGCGCCTCGGGACCCGACGAGCTGCAGGTCCTTCAGCGGGGCCTTCTTCGCTTCGTACACCGTCCGCAGGGCCGGGTCCTGGACGACTTGACCGAGACGGGCTTCCAGGTCGAGCACCTCTTTTTCTAGGCGCCCGACTCTGGCCGCCCGCCTCTTGGTCGACCCCCTCGCGTACTCTTGACAGAAGACGCGGACGTGAGCCTTGCCCACGTCCCACCATAGCCTCAAGGAGGGGAAGCCCCCCTGCTTCCTTCTCCAGTCGGACCAGAATCGGCGGAACGAGTCCTGGAACCGCACGTCCTCCAGCAGCCGGTTGTTAAAGTGCCAGGTGGTGGTCTGAACACGGCACCGGCCGCATGGAGTCCGCCGGGACACAGGAAACGTACGCCCGAGACACGTAAAGGCGGTCGACTCTAGACCATCCAACTCCAGGCCTCACCCAAGTAAAGGCGCTGGAATCGGGGTGGAGATTTCGCCAGACGTCCACCAAGTCGAAGGACCCGACCAGGTCCCTCAACTTCTCCATCGCCGTCATGCACTGCGAGGCACCGGAGCGGTCCCTCGCCTCGAGGGTGCAGTTAAAATCCCCCCCGAGGACAATGCAGTCGCCGACGTCGACGGAGCCAAGAAGAGCGGACACCTCTTCAAAGAAGCGCGTCTGCTGCGGGCCGGGCTGAGGGGCGTACACGTTCACGAGATGGAGCGGCACGTCCCCCAGGCGGACCGTTACGTGCAGCAAGCGGCCTGGCACGGGCTCCTCGACCCCCAAGATCTCCGGCTGAAAATGCGGGCCCAGCAAGATGGCCACCCCACTAGAAATGGCGGTGAGGTGGCTCATGCGGACCTCTCCTTGCCATTCCAGGAGCCACGTGGCTTCGTCTCCCGGAATGGTGTGGGTTTCTTGCAGGAAGCACACCGCATATTTCCCCTCCCGCAGGAGCGAAAAATTGTCAAATCTACGGCGTGCCCCTCTGCCGCCGTTGATGTTGAGGCTGGCTATGGTTATCTTCATGGCAAAAGCATAGTGCAACCTCTACCTTAACCTATTGTGGGGGAGGGAGCGGAGTCTTTTGTTGAACTCCGCTCCCTCCGCAGCCCAGCGAGGAGTCCCTCGAGCTCGCGCAGCTCAAGGTGTTGCGCCTTTGTCAAGGGCCCGCCCGCGGCCAAGGTTTTAACGGCGGCGCGGACGGACCCCTTGATCAGCTCTGGCTCGGACCATTTTTCCAGGGCCAGTCGGGCTTGGTTGCAGCGACCCCGGCTCTGGGCCAAAAAGTCCCGGACTTCCTTTGCAGGAATGAGGATGGTCTCGGCGGCGGCCGCGAGCAGATCCACCGCCTCGCTGGCGGTGGTCTCTAGGTCTTCACCCGCGTCCCCCACCGAGTCCCCGTCCTCCTCCGGGAGGTGGCCGCCAGCAGCCGGCCCATCGACCGCACAAGGTACGGCAAATGAACCGGCCGCTCCAACCGGCCCTGGCACTGCCCCGATCCCACCCCCAGGATCGTCGGCAGAGGAATCCCCACTGGGCTCTTTTAAAAATGGTGCTGGGTCGGGAAATGACAGCGGAAGGGGTTCCCCCTCCGCCCCAGGAACCGGGGAACAAGGAGAGACCCGGCCATAGGAAATCCCCAGGCTCTCCAAGTGCTCCAGCCCCACAGCAAGAGGCGAGGGTGGGTGTTCCTCCCCCCCCCCCCCCGCTGCCACCCCCCGTCCCAGCATCTACAGTTTCATTAAAATCAATAATTTGTGTTTCTGCCGGGTCGAGCGACTCCCGGGGGAAGTTGGGTATTGGCTGGGCGGGCTCAGGTTCGGCCTTTTCGACCCCGCCCGCCTCAGTCCCCGGGGCGCCCGGGGCGCCCGGCCCGGCAGCAATGCATTCTTCCGCTGGCCCCACGCCCCCCCACGACAGGCAGATTTTCCACTCCATCCCCAGGAGGCAGTGGCTGGGCAGCCTCGACTGCCTCACCCTCCCCGGGGACAGACTCCTCGCGCCTGCAGCGCAATTTGGGAGCGCTGGTGGGGGACGCGGGACACGCGGCGTGCACCGCCTCCTCCGCGGAGGGATGTTGTTCCCCCTCCGCCTCATTGGGGCGGTGCCTCTTTTTGTTCCTAGGGGCGCGCGAAGGCAGGGAAACCTCCATGTCTGCCGAGGCCTCCCGCTCCGCGCCCCCCTTTTCCTTTTCTTGCCCGGGCCCCTCTGCGGTATTGGTCAAGGGCTCAGGCACGGGCTCAGGACGCCCCGCGCTCGCCGGTGACGGGGTTGGGCTGAGCGCGGTGGTCAAATTTTCTGGCGCACTGAGGGGATCCGCCTCTGGGTGTTTTGCCTTCTTCCGCGCCTTCTTACCGGTCGGACGCTCTCCCTCCCCCCCGCCGGAGGCCCTGAAAACAAAGGCCCCCGATGATGCCCGCGCACCCATGGCTCCCGGCACGCGAACGCAACTAGGGGGAGGGGTGGCGGCGGCGCCAGCTTTGGCCGCCTTTGGTGGTTTGGCGGCCTTGGAGGCGGGGCAGTCCTTGCGAACGTGCCCCACCTCCCTGCAGGCATGGCACCGCACGCCGTCCGACGTCCAAAAGACGCGGTAGGCAGTCCCCTCGTGCACCACATTAAAGTTCCCCTCCGTCGTCTCCTCCCGCGCCAGCCGGACAAAGAGCTGGCGGCGGAAGGAGAACACGTGGCGCAGGCTGTTCTCCCTGAGGCCGAGCGGTATGGGGTTGATCCCTGACCTTACCTCCCCCAGTTGATGTAGGTGAGGGAGGAGGAGCTCAGCGGGAACAAAGGGCGGGACGTTTGAAACGATGACCCTCTGCGCGGTGGCCTCGAGAGGGTCCACCGGCAGGAACGTCTCGCCCACCGTGAGCCCCTTTTCAAGGGCCAGGGACACCGCCCGCTCCGACCCCAGGAAGAACACGGCCTTCCCAGACATCTTGGAGGCTGCGACAATGGCCGAGGGGCCGACTACCCCAGCCATCGCCCGCACGCACTCCTCGATGGTCATTGTGGGGTGAGTGTAGCTCTTGACCCCGTGTTTTTTGGTGATTAATCTGAATGGTGGCAGGGCAGCGGGTGGCGCAGGAGGTGCCGTGGAAGCGGTTGCCACCTGCGCATATGTCCTCGCTGGCCCTGCCACCGGCGTGGATGGGCTCGCCATCACGGGGTCCCTTTAAGGGCTACACCCACCCCAAAGTCACAGGCCTTAATGGTCTTTATTGGCCTCGTATATTAACTGAGCAGAGGAGCCCTTAACGAGGCACACCTCTCCCCTAGTTGGCAATTGGGGAGGGGCCTTGCTCCCTCTGCTCAGTTGTCTCAATTGTGTTTTTTTAAAATTAGGAGAAAGGGGCCTCAGAGAGAGAGGGGAGAAACAGAATAACAGAGAAAGAGAGAGGGGGGTGGGAAGGGTGGGGGGGGGAACTGCGAGGGCAGGTCTCCCCTTGCAGCTGTGGGTGGGTGCAATCCCCAGATGGCAAAACAAAAACACAGTCTTTGGGTTGGTCTTCAGGTGAGGGGAGAAGATGTCTTCACCTGGGGCAGCTCGAGCCACCAGGCACACACTCCTAATGATGTTTAATAGGGTGATTAAGGAAAATCTTCAGCCTGGTAGCTCCAGCTATCCCAGGCTCGGCAATTGGGGAGGGGGGGGGTTCAGTTGTGTGTGGGGCCTAGTTGTAGCAAGGCCCCCACACACACTTCCACACACACACACCCCCAGCGATGTTCCGGCCCTCAGTGGTCTTCTTTCCTCCCCCCACCGATTCAACAAAGTCTTTTTGGGACTGCACCAATACACCCACCTGTTGAATGGTAGAGTCTCCCTCCTTCCACACTGGATGTTTGTTGGTCTTTCCCCCTCTCTCCAACTCTTTGCAGAAGTGGTAAATTGTTGTTAAAAGTTTTCTGCTTCCTCCTCTCCCTCTGGGTGAAAGTTGGTGGTGAAGCCCCTTCCTTCCTTCTCTTCCTGGGCTGGTCTCAGGGCTCACTCCAGGCCTTCCAGGCAGGAGCTAAAGTTGATAGCTGCTCCTCTCTCAGCAGCACAGCTCCTACTGTGCAGGACACGCCTCCACTGCTCCACCATTGGTGCATGAAACTCTTTTAGGAGTCTACCTGCAAAACATAAAAACATTAAACCGTGCCACCCGACCTGGGTGACACACCAGACATTGACCAGGCCCTTTTTTTTTTTCCTTTCTTTTTTTTTTTGTGTTTTTCTTTTTTTTTGGTTTTTTTTGGTCACTAAAATCACAATTTTTCCCCAGTGCCCCCTATAAAAGGGAAGGGGACACTAAAAGCACCGGCAATTAAAAAAATTAAACTTTAAAACGTAAAATCAAATTAAAATTTGGTTGCCGGGCGTGATGATGCACTCCAGTCCCTCCGGTGCCCACCTCTCGCGGAAGGCCGCGAGCGTACCGGTGGACACCGCGTGCTCCATCTCCAAGGACACCCTGGACCGGATGTAAGAGCGGAAGAGAGGCAGGCAGTCAGGTTGAACGACCCCCTAGACCGCCCTCTGCCTGGACCGGCTGATGGCACCCTTGGCCCTGCCCAGGAGCAGTCCTACGAGGAGGCCTTCGGACCTACCCGCTCCCCTCCGCACAGGGTGCCCAAAGATCAGGAGAGTGGGACTGAAGTGCAGCCAGAATTTCAGGAGCAGCCCCTTCAAATAATGGAACAGGGGCTGCAACCTCGTGCACTCAATAAAAACATGGAACACGGACTCCTCCAGACCGCAGAAATTGCAGGCAGCCTGGGAGTCCGTGAACCGGCTTAAAAATTTATTGCATGGCACTGCTCCGTGCACCACCCTCCAGGCCAAGTCCCCGATGAATAGTGGGAGGACCCCTGCGTAGAGTGCCCTCCATCGGGGTCCCCCGCCTCCTCCGGACGGCAGGATGGTTCGCCATGGCGTGTCCGGACGGCCGGCGAGGATGGCAAAGTTGAGAGTGTGCAGGAGCAGCCCGTACAGGAAACCCCTCCGCGCGGAACTGAAGGGCACGGAGGGGATTTCCCCGAGGCGGCTCAAGTTGTGAGGCGCCGGCCCCCGAGGGAGGTTCCGGGGTTTGGCGCCGATGAGGAATTCCGTCCGGACGGGGGTCAGTTTGGACGGGATCTCCCCACGTGCTTGAGCCTCCTCGATGCACCTAACGGAGTCAGGGCCCAAAGCTGTTTTTAGCAACTCGATGGCTTCGGCCGCGCGGCGGACGTCGGCTGAATTTAGGCGCCGCGCCAGCGTGCCTGCGCCATCCAGCCCGCTCCTCCGCCATCGAGCAGGTCCCTGACCCTAGTCACCTCACCAGCCACAGCCCTCTCTTCCGACCGCCACATAAAACCTCGGTCGTGGAGGTACGGATTCCCGAGCAGCGGCTACTGCAGGACGGCCGCCACTCCAGCCGGCGGAGAGCTGCGCTTGGTGGAGACTTTGTTCCAGACCCTGATGAGGTCCCTGTAAAAGACAGGCAGCCCCCGGAGGGTGGTCCTGACACCCCCCAAGTTCACAAACAGGAGCTGCGTGTCGTAGTTAAGGTCGCGCTGCTGGCGGAAGAAATACGTCGCCAGAGCGCACCACCTAGGAGGGGGCTCGACGTAAAGGTATCTCTGCAGGGTCTGAAGACGGAAAGTCGCGAGCTGGGCGCTGACGCACACCAACGACTGACCGCCCTCCTCAAGCGGGAGACTCAAGACCGCAGTAGAGACCCAGTGCTTCCTGTTGTTCCAGAAGAAGTCCACCAGCTTCTTCTGTATCTTGGCGACAAACGCAGGGGGAGGGGTCAAAGTGACCAGCCGGTACCACAACATTGCGGCCACCAGCTGGTTTATGACTAGCGCTCGACCCCTGTAGGACAGCACTCGGAGCAGTCCTGTCCAGCGCCCTAGGCGAGCGGCGACCTTGGCCTCCAGCTCCTGCCAGTTCGCCGGCCAGGCTCCCTCGTCGGGGCTAAGGTAGACTCCCAGATAGAGGAGATGGGTCGTGCTCCAGGCAAAAGGCCTGAGCTCCTCCGGCAGGGAGTCCACCCGCTACTGACCCACCAGGAGTCCGGAACATTTCTCCCAGTTTATCCTGGCGGAGGACGCGGTCGAGTAAATCTCCTGGCACTCACGCATCCTTCGCAGGTCAGCGGGATCCTCTACCGCGAGGAGCACGTCATCGGCGTAAGCCGAGAGGACGACCTCCACGCCCGGCCCTTGCAGAGCCAGTCCCGTTAACCTCGTCCGCAAGAGGCGCAGGAAAGGCTCCACGCAAACGGCGTATAACTGGCCGGACATGGGGCATCCCTGGCGCACCCCTCTCCTAAAGCGAAGGGGCGCCGTCAAGGACCCGTCAACCTTAAACAGACACTCCGCGGCGGCGTACAAAAGTCAGATCCGGGCGACGAAATGCGTCCCGAACCCGAAAGCGCGCAGAGTTCCAAGCAGATAGTCGTGATCCACCCTGTCGAACGCCTTCTCTTGGTCGAGGGATAGGAAGGCGACCGACAGACCAGCCTCCTGGGAGCAATGGATGAGGTCCCGGACCAGATGGATGTTGTCATGGATTGTCCGGCCCGGGACCGTGTAGGACTGGTCGGGGTGGATCATGTGGTCCAGCACGGCACCAAGGCGAGCAGACATCGCCCTGGCGAAGATTTTGTAGTCCGTGCTGAGGAGGGAGACCGGGCGCCAGTTCTTAAGCAGGCGGAGATCGCCCTTCTTAGGCAGCAGGACGATGACTGCCCTGCGCCAAGAGAGGGGCATCTCCCCGGTCGCCAGACTTTCCCCCAGGACCCGCGCGTAGTCGCTCCCCAGGACGTCCCAGAACGCCCTGTGGAACTCCACGGTCAGCCCGTCCAGCCCCGGGGATTTTCCCCTCGAGAGCCGGGCGAGGGCACCGGTCAGCTCCGCCAGGCTTAGCGGAGCTTCCAGATTTTCGGCGCCCTCCGGACTGACCTTCGGCAGGTCCTCCCACAAATCTCTACGCGCTTCCTCGCTGGATGGATCCGGAGAGAACAGAGCCTCGTAATATTCACGGGCCCTGTTGTTGACGCCCTCCGGATCCGAGACGAGAGAGCCGTCGTCGGCCAGCAGCGTCAAGAGCTGCTTACGGACACTCTGCCTTTTTTCCAGCGAGTAGAAGAAGGGGGAGCCGCGGTCCAGATCCCGCAGGAACCGGATCCGCGACCTCACGAACGCGCCTCGGGACCCGACGAGCTGCAGGTCCTTCAGCGCGGCCTTCTTCGCTTCGTATACCGTCCGCAGGGCCGGGTCCCCAACGACTTGACCGAGACGGGCTTCCAGGTCGAGCACCTCTTTTTCTAGGCGCCCGACTCTGGCCGCCCGCCTCTTGGTCGACCCCCTCGCGTACTCTTGACAGAAGACGCGGACGTGAGCCTTGCCCACGTCCCACCATAGCCTCAAGGAGGGGAAGCCCCCCTGCTTCCTTCTCCAGTCGGACCAGAATCGACGGAACGAGTCTTGGAACCGCACCTCTTCCTGCAGCCGGTTGTTAAAGTGCCAGTACGCGGACCCCGTCCTCGCGCGGAGCGAAGCGAGCTCCGCCCACACCAGGTGGTGGTCCGAACACGGCACCGGCTGCATGGAGGCCGCCGGGACGCAGGAAACGTACGCCCGAGACACGTAAAGGCGATCGACTCTGGACCATCCTACTCCAGGCCTCACCCAAGTAAAGGCGCTGGGGTCGGGGTGGAGATTTCGCCAGACGTCCACCAAGTCGAAGGACCCGACCAGGTCCCTCAACTTCTCCATCGCCGTCATGCACTGCGGGGCACCGGAGCGGTCCCTCGCCTCGAGGGTGCAGTTAAAATCCCCCCCCGAGGACAATGCAGTCGCCGACGTCGACGGAGCCAAGAAGAGCGGACACCTCTTCAAAGAAGCGCGTTTGCTGCGGGCCGGGCTGAGGGGCGTACACGTTCACGAGATGGAGCGGCACGTCCCCCAGGCGAACCGTTACGTGCAGCAAGCGGCCTGGCACGGGCTCCTCGACCCCCAAGATCTCCGGCTGAAAATGCGGGCCCAGCAAGATGGCCACCCCACTAGAAATGGCGGTGAGGTGGCTCATGCGGACCTCTCCTTGCCATTCCAGGAGCCACGTGGCTTCGTCTCCCGGAACGGTGTGGGTTTCTTGCAGGATGCACACCGCATATTTCCCCTCCCGCAGGAGCGAAAAATTGTCAAATCTACGGCGTGCCCCTCTGCCGCCGTTGATGTTGAGGCTGGCTATGGTTATCTTCATGGCAAAAGCATAGTGCAACCTCTACCTTAACCTATTGTGGGGGAGGGAGCGGAGTCTTTTGTTGAACTCCGCTCTCTCCGCAGCCCAGCGAGGAGTCCCTCGAGCTCGCACAGCTCAAGGTGTTGCTCCTTTGTCAAGGACCCGCCCGCGGCCAAGGTTTTAGCGGCGGCGCGGACGGACCCCTTGATCAGCTCTGGCTCGGACCATTTTTCCAAGGCCAGTCGGGCTTGGTCGCAGCGACCCCGGCTCTGGGCCAAAAAGTCCCGGAGTTCCTTTGCAGGAATGAGGAGGGCCTCAGCGGTGGCCGCGAGCAGATCCACCGCTTCCCTGGCGGTGGTCTCTAGTTCTTCTCCCGCATCCCCCACCGAGTCCCCGTCCTCCTCCGGGAGGTGGCCGCCAGCAGCCGGCCCATCGACCGCACAAGGTACGGCAAATGACCCGGCCGCTCCAACCGGCCCTGGCTCTGCCCCGATCCCACCCCCAGGATCGTTGGCAGAGGAGTCCCCACCGGGCTCTTTTAAAAACGGTGCTGGGTCGGGAAATGACAGCGGAAGGGGTTCCCCCTCCACCCCAGGAACCGGGGAACAAGGAGAGACCCGGCCATAGGAAATCCCCAGGCTCCCCAAGTGCTCCAGCTCCAAAGTAAGGGGCGAGGGTGAGTGTTCCTCCCCCTCCCCGCTGCCACCCCCCGGCCCAGCATCTACAGTATCATTAAAATTCTTGTTTTCGGTTTCTGCCGGGTCGAGCAAATCCCGGGGGAAGTTGGTTATTGGCTGGGCGGGCTCAGGTTCGGCCTTTTCGGCCCCGCCCGCCTCAGTCCCCGGGACGCCCGGCCCGGCGGCAATGTTGTCCTCCGCGACAGGCAGATCTTCCACGCCATCCCCGGGAGGCAGAGGCTGGGCAGCCTTGACTGTCTCACCCTCCCCGGGGACAGACTCCTCTCGCCTACGGCGCTGCTTTGGGGCACTGGTTGGGGACGCGGGACACGCGGCGGGCACCAACTCCTCCGCGGAGGGATGTTGTTCCCCCTCCGCCTCAACGGAGCGGCGCCTCCTTTTGTTGCTGGAGGTGCGCTGAGGCAGGGAGACCTCCATGTCTGCCGAGGCCTCCCGCTCCGCCCCCCCCTTTTCCTTTTGTTGCCCGCGCCCGGGCCCCTCTGTGGTGTTGTTGAAGGGCTCGGGCACGGGCTCGGGGCACCCCGCGCTCGCCGGTGACTGGGTTGGGCCGAGCGCGGTAAACAAATTGTCTGGCGCACCGAGGGGACCCGCCTCTGGATGTTTTGCCTTCTTCCGCGCCTTCTTTCCGGTCGGACGCTCTCCCTCCCCCCCGCCGGAGGCCCTGAAAACAAAGGCCTCCGACGATGCCCGCGCACCTACGGCTCCCGGCACGCGGACGCAACTAGGGGGAGGGGTGGCGGCGGCGCCAGCCTTGGCCGCCTTCGGTGGTTTGGCGGCCTTGGAGGCGGGGCAGTTCTTACGAACATGCCCCACCTCCCTACAGGCATGGCACCGCACGCCGTCCGACGTCCAGAAGACGCGGTAGGCAGTCCCCTCGTGCACCACATTAAATGATCCCTCTGTCGTGTCCTCCCGCGCCAGCCGGACAAAGAGCTGGCGGCGGAAGGAGAACACATGGCGCAGGCTGTTCTCCCTGAGGCCGAGCGGTATGGGGTTGATCCCCGACCTTACCTCCCCCAGTTGATGTAGGTGAGGGAGGAGGAGCTCAGCGGGAACAAAGGGCGGGACGTTTGACACGATGACCCTCTGCGCGGTGGCCTCGAGAGGGTCCACCGGCAGGAACGTCCCGCCCACCGTGAGCCCCTTTTCAAGGGCCAGGGACACCGCCCGCTCCGACCCCAGGAAGAACACGGCCTTCCCAGACATCTTGGAGGCCGCGACAATGGCCGAGGGGCCGACAACCCCGCCATCGCCCGCATGCACTCCTCGATGCTCATTGTGGGGTGAGTGTAGCTCTTGACCCCGTGTTTCTTTGTTATAAGTCTGAATGGTGGCAGGGCAGCGGGTGGCGCAGGAGGTGCCGTGGAAGCGGTTGCCACCTGCGCATATGTCCTCGCTGGCCCTGCCACCGGCGTGGATGGGGTCGCCATCACGGGGTCCCTTTAAGGGCTACACCCACCCCAAAGTCACAGGCCTTAATGGTCTTAATTGGCCTCTTGTCTAAAGACTGAGCAGAGGAGCCCTTAACGAGGCACACCTCTCCCCTAGTTGGCAATTGGGGAGGGGCCTTGCTCCCTCTGCTCAGTTGTGTTATTTTGTTTGTTTTTTTTTTAAATTATGAGGAAGGGGTCTCAGAGAGAGAGGGGAGAAACAGAGAGCAACAGAGAAAGAGAGAGGGGGGTGGGAAGGGGGGGGGGAACTGCGAGGGCAGGTCTCCCCTCGCAGCTGTGGGTGGGTGCAATCCCCAGATGGCAAAACAAAAACACAGTCTTTGGGTTGGTCTTCAGGTGAGGGGAGAAGATGTCTTCACCTGGGGCAGCTCGAGCCACCAGGCACACACTCCTAATGATGTTTAATAGGGTGATTAAGGAAAATCTTCAGCCTGGTAGCTCCAGCTATCCCAGGCTAGGCAATTGGGGAGGGGGGGGTTCAGTTGTGTGTGGGGCCTAGTTGTAGCAAGGCCCCCACACACACACCCCCAGCGATGTTCCGGCCCTCAGTGGTCTTCTTTCCTCCCCCCACCGATTCAACAAAGTCTTTTTGGGACTGCACCAATACACCCACCTGTTGAATGGTAGAGTCTCCCTCCTTCCACACTGGATGTTTGTTGGTCTTTCCCCCTCTCTCCAACTCTTTGCAGAAGTGGTAAATTGTTGTTAAAAGTTTTCTGCTTCCTCCTCTCCCTCTGGGTGAAAGTTGGTGGTGAAGCCCCTTCCTTCCTTCTCTTCCTGGGCTGGTCTCAGGGCTCACTCCAGGCCTTCCAGGCAGGAGCTAAAGTTGATAGCTGCTCCTCTCTCAGCAGCACAGCTCCTACTGTGCAGGACACGCCTCCACTGCTCCACCATTGGTGCATGAAACTCTTTTAGGAGTCTACCTGGTTGGTTGCCGGGCGTGATGATGCACTCCAGTCCCTCCGGTGCCCACCTCTCGCGGAAGGCCACGAGCGTACCGGTGGACACCGCGTGCTCCATCTCCAAGGACACCCTGGACCGGATGTAAGAGCGGAAGAGAGGCAGGCAGTCAGGTTGAACGACCCCCTAGACCGCCCTCTGCCTGGACCGGCTGATGGCACCCTTGGCCCTGCCCAGGAGCAGTCCTACGAGGAGGCCTTCGGACCTACCCGCTCCCCTCCGCACAGGGTGCCCAAAGATCAGGAGAGTGGGACTGAAGTGCAGCCAGAATTTCAGGAGCAGCCCCTTCAAATAATGGAACAGGGGCTGCAACCTTGTGCACTCAATAAAAACATGGAACACGGACTCCTCCAGACCGCAGAAATTGCAGGCGGCCTGGGAGTCCGTGAACCGGCTTAAAAATTTATTGCATGGCACTGCTCCGTGCACCACCCTCCAGGCCAAGTCCCCGATGAATAGTGGGAGGACCCCTGCGTAGAGTGCCCTCCATCGGGGTCCCCCGCCTCCTCCGGACGGCAGGATGGTTCGCCATGGTGTGTCCGGACGGCAGGCGAGGATGGCAAAGTTGAGAGTGTGCAGGAGCAGCCCGTACAGGAAACCCCTCCGCGCGGAACTGAAGGGCACGGAGGGGATTTCCCCGAGGCGGCTCAAGTTGTGAGGCGCCGGCCCCCGAGGGAGGTTCCGGGGTTTGGCGCCGATGAGGAATTCCGTCCGGACGGGGGTCAGTTCGGACGGGATCTCCCCACGTGCTTGAGCCTCCTCGATGCACCTAACGGAGTCAGGGCCCAAAGCTGTTTTTAGCAACTCGATGGCTTCGGCCGCGCGGCGGACGTCGGCTGAATTTAGGCGCCGCGCCAGCGTGCCTGGCGCCATCCAGCCCGCTACTCCGCCATCGAGCAGGTCCCTGACCCTGGTCACCTCACCAGCCACAGCCCTCTCTTCCAACCGCCACATAAAACCTCGGTCGTGGAGGTACGGATTCCCGAGCAGCGGCTCCTGCAGGACGGCCGCCACTCCAGCCGGCGGAGAGCTGCGCTTGGTGGAGACTTTGTTCCAGACCCTGATGAGGTCCCTGTAAAAGACAGGCAGCTCCCGGAGGGTGGTCCTGACACCCCCCAAGTTCACAAACAGGAGCTGCGTGTCGTAGTTAAGGTCGCGCTGCTGGCGGAAGAAATACGTCGCCAGAGCGCACCACCTAGGAGGGGGCTCGACGTAAAGGTATCTCTGCAGGGTCTGAAGACGGAAAGTCGCGAGCTGGGCGCTGACGCACACCAACGACTGACCGCCCTCCTCAAGCGGGAGACTCAAGACCGCAGCAGAGACCCAGTGCTTCCTGTTGTTCCAGAACAAGTCCACCAGCTTCTTCTGTATCTTGGCGACAAACGCAGGGGGAGGGGTCAAAGTGACCAGCCGGTACCACAACATTGCGGCCACCAGCAGGTTTATGACTAGCGCTCGACCCCTGTAGGACAGCACTCGGAGCAGTCCTGTCCATCGCCCTAGGCGAGCGGCGACCTTGGCGTCCAGCTCCTGCCAGTTCGCCGGCCAGGCTCCCTCGTCGGGGCTAAGGTAGACTCCCAGATAGAGGAGATGGGTCGTGCTCCAGGCAAAAGGCCTGAGCTCCTCCGGCAGGGAGTCCACCCGCCACTGACCCACCAGGAGTCCGGAACATTTCTCCCAGTTGATCCTGGCGGAGGACGCGGCCGAGTAAATCTCCTGGCACTCTCGCATCCTCCGCAGGTCAGCGGGATCCTCTACCGTAAGGAGCACGTCATCGGCGTAAGCCGAGAGGACAACCTCCACGCCCGGCCCTTGCAGAGCCAGTCCCGTCAACCTCGTCCGCAAGAGGCGCAGGAAAGGCTCCACGCAAACGGCGTATAACTGGCCGGACATGGGGCATCCCTGGCGCACCCTTCTCCTAAAGCGAAGGGGCGGCGTCAAGGACCCGTTAACCTTAATCAGACACTCCGCGGCGGCGTACAAAAGTCGGATCAGGGCGACGAAATGCGTCCCGAACCCGAAAGCGCGCAGAGTTCCGAGCAGATAGTCGTGATCCACCCTGTCGAACGCCTTCTCTTGGTCGAGGGATAGGAAGGCGACCGACAGACCAGCCTCCTGGGAACAATGGATGAGGTCCCGGACCAGATGGATGTTATCGTGGATTGTCCGGCCCGGGACCGTGTAGGACTGGTCGGGGTGGATCATGTGGTCCAGCACGGCACCAAGGCGAGCAGACATCGCCCTGGCGAAGATTTTGTAGTCCGTGCTGAGGAGGGAGACCGGGCGCCAGTTCTTAAGGAGGCGGAGATCGCCCTTCTTAGGCAGCAGGACGATGACTGCCCTGCGCCAAGAGAGGGGCATCTCCCCGGTCGCCAGACTTTCCCCCAGGACCCGCACGTAGTCGCCCCCCAGGACGTCCCAGAACGCCCTGTGGAACTCTACGGTCAGCCCGTCCAGCCCCGGGGATTTTCCCCTCGAGAGCCGGTCGAGGGCACCGGTCAGCTCCGCCAGGCTTAGCGGAGCTTCCAGATTTTCGGCGCCCTCCGGACTGACCTTCGGCAGGTCCTCCCACAAAACTCTACGCGCTTCCTCGCTGGACGGATCCGGAGAGAACAGAGCCCCGTAATATTCATGGGCCCTGTTGTTGACGTCCTCCGGATCCGAGACGAGAGAGCCGTCGTCGGCCAGCAGCGTCAAGAGCTGCTTACGGACACTCTGCCTTTTTTCCAGCGAGTAGAAGAAGGGGGAGCCGCGGTCCAGATCCCGCAGGAACCGGATCCGCGACCTCACGAACGCGCCTCGGGACCCGACGAGCTGCAGGTCCTTCAGCGGGGCCTTCTTCGCTTCGTACACCGTCCGCAGGGCCGGGTCCTGGACGACTTGACCGAGACGGGCTTCCAGGTAGAGCACCTCTTTTTCTAGGCGCCCGACCCTGGCCGCCCGCCTCTTGGTCGACCCCCTCGCGTACTCTTGACAGAAGACGCGGACGTGAGCCTTGCCCACGTCCCACCATAGCCTCAAGGAGGGGAAGCCCCCCTGCTTCCTTCTCCAGTCGGACCAGAATCGACGGAACGAGTCCTGGAACCGCACGTCCTCCAGTAGCCAGTTGTTAAAGTGCCAGTACGCGGACCCCGTCCTCGCGCGGAGCGAAGCGAGCTCCGCCCACACCAGGTGGTGGTCCGAACACGGCACCGGCCGCATGGAGGCCGCCGGGACGCAGGAAACATATGCCCGAGACACGTAAAGGCGGTCGACTCTGGACCATCCTACTCCAGGCCTCACCCAAGTAAAGGCGCTGGAGTCGGGGTGGAGATTTCGCCAGACGTCCACCAAGTCGAAGGACCCGACCAGGTCCCTCAACTGCTCCATCGCCGTCATGCACTGCGGGGCACCGGAGCGGTCCCTCGCCTTGAGGGTGCAGTTAAAATCCCCCCTGAGGACAATGCAGTCGCCGACGTCGACGGAGCCAAGAAGAGCGGACACCTCTTCAAAGAAGCGCGTCTGCTGCGGGCCGGGCTGAGGGGCGTACACTTTCACGAGATGGAGCGGCACGTCCCCCAGGCGAACCGTTACGTGCAGCAAGCGGCCTGGCACGGGCTCCTCGACCCCCAAGATCTCCGGCTGAAAATGCGGGCCCAGCAAGATGGCCACCCCACAAGAAATGGCGGTGAGGTGGCTCATGCGGACCTCTCCTTGCCATTCCAGGAGCCACGTGGCTTTGTCTCCCGGAACGGTGTGGGTTTCTTGCAGGAAGCACAACGCATATTTCCCCTCCCGCAGGAGCGAAAAATTGTCAAATCTACGGCGTGCCCCTCTGCCGCCGTTGATGTTGAGGCTGGCTATGGTTATCTTCATGGCAAAAGCACAGTGCAACCTCTACCTTAACCTATTGTGGGGGAGGGAGCGGAGTCTTTTGTTGAACTCCGCTCCCTCCGCAGCCCAGCGAGGAGTCCCTCGAGCTCGCGCAGCTCAAGGTGCTGCTCCTTTGTCAAGGGCCCGCCCGCGGCCAAGGTTTAAACGGCGGCGCGGACGGACCCCTTGATCAGGTCTGGCTCGGACCATTTTTCCAGGGCCAGTCGGGCTTGGTTGCTGCGACCCCGGCTCAGGGCCAAAAAGTCCCGGAGTTCCTTTGCAGGAATGAGGATGGCCTCGGCGGCGGCCGCGAGCAGATCCACCGCCTCCCTGGCGGTGGTCTCTAGTTCTTCTCCCACGTCCCCCACCGAGACCCCGTCCTCCTCCGGGAGGTGGCCGCCAGCAGCCGGCTCATCGACCGCACAAGGTACGGCACATGACCCGGCCGCTCCAACCGGCACTGGCTCTGCCCCGATCCCACCCCCAGGATCGTCGGCAGAGGAGTCCCCACCGGGCTCTTTTAAAAATGGTGCTGGGTCGGGAAACGACAGCGGAAGGGGTTCCCCCTCCGCCCCAGGAACCGGGGAACAAGGAGAGACCCGGCCATAGGAAATCCCCAGGCTCCCCAAGTGCTCCAGCTCCAAAGTAAGGGGCGAGGGTGGGTGTTCCTCCCCCTCCCCGCTGCCACCCCCCGGCCCAGCATGTATATTATCATTAAAAACATTCATTCCATTTTCTGCCGGGTCGAGCGACTCCCGGGGGAAGTTGGGTTTTGGCTGGGCGGGCTCAGGTTCGGCCTTTTCGGCCCCGCCTGCCTCAGTCCCCGGGACGCCCGACCCGGCGTCAATGCATTCCTCCGCGGTCCCCACACCCTCCACTACAGGCAGATCCTCCACGCCATCCCCGGGAGGCAGAGGCTGGGCAGCCTCGACTGTCTCACCCTCCCCGGGGACAGACTCCTCCCGCCTACGGCGCAGCTTGGGGGCGCCGGTTGGGGACGCGGGACACGCGGCGGGCACCGACTCCTCTGTGGAGGGATGTTGTTCCCCCTCCGCCTCATCGGAGCCGCACCTCCTTTTGTTCCTGGGGCCGCGCGGAGGCAGGGAGACCTCCATGTCTGCCGAGGGCTCCCGCTCCGCCCCCCCCTTTTCCTTTTCTTGCCCGCGCCCGGGCCCCTCTGTGGTGTTGTTCAAGGGCTCGGGCACGGGCTCGGGGCACCCCGCGCTCGCCGGTGACTGGGTTGGGCCGAGCGCGGTAAACAAATTGTCTGGCGCACCGAGGGGACCCGCCTCTGGATGTTTTGCCTTCTTCCGCGCCTTCTTTCCGGTCGGACGCTCTCCCTCCCCCCCGCCGGAGGCCCTGAAAACAAAGGCCTCCGACGATGCCCGCGCACCTAGGCTCCCGGCACGCGGACGCAACTAGGGGGAGGGGTGGCAGCGGCGTCAGCCTTGGCCGCCTTCGGTGGTTTGGCGGCCTTGGAGGCGGGGCAGTTCTTATGAACATGCCCCACCTCCCTACAGGCATGGCACCGCACGCCGTCCGACGTCCAGAAGACGCGGTAGGCAGTCCCCTCGTGCACCACATTAAATGATCCCTCCGTCGTGTCCTCCCGCGCCAGCCGGACAAAGAACTGGCGGCGGAAGGAGAACACGTGGCGCAGGCTGTTCTCCCTGAGGCCGAGCGGTATGGGGTTGATCCCCGACCTTACCTCCCCCAGTTGGTGTTGGTGAGGGAGGAGGAGCTCAACGCGAACAAAGGGCGGGACGTTTGACACGATGACCCTCTGCGCGGTGGCCTCGAGAGGGTCCACCGGCAGGAACGTCCCGCCCACCGTGAGCCCCTTTTCAAGGGCCAGGGACACCGCCCGCTCCGACCCCAGGAAGAACACGGCCTTCCCAGACATCTTGGAGGCCGCGACAATGGCCGAGGGGCCGACTACCCCAGCCATCGCCCGCACGCACTCCTCGATGCTCATTGTGGGGTGAGTGTAGCTTTTGACCCCGTGTTTCTTTGTTATAAGTCTGAATGGTGGCAAGCAGCGGGTGGCGCAGGAGGTGCCGTGGAAGCGGTTGCCACCTGCGCATATGTCTTCGCTGGCCCTGCCACCGGCGTGGATGGGGTCGCCATCACGGGGTCCCTTTAAGGGCTACACCCACCCCAGAGTCACAGGCCTTAATGGTCTTAATTGGCCTCTTATAGTAAGACTGAGCAGAGGAGCTCTTAACGAGGCACACCTCTCCCCTAGTTGGCAATTGGGGAGGGGCCTTGCTCCCTCTGCTCAGTTGTTTTTTTGTTTGGTTTTTTTAAAATTAGGAGGAAGGGGTCTCAGAGAGAGAGGGGAGAAACAGAGAAAGAGAGAGGGGGGTGGGAAGGGCGGGGGGACTGCGAGGGCAGGTCTCCCCTCGCAGCTGTGGGTGGGTGCAGTCCCCAGATGGCAAAACACAAATAGTCTTTGGGTTGGTCTTCAGGTGAGGGGAGAAGATGTCTTCACCTGGGGCAGCTCGAGCCACCAGGCACACACTCCCAACGATGTTAATAGGGTGATTAAAGAATCTTCAGCCTGGTAGCTCCAGCTATCCCAGGCTAGGCAATTCGGGGGGGGGGTTCAATTGTGTGTGGGGCCTAGTTGTAGCAAGGCCCCCACACACACTTCCACACACACACACCCCCAGCGATGTTCCGGCCCTCAGTGGTCTTCTTTCCTCCCCCCACCGATTCAACAAAGTCTTTTTGGGACTGCACCAATACACCCACCTGTAGAATGGTAGAGTCTCCCTCCTTCCACACTGGATGTTTGTTGGTCTTTCCCCCTCTCTCCAACTCTTTGCAGAAATGGTAAAAGATGTCAAACGTTTTCTGTTTTCCTCCTCTCCCTCTGGGTGAAAGTTGGTGGTGAAGCCCCTTCCTTCCTTCTCTTCCTGGGCTGGTCTCAGGGCTCACTCCAGGCCTTCCAAAACAGGAGCTAAGGTTGGTAGCTGCTCCTCTCACTGCTCACAGCTCCAACTGAGCAGGACACGCCTCCACTGCTCCACCATTGGTGCATGAAACTCTTTTAGAGTCTACCTGCAAAAAATAAAACATTAAACTGTGCCACCCGACCAGGGTGACACACCAGACATTTACAAGGCCCTTTTTTTCCTTTTTTTTTTTTTTTTTGTGTTTTTCTTTTTTTTTTGGTTTTTTTTTGGGCACTAAAATCACAATTTTTCCCCAGTGCCCCCTATAAAAGGGAAGGGGGACACTAAAAGCACCGGCAATTAAAACAAATTAAACTTTAAAACGTAAAATCAAATTAAAATTTGGTTGCCGGGCGTGATGATGCACTCCAGTCCCTCCGGTGCCCACCTCTCGCGGAAGGCCACGAGCGTACCGGTGGACACCGCGTGCTCCATCTCCAAGGACACCCTGGACCGGATGTAAGAGCGGAAGAGAGGCAGGCAGTCAGGTTGAACGACCCCCTCGACCGCCCGCTGCCTGGACCAGCTGATGGCACCCTTGGCCGTGCCCAGGAGCAGTCCTGTGAGGAGGCCCTCGGACCTACCCGCTCCCCGCAGCACAGGGTGCCCAAAGATCAGGAGAGTGGGACTGAAGTGCAGCCAGAATTTCAGGAGCAGCCCCTTCAAATAATGGAACAGGGGCTGCAACCTCGTACATTCAATAAAAACATGGAACACGGACTCCTCCAGACCGCAGAAATTGCAGGCGGCCTGGGAGTCCGTGAACCGGCTTAAAAATTTATTGCACGGCACTGCTCCATGCACCACCCTCCAGGTCAAGTCCCCGATGAATAGTGGGAGGACCCCTGCGTAGAGTGCCCTCCATCGGGGACCCCCGCCTCCTCCGGACGGCAAGATGGTACGACAATGCCGTGTCCGGACGGCAGGCGAGGATGGCAAAGTTGAGAGTGTCCTTGAGCATGAAACGCTTTTTGGAGTTTACCTGCAAAACATAAACATTAAAACCATGCCACCCGCCTGGGTGACACAGCAGACATTTTCAAGGCCCGTTTTTTTTTGGGGCGCTAAAATCAAATTTTTCCAGTGCCCCCTATAAAAGGGAAGGGGGACACTAAAAGCACCGGCAATTAAAACAAATTAAACTTAAAAACGTAAAATCAAATTAAAATTTGGTTGCCGGGCGTGATGATGCACTCCAGTCCCTCCGGTGCCCACCTCTCGCGGAAGGCCGCGAGCATACCGGTGGACACCGCGTGCTCCATCTCCAAGGACACCCTGGACCGGATGTAAGAGTGGAAGAGAGGCAGGCAGTCAGGTTGAACGACCCCCTCGACCGCCCGCTGCCTGGACCGGCTGATGGCACCTTTGGCCGTGCCCAGGAGCAGTCCTACGAGGAGGCCTTCGGACCTACCCGCTCCCCTCCGCACAGGGTGCCCAAAGATCAGGAGAGTGGGACTGAAGTGCAGCCAGAATTTCAGGAGCAGCCCCTTCAAATAATGGAACAGGGGCTGCAACCTCGTGCACTCAATAAAAACATGGAACACGGACTCCTCCAGACCGCAGAAATTGCAGGCGGCCTGGGAGTCCGTGAACCGGCTTAAAAATTTGTTGCACGGCACTGCTCCGTGCACCACCCTCCAGGCCAAGTCCCCGATGAATAGTGGGAGGACCCCTGCGTAGAGTGCCCTCCATCGGGGACCCCCGCCTCCTCCGGACGGCAAGATGGTACGCCAATGCCGTGTCCGGACGGCAGGCGAGGATGGCAAAGTTGAGAGTGTCCTTGAGCATGAATCACAAAAGGATAGTTTGCAGGTGCAGCAGGTAATTAGGAAGGCGAATGGAATGTTGGCCTTCATTGCGAGAGGGATGGAGTACAAAAGCAGTGAGGTCCTGCTACAACTGTATAGGGTATTGGTGAGGCCGCACTTGGAGTGCTGCATGCAGTTTTGGTCACCTTACTGAAGGAAGGATATACTAGCTTTGGAGGGGGTACAGAGACGATTCCGGAGATGAGGGGGTTACCTTATGATGATAGATTGAGTAGACTGGGTCTTTACTCGTTGGAGTTCAGAAGGAGGAGGGGTGATCTTATAGAAACATTTAAGATAATGAAAGGGATAGACAAGATAGAGGCAGAGAGGTTGTTTCCACTGCTCGGGGAGACTAGAACTAGGGGGCACAGCCTCAAAATACGGGGAAGCCAATTTAAAACCGAGAGAGAATTTCTTCTCCCAGAGGATTGTGAATCTGTGGAATTCTCTGCCCAAGGAAGCAGTTGAGGCTAGCTCATTGAATGTATTCAAATCACAGATAGATAGATTTTCAACCAATAAGGGAATTAAGGGTTAGGAGAAGCGGGCGGGTAAGTGGAGCTGAGTCCAAGGCCAGATCAACCATGATCTTGTTGAATGGAGGAGCAGGCTCGAAGGGCTAGATGGCCTACTCCTGTTCCTAATTCTTATGTTCTTATGTTCCCAATATTCAATTGCAGAATATTCCTCCTCATCCAGAACTGCATGTCGGACAAGCAGTGTGACAATTTAGAGACCGCGGGTGGGTCGAGATAAATGGTAGTCAGTTACAGCTGGGTGTCAGCAACATACATGTGGTAACTGTCGCTGTGTTGACCACCCACTCAGAACTCTAGTGGACAACTAACCTTCCGATTGCCTGCCCCCAACCAAGCATCAGGCCTCCTACTATCAAGGGCGCTATTCGGTACTGAGCTTGCGGCCAACATCTCGCCATAGGCAATTAGGCTCATACAGCAGTGCCTGGTCTCCAGTCATCTTGGACCCCCTTGCCACTGGCCCAAAACCTTGCTCAGCTAAGCCTGTGTGGTGGTCGGTGTGCAACGGCCACCCCACATTAAAATAACTCACGCACCAGTACCTTCCACTCTGTTAACATGAAGTTCGGGACCTGGAACATCAGTACCCTCATGGACAACTCCAACAGCAACAGGCCGGAAAGCCGCACTGGCATAGTTGCTCGAGAACATCAACATCGCTGCCCTAAGCGACACCTAGCAGACAGGGGAAGGCCAGTTGAAGGAACAAGGTGGAGGTTATCCCTTTTTCTGGAAAGGGAAAACAGAGGAAGAACACCGCCTTCATGGAGTCAGCTTCGCCATCAAAAATGAGCTGGTCAACCACCTCAAAGACACCCCTGCGGACTTAACGAACGCCTCATGACTCTTCGACTCACCTTATCCCAGAACCAATGCACCACCATTATGAGTGCCTACGCCCCAACACTCGATGCAGCGGATGAGACCAAAGAAGGTTTTTATTCCACCATCGAAATATCCCTGTCCCGCCTCCCCACAGGTGACAAGCTGATCCTCCTAAGTGACTTCAACGCCAGGGTCGGCAAAGACACAGCCCTCTGGGGAGGCGTGATTGGCAGAGAGGGGGTAGGGAACTGCAGTGGTACCCATCTCCTGATAAAATGTCTAGAACAGGATCTTGTCATCAACAATGCCCTGTTCCACCAGAGGGACAAATACAAGGCATCACGGCAACACCCTCACTCCAAATACTGGCACCTGGCTTATGTCATCTCCGAGGGATCACAAATATGTGCACATTACCCACACCATGACAGGAGCTGACGAATGCTGGATGAACCACTGGCTAATCTGATCCATCATCGACATTAACATTGCCCCAAAGTGGAGGGGACAGCAGAAACAGTGCCGCAAAAAAGTCAATGCTGGGGCAATTAAAGTCCCAGCTAAGAGAGCCCTATAAAGTCAGTGTCTCACAGCAAACCTGGTGTGCCTTGATGACCCTGAGATACAGAATGCCCCCAGCGCTTGGTCTCCCTCCAGGTCTCCGTAACCAGTGCCTGCGAAAGACTCTTGTTCACTCAACCAGAAAACATCAGGATTGGTTTGATGTGAATGATCAGGAGATCCAACAACTAATAGATCGCAAGCACATAGCATTTCTGAGCCACAAGCAACAACCCAACTCGGGAGCAGCAAAGCAACATTAGAGGCGGCTCAAGGCTGAGGTCCAACAAAAAACCCGGGACCTAAATAACAGGTGGTGGATGGAGAAAGCACAGGAGACTGGCCAACAGCCATGATGTGCGAGGATTCTTCATCGCACTCAAGGCCACCTAAAATCCAAACTCCCAAGGCCCCACCCCACTGCTGGCCAAGAATGGGGGAACACCCATCAAGGACACCGAGGCTGTCAGGGCCAGCTGGAAGGAACACCTCGAAGATCTCCTCAATCGAGACCCCATCATTGACTTGAGTGTTCTCGACTCCATCCCGCAGCATACGGCCCACTACCACCTCGGTGAAACCCCAACATTGCATGAGGTAGGAAAAGCCATAAGACTGCTGAAGATCAACAAGGCTGCAGGGGCGGATGGAATCCCTGCTGAGGTGCTAAAGTATGGCAGAGAGGCGCTGTTGGCGTGGATACATGACCTCATCTCTCTCATCTGGAGGGAGGAGAGCATGCCGAGAGACCTCAGAGATGCAGTGATCGTGACCATCTTTAAAAAAGGGGACAAGTCCGACTGCAGCAACTACAGAGGAATCTCCCTGCTATCAGCCACTGGGAAAGCTGTTGCTAGAGCCCTCCTCAACCGTCTTCTCCCTGTGGCCAAGGAGCTCCTCCCGAAGTCACAGTGTGGATTTCATCTCTTACGAGGCACAATGGACATGATCTTTGCAGCGCGACAGCTGCAGGAGAAATGCCGGGAGCAGCGCCAGCCCTTATACATGGCCTTCTTCGAACTTACAAAGGCCTTTGACACTGTCAACCGCGAGAGTCTATGGAGCGTCCTCCTCCATTTCGGATGCCCTCAAAAGTTCGTCACCATCCTCTGCCTGCTCCACGACAAAATGCAGGTCGTAATCCTTACCAATGGATCCATTACAGACACAATCCATATCCGGATCAGGGTCAAAGACCATCATCGCTCCAACCCTCTTCTCAATCTTCCTCGCTGCCAAGCACCACCTCACAGTCAACAAGCTCCCTGCTGGAGTGGAACTAAACTACAGAACCTGTGGGAAGTTGTTTAACCTTCGTCCCCTCCAGGCCAGGTCCAAGACCACCCCAACCTCTGTCGTCGAGCAACAGTACGTGGACGATGCCTGGTTCTGCGCACATTCAGATGCTGAACACCAGGATATAATTGATGTATTTACTGAGTTATACAAAAGCACGGGCGTTACGCCAAACATTCGTTAGACACAGGTCCTCCACCAGCCTGTCCTCACCGCACAGCACTGCGCTCCAGTGATCAAGATCCACGGCGTGGCCCTGAGAAACGTGGACCATTTCCCATACCTCTGGTGACTTTTATCCACAAAAGCAGACATTGATGAGGAGATTCAACACCGCCTCCAGTGCGCCAGTGCAGCCTTCGTCTGGCTGAGGAAAGAGTGTTCAAGGACCAGGCCCTCAAATCTACCACCAAGCTCATGGTTTACAAGGCTGTAGTAATACCTGCCCTCCCGTATGGCTCACAGGCATGGACCATGTACAGTAGACACCTCAAGTTCCTGGAGAAATACCATCAGTGATGCCTCCACAAGATCCTACAAATCCCTGGGAGGACAGACGCAACAAAATTAGCATCCTCGACCAGGTCAACATCCCCAGCATTGAAGCACTGACCACAGTTGATCAGCTCTGCTGGGCAGGCCACATTGTCCGCATGCCAGACACGAGACTCCGAAAGCAAGCGCTCTACTCAGAACTCCTTCATGGCAAATGAGCCAAGGGTGGTCAGAGGAAATGTTACAAGGACACCCTCAAAGCCGCCCTGATAAAGTGCAACATCCCCACTGACATCTGTGAGTCCTTGGCCAAAGGCCACCCTGAGTGGAGGAAGTTCATCCGGAAGAGCGCTGAGCACCTCCAGACTCATCGCTGAGTGCATGCAGAAATCAAGCGCAGGCAGCAGAAGGAACACACGGCAAACCTGTCCCACCCTCCCTTGATGACTATCTGTCCCACTTGTGGCAGGGACTGTGGCTCCCGCACTGGATTGTTTAGCCACCTAAGGACTCATCCGAAGAGTGGAAGCAAGTCTCCGTCGATTCCGAGGGACAGCCTATGATGATGGGTTTCCGGATGATTTCGCCTCCAGGCCCCACTGCAGTCTGGCGAAAGATGCTTTATTATTTCATAAGTTTATGTGGTAAACATCCACTGTGGTTGGGAACAAAATGTGGGTACAGGAATTCCCGCCAATTCTACACACGCTTGACATTGTTTTTTGATTCACATCAATGAAAAGGAAAATCGGGCGATGTGCATAATTGTCGGCTGATCCGTTGGTTTTGAGTCCCCTTCAAAGTTCAATTTCACCTCCGCCATTCCTCGTTGTCTTTGCAGATGATGTTCCATAAATCTGCGGGTTTTTTTAAAATTAATCCTCTTTTATAACCTTTTGGTGCATATTTCCCCCAGACACGACAGGTTTACTCTTTCAGTGATATCTGCGGCTTATGTGGAAAAATAGCAAAAGGTAACTGACCTAAAAGCAGTGGACCAAGTCCCTTTTTATGAATTAGAATTTATTAAGGTTGGTGCCATGTGATTTCACTATTGTAGCGTGACTTTTACATTTTGTGCCTTGTCTTCATTTACTGAGTGCCTCCAGGTGATTGTTTGGAGGCCACAACAAGCAGAGGGCTGACGTGTATTCAAAAAGGAGTTAGATGTAGTCCTTACTAGTAGGGGGATCAAGGGGTATGGCGTGAAAGCAGGAATGTGGTACTGAAGTTGCATGTTCAGCCATGAACTCATTGAATGGCGGTGCAGGCTAGAAGGGCCGAATGGCCTACTCCTGCACCTATTTTCTATGTTTCTATGTTTCTATGTGCCAATGTTCTCTTTAGTGAGGTGTAGGCCACTCTCCAGACTATCAATACTATGGGCAAGACTGAGCACCACTGGTTGATATAGGCACTGTGAAGGGCAGGTTAGACCAAGGGACATTGTACTTGCCTCAATGGCCAACCGAAACCTTACAGAGAGCTCTTGTTCCAGGGATTCATCTTCAACAGCAGTGCTGTCCAAACTTCCCAAATATTACCTTGCTTTGGAAATTCAACCATCTTCTATATCTTGGTCTCGTCAGTGTCTCCAGTAACTGAAGATACAAATTCAAACATTCTTGTTGCATTGAGAAATATTGGAAGCCGAGAACAGTGCTGTCACTTCCATTTTCCTTCAGATAATATGAACAAATGAACAATGTTGGGTAACTTCCACTTTCCTTCAGGTAATATGAACAAACGAACAATGCTGGATCGGTAATGACCGTTTGGTCCATTTAAACTTTCCCACATCATTGTGTATCACAAAAAATAGACTCTCCACCCACCCTAAACCATATGATCTCCTGAGACACGCGAAAAAAAAGATTAAAAAAAACACAGGCCAAGTTGTTAGAAATAATCTGGGAAAATCCTCTCCGACCCATCTTGGCGATCAAAAGCAGTTCTGTTGGTCACTCTGACACTGCATTTCCTGAAGAATCTAATTTTTATAAGAGGTGATATCCAACCCAACCAGAACTTGCTCCACTCCACAGAACACCTTATTCTATTAAGCAACTGGATAACTTGAGTTTATATAATATTATTATTAAGCTGTAAAATATAAAGCAGCTGACTTGTTGGTTTCAGTGCTAATTTGCGAATGTTGGGAATTATATTCCAGTATTTGATCCATAACCACAACGAATAATAATTAAAACTACCGTGTAATATGGAGCTAACTGAATTGTTTTTGATTGTCTCAATACAGCCCGGCGGTAGCCCTGATTTTACCCTACCAGGTGCGGCAGAAATCGGATAGGCCGTCCGATTTGCACCCCGATTTTACTTTCCAATGGCTCCAGCCGCCTACATCCCACGCTCTGGAATGGCCTCCCTCAATCCCCTCATTCTCTCTACTTTACCCTCCTCTTTTAAAATCCTCCTTACGACCCACCACATCGAGTAAGCATTTAGGCTATCCTCTGAATATCTCCTTCTGAGGCTCCTGTTTGTTATTTTTCTTTAAGCGTCTGTCTTGGATGTTTTTTCTACTTTAAAGGCAAGTTGTTGCTGTCTTGAGACATATTGTAGCCATTACAGAAACGTAGTTGCAAGGTGACCAATGCTGGGAACTGAATATTCAGGTGTATTTCTCCTTTCGGAAGAATAGGCAGAAAGGAAAAGGAGGTGGGATAGCTCTGTTAATAATGGATTAGATCAGTGCAGTTGTGAGAAATGATTTTGGCTCAGAAGATCAAGATGTAGATCCAGTTTGGATGGAGATAAGAAATAATAAGCGAAATAAGTCATTGGTGGGATAGTCTATAGGATCCCTAACAGTAGCTAAGCTGTAGCATAGAGTATAACTGAAGAAATAATGGATGCTTCTAAGAAAGGTACGGCAATAATCAAGGGTAATTTTAATCTTCATATTGATTTGGCAAATCAAATGTAGCCTTGAGGAAGATTTCATAGAGTGTATTCGGAATGGTTTCTTTGAATAATATGTTGCGAACCCAACCAGGGAGCAGATTCTTTTAGATCTGGTAATGTGTAATAAGGCTGGATTAATTAATGATCTCAAAGTAAATGATCCTCTTGTGATGAGTGATCATACCATGGTAGAATTCAATTAACGGTTTGAGGGTGAGAAAGCTGGGTCTCAAACTAGTGTCCTAAAGGCAATTACAATGGTATGAAGGCAGAGGTGGATAAAGTGGTCTGGGAAAATAGATTAAAGCGTTAAGATGGTAGATGAGCAGTGGCAAACATTTAAGAAGTTATTTCAAAACTCTCAGCAAATATATATTCCAGTGAGAAAGAAAGATGAACCATCCATTGCTAACTAAGGAAGTAATTGCCTTTAGGACACTAGTTTGAGACCCTGCTTTCTCACCCTCAAACCGTTAATTGAATTCTACCATGGTATGATCACTCATCACAAGAGGATCATTTACTTTGAGATCATTAATTAATCCAGCCTTATTACACATTACCAGATCTAAAAGAATCTGCTCCCTGGTTGGGTTCGCAACATATTATTCGAAGAAACCATTCCGAATACACTCTATGAAATCTTCAATTGAAAACAAAGGCATACAATGTTTGCCAAAAATAATACAATGCCACAGGATTGGGAAATTATTAGAAACCAGCAAGGGCAACTAAATAAATAATAGAGAGAGGATAGTTTATGAGAGTAAACGAGCAAGAAATATAAAAACAGACAATCAGAGTTTCTACATGTATAAACAAAGGAAGAGAGTTTCAAAAATAAGCATTGGTCCCTTAGAGGATGAGACTGGGGAAATAATAATGGGGAACATTTAAATAGCAGACTTTGAACAAATATTTTGTATCGGTCTTCACGATAGGAGACACGAAAATAATAACAAAGATTGATAACCAAGGGGCTACTGGGAGGGGGAGCTTAAAACAATCACTTTCAATCAAGAAAAAGTACGAGGCAAATGAACGTGACTATAAGTGGACAAGTCCACTGGACCTGATGCCCTGCATCCAAGGCTCTGAAATGAATTGGCTGCAGAGATAGTGGCTGCATTGATTGTAATCTAGCAAAAATCCCTGAAATCTGCAGATGTAAAAACAGGTTAGAAAACCACAAATATAATGCCCCTATTTAAGAAAGGAGCGAGACAGAAAGCAGGAAACTATAGACCAGTTAGCCTCAAATCTGTCATTGGGAAAATGCTTGAGTCCATTATTAAGGAAGGAGTAGTTGGACATTTAGAAAATCATAATACAGTCAAGCAGAGTTAGCATGCAGGTGCAGCAGGTAGTGAAGAAGGCAAATGGCATGTTGGCCTTCATAGCTAGGGGATTTGAGTACAGGAGCAGGGAGGTCTTACTGCAATTGTACAGGGCCTTGGTGAGGCCGCACCTGGAATATTGTGTTCAGTTTTGGTCTCCTAATCTGAGGAAGGATGTTCTTGCTATTGAGGGAGTGCAGCGAAGGTTCACCAGACTGATTCCAGGGATGGCTGGACTGACATATGAGGAGAGACTGGACCAACTGGGCCTTTATACACTGTAGTTTCGAAGGATGAGAGGGGATCTCATAGAAACGTATAAGATTCTGATGGGACGGGACAGGTTAGATGCGGGAAGAATGTTCCCGATGTTGGGGAAGTCCAGAACCAGGGGATACAGTCTTAGGATAAGGGGTAGGCCATTTAGGACTGAGATGAGGAGAAACTTCTTCACTCAGAGAGTTGTTAACCTGTGGAATTCCCTGCCGCAGAGAGTTGTTGATGCCAGTTGATTAGATATATTCAAGAGGGAGTTAGATATGGCCCTTACGACTAAAGGGATCAAGGGGGATTGGAGAGAAAGCAGGAAAGGGGTACTAAGGTGACTGATCAGCCATGATCTTATTGAATGGCGGTGCAGGCTCGAAGGGCCGTATGGCCTACTCCTGCCCCTATTTTCTATGTTTCTATGTTTCTATGGTTTTCTGAAAGGGAAATAATGTTTGACAAATATTCTGGAGTTCTATGAGGATGCAATGAGCAGGGTGGATAAAGGGGAACCACTAGATGTTGGGTATTTGGATTTCCAGAAGGCATTTCATAAGTTGCCACATAAAGATTACTGCACAAGATAAGAGCTCACGGGGTTGGAGGTAATACATTAGCATGGCTAGATTGGCTAACTAACAGAAAACAGAATTGGGAGAAAGGGGTCATTTTCTTGTTGGCAAACTGTAACTAGTGGGGTGCCACAGCGATCAGTGCTGGGGACTCAACTATTTACATTCTATATTAATGACTTGGATGAAGGGCCGAGTGTACTGTAGCCAAATTTTCTGACGATACAAAGATAGGTGGGAAAGCGAGTTGTGAGGAGGATGCAAAAAACCTGCAAATGCACATAGATAGTCTAAGTGTATGGGGAAACAATTGGCAGATGGAATATAATGTAGGACAATATAAGGTTATCCAATTTGGTAGGAAAGATAGAACAACAAATTATTATTTAAATGGGGAGAGATTACAAAATGCTGAGGTTCAGAGGGATGTGGGGGTCCTTGTACATGAAACATAAAAAGTTAGCATGCAGGTACAGCAAGCAATTAATAAGGGAAATAGAATGTTGGCCTTTATTGCAAGGGGGATGGAATACAAAAGTACGGAAGTCCCTGTACAACTGTACAGGGCATTGATGAGACTATACCTGGAGTACTGCGTACAATTTTGTTCTTCTTATTTAAGAAAGGATATACATACATTGGATGCAGTTCAGAGAAGGTTCATGAGGTTGATTCCTGAGATGAATACGTTGTCTTATGAAGAAATGTTGAGCAGGTTGGGCCTGTACTCATTGGAATTTCGAAAAATGAGAGGTGATCTTATTGAAACATTGACGATTCTGAAGGGGCTTGACAGGCTAGATACAGAGAGAATCTTTCACCTCGTGGGGGAATCTAGAAATAGGGGGCACAGTTTCAGAATAAGGGGTCGCCCATTTAAAATGGAAATGAGGTGGAATTTCTTCTCTGAGAGGGTCGTGAATCTTTGGACTTCTCTACCCCAGAGAGCTGTGGAGGCTGGGTCATTGAATATATTTAAGGTGGAGATAAACAGATGTTTGAATGATAAGGGATTCTAGTGTTTTGGGGAGCGGGCAGGGAAGTGGAATTGAGGCCGAGATCAGATCAGCCATGATCTTATTGAATGTCGGAGCAGGCTCGAGAGGCCAAATGGCCTACTCCTGCTCCTATTTCTTATGTTATCATATTCTTATTTACTAATCAACGTTGTCTTAGTTGCAATGCAGAGTATAAAGACAACATAATTTATTGGAGTTTTTGTAATTTCAGGACTCCTGTTGACTGCCTCAGGTAATTTTATGCGAATGATTTACATGTTTTCAGAAGTATCAGATGAATAGCATCAAAGCTCACAGTATTGTGTGAAGGTGGAGCAAGTATTAGCCTCTAAAAGGCAAGGTATTAATCAATCGGTTCCCTATCTCAGCTTCCAAAACATAGTGCTTGAGGCAGGAGGCATGAGAGTTACTTCCGAATATAACTGAGAGCACTCCTGTCTCTGCTATAGAAACACTATGCCTGGACATCATTTGTTTAAAAAAGCAAAAATATTTGCAAAAGAATAACATTTTACATATAGGGTGCCCAATTAAGGACTGGATAAACATATTTTAGTATAAAAAGCTGTCCAGTCGAGGTAATTCCTGCACAATGTTGGGCATGAAGTAAGATTGGAACAGAGGAAGCATTATTTCCATACCACCTGAGCTTTGAGTGCGTGCTCACTATTTCTGCTGCAGAACCTATGTTCCGCTTGGATGGATATAATTTGTTTCATTCTCTGAAGTCATTACCTATTTATTTGGCTTAATAATTGCAAACAGAGGCTATTAATCATATTCTTCAATGCATCTCTGAATTCCCACTGGGACATTGATAAATAAACCTGTATGTGCAGGAACTCAAAGTTCTAATCTTAATATCAAGCTTTGTCCATGCTGGTGAGAGGATAAGAATAATCTTTCTTTTAATATTGAGCCTCTGTAAATTGCACATGTCTGTAATACAGGAACATTATTCTCCAAAAATTATAAAATTACAAGACGTGGACAGAAATAAAATGATAGATTTTCTTCAGTTCCCCACCTCTGAAATACTATGATTCTCACCCTTCCTGTTTTAAACATAGAAACATAGAAAATAGGTGCAGGAGTAGGCCATTCGTCCCTTCGAGCCTGCACCACCATTCAATAAGATCATGGCTGATCATTCACCTCAGTACTCCTTTTCTGCTTTCTCTACATGCCCCTTGATCCCTTTAGCCATAAGAGCTATATTTAACTCCCTCTTGAATATATCTAACGAACTGGTATCAACAACTCTCTGCAGCAGAGAATTCCACAGGTTCACAACTCTCTGAGTGACGAAGTTTCTCCTCATCTCGGTCTTAAATGGTTTACCCCTTATCCTTAGACTGTGACCCCTGGTTCTGGACTTCCCCAACATCGGGAACATTCTTCCTACATCTGACCTGTCCAGTCCCGTCAGAATTTTATCTGTTTCTATGAGATCCCCTCTCATTCTTCTAAACTCCAGTGAATATAGGCCCAATCGATCCAGTCTCTCCTCATATGTCAGTCCTGCCATCCCGGGAATCAGTCTGGTGAACCTTCAATGCACTCCCTCAATAGCAAGAACGTCCTTCACTGCCTGCTGTTCCTGCATGCCAACTTTCAATGACTGATGTACCATGACACGCAGGTCTCATTGCACCCACCTTTTTCCTAATCTGCCACCATTCAGATAATATTCTGCCTTCGTGTTTTTGCAACCAACGTGGATAACCTCACATTTATCCACATTATACTGCATCTGCCATGCATTTGCCCAGTCACCTAACCTGTCCAAGTCACCCTGCAGCCTCTTAGCCTCCTCCTCACAGGTCACACCACCACCCAGCTTAGTGTCATCTGCAAACTTGGAGATATTGCACTCAATGCCTTAATCTAAAACATTTATGTATATTGTAAATAGCTGGGGCCCCAGCGCTGAGCCCTGTGGCACCCCACTAGGCAGTGCTTGCCATTCTGCAAAGGACCCGTTAATCCCGACTCTCTGCTTCCTGTCTGCCAACCAGTTACTACAATACCACCAATACCATGTGCTTTAATTTTGCACAACAATCTCTCGTGTGGGACCTTGTCAAAAGACTTTTGAAAGTCCAAATACACCACGTCCACAGGTTCTCCCTTGTACACTCTACTAGTTACAGCCTCAAACAATTCTAGAAGATTTGTCAAGCATAATTTCCCTTTCATAAATCCATGCTGACTTGCACTGATCCTCTCACTGCTTTCCAAATACGCTCCTATTTCATCTTTAATAATTGATTTCATCATTTTCGCACGACCGATGTCACGTTAACCAGTTCCACGTTTTCTCTCTCCCTCCTTTTTAAAAAAGTAGTGTTACATTAACTACCCTCCAGTCCATAGGAATTGATCCAGAGACGAAAGACTGTTGGGAAATGATCACCAATGCATCCACTATTTCTGGGGCCATTTCCTTAAGTACTCTGGGATGCAGACTATCAGGCCCTGGGGATTTATCGGCATTCACCTCAATCAATTTCCCTAACACAATTTCCGGACTAATAAGGATTTCCTTCAGTTCCTCCTTCTCACGAGATCCTCTGTCCCCTTGTATTTCCAGAAGGTTATTTGTGTCTTTCTTCGTGAAGACAGAATCAAAGTATTTATTCAATTGGTCTGCTATTTCTCTGTTGCCCATTATAAATTCACCTGATTCTGACTGCGAGGGACCTATGTTTGTTTTCACTAATCTCTTTCTTTTCACATATCTATCGAAACTTTTGCAGTCAGCTTTTATGTTCCCAGCAAGCGTCCTCTCATACTCTATTTTCCAGCTCCTAATTAAACACATTGTCTTCCTCTGCTGGATTCTAAATTTCTCCCAGTCCTCAGGTTTGCTGCTTTTTCTGGCTAATTTATGTGCCTCTTGCTTGGATTTAACACTATCTCTAATTTCCTGTGTTAGACACAGTTGAGCCACCTTCCCCATTTTGTTTTTACTCCAGACAAGGATGTACAATTGTTGAAGTTCATCCATGTGATATTAAATGTCTGCCATTGCCTATCCACCATCAACCCTTTAAGTATCATTCGCCAGTCTATTCTAGGCAATTCACATCTCATACCATCGAAGTTACCTTTCCTTAAGTTCAGGACCGTAGTCTCTGAATTAACTGTGTCACTCTCCATCTTAATAAAAAATTCTACCATATTATGGTCACTCTTCCCCAAGGGGCCTCACACAACAAGATTGCTAATTAGTCCTTTCTCATTACACATCACCCAGTCCAGGAAGGCCAGCGCTCTAGTTGGTTCCTCGACATATTGGTCTAGAAAATCATTCCTAATACACTCCATGAAATCCTCCTCCACCGTATTGCTACCAGTTTGGTAAGCCCAACCTATATGTACATTAATGTCACCATTGATAACTGTGTGAATGTAGGTGGAAGAATCATGAAAGGGTTAATAAAATGGTTCTACGAATCAATAAGAAAATAAGAAAAGACAGAATTGGTTTCCCGTGAGAAAGTAGTGGACAAAGTCATCACTGATGAACAAGGGTTTATGGCCATGACTTGATAAGGAACACATTTGCTTCGTGTGATTAAGCTGGGCTATTCCGCTCGTAAAAGCATAAAGTGTTCTAAAGATAAACAGGCTATCAATTCATGAAGCCCTGGTAACACACTGTGATTGATGGAGCAGGCCATACCTCTTTCGGTTTGTAAGAATAAAAGGGATGCGTCTGTGAGGATAGGCAGACCTTTTGCCTGCCTGCCCCGGAATCTGTAGACTCTGTGCTGACAGTTTGGTAACAGGTCCGAAGCTGCTTCAATAAAGATGTAAAGATTGAAGGTATCTGAATCGATTATTGTCGAATGCAGCTGACCACCCGAACTAGGACTTAACAACTGCTGTACCTTTAATGCATGCATCCCTAATTTCTTGTTTGATGCTGTCCCCAACATCACTACTACTGTTTGGTGGTCCTCCTGATTCTATTGACCAGTACAATGTGCCTGTTGGTCAGAGCATTGAACAGTGAAATCAACACAAATGGAACAAATAGGGTTTATATGATTTCCAACCAGAAATATGCTGCCCATATGGCTACGGTCCAGTAGTTTGATTTCACATAGCTTGACCAGCTCTTCACGGTCTGCAAGTCCCCATTGGCAGTTTAGACAATATTATCTGCGGCTGTTCTTGTCTGAAGGTCTGATATTCTGTTCACAGGAAGTAACTGCTGAAAAGAAATTACTTCCTGTCTTGACCAAGGAGGCAGGTCAAATATTTATGTTTCCAGATGTCTTTCAGGCAATCAAAAAAAAACAAAGTCAATATCCTCGCTACCCTGGCTTTCCTTTCAAATAAATGCTGTGGTCATTTCAAGATGTAAGCATTAATGAAATGGAGATTTAAATAAACTTAAGATATGGCCAGTTAAGTTACTTTTCATTTCGGGCTGAAACCGAATCTTTTGTATCCGCCGACTTTCATTTACATTGATGTCAATGAAGAGAAAAGGGGAAAGAGAGAAAAAATTGCAGCCGATTGGCTATTGTGTGTTTTCCACTACTGCCCAAGATTATTTCACCACTTTGGGCAATAGTGAAAATGGAGGTTAACAAAGTAACCGCCCAGTATATTGAAGCTGATAAAGATAAAAGTGGGCACGCATAATGGAAAGTCAATTCCATGCTGCCGAATTTACACTAATGCCAGTGTTAACTGAGCACTTACATTGGGAAAAGCCTGTGTGTCAGCAATTATAGCTTGTTATTCTCACATTATTACATCATAGTGAGAATGGTAAAATAATTAATAAGTTCCAATGGAATGATTGCACCAGCTGAGCACCTGCTCCCTGTCAAACTTGGTTAAAAATAAACTCCATGAAATTTAAATTCAAACGACCAGCAGGAAGTAAAATCGGGTGCAGTGTAAACAGGCGGTTAACTCTTCCCTTCCCCCCCACCGGCTGGTTAATATACAATATGTTGAATCGTAATTTCCCCTGTTTACAACTAATAATTGTATACAATTATTTTGAAAAGATGTAAAAACATTTTTGAAGTTAATTAATCAGGAAGGTAATTTCAACTTCCATAAGAAGGTAAGAAAGATAATCTGGCTGAGAGACATTTCCTTGTTTAAAGCACTTGCTCCCAGTGTTGTTTCCCTGATAGAGATCTTCACGAAAATGAAAGGTTTTGATAGGGTAAGCGTAGAGATAATGTGACTACTTATGGTTGGGTTGGGGCAGGTCCAAAACTATAGGTCATAAATATAAGATAGTCATTAAAAATCCAATAGGGACTGCAGGAGGAACTTAATTATGCAAAAGTTAGTAAAAACGTTGAGTGCACTACCACAAGGAATAATTGAATCAGACAGCATCGATGGATTTAAGGAGAAACTGAATAAGCACAGGAGGGAGAAAATTACCAAAAACATTTCTGTGGATATAGGCCAGACCTGGTACGGACAGGAGCAATCCTTCCAATTGGTCAATACTGCTTTTGACAATTGTACTGCATTATGGTCAGTTTTATTGTTACCAGCATTTTAACTCCAGCGGATTTATAAATTAATAAACTAAGATTACACTCACAAACTACCATAGTGTGATTAGAACTTGCGTTCTCTGGACAATCACTTTCAGACCTCTGGATTATTACTCCATTAATGTTACCACTATGGCACCATACCTACTGCTGCTCATAAGCATCTGGGGCTGCTACTAAAGTTGGGAACCTTTGTTACCAGGAACAGCCTGAAATCGTGAGATTGACTAGACTAAGTCTATATTCCCGAGAGTTTAGAAGAATGATAGGTGATCGAATTGAAGTGTACAAAATTCTTAAGTGGATTGATGCAGTAAATGCTGGAAAGGAGCTTCCCCTTGCTGGGGAATCTAGAACTAAAGGTCACAGTCTCAGAATAAGGAGGCGGCCATTTTTGACTGAGAGCAGTAGAAATGTCTTCACTCAAAGGATTATCATAGAATCATAGAAATTTACAGCACGGAAAGAGGTCATTAGGGCCCATCGTGTCCCCGCCGGCCGAACAACAGCCTAATGTCACTTTCCAGCTCTGGTCCGTAGCCCTGTAGGTTACAGCACTTTAAGTGCCCATCCGAGTATTTTTTAAATGCTTTGAGGTTTTCTGCCTCTAACATCCTTTCAGGCAGTGAGTTCCAGACTCCCATCACCCTCTGGGTGAAGAAATTTCCCCTCAAATCCCCTCTAACCCTTCCCCCAATTACTTTAAATCTATGCCCTATGCTTGTTGACCCCTCTGCCAAGGGAAACAGGTCCTTCCGATCCACTCTATCCAGGCCCCTCATAATTATACACAGCTCAATCAGGTTTCCCCTCAGCCTCCTCTATTCCAAAGAAAACAGACCCAGCATCTCCAATCTTTCCTCATAGCCAAAATTCTCCAGTCCAGGCAACATTCTTGTAAATCTCCTCTGCACCCTTTCCAGTGCAATCACATCTTTCCTGTAATGTGGTGACCAGAACTGCACACAATACTGCACCTGCGGCCTAACTAGTGTTCTATACAGTTCACGCATAATGTCATTGTTATTTTATTCCATGCCTCGACGAAAACAGGCATGTATTCCCTCTGCCTTCTTTGCCAACTTATCTACCTGGCCTGCTACCTTCAGGAATCTATCAGCCTGCACTCCAAGATCCCTTTGTTCCTCTAAACTTTTCAATGCCGTACCACTTAATGTTTATTCCCTTGCCTTGTTAGACCTCCCCAAATGCATTACCTCAAAACTTATTTGGATTGAATTCCATTTGCCACTGTTCTGCCCACCTGACCAGTACATTGATATCTTCCTGCAATCCTTAACTTTCTTCTTCATTATCAACCACACAGCCTATTTTAGTGTCATATGCAAACTTCTTTATCATACCCCAGCATTCAAGTCCACAAAAAGCAATGGACCGAGCACTGAGCCCTGTGGGATCCCATTGGTTAAATCTTTCCAGTCACAAAAAAACAACCATCAGCCATTACCCTTTGCTTCCTGACTTTGAGCCAATTTTGCATCCAACTAGCGAGCCATTTTGCACTAGATGCCATGGGCTTTTACTTTCGTGACCAGTCTGACATGCGGAACCTTATCAATAGCTTTGCAAAAATCCATACACACTACTTCATATGCACTGCCCCCATCGACACTCCTTGTTACCTCCTCGAAAAATTCAATCAAGGTAGTCCAACACGACCTTGCTTTCACAAATCCATGCGAGCTGACCTTGAGTAATCCAAGTTTTTCCAAATGAAAATTTATCCTCTCCTTCAGAATTTTGTCCTATAATTTTCCCACCACTAAGTTTAGACTGTCTGGCCTGTAATCACTCGTTCTATCCCTTTCTCCCTTTTTAAACAAAAGTACAACATTAGCTGTCCTGCAGTCCTCTGGCACCACACCTGTAGCCAGGTTATGAATCTATACAATTCTGTACCACAGAGACTGTTGATCGTCAGTCATAGAGCACAGTCAAGGCAGAGATCAATATGTATTTGGATATTAAAGGAATTAATGGATATGTGTATAGTTTGCAAGGTGGTGTTGTTGTAGAGGATCAGCCATGATTTTATTGAATGGCAGAGGAGGCTCGACGGACCGAATGGCCTAATCCTACTCCAAGTTCGTCTGTTCTTATTATTATAAAATTTGGTTTCAGAGTGAAAAAGGTTACTTTATCAGTTATGCATTAGCAAATTTTCCAGGTTTTCATCTCTATTGAAGTCAATGGAAAGGAAAAGTGGGAGATGCGGGAAGATGTAATTACAACATAGAAACATAGAAAATAGGTGCACGAGGAGGCAATTCGGCCCTTCGAGCCTGCACCACCATTCAATAAGATCATGGCTGATCATTCTCTCAGTACCCCTTTCCTAAGTTCTCTCCATACTCCTTGATTCCCTTAGCCGTAAGGGCCATATCTAACTCCCTTTTGAATATATTGAATGAACTGGCATCAACAACTCTCTGCAGCAGGAAATTCCACAGGTTAACAACTCTCTGAGTGAAGAGGTTTCTTCTCATCTCAGTCCTAAATGGCCCTGATCCCAAGACTGTGTCCCCTGGTTCTGGACTTCCCCTACTTCGGGAACAATCTACCCACATATAACCTGTCCCGTCCCGTCAGAATCTTGTATGTTTCTATGAGATCCTCTCTCATCCTTCCAAACTCCAATGTGTAAAGGCCCAGTTGATCCAGTCTCTCCTCATATGTCCGTCCAGCCATCCCAGGAATCAGTCTGCTGACCATTCGCTGCACGACCTCAATAGCAAGAACATCCTTCCTCAGATTGGGAGACAAAAAGTGAACACAATATTCCAGGTAAGGCCTCACCAAGGCCCTGTACAACTGCAGTAAGACCTCCCTGCTCCTATACTTAAACCCCCTATCTATGAAGGCTAAAATACCATTTGCCTTGTTTACCTTTATCTGTGCTGTACCTGTATGCCAACTTTCAATGATTAATGAACCATGACACCCAGGTCTCGTTGCACCTCCCCTTTTCCTAATCTGCCCCCATTCAGATAATATTCTGTCTTCGCGTTTTTGCCCCCAAAGTGGATGACCCCACATTTATCCACATTATACTGCATCTGCCCGCTGACCGAACCTGTGTAAGTCACCCTGCAGCCACTTAGCGTCCCTCTTACAGCTCACACCGCCACCCAGTTTAGTGTCATCTGCAAACGTGGAGATATTACACTCCATTCCTTCATCCAAATCATTTATGTATATTGTAAAGAGCTGGGGTCCCAGCACTGAGCCCTGCGGCACTCCACTCGTCACTGCCTGCCATTCTGAAAAGGACATGTTTAATCCGACTCACTGCTTCCTGTCTGCCAACCAGTTCTCTATCCACGTCAGTATGTTGCCCCCATTTCCATGTGCTTTGATTTTGCACACCGATCACTTGTGTGGGACCTTTTCAAAAGCCTTTTGAAAGTCCAAATACACTACATCCACTGTTTCTCCCACTCTACTAGTTACGTCCTCAAAAAATTCCAGAAGATTTCTGACGCATGATTTCCCCTTCATAAAGCCATGCTGACTTGGACCGATCTTGTCACTGCTTTCCAAATGCGCTGTTATTTCATCCTTAATAATTGATTCCAACATTTTCCCCACCACTGATGTCAGGCTAACCGGTCTATAATTACGAGCTTTCTCTCTCCCTCGCTTTTTAAAAAGTGGTGTTACATTAGCTACCCTCCAGTACATAGGAACTGATCCTGAGTCGATAGACAGTTGGAAAATGATCACCAATACATCCACCATTTCTGGGGCCACTTCCTTATGTACTCTGGGATGCAGACAATCAGGCCCTGGGGATTTATTTGTCTTCAATCCCATCAATTTCCCGAACACAATTTCCCACCTAATAAGGATATCCTTCAGTTCCTCCTTCTCACTCGACCCTCGGTCCACTAGTACTTCTGGAAGGTTATTTGTGTCTTCCTTCGTGAAGACAGAACCAAAGTATTTGTTCAATTGGTCTGCCATTTCTTTGTTCTCCATTATAAATTCACCTGAATCCGACTGCAAGGGACCTACGTTTCTCTTCACTAATCTTTTTCTCTTCACATATCTATAGAAGCTTTTGCAGTCAGTTTTTATGTTCCCGGCAAGCTTCTTCTCGTACTCTATTTTTTCCCTCTTAATTAAACCCTTAGTCCTCCTCTGCTGAATTCTAAATTTCTCCCAGTCCTCAGGTTTGTTGCTTTTTTTGGGGCCAATTTATATGCATCTTCCTTGGATTTAACACCATCCTTAATTTCCCTTGTTAGCCACGGTTGAGCCACCTTCCCCATTTTATTTTTACTCCAGACAGGGATGTACAATTGCTGAAGTTCATCCATGTGATCTTTACATGTTTGCCATTGCCTATCCACCATCAACCCTTTAAGTATCATTTGCCAGTCTATTCTAGCCAATTCATGCCTCAAACCATCAAAGTTACCTTTCTTTAAGTTCAGGACCCTAGTTTCTGAATTAACTGTGTCACTCTCCATCCTAATAAAGAATTCTACCATATTATGGTCACTCTTCCCCAAGGGGTCTCACACAACAAGATTGATTATTAGTCCTTTCTCATCACACATCACCCAATCTAGGATGGCCAGCTCCCTGGTTGGTTCCTCCACATATTGTTCTGGAAAACCAATCCTAATACACTCCAGGAAATCCTCCTCCATCTCATTGCTACCAGTTTGGTTAGCCCATTCAATATGTAGATTAAAGTCACCCATGTTAACTGCTGTACCTTTATTTCACGTGTCCCTGATTTCTTGTTTGATGCTGTCCCCAACCTTACTACTACTGTTTGGTGGTCTGTACACAACTCCCACAAACGTTTTCTGCCCCTTGATATTCCGCAACTCCACACATACCGATTCCACATCATCCAAGCTAATGTCCTTTCTTACTATTGCAATAATTTCCTCTTCAACCAGCAATGCTACCCCACCTCCTTTTCCTTTCTGTCTATCCTTCCTAAATGTTGAATACCCCTGGCTGTTAAGTTCCCAGCCTTGGTCACCCTAGAGCCATGTCTCCGTGATGACAATTACATCATACCCGTTAACTGCTATCTGCTCAGTTAATTCTTCCACCTTATCCGAATACTCCTCGCATTGAGACTCAGAGCCTTCAGGCTTGTCTTTCTAACACACTATTCCCATTTAGAATTTTGCTGCAATGTGTCCCTTTTTGCTTTTGCCTTAGGTTTCTCTGCCCGCCACTTTTACTTTTCTTCTTTCTATCTTTTGCTTCTGCTCTCATTCTACTTCCCTCTGTCTCCCTGCATAGACTCCCATCCCCCTGCGATATTATTTTAACTCCTCCCCAACAGCACTAGCAAACACTCCCCCTAGGACATTGGTTCCGATCCTGCCCAGGTGCAGACCGTCTGGTTTGTACTGGTCCCACCTCCCCCAGAACCGGTTCCACTGTCCCAGAAATTTAAATCCCTCCCTGCTGCACCACTCCTCAAGCCACGTATTCATCTGAGCTATCCTGCGATTCCTACTCTGACAAGCACGTGGCACTGGTAGCAATCCTGAGATTACTATCTTTGAGGTCCTACTTTTTAATTTAGCTCCCTAAATTTGTCTTGTTGGACTTCATCCCTTTTTTTGACCTATATCATTGGTACCTATATGTACCACGACAACTGGATGTTCACCTTCCCTATCACTATAGCTCTCCCACTCTTTTTCCTGCCCTCCTGTGCAGCAGAGCCACCCATGGTGCCATGGACTTGGCTGCTGCTCCCCTCCCCTGATGAGTCGTCCCTCCCAACAGTACCCAAAGTGGTGTATCTGTTTTGCAGGGGGATGACCACAGGGGACCCCTGCACCACCTTCCTTCCACTGCTCTTCCTGTTGGTCACCCATCCCCTATCTGACTGTGTACCCTTTTCCTGCGGTAAGACCAACTCACTAAACGTGCGATTCATGTCATTCTCAGCATCGTGGATGCTCCAGAATGAATCCACCCGCAGCTCCAGTGCCGCAATGCGGTCCATCAGGAGCTGCAGGCGGATGCACTTCCTGCACACATAGTTGTCAGAGACAACGGAAGCATCCCTGACTTCCCACATAGTTCAGGAGGAGCATAACACATGTCCGAGCTGTTCTGCTGTGACTTAACCTTTAGATTAACTTAATTTGGCAACAAGGCTAAAAGGTTAATTCGTGAAAAATAAAAGAAAAAGAAAAACTACTTACCAATCACAAGCCAATCACTTACCCCCTTGGCTGTGACCTCACCTTTTGATTTCTTTCTACTTTTTTTGCCTACCTGCTGCAGCTGCACCAGCCACGTCTCTCCGACTGACTGCTCGATCTCCCGCTGGCCTTTATAGGCCTCCCGAAATCCCTGGACTCGTGCTGCTCCAAGCTCCCGCCTCTCCAACTGACTGCTCGATCTCCCGCTGGCCTTTATAGGCATCCCGAAATCCCTGGACTCACGCTGCTTCGAGCTCCCACCTCTACGACTGCTCGAACTACCAGTGGACTTTATAGGCCTACCGAAATCCCCGGACTCACATTGTTCCGAGCTCCCACCTCTCCGACAAGACATGACAAGTTTACACAGAGAGTTTCCATTACAAATGTAGATATGAAAACTTATATCAGAAATATAGAAAGAAGTACACAATGTAGGTCTTTAAAATCAGGATTCGATAATGTCTGCATCCCCTGACCAATTAATCCCTCGACTCTAACCCGGCTGCGCCGAAGAACAAATTGGCGGGTAAAAATTCTTCTTTTGCTTCATGGCAAGAGGATTGTGTCTTACCCGCCACTATTTATACACCTCAACCGATATTCAGTTTCACAGACTTCAATTGAAATGAATTTGTGCAGAAAGTATACGAGGCCCACTATGCAATACCACTCATTTTGCGGTAACAAACTAGTCCAATTGTTAATCATTAGATTTATCTCTCTGGGGTTGAAAGTTGCCACTTTTTAGTCTGATGAACTGGATAGAAACATAGAAACATAGACAATAGGAGTCGGCCATTCCACCCTTCGATCCTGCACCACCATTCAATATCATCATGGCTGATCACGCAACTTCAGTACCGCATTCCTACTTACTCTCCATACCTCTTGATCCCTTTAGCCATAAGGGCCACATCTAACTCACTTTTGAATATATCTAAAGGACTGGCCTCAAAACTTTCTGTGTAGAGAATTCCACAGGGTCACAATGCTCTGAGAGAAGAAGTTTCTCCTTATCTCGGTCCTAAATGGCTTACCACTTATCTTTAGACTGTGACCCCTGGTTGTCGACGACCCCAATATCGGGAACATTCTTCCTGCATCTAACCTGTCCAATCCCGTCAGAATTTTATATGTTTCCATGAGATCCCCTCTCATTCTTCTAAATTCCAGTGAATATAAGACTAGTCGATCCAGTCTTTCTTCATATGTCAGTCCTGCCATCCCGGGAATCAGTCTGGTGAACCTTCGCTGCACTCCCTCAATAGCAAGAATGTCCTTCCTCAGATTAGGAGACCAAAACTGTACACAGTATTCAAGGTGTGGCCTCACCAAGACCCTGTACAACTGCAGTACGACCTCCCTGCTCCTATACTCAAATCCTCTCGCTATGAAGGCCAACATGCCATTTGCCTTCTTTACCGTCTGCTGTACATGCATGCCAAATTTCAATGACTGATGTACCATGACATGCAGGTCTCGTTGAACCTCCCCTTTTCCTAATCTGTCACCATTCAGATAATATTCTGCCTTTCTGTTTTTGCCACCAAAGTGGATAACCTCACATTTATCTACATTATACTGCATCTGTCATGCATTTGCCCACTCATCTAACCTGTTCAAGTCACCCTGCGGCCTCTTATCATCCTCCGCACATCTCACACTGCCACCCAGCTTATTGTCATTTGCAAACCTGGAGATATTACATTCAATTCCTTCATCTAAATCATTAATGTATATTGTAAATAGCTGGGGTCCCAGCACTGAACCTTGCGGTACCCCACTAATCATTGCATGCCATTCTGATAAGGACCCGTTTATTCCTACTCTTTGCTTCCTGTCTGCCAACCAGTTCTCTATCCACGTCAATACATTACCCCAACATCATGTGCTTTAATTGTGCACACTAATCTCTTGTGTGGGACCTTGTCAAAAACATTTTGAAAGTCCAAATACACAACAGCCACTGGTTCTCCCTTGTCCGTTCTACTAGTTATATTCTCAAAAAATTCTAGAAGATTTGTCAAGCATTATTTCCCCTTCATAAATCCATGCTGACTTGGACCTATCCTGTCACTGCTTTCAAATGCGCTGCAATTACATCTTTAATAATTGATTTCAACATTTTCCCCACTACCGATGTCAGACTAACCAATCAAAATTCCCTGTTTTCGCTCTCCCTCCTTTTTAAAAAAAGTGGTGTTACATTAGCTACCCTCCAATCCACAAGAACTGATCCACAATCTATAGAATGTTGGAAAATGACCACCAATGCATCTACTATATGTAGGGCCACTTCCTTAAATACTCTGGGATGCTGTTTATCAGGCCCTGGGGATTTATCGGCCTTCAATCCCATCAATTTCACTAACACAATATCCTGACTAATAAGGATTTCCTTCCATTCCTCCTTCTCGTTCGACCCTCAGTGCCCTACTATTTCCTGAAGGCTATTTGTGTCTTTCTTAGTGAGGACAGAACCAAAGTATTTGTTCAATTGGTTTTCCATTTCTTTGTTCCCTGTTATAAATTCACCTGATTCTGACTGCAATGGATCTACATTTGTCTTCACTAATCGTTTTCTCTTCACATATCTATAGAAGCTTTTGCAGTCATTTTTTATGTTTCCGGCAAGCATCCTCTCATATTCTATTCCCCCCCCACTAATTAAACCCTTTTTCCTCCTCTGCTGAATTCTAAATTTCTTCCTGTCCTCAGCTTTGCTGCTTTTTCTGGCCAAGTTATATGCATCTTCCTTGGATTTAACACAATCCCTTATTTCCCTTGTTAGCCACGGTTGAGCCATCTTCCCCATTTTATTTTTACGCCAGGGAGGGATGTACAATTCTTGAAGTTCATCCATGTGATCTTAAAATGTCTGCCATTGCCTATCAACCGTCAACCCTTTAAGTAACATTCACCAGTCTATCGGAGCCAATTCACGTCTCATACCATCGAAGTTATCTTTCTTTAAGTTCAAGATGCTAGTCTCTGAATTAACTGTGTCACTCTCCATTCTACCATAATATGGTCACTCTTCCCCAAGGGGCCTTGCCCAACAAGATTGCTGATGAATCCTCTCTCATTACACAGCACCCAGTCTAGGATGGGCGGTCTAGGATATCAGGTGACCGATGTGCAACCAGCTGTTTTTGGACCACCCGTCTGAAATTTAGAGGGGGACAATTCTCTCTTTCAGATTTTATCCACCGATATGCCCGAACTTTTCTCATGAGGAGTTAAGGCAACTGGTTGGGAAATGATTATTGGAAAAGTTGAAAATACTGAAGTGTTATGATGAGACTAGGGACATTATTTCCACTTTTTGCCCAGCGATTTACAAAAGGGCAAAAATATATTGTCAACATCAAATGAATGAACAGAAAGGTTTAAAGATGTTAATTCTATCTTGTGAATCAGTGGCATCCTCTTTGTCTATGAAAAGCGGCAGAGAAACACACCACAGGGCACTGTTTTTAGCTTAATTCTAACACAGATTTATGAAGCATTCATAGAACAAGCAAACAGCAGCTCTAACTTCAAAGATTTTAAAGAGTATCGTGTCATAAAAAGTAGTTATTTGTTTACATTTTTGCGTTAAAATTGCGCTGCAATTTAATTTCCTTATGCTGCGATACTTTACCTGTAATTAAATGATCAGACAAGTGGGCAGGATCCTTTCTGGGCATTTTCCACGTTTGCCCTGTTTCCTATATTCATGGTGCCCAGTTTCTGCAAACAACACAGGCACAGGTGTGGCAGAATCTGCCCACTGTCCCCTATGGAAAGCATCAGAGCAAAGCTCTCTGATTTAACTACCGCATACATTAAACTCCACAAGTCTTTGTAAAGTTCGTGAGGAACTTTAGCTCCGTGTTGATGAGCAGCTTGAAACACTGCGACACATCAGGGAGGGCGAGAGTTTCCTGGATGCTGTGTTCCAGGAGGGAGTTACACCTCTTAAATGGATAATCAAGGGTCTATAGTGGATAATGAAGGGGCTATAGTGGATAATCAATGTGCGGTAGAGGATACTCAAAGGGCTATAGGGGCTATACTATCACTAAAGCAGTATTACTCGGTAAAATAATGGACTAAAGTCACACAAGTCCCCTGGACCTGACGGCTTGCATCCTAGGGCCTTAAAAGAAGTGACTGCAGAGATAGTGGATGCATTGGTTGTAATCTACCAAATGTGGTAGGGAAAAGTGTCATTAGAGGGATAGACACTGTTCTCTGCAGTCGAGAGCATGAGTCCCGAAGGCTGTGTTGCTTTTCCGATGCAAGGGTTAAGAACATCTCCTCTGGGCTGGAGAGGAATTTGGAGTGAGAGGGGAAAGATGCATTTGTCATGCTCCACATAGGTACCAATGACATAGTAAGGACAAAAAAAGAGGTTCTGGTGAGGGAGTATGAACAGCTAGGGGCTAAATTAAAAAGCAGAGGTACAAATAATCGCTGGATTACTACCTGAGCCACGAGCAAATCTGCATAGGGTAAGTAAGATCAGAGAGATGAACGCATGGCTCAAAGATGGGTATGGGAGACATGGGTTTCAATTCATAGGGCACTGGCGCCAGTAAGAGACAGCTATTCCGTTGGCATCGGTTTCACTTGAAGCAGGCTGGGGCCAGAGTCCTGCCAAATCGATTAACTACAGCTGCAGATAGGGCTTTAAACTAAATAATGGGGTGGCGGGCGGTGGCGGGGGGTGGGGGTGGGGTGATCCGATGAGCGTTAATGTAAGAATAGAAAGGAGAAGGCAAATGTGCAGGGTAACAATAGGGGTTCATGATAACCAGAGTGTGAGAGGAAGGGACAGAGCGTATACACATAAGACACAATTAGAAGCTCGATATCTGAAACCACGCAGCATTCATAACAAAATAGATGAGTTGAAGGCACAAGTAGAAATAAATGGGTGTGATCTGATTGCCATTACAGAGACATGTTTACAAGGTGACCAAGGATGGGTACTGAATATTCAGGGGTATTTTCCATTTCGTAAGGTTAGGCATAAAGGAAAAGGAGCTGGAGTAACTTTGTTAATAAGGGATGAGATCAGTAGTGAGAAATGATTTTGGCTCAAAAGATCAAGATGTAGAATCAGTTTAGGTGGAGATAAGAAATAGTAAGAGTAGGAAGTCACTGACAGGAGTGGTCTACAGACACCGAAACTTTAGACACACTGTAGGACAGATTATAAGTCAAGAAATAATAGAGGCGTGTAAGAAAGATACGGCAATAATCACGGGCAATTTTAATCTACATAGTGAAGGGACAAATAAAATTGGCAAAGGTAGCCTGGAGGACGAATTCAAAGAGTGTATACGGAACAAAACGTTGTGAAACCAACCAGGGAGCAGTTTATTTTTGGTAAAGTGTAACGAGTCTGGATTAATTAATGATCTCATAGTGAAGGATCCTCTTGGGAAATATAATCATAACATGGTAGAATTTAAAATTCAGTTCTCAAACTAATGTCCTGAACTTACATAACGTTAATTAAAAAGTTATGAAGTCAGAACTGGTTAAAATGGACTGGGAAAATATATTAAATGATCAGACTGTAGAAAAGCTGTCACAAGCATTTAAGGATTTCTTTTCTAACTCTCAGCAAATATATATTCCAGTGAAAATCAAGACTCTAAGAGAAGGATGAACCATCCGTGGCTAAGTAAGGAAGTAAAGGATGCTATCAAATTGAAAACAAACGCATACAATATTGTGAAGAACAGTGGAAGCCCAAAGGATTGTGAATTTTTTTAGAAACCAGCAAAGTACGACTAAAAAATGATAAAAAGAGAAAAGATAGCTTATGAGAGTAAACTAGCAAGAAATATAAAATCAGACAGTAAGAGCTCCTACAGGTATATAAAAAGGAAGTGAGCAGCTAACGTAAACATGGATCCAATAGAGAATGAGACTGGGAAATTAATAATGGGAAACAGAGAAATGGCAGACACTTAGAAAAAGTATTTTGTATTGGGCTTAGTGAAGACACTAAAAGCTTCCCAATAATTAATAATCAAGGGGCTATTTGTGAAAAAGTACTCGGCAAACTTATGGGACTAAAGGTGGAAAAGTCCCCTGGACCTGATGGCCTGCATCCTAGGGTCTTAAAAGAGATGGCTGCAGAGATAGTGGATGCATTGGTTGTAATCTACCAAAAATCCCTGAATTATGGAGAGGTTCCAGACAACTAGACTACTGCAAAAGTAATGCGATTAGTTGAGAAACGAGGGAAAAAGAATGCACCAAATTATAGACCAGTTAGTCTAACATCTGTCAATGGAAAACTGCTGGAGTCCATCATTAAGGAAGTAGCAGCAGGACATTTAAAAAATCATAATACAGTCAAGCAGAGTCAGCGTTGTTTTATGAAAGGGAAATCAGGTTTGACAAATTTGCTCGAGTTCTTTGAGGATGTAATGAGCAGGGTGGATAACGGGGCACCAGTAAATGTTGTGTATTTGGATTTTCAGACAACATTGGATAAGGTGCCACATAAAAGGTTACTGCATAAGATAAGAGCTCACGGGGTTGGGGGTAATATATTACGTGGATAGAGGATTGGCTAATTATCAGAAAGCAGAGAGTTGGGATAAATGGGTAAGTTTCAGGTTGGTAAACTGTAACTAGTGGGGTGCCATAGGGATCAGTGCTGGGGCCTCAACTATTTACAATTTATATTAATGACTTGGATGAAGGAACCGAGTGTAATATAGCCAAATTTGCTGATGATAAAAAGATAGGTGGGAAGTAAGTTGTGAAGAGGACGCAAACAATCTACAAAGGGATATAGATACGCTAAGTGAGTGGGCAAAAAATTGGCAGATGGAGTACAATGTGGTAAAATGCGAGGTTATCCACTTTGCTACGAAGAATAGAAAAGCAAATGATTATTTAAATGGGGAGAGATTACAAAATGCAGTGGTTTGGAAGGATTTGGGAGTCCTTGCACATGAAACACAAAAAGTTAGTATGCAGGTACAGCAAGTAATTAGGAAGGGAAATGGAATGTTGGCCTTTATTGCAAGGGGGATCGAATATAAAAGCAGGCAAGTAAAGCTACAACTGTACAGGGCGTTGGTAAGACTGCACCTGACATCCTGCTTACAGTTTTGGTCTCCTTATTTAAAGAAGGGTATACTTGCATTGGAGGCTGTTAAGAGAAGGTTCACTAAGTTGATTCCTGAGATGAAGTGGTTGTCATATGAAGAAAGTTGAGCAGCTTGGGTTTGAGTTTAGAAGACTTAGATGTGATCTTATTAAAAATATAAGATTCTGAGGGGGCTTGACAGGGTAGATGCAGAGAGGATGGTTCCCATCGTGGGGGAATGGAGAACTAGGGGGCATAGTTTCAGAATAAGGGGTGGTGCATTTAAAACGGTAATGAGGAGGAATTTCTTCTCTCAGAGGGTCGTGAATCTTTGTAATTCTCTACCTCAGAGAGCTGTGCAGGCTGGCTGATTGAATGTATTGAAGGTGGAGATAGACACATTTTTGAAAGATAAGGGTGTCAAGCGTTATGGGTAGTGGGTGGGGGAAGTGTAGTTGAGGCCAGGATCACATCAGTCATGATGATCTTATTGAATGGTGGAGCAGGCTCGGGAGGCCAAATGGCCGACTCCTGCTCGTACTTCTTATGTTCTTTTCTTATGTTCTTAAAATTAACACAAACATTCCCCAAACTCTTAACATTAACACAAACACCCTCCCCGAACCCCTTAAATTAACACAAATCTGCCCGACCCAACAAATGAGGAAGAGTCTCCGAGGAAACAACAATGGTGAGATTCATAGTGATTCAGAGATAGTTAACCGAAGAAAATCTATCCTTTTACTTCTGTCCACTTCTTGAAGTTTTATACGTATATGGAGGATAATTCTCCTATATTACACAAGTGTGCAAGTTACAGATGCTCAATATTAAGAGGGGTTAATCTGATCCACTCATCATCATTGAAGAAACTGTATAATAAGATTTGATCTTTGAGTTCCTGCAGAAACAGATTTATTTATCAGTATACCAGTGGGAATTCAGAGATGCATTGAAGAATATGATTAATCGTCCCTCATTGCAATTATTAAGCCCCTTAAATAGGTAATGACTTCAGTGAATTAAATACATTATATCCATCCAAGCTGAACATAGGTTCTGCAGCAGAAATAGTGTGCACGCGCTCAAAGCTCACGTGGCATGGCAAATAATGGTTCCTCTGTTCCAAGCTTACTTCATGCTTAACGTTGTCCACGAACTCCCTAAAGTGGACTCTTTTTCACACCGAAGTTTGATTATCGCATCCTTTATAATATGTATAATTATATCCTTTTCCGGTGCTTGAAATAAATAGATTTTGCATTTGTAAATAAATGATGGCCAGGTTTGGTGGTTTTACAGCAGAGACAGGAGTGCTCGCAATTACTATCAGAAGTAACTCTCATGTCTCCCAGCTCGAGCACTCTGTCTTGGAAACTGAGAGAGGGAACGTAATTGGTTACTCCCGCGCCTTTGAGAGGCTAATACTTGCTCCACCTTCTCACAATAAAGTGAGCTTTGATGCTATTTAGCTGATATTTGCCTAAAACAAGTAAATCATTAGCATAAAAAAACCTGAGGCAGTCAACTTGTGTCCTGGAATTACAAAAACTCCAATAACGCCTGTTGTATTTATATTCAGCATTGGAACTAAGCAAAATGTCGATTGTAAATATTCAAGCTTAATGACTTGCTTCTAGCCTGGGCAAACTTTGAGAGGAAACCTTCAGTTTGGAATCAGCTAATGCATCAGCAGCGTCAGACTTTCTGGAGGAAATTTTAAGGAGCAGTGATTTGAAAGTGTTCGAATAAGTTTAAAACAAGACATCATCCTGTAACTGTAAATTTGTAAATCTCCAGGGCTCCCCATTATTGTTTTATTTAACTCCTGTGTATTTATTGGTTGTATCATGTATCCTGTGGATCTACAAAATCTGCTGTAATAAATTTGATATAAAATAAAACTCAAAGATGCAGTAACAGTCATAGTTATGATTTATCCAATGAAACATATGTTTGTTGTCAAATACATGTGAGCCGAAATACTAGGCTAAACCATTTTTACTTGGAAATGTATAAGGACAATTCTCAAATATTATTTGTGAAAGCACGGACGTTTCCCAATCTCTACTATTGTTACCTCAAGTGACAATGCTACGTGGCTTGGCCCACACATTCCCTTCCGACAGCTCCCTCCCTCGTGCCGTGCATGTCATAACATTCTGTGACGAAATCCCCAGTGTCACATTCTTCGCACTGATTGATCACCTCACTTTTATAATGGCTGTATAGTGCAGAAAGCGTTTTAAAGAACGGAAATACTATTAACATGCTTCACATTTAGCTTCCTCATTAAATCTAATACAGAAAACAGATGCTGAACATTAATGAGGAGTTGAACATCTTGACATTCAGCAGTGTGTTGGTTTGAAAATGATGATATGATGTTATTCATCGATTATAGACCACACATAATTTTCCTTTCCATTGAAGTCAATGGAAGGATAAAGTGGGCGGGACTATGAAGGGCGAACAATTGGATATCATCCATTTCACACCATTGGCCAAAATTAAATTACAGCCTGCATTTTAAATGCATATGTTGGTATTTGTATTCATCACACCACACATATAAAGGAAGACTGCCTTCAGCTGCAAGAAAATCGATAATAAAAAAGGAATGTCAAGGATTTATATAGAACCTTTTACGACCACCGGACATCTCAAAGAGCTTTGCAACCAATAAAGTACTTTTGAAATATAGTCACTGTTGTAATGTGGGGAACGCGGCAGCGAATTTGTGCACAGCAAGCTCCCACAAACAGCAATATGATAATGAACAGATAATCTGTTTTGGTTAAGTTGATTCAGTGAGTAATATTGGCCCAGCACACTGGGGAGAACTCATGTGTTCCTCTTCAAGGTAATGCCATGGGATATTTTATGTAGACGGGGCTGAAAGTCAACACCTCTGACATTGCAGCACTCCCTCTGCACTGCATTGGAGTGTCAACATAGTACATGCGAAATAACAGATAAAAATCCGAGGCCAATTTGGGAGAAATATTCTGGGATCTTCCTCTCCGACCCATCGAAGTGATCGAACCTAGTTCCATTGATTGCTCTGACCCTGAATTTACTGAAGTACCTACCTTTTGTAAGAGATGATATCCATCCCAACCAGAAACAGCACCAGTCCATTTGAGTCCTTATGCTCTTTCACAAAGATTAATACATATTATTATTTGCTTGTTTGTGTGCCATACTGCATTCTTATTTGAGAAAAGAGATGTCTCAGGACACCAAAAACTTGCCTTTACATAGCGCCTATAAAACAAGACCCTTGATAGAGGCATAAAGAAAAGCAGTAACCAGGAGCCACAGAAGGAGATATTCAGAGGATAGTCGAAAAGCTTCATCGATGTGGTAATTTTTAAGAAGGGTTTTAAAGGAGCAGGTGGAAGTAGAGAGAATGAAAGGATTGAGGGAGGTCATTTCAGAGTGCGGGCTGAGGTAATGGAAAGTAAAATCGGGTAGGGTCCGAAATGGTCGGCCCATCCGATTTCTGCCTCACTGGGAAGGTTAAAATTAGAGCTACCGACCGATTCAGTTACTTCCATATTACACGGGAGCTTTAATTGTCATTTATTGTGGTTATGGATTAAATACTGGAATATAATTCTCAACATTAGCAAAGTAACACTGAAAGCAACAATTCAGTTGATCTTTATGTTACAGCTTAACAATAATATATGAACTAACTTTGTACAGTTGTGAATGAGAATGTGGACTCTGATGGACTGGACAAATTTCTGGGTAAGGCCGCTATAACCTTTCACAAAAGGTAGGTACTTCAGCAAATTCAGGGTCAGAGCGATGAACTGAACTAGTTTGTACCGCCTACATAGGTCAAAGAGGAACTTCCCAGGTTATTTCTCGCAAATTGGTCTGTTTTTTTAATGCGTTTTTTTCCTCATGTCCCAGGAGATCACATGGTTTGGGATGGGTAAAAAGTGAACATATTGTGATACACGAGGTATCACAATCGTATAAGGAAGTCTAAATGGACCAGAGGGTTTTCACCTGTCCGTCATTGTTCATGTTTTCATATTGTCTGAACGAAAGTGGAAGTCACGGCACTGTCCCTTGCTTCCAATATCTCACAATGCAGCGTGAAGATTTTGATTCATATCTTTAAGTTACTGGAGACACTGATGAGACCAAGTTGTATCGAAGATGGGTGAACTTCCAAAGCACGGTAATATTTGGGAAGTTTGGACTGCACTGCAGTTGAAGATGAACCCCTGGAACAAGAGCTCTCTCTAATATTTCGGTTGTGCATTGAGGCAAGTACAATATGACTTTGTCTAAGCTACCGTTCACACCACCCAAATCAGCAGTGGTGCTCAGTCTTGCCCGTCATATCGAAAGTCTAGAGAGTGGCTTGCACCTCACTAAAGAGAACATTAGGCATGTCAGCCCTCTGTTTGTTGTGGCCTACAAACAATCACCTGGAGGCACTCAGTAAATGAAGACCAGGCACACAACGTACAAGTCATTCTACAATGGTAAAATCACACACCACCGAAATAATGATTTCCAAATCATACAAAGGGACTTGGTCCACTGCTATTGGGGCAATTACTTTTGCTACTTTTCCACATAAACCTCCAACACCGCAGATATCACTGAAGGAATAAACCTGTTGTGTCTGAAGGGAGATGTGCACCAAATGGTAACAAAAAAGGATTAGTTTAAACTAAAACATGCAGATTTACGGAACATTGTTTGCAAAGACAACGCGAAATGGCGGGGGAGAAATTGAACTTTCGCGGGTCACAAACCCACAATAGCGGATTGTCCACCATTTGTGCACCTCATCTGATTTTCCCTTCCATTGACGTGAAGCAAAAAACAACGCCAAGCGGATATAGACCGGGCGGGATTTTCTGTACCACCCATCTTGTGTGCAACCACAGTGGAAGTTAATCTGCTTAAACTTCTGTAATAATGAAGCAGCCTTCGGCAGTCTACAATGGGACCTGGATAACGTTCAGATATACGATGGCAATGGACAGCAACATTTGTGCCACATACATGAAAGTTAATGATCGTCTCAAACAAGGGAAAGTCCAGCCATCCTCTGCTGACCTTCAATAGTGCGACCATCAGCGAATCCTCCTTGATACACTTCCTTGGCGTTACCATTATTGAGAAGTTAAATTGGAATATCATATTAACACAGTTGTTTCAAGAGCAGGACAGAATATCTCGAAGTTTGTGGACAATGCAAAGCTAGGTGGGAAATTAAACAGTGGGGAGGACACAAAGACCCTGCAAGGTGTGGGTCGCTATCCAGTCTATCGATCCAACGGGCAAGACTGAGCACCATTGGTTGATATGGGTGGTGTGAACGGTAGATTAGACCAAGGGATATTGTAATTGCCTCAATGCCCAACCAAAACATTATAGAGAGCTCTTGTTCAAGGTGTTAAGTGAGTGGGAAATAAAGTGGCAGATGCAGGATATGTGGGGAAATGTCAGCTATTCACTCTGGTAGGAAGAATAGAAAAACAGAATCATTTATAAATGATGAGAAACTATTAAATTGGTGGTGTTCAGAGATATTTAGGGGTCCTCGTTCAGGAAACACATAAAGTTAATATGCAGGTACAGCAAGCAAACAGGAAGGCAAATGGCATGTTGGCCTTTATTGCAAGGAGGTTGGAGTAAAGTGTAAGTCTTCCTACAATTTTACAGGGGTTTGGAGTGACCACACCTGAAGTACTGTGCACAGCTTGCGTCACCTTATCTGAGGAAGCATATGCCTACCTTAGAGGCGGAGCAACAAAAAGTTCACTAGATTTAATCCTGGGATGAGATGATTGCCCTCTAAGGAGAGAATGAGTTGATTAGGCATATAGTCTCTAGAGTTTAGAAGATTGAGATGTGATCTCATTGAAACATATCAAATTACGGTGGTGTGGTGGTGGGGTGGGGTGGGGGGTTGACAGGGTAGACGCTGAGAGGATGGATTTCTTGGCTGGAGAATCTATAACGAGGGGCACAGTCTCAGGATAAGGGGTCGACCATTTAAATCTGAGGTGAGGAGGAATTTCTTCACTAACAGGGTTTTGATTCTTTGGAATTCTCTACCCCAAGGAGATGTGGTTGCGGAGTCATTGAGTATATTCAAAGCTGAGGGAGATATATTTGTCACTTAATGGAATCAAGTGATCTGGGGATTGGACTGGACAGTTGAGGTAGCAGATCAGCCATGATCTTATTGAATGATGGTGTAGACTCCATAGCTCGTCTGGCCTAATCCTGCTCCTTATACATATGTTCTTATGTTCCAATAGATTAACTGATGTTGGAAACCATCTCCTTCACGTTTCCCTCCAAGTACGACACAATTCTGATATGGATATATTTCACCATTCCAGAATTAGCTACCACACCCCAGTGTGGGCACACCATCACCATGGGTCCCAGAGGTCCAAGCAGCACCACGTTTCAATAAATCTACAGCTGGTCAATATTTGCAGCTTTACCAATATTGCTCACATATCAACAACTGAAAAAAGGAACGTGATCCAGAGCGCTTATTTCTCAAAAACTTCAGACTTTCACCGAGAGATACTAAGCACCCATCGAAAAGAATACACTGCAACTATAGCTATAGCAATATGAAAGGCATAGCACGTTTCCTGCGCTCCAGATCGAATGGTAGCTCATCAGGTGTCTCATTCCAAGTTCACAGCACGGGGCTTTATATGGACTCAGCAGACTGTCCAGTGAAGGCTGATTCAGGGCAGCATGCAACTTCTGACGGGTCTCCATACCTTACTGCAGTAACATTGGGCTCCTCCATTCATTTCTATATATATGTGTAAGGGCAGCTCACTCAGTTGTATAAGCTGTATGGACAGCAATAAACCATCCAGTCTTCTAATGCATTTAACTCACCACCTTTAACTCTCGCAGTGTCCAACCACAATTGAAACACGGGCAGTTGAATTTGTAGTGCGCAGTATGCAAAACTGGGGACCGTGAATCGCCAACCCATTTTACACTCTGCTCCATTTCCTTTCCCACCGAAATCAATGGAAAGAAAAATTAGGTAGAGTATAAATTGCGCTGTTAATTTGCTAGCGCCTGTTTTGTGCTTCTGCTCAGGATGCATTTCAACCCATTTACTCAATAGACTTATCTTCAGATTCCGGGCATTTCATCCGCGGGCTGCACTCCTGCTAAATTTGGGCACGCTTTGCCGCGATAATCCACACATTCATTTGAATGGAGAGGCAATCGGGCATATCTCATGCAGGATTCTACGTTGGCCATTCCCAACAGACAGTTCCTACTCCTTAATTCTGATGGAGAAATGTTGGTAAAGGTATTCCCATGATACCTCATGGTGCTTAAACTGTGGAGCAAATTGGAAGAAGAAGCAACGAAAGAACCGAGCTCAAACGAAGATAGTGATATACGAGCATCAATCGGTACACCTATTTCATCAAATTCTTAATACGTCATTGAAAATGTGTGACTTGCTTTGCATGTGAGTCCTGTCCAGGAAGGATCTACACCAGTACTGCAAAAAGACACTCCCTAAAATACTTTATTTCCCAAATAAATCAATGTCAAATTCTAGACTTTAATATTCTTGCTGTGCTGCTGGAAGCTGTGAATGTGAAACAGCCACTCTCTGGTGATTGGAGGAGTGGCAGCTGCCTAACCTGTTTGTTCAATGACTGTGACTAATGTCAGTAATTGGGTAACCTGATTGAGAGATCATGGAAACACTCAGGTATATAACAGTGATTGCTGTGAAGCCATTGCATCGACTTCTCAATCAGACCAACCAGCAAGATCACTGTTCCTTGAAAATGGGATGGCCAATAATTGTGCAGATCGAAGCAATTTTCTATCCCATTCTTGCAGCGATTGGTGTTCCTGGTAAGTCATTCTGATCAAGTGCTAGTTCCCCTTACTGATGGTTAATTGTATTAATGCTGTTGCAGTCTAGCAACATTGAGGTTGGTCTTGACTTTGAGCGATGGAGTAAAGCGGGTGATAGGGAATGTGCCGTCAGCTTTATTTCTCTCCTGGTTTTTATTTCCATTGACTTCAATTGAATTAAAATCGGGAGATGGAAATTCGGTTTCTGATTCACTATCATGCGTTTTACACCATCGCACCACGTCAAAATCTGCCTCAATATCTATGTATGTTACCATATGTATATCAGTCTGTAATTAGAGCTATCGTTCTATTAAAGTCAATGGAAGGAGGAATTAGACGAGGTGTATAATGGAAGGTGAATTGGATATCCCCCGGTTTACACCATTGCTCAAAGTTAATATCACACCCTGTCTGATTTCAGTTTCCATTGGGTGGATTTTTGCCTTTAGTTACGAAAATAAACTAGCATATTGGCCGCTCATTTTACAACTCGCTCGATTTTCGTTTACATTGCAGTCAAAGGAAATGAATGTCTAGGGCTGTGTAAAACATGCCGCTGATCACAAAAGTTGTTTCTGCCCGGCAGTAAAAGTGAAAATTCACTCCTGGTGCAGTTATCGAAAGTACAATCGGGCGAGGTGGAAAACCGGTCAGTTCAATTCCAACTCCGCAACTTATGTTAACATTGACCCAAAGTGACATCTACAAAATGACCTGATGCCGCATCATGACCTGTGGCACTAACCCTGTACGGGGCCTGCTCTGTACAACAGTAACACTCCAACACTGGATGTCCATGATGAATTATGATCACAGTGCCAGTGAAATTGTTTGCCACCACAGTTTCTAACCGCATATCCCTCATTCCTCCTTCACCATCCAGCCAGGAGACCAACCAGGGTTTAATGCTGTGTGTTGAGAAACGTGCGTCAGGAACTCTATCAGCATCTGATGAGAAAAAGCCTGTTTACTTTGTTGCTGGGATGTGGGTGATGCCGGCAAGGCCACATTTATTACCCAGTCCTAGTTTCCCCCAAAAATCAGCTATTGGGCAGCATCTTGGCAGTGATTTCAATGAAGGTTATTTCAACATTGACGAAAAATTGGGCAAAGTCGAATTGACTTCCTATTATGTGCTCGCCATATTACACTTCCATTGACTCCGGTGTATAACAGGTGAATAATTTGATAGGGTCTATTTTGCATTGTGATCCAACGTTAATATGAACCCGAATTTGTTTTTTAATTCGAGCAGATGATTATTACACTATGAATCCTCACGTCGTTAGTTTACAGAGCATTATCAATCAGATTATTTGTAATAAAGGAAGCTGGTCCACTCCAACATGATAGAGTAAACATTGGTGAAGTCGGTGAAATGAAATATCGGAAGGGCTGTATACCGGAGCACGGATCCGCTTTCGCCTGTTTCGCACTATCGCCCCAGTTAAAATTATCGCAGTGTTCTCTGAATCGGTGGTGACAATCTTTGCAACTAAATGGATATAAACTGATGCAATCTGGAGACAAATACTTCATGCCACATCAGTTTATTGTTTCCTTAAATCATTATAATCCTTAAATCAGAACAAATTGGACAGAGTATGACAATACTGTGACCACGTTGCCAGGATGACCACTTTTACACACTGTGAAAAAAGCAAGGATTGAGCGACAATAACAGAAATACAGAAATCGGTGTGATTTTATACACGCTGCTCAACCTGTCTTAGACCTATAATCAGTCACTTTCGCTTATTTTTCATTTACAGCTAATTTATTGACGATTGTGATTCTCTCCCGGGGAAAGTGCGGTCTCTCCAAATGCATCACTCGATATCTGATCACCATGGCACTCGCGGATCTCATGGTCATGATAGTTGATGTGATACTGTATGCAATCAACGATATTTATTTCCCATATTCATTCATGAACTATACTTCCGTCTGCAGAATCAATCTCTCTCTGATTTATTGTGTCATTGATTGCTCAGTCTGGTTCACAGTGACTTTCACCTTTGATCGCTTTGTAGCCATTTGTTGCCAGAATTTGAGAACTAAATATTGTACCGAAAGAACTGCAGCTATCGTTATACTGACAGTTTGTGGACTGAGCCTTTTGGAAAATGTTCCAATTTATTTTATGTGTGAACCCCGGGAAATAGTTGACAATACCTGCTGGTTCTGCATTGTTCGGTCTAGCTTCTATACCTCTCCCGCCTGGATGGCCTATCTCTGGTTGGACAGCATTTTAACCCCATTTGCTCCATTTGCTTTGATTTTCATCTTCAATGCTTTGACCATCAGACATATTTTAGCAGCAAATATTATCCGCAGGAGAATGCAAGGCAGTAATTGTGAGAATCACAATGATCCTGAGTTGAGGAATCGAAGGAAGTCGATCATCTTACTCCTCGCCATATCTGGTAATTTTGTATTGCTGTGGATGTTAACTCTTATATATTACGTTTGTGTACAAATTGCAGATTCTCAGTTTTTACAGACAGATTTCACCGACCCGTTCACCATCATGGAAAAAACAGGATATCTGCTTCAGCGACTCAGTTCCTGCACCAACACCTTTATTTATGCAGTGGCCCAGACTAAATATAGAGAGGAGTTAATGAATACAGTTCAAAGTCCATTCACTGTAATTATAAACTTAATGAAACATTGATGTGAAGAAGTTTGCTTCATGGCTGACCAGAACACACATTTGTTCACAATCTTACCTTCAAAAAACAGAGCAAATTGCATAATAACGGGTAGATTTTTAATTGAAAGAAATCCCATTTGATACTGGGCGGGTGATCAGTTCCATCACTCATCACCCACGCGGTGAAAGTGTAAATCAACCCCGAGGACTCACATTGTAGACTCAGAATGTTGCTCTTCCCAGGAGGGACGATAGATAATCTGCACCTCTTTTACACCGTACCAGATTTTCATTTCCATTCCCACGTAAATTTGGCGCCTGTATCACCTGCCAGTCACTATCACCCGTTTCCATTTACTGGCAAGGTCGAATCTCTTCCCCCAAGTTTGTGTTCACAAAATATTCCTCTACACTGAACTATATCAGCGGTGTAAATCTCTTCAGAGTATCTCTTTCCTCTCATTCAAGACGTCAGAAGCTCTTAGAGAGCAGGAGTGACACAGTGCGGGATGTGCACTCTGTACATGTCCAATGGAACTGAGTTGTGATGAAAGCGTTTGGAGAGACGGCACAATTTTAACCTGTCTCACCTGGCGGGTAGTTCGCGGAATCGGTGGAACACCGGGTTTACAATTCGCTCGATATAACTCTCTGTTCACTTTAATGTAGCCTAAATAGTTGTGCATAAAACCAGCGTTGAGCCCGATTCGATCAGTTTCACGATGGGCGGGTGACATTAAAATTGCAGTTGAGCCCAGATTCGGAGGGGCAATGCCAGTTTCGCCTCAGTGACTCGCATCGACGCCAAAGTTCCAATGTAAATGTAGCTTTAGAAATTTCCTTACCCATAGACCCTAAAAACGAATGCATTTCGCCGCATTCTTTTTCTTTTCTATCAGATGAACATTTATTCTATCAGATGAAAATTGTTAATTATTGAACCAGTAGTGAAAGTTTAATGGGCGCACTGAGAACACCTTCACTGGGATATTACAGCTTATTCCAAGATGTGTTGCTACTAAAAGCAATTTTGAATCAGGGAAAAATAATCCTGGTCTCAATGTTACATTTGCTCAAATCTTTCGGAGCAGTATGTGTCCTGCTCTGATAACAGGACAAAAAAGCAAGGGGGATAATTTTCACTGTTGACAATAATTTAAAATTGGTGATATGAGACACTCCGTTATGCACATCGCCCGAGTTTCCTGTCGATTGAGTTCTATGGAATGGAAAATCGGGAGGGTAAATGATATGCAGCCGATCCAAAGGCATCTGTTTAATATTATTACCAACAGTTAAACATTTCACAAATTAGGGAGAAAATAACAAGAGGTAGAAATTGGACCTCGTGTCCGTTTTACAAGCACAAGGAGGGCCAATTTCAGAGAGCCACGTCCTGCGTCGAATCAGGACCAGAGGTGGAGGCACTGCCGTGTTTGCATAGTCGGCTGACCAGGCGCCTGGTGCGCTGGCCTAAAACAGGCGTGAAGGCCGATACATAAGTAATTGAAGGCCTAATGTCAGTTTCAGGACCCGTGCACCAAATTGGACGTAATGTGTGGATCAGTCTCTGCACTTTCTCTACTGATGATCCTTCCTAGGCCGCTGCGGCATAAGCAGATACCACCAAACACAATTTGCATTGCTGTGACACTTTAACATATTAAAACGTCCCAAGTCGCTACACAGGAGCAATTATCAGACAAAATTTGACGCCAAGGCACATAACAAAATATTTGGACAGTTGAACACAAGCATGTTGAAAGAGGTAGGTTTTAAGGAGCGTCGAAAGGAGGAGAGATTTGGAGCGGTGGAGACGTTAGCGGAGACTTTCTAGAGCTTAGGATATCGGCCAAACCATTACAGTTGCTTTCTGACCCGCCCTCCCAGGACTAACATTAGGGCAGCTGCTCACAACCTCTGAACACGTGATAAGTGCCGGTAGCTCGCCGTTTCAGGTCTAGCGACTCTGTGCTCTCTGCGCCTAGAAAAATGTAATAATTAATTTTTAGTCCAAATCCTTGCAAGTAGCTTTTTGAATGTTGCACAGCAGTGAGTGTAGCCTGAATTCATAGCTATAGTTAGGATTGTGGTTTGGTAAGTTCAAAGGATGCAAGTGATCGCTATTGGAGCTTGCAACACCATTCTGGTTTCCACTTGGTAGAATATCTAACCCTATCAGGTTGAGGCAACTCCCTCCAGTAAATCTGGTTGTGTTTACCTTTAGATGAAATGACCAACATAAGGCTAGATTAACAACATCAATTTATGTTAGTGTGAGAAAGAAATGGCCTGCAACTGACGATGGGTTTGCGGTATAAATACATTCAGCAGGTAGGATTCAGTCGGGAGACAACAATATCATGCTTGTAAGAAATCATGACCCCGGTGAAATTGCGAATTATAAAATAAATAATGATTTTATTGAAGTGCGTATGACAGCTCAGCAGACACAGAGAGCCAAGGTTGTTATGAAGTCAGGACCCGAACAACAGGCCTTCCAGCAGACATGATTAAACTGGTAACGGAGGTAGCAAGAAGCTCTAGGATAAGCAAACTGTCTATAGAAGAACAACAAAACAATTAGAATAGATATCAGAACAAAGCTGACTTCATGAGGCTGGGAGAGGACTGTCAGAGGTACTCACTCCCCTGTAATTGGACCATGGAATGGGTTAAAATAATTGATGCAAGGTATCCACCGGCCCACCGAAACAAGGTATAAAAACTGGCAACCGAGAGAGGGAGTTTTCTTAAGGCGGACCTCTTGCTGGCTTCGGCCTAACACCTCCACTAGCTCGGGATCCATTCCAAGACCACCGTTGTGCCTTAACTTCCATCCACTATGTTCTGGGCCAAATAGCATTCTCATCTATCACGGGTTGTATGTCTACGAGATCTATCTTCATCGCGTGTTGTATCTAATTATGTTTATAACTGCCGCTCCCTAATAAAACGTCTTACAACTTCTAAGACCCTTTAGGTAATCTGTGTGTGAACTGCGATGCAAATCTTACATGCTGTAATATTAACATGTCCTCAATGTCAGATTCGCCCATATCCCGTCGCTATACCTGATCTGACTGTAGATGATATTCTTTATCAGAGGCCGGCTGGTATTCCCGAGCTGGACCATCATCCTGCTCCACATGACACACATTGCTGTTCGCAGGTGCTTTCCCTGACCTTAACTGGCTGACATTCTGGACCTGACCCACGCTGCCATTCACTGCCTTGCCGTGCCGTCATACACAAACTAACCACTGTGGCCAAACCAGACTAAATTCGACCTTTTGCATTCTGTCCATCTACAAAATAAACCCAGTGCTTTGTTTATATTTTTATGGCCTTACCAACTCTTGCCACTTTTTATAATGATTTGTGTATCTGTAGCCCTAGGTACCTGTGCACGCTTACCAAATTTAGACTCTTAAGTTCCAAGCAGTATGTGGCCTCCTTATTCCTCTTACCAAAATGTAACACCTCACACTTACCTATATTGAATTTCATTTTCCATTTTATGTCCATTCTGCAAGGTTATTGATGTCCTCGTGTAGTTCGTCGCAGAATTACCCAGTATTAATGATAACCCGATTTGGTGTCGTCCGCAAATTTTGAAATTTTACTTCTGATTCCCGAGTCCGAAATCTTTTATGCAAATTGTGAGCAAATGTTGTCCCAGAACCAATCTTGTGGAACACCACTTCCCGCCTTTTGCCAGTGCGAGTAGCTACCCTGAACCCTTATTCTTTGCTTTCTGGACAGTAGCAAGTTTGATATCCATTCTGCTCCTTGTCCCTGGACTCCACATGCTCTGGTCTTCATAGTCAGTCCAGTATGCAGCATCTTATCGGAGGCTATTTTAAAATCCAAATATATTACAGCTACAACAATACCCTTGGCTAATAATTCTGTGACTTCTTTAAAGAATTCAAAGAAGGCTGTTTTTCTTTTACATATTTCAGCAAAAATTCAAATTATGCATCTTATGTGGTCTATTGATCGCTGGACATGTTCGATTTAAATATAGGTAAAATATTAGATGTTGCATGTTTTCTGGCTCGGTTTCCTTTTCTAAAGAACAGTGTGGTTTAGCCTCAGACAGTTGGCAGTAAGGGGGATGGAGTCTGTGATTCGGGAACGGAGATTGCAGCAGGGACCGAAAACGATGGTTTTGCTCTTCCCAATATTTAGCTGGAAGTAATTCCTGCTCAACCGGTCTGACAATTTAGTGAGAGTGCAGGGGTCGAGAGAGGTGGTGGTGAGGTAGAGCTGGACATCGGCAGCATACATTTGAAAATTGAAGTTGTGTTTTCAGATGATGTCACTAAGGGGCAGCATGTAGATGAGAGAAATGGGAGAGGCCAAGAATAGGTCCCTGGGGGCGACTCCAGAGGTAACAATGCAGGAGCGGGAAGGGAAACCTTTGCAAGAATGTTGTTGGCTATGTCTAGATAGATAAGAATGGAATCAGGGGAGTACAGTCCCAACCAGCTGCACAACAGTGAAGAGACGTTGGAGGAGGATGGAGTGATCAACGGAGTCAAAGGCTGTAAACAAGTCATGAAGAACGAGGAGGGATAATGTATCTTTATCACAGTCACAAAAGATGTCATTTGTGACTTTGATTATTGTTGATTCGGTATTGTGATGGAGGATGAGCTGGGGAAAAAAATGATTGGAGGGATTCAAACATTGAGTTCCAGGAAAGATGGGCACAGATCTTTTAGGCGACAGCTTCAACGACTTTGGAGAGGAAAGGGATGTTGGATATGGGACAGTAGTTTGGAAGGATGGAAGGTTTGTTTTTTTGAGGAGAGTGGTGATAAAGGAAGATTTGAGGGAGAGGAGAACCTGAGGAGAGAGAACCGTTAACAATGTCAGTTAACATGGGAGCCAGAAAAGAATGTTGGGTGGTCAGCAGTTTTGTGGGAATAGGGTCGAGAAAGCAGGAAAAGGCTCTCATGGACAAGATAAGCATGGAGAGGTCATGAGGGATGGTTCACAGTGGAGCATAGAAGCCGGGGGTTATCTTAGCATTTAAGAATGATGTTGGAATAGTGAGCAGTTTTGGGAGTCGAGAGCAGGACCCGATAATGCGTTATCAGCCAGATCTGGTGGTGAATCGCTAAACTACTTGTCTGCCATCTCCTTTCAGACTTGCGTCCCTTGGACTTAAGTGAGTGGAGATGAGGACTGTACCAGGGGGAACAGACAGGGTGAGAGAGAGGATAACGGGGCAGGCGATGGTTTGGCACCATCTAATTCCCTCCAGTCACACACCATCCTGACTTGGAAGGATATCATCATTCCTTCATCGTCGCTGGCTCAAAATCCTGGAACTCCCTCCCTCACAGTACAATGGGAGTACCTTCACCAAACAGACTGCAGTGATAGAAGAAGGCGGCTCACCACCACCTTCTCAAGGGCAATTAGGGATGGGTAATAAATGCTGGCCTTCACAGCGATGGTCAAATCCCATGAACTAATTAAAAAAAAATTCTTCAGTGCAAATGCGCCATTTATTCCCAGATTGTACTTGCTTCACATTTGCACAGAGATATCTCAATATCTTGACACACACGCCATCCAATACAAGCCATTCTTGGGCTTTCAGTTTATCTTATCAAAATATTGTAGTCATCTGGAGATCTGTTCCCATTTCCCACGGCATCGGCCCAATTTTTGGGGTAGTGAGCAGTTTTCTTGAAAGGTACATAGGCAAGGACACAAAAGTGAAAGCTATACATTTACTTTCCGTAACTGCACTTCCATGACTTTCAATTGAAAACTAGGACAATTCAATTTGGCAGTTTAATTTTCCTGTTTCTACCTGCATGTAAGTGGGGCATCCCATTAATTACCTTTTTATTTCAGTCATAAGTCCTGGAGGAAATTTACTCTCCAATACAATATTAAAGATAGAAAACATCGATTAAAATTTCCCATTTGGTCAAGTTATTTCAGCCGATGTCTGCAGATAACTTCTTAAATTCTTAAAACTGCAGAATCTCTTGCTACGCCATCATTATTAACTGTAAATAAAACATCATGGGGCAGAAATTCCTCTGTGGGTCTTCACGCCTCCTCGCTGGAGATTTTTTACGAATTTACCTGGTGGTCTCGGAGGCGCCCTGATTTTCATTGAGGAGACCTTCTCCTCCCAAGCTGTGAAGCGCGCTCCCAGCCAGAGGGATCCCATGCAGACGATTCAGTAACATGTGACTGCTCAGCCAATCAGGTAAGTATTTCACAGGTTCCCATTAATAGCACCGAGACTCGCGTATCTACGAGTTCTCAGTGCTATTAATGGGAACAAACCCAATCTCACAAAATAATAAAAAATAAAAAACAGACCATATATAAAAAATTAATTGAAATTAAAATAATGTTTGATAAAAATAAAATATATTCCCGATTTTTAAAACAGTTTTAAAAATTATGGTTAAAAATAACCATACCGCAGTGGGAAGAGTTTTTAATGATAAACAATGCCTTTATAATTTTATTTTACAATTATTTCTGTGTGTTTTAAAACACTTGTTCCTGTAAAAGTAGGCTATGCGCCTGCATTTTCAGATGCAAGATTTTTGAGGACATTTACTGGGCAAGATATGGCTAAATAGCCCAATCTTGCCCGTACAAATGTCCTTGCTCCCGATCTGTCATCCTCGCTCCCGATCTGGCTTCGATCTGTTAAGCTCCAGATCGGAAAAGCCGCTTTTCAGCGCATGCGCATTGCGTGCTGAAAACCGGATTTTCTGATGTCTTCTCGGGTCCGTAGAAACTTCGTACGGGCCAGCGACATTAGAATTTCCACGCCATTATCAGGGAGGACAGCATTTTTGGAAGACAGAAACCCAGTAAATTACAACATATTTCTCCTTGTTCTTTCTTCATTAGCTTTTTCAAATGACTAAAAAAATATAGAATAAAAGTGGAGAAAAATTAGTTTTCACATTTAAAGAAATCAAATCAAACTGCTTTGGAAATTGCTTTAGGAACTGCGACACCAAGAACATGAGATCATACGAAATAAGAGCAGGAGTAGGCCATTTGGCCTCTCGAGCCTGCTCCACCATTTAATAAGATCATGGCTGATCTGATCATGGATACAGCTCCACTTCACTGCCCGCTCCCCATAACCCTTTATTCCCTTACCACTCAAAAATCTGTCTATATATTCAATGACCCAGCCTCGACAGCTCTCTGGGGCAGAGAATCCCACAGATGTACAACCCACTGAGAGACGTAATTCCTCCACATCTCAGTTTTCAATGGGCGGCCCCTTATTCTGAGATTATGTCCCCACTTTTAGTTTCCGCTATGAGTGGAAATATCCTCTCTGCATCCACCTTGTCCACACTAATTATCTTATATATTTCGAGAAGATCACGTCTCATTCTTCTAAACTCCAATAAGTACAGGCCCAACCTACTCAAACTATCTTCATAAGTTAACCCCCTCAGCTCCGGAATTAACCTCGGGAACCTTCTCTGAACAGCCTCCAATGCAAGTGTATCCTTCCTTAAATACGGAGACCAAAACTACACGCAGTACTCCAGGTGTGGCCTCACCAATACGCTGTACAGTTGTAGCACGACTTCTCTGCTTTTATACTCCATCCCGTTTGCAATAAAGGCCAACATTCCATTTGCCTTCCTGATTACTTGCTGTACCTGCATACTAACTTTTTGTGTTTCATACACAGGACCCCAGGTTTCTCTGTACTGCAGTACTTTGCAATTTTTCTCCATTTAAATTATAATTTGCTTTTCTATCATTTCTGCCAAAGTGGATAACCACAATGTTTCCCACATTATATTCCATCTGCCAAATTTTTGCCCACTCACTTAGCCTGTCGATATCACTTTGCAGATTTTTTGTGTCCTGCTCACAATTTGCTTTTCCACCCATCTTTGTATCATCAGAAAACTTGGCTACATTACACTCGGTCCCTTCATCCTTGTCATTAATATAGATTGTAAATAGTTGGGGATCCAGCACCAACCCCTGCGGCACCTCACTAATCACTATTTGCTAACCGGAAATTGACCCATTTATCCCGACTCTCTGTTTTCTATGGATAGCCACTCCTCTATCCATGCCAATATATTACCCCAACTTTGTGAGCTTTTATCTTGTGCAGTAACCTCTTATGTGGAACCTTATTGAATGCCTTCTGGAAATCCAAATACACCACATCCACTGGGACCACCCACTTAAACAACATCTCGTCCTTAGGGGGGAGGCCATCTTAGACTGGGTGTTGTGTAATGAGAGAGGATTAATTAGCAATCTCGTTGTGCGAGGCCCCTTGGGGAAGAGTGACCATAATATGGTGGAATTCTGCATTAGGATGGAGAATAAAACAGTTAATTCAGAGACCATGGTCCAGAACTTAAAGAAGGGTAACTTTGAAGGTATGAGGCGTGAATTGGCTAGGATAGATTGGCGAATGATACTTAAGGGGTTGACTGTGGATGGGCAATGGCAGACGTTTAGAGACCGCATGGATGAACTACAACAATTGTACATTCCTGTCTGCCGTAAAAATAAAAAAGGGAAGGTGGCTCAACCGTGGCTATCAAGGGAAATCAGGGATAGTATTAAAGCCAAGGAAGTGGCATACAAATTGGCCAGAAATAGCAGCGAACCCGGGGACTGGGAGAAATTTAGAACTCAGCAGAGGAGGACAAAGGGTTTGATTAGGGCAGGGAAAATGGAGTACGAGAAGAAGCTTGCAGGGAACATTAAGACGGATTGCAAAAGTTTCGATAGATATGTAAAGGGAAAAAGGTTAGTAAAGACAAACGTAGGTCCCCTGCAGTCAGAATCAGGGGAAGTCATAACGGGGAACAAAGAAATGGCGGACCAATTGAACAAGTACTTTGGTTCGGTATTCACTAAGGAGGACACTAACAACCTTCCGGATATAAAAGGAGTCAGAGGGTCTAGTAAGGAGGAGGAACTGAGGGAAATCCTTATTAGTCGGGAAATTGTGTTGGGGAAATTGATGGGATTGAAGGCTGATAAGTCCCCAGGGCCTGATGGACTGCATCCCAGAGTACTTAAGGAGGTGGCCTTGGAAATAGCGGATGCATTGACAGTCATTTTCCAACATTCCATTGACTCTGGATCAGTTCCTATGGAGTGGAGGGTAGCCAATGTAACCCCACTTTTTAAAAAAGGAGGGAGAGAGAAAACAGGGAATTATAGACCGGTCAGCCTGACATCGGTAGTGGGTAAAATGATGGAATCAATTATTAAGGATGTCATAGCAGTGCATTTGGAAAGAGGTGACATGATAGGTCCAAGTCAGCATGGATTTGTGAAAGGGAAATCATGCTTGACAAATCTTTTGGAATTTTTTGAGGATGTTTCCAGTAGAGTGGACAAGGGAGAACCAGTTGATGTGGTATATTTGGACTTTCAGAAGGCTTTCGACAAGGTTCCACACAAGAGATTGATGTGCAAAGTTAAAGCACATGGGATTGGGGGTAGTGTGCTGACATGGATTGAGAACTGGTTGTCAGACAGGAAACAAAGAGTAGGAGTAAATGGGTACTTTTCAGAATGGCAGGCAGTGACTAGTGGGGTACCGCAAGGTTCTGTGCTGGGGCCCCAGCTGTTTACACTGTACATTAATGATTTAGACGAGGGGATTAAATGTAGTATCTCCAAATTTGCGGATGACACTAAGTTGGGTGGCAGTGTGAGCTGCGAGGAGGATGCTATGAGGCTGCAGAACGACTTGGGTAGGTTAGGTGAGTGGGCAAAGGCATGGCAGATGAAGTATAATGTGGATAAATGTGAGGTTATCCACTTTGGTGGTAAAAACAGAGAGACAGACTATTATCTGAATGGTGACAGATTAGGAAAAGGGGAGGTGCAAAGAGACCTGGGTGTCATGGTACATCAGTCATTGAAGGTTGGCATGCAGGTACAGCAGGCGGTTAAGAAAGCAAATGGCATGTTGGCCTTCATAGCGAGGGGATTTGAGTACAGGGGCAGGGACGTGTTGCTACAGTTGTACAGGGCCTTGGTGAGGCCACACCTGGAGTATTGTGTACAGTTTTGGTCTCCTAACCTGAGGAAGGACATTCTTGCTATTGAGGGAGTGCAGCGTAGGTTCACCAGACTGATTCCCGGGATGGCGGGACTGACCTATCAAGAAAGACTGGATCAACTGGGCTTGTATTCACTGGAGTTCAGAAGAATGAGAGGGGACCTCATAGAAACGTTTAAGATTCTGAAGGGGTTAGACAGGTTGGATGCAGGAAGAATGTTCCCAATGTTGGGGAAGTCCAGAACCAGGGGACACAGTCTAAGGATAAGGGGTAAGCCATTTAGGACCGAGATGAGGAGGAACTTCTTCACCCAGAGAGTGGTGAACCTGTGGAATTCTCTGCCACAGAAAGTTGTCGAGGCCAATTCATTAAATATATTCAAAAATTAGTTAGATGTAGTCCTTACTAGTAGGGGGATCAAGGGGTATGGCGAGAAAGCAGGAATGTGGTACTGAAGTTGCATGTTCAGCCATGAACTCATTGAATGGTGGTGCAGGCTAGAAGGGCCGAATGGCCTACTCCTGCACCTATTTTCTATGTTTCTATGTTTCTATGTTAACGCTGACGTCAGCAAAGCCAAAGGGACCTTCTGTTACTTCCCCCTTCTCCCTGCCTAGTAGGACGGCCTTGAGAATGGAGTCTTGTGCCTGTTTAAGGTCCGCAGCGAGAGCGATCCCTGGTATGCTTCCCCTGTCCTGGATGGCTGCTACTCGGGCCGCTTTCCCCAGATCCCACAGCATTCCCTCTATAGCTCCAATTCATCTGCCGTCAGGTTCCACTCTCCACGGGGTTCTGCCTTTGAATGGGCCTTTACCTTGTGGATGTAATATCCCCTTTATTCTTCGTGGTTCTCTAAGATTTTGTTGAGCAACCATGCTGTGACCAGGGTTTACCGTAGGCAGATTTAAACCCATGCCTTGCCCAGATCGCCAAATATTCAGTGCAAGAGTTGCCTGTAAACATTGAATCTGAGCAAATGGTATATGGAGGGGGGATCTCTTTGGGGCGAGTCAGCACCTCGGCCACGGCTGCCATTTCAGCATGCTGTACGCTCATGGTGCTGGCAAGTTTTATGATCTACTCTAGCTGAGCAGTCGGGTCATAAATCCCGCAACCTGTGAGTCGCTCCCCGTTGAACATGGTACTGGAACGATACATGTAGATGTCCCGGCCCATAGAGTGTATTCCAGCCTTGAGTCCCTCGCCATCCCACACCCCTTCCACTGTGCATGTGTGCCTTCCCAGGATACAACATGTTTCCTGCAAGTTTCGGCTCAGTCAACTCCTGCACTCTGAGATTTACCTGTGAGAGCAGTAGGGTCCAGCAAGCAATGCGGGCACTGCTCACTGTCCCGTCCTTAATCCGCCCATCCAAAAACATCTGGGTTGGCATGTGAATCGTTAGGAGGACGAGCGGGGAGGATGCCATGAAGAGCGCTTCATAGCCCAATGTTTGGCTAAAAGGTGCCTTTCACAATTGGAGTATCCTCTCTCCACATCTGTGAGCACGCTGGAGGAGTGCACCACGGGTCTCAGCTTACCGTGTCGCTCCTGAATCAATACCGAGCTCAAGCTGTCCCCACTGGCTGCTACCTCGAGAGAGAACTCTTCCCTCTGGCTAATCACACCCAACGCTGGTGCCGTTTGGAGGTCCCTTTTCAGCTCAGTGAATGCGGTCTGGCAATTAGAATCCCACACCCACTCAACTCCCTTGCGGAGAAGCCGAAGAGAAGGGGCTGTTGTGGCTGCATATCCCTCGATGAAATCCCGGCAATACCCTGTGAGCCTCAGAAAAGACCTCACCCCTGACACAGTCTTGGGGGCTGGAAGTTCCTGTACTGCCTTTCGTCAGACATCATCAATTGCCCTTTCACCTGGTCAGATGGTCAGCCCAAGAAAATTTACTTCCTTCTGAGCGACGTGAGCATTCTTTTGGTTGACTTTGAAACCTGCATCCCTGAGTAACTTCAGCAGATCGCTCAGCAGTGGCCCATGCTCCTCTCTATCACTAGAGAACAAGAGAATGTCATCCACATACTGACGATCTGCTGGGGCCGGGTAACATTCTTCCGAGCATTAGCCATGCTCTGGTGGAGGTTGGAGTGGCTGTTATGAAACCCCTGGGGAAGACACGTCCAAGAATACTGTTGGCCCTTAAATGTAAAAGCAAACTAATACTGGTCTTCCCGTCGAAGGTTAATCAACCAGAACCCATTTGAAATATCCAGCACTGAGAACGTGGTTTCGGTGGCTGGAATATTTCCAAATATGTCAGGTACAGCCGTGACTGTGGGCGCTCAGGCTGGGATATTATTGTTGAGGATCTGATAGTCCACCATGGCTCTCCATGACCCGTCGGGATTCTTGACCGGCCAAAGGTGACAGTTCACATGGGTGGCAATCGGCCTCAACACATCCTACATTACCAGGGAACCCAGTGCCATCTCCATATCTGCCTCCGCTTCCCTGGGAAAATGATACTGTTTTTGGGGCCTCGACATGGGGTCCCCATCTACTCTAACCTCTACCCCAGTCACCCGTCCGCAGTCATGCTTGTGGGTGGCTAAAGCATCTAACTTGCTCCGCACCTCTGTTTGGTACTGGAGCAGGGCATTACTGACCAAAACCCCCAGGTCGTAACTACCCCGGGGCTTCATGCTGCAGACACTCCCACGTACCCCCTTGTCTCTGGGTATTACCACTAACTCATCCACCTTATTGGAATGCACCGCTCCCCACAAGCAGTGGTTCCTAAAATGTACAATGATCATATAGGCCAACATGAAGTCGGACCCAAGGAGTATGCACCCAGGCTGATCACACTTCAGGAGAATGCACTCGCATTTAGTGGTCAGGGAACCTAGCTTAATGGCAAGGGGAGTAGACCTTACTCCCGCCTGCTCATTCCCAGTGAACCCCATCAAATTGAAGGGGACATTATTGGACCAGGGTGAATGGGCCGGGTCCTTGGAAAGGATCACCATGCGCGAGGCTCCGGTGTCCATTCGGTACTTCCGCATGACCGATTCCATCCCCATCCGCACACAGGGCCTGCCGCACTCATTGTAGATGAGCGGGCACAGGTACTCAGACTGAGCGGAATTTTGTTTTTCCAAAAATATACTTTATTCATATAAAATTTTCACAATACATTAGAAAATAGCTCAGTACCTTGCGGTCAACAATTCCATACAATTCCTTTGGATGCTGACAGCAGTTCCATACAATGTATTAGGTTGCATTTCATTTCAAGGTACAGTTTAGTACAATCCGTTAATCATATTCACTCTAATCAGGATGACGGGGGACACACTGGAGCACTCGGTATGACCTTGCTGTTTGCAGCATCAAATCTACCGGTGTCCTTACCCATCACTGTATGGATGGCAGCTACCAGGACCTCATATCCTGACTGCTGGCTGGTCTCCTTCATGTCGGTGTTTGGGGACTTTTCCCAGGAGCACCTCCTTGGCCGGGTACCCCTTTCTGGGTTGGACACTCCCGCCTCCAATGCCCCATCTGTCCACATTGAAAACAAGCTTTTGACACACGAGTGTGGGGCCCTTCCTGACGTCATTCCTTCCTTTTCCCCTTACCAGCCTTCATCTCACTGACTTCACCTCATCCTTACCCAGGGACCTGAAAGCCATGGTGAGCTTTCTAAGCACCCCAGCCTCAGTGTTAGCGAGGTCCTCGGCATCGAACCAGGCATTGGCCTTGGCTCGAAAAACTGGGAGTCTTTTCGCAACCAGGGTCCTTAGCCCGTAATTATGGACCTCCTGTACCAGTTGCGCTCGGTCCTGTCTGCCTACCATTGCCTAAGCGTAGATGGGCCAGAGCCTATCGGCCAAAGCAATCGGTGCTTTTCCGGCCATCTGCAGGGTATTCTCAACTAGGGATAATGTACTCCCTTGTGTATGGCCCATGGCTCATAGGATTTCCTCCTTGAGCCGCACTATAGTGCCTCGTCCCGCCTTAGAGGCAGCGGACAGGCTTTGGTATAGTGCCCCTTCTAGGGAGAATAAAAGTAACATGCGTTTCTGCATCATTACACTCGTTTGAGCCCCCTATCTGTTCTACCTTAGCGAAATGACTGTGGGGTCCTCTTTGATAAGTTTTGCCAGTCCCTCCATCATTATTTGGAGCTGAGGAGTCGTGAATGGGACCACGTTGTCATTTTGGAGCGGGCCCTCATCACTTTTGGGTGCCAGCGGACCATACCTCTGCTGCCGCAATGGACACATGGGCCCCGGTTGCTTCCGGCCCACTGGTGGAGCTACTTTTTCTTGTACTGCGACCGGAACTTCTGCTTGGGGCCTATCCTCTTCCCGGTCTAACTGGGCTCCACCTGGTGCCATGAAGCACACCATGCATCTTGCCCCAGCCAAAGCCTTTTGTAGCTTCCTGATCTTTTCCTCGCACTGATCGTGATTACAATCCTCAAAGCCCTTACTCCTAGTCACCCTGTCGGTGGTGTTCATGTCATTAAACTTGCTTTCCAGCACTTTTGTTTCGCTGCTAGTCGGAAATTTTCTTCTCGGAGGACTTGCTCGTGCAACTTAGCCTCGGTAACCTGGCAAGTAAATATTCTCCAGCCGTCCGGGAAGACTTTTCTACAGCCCTCCTTTACTGCTTTTCTATAGCTAATTCCTCCACCAACTGCCGACCCACAATACCCCATGTGTCTGATTCCCTTTCAAACTCCTCCAGCTGACCCTGAAGCCTGTTTACCTGCTTCTTTAACAGCTGAATCTTTTCCTCGCACTGATCATGAATACAATCCTCAAATCCTTTTCCTTGGACTTCTTATGCTCCTTTCCCCCTGTCCACTCAGCAGCTCTAACCTGAGGACTGTCTGAGCCCCACTGCTGGAACACGTTAATTTTGGTGAACACGTAGGATGCGATCCTATCTTCCAAACCTGACCGAATCATTTCAACTTTAAATTCAATTGAACTACCCACGCCCTCACGTCCTGGTGCAGTAGCCATTTCTGTCGGGTGTTTTGTGTGTCCTGTGTCTCTATGACTCTCCCTTCAGTAGAACCATGCTGTAAAACTCCCCGGTTCAGGTTGTTTCCCTTTGGACGGCAGGAGCTTTTGCCAATAGTTCCTGCTTAGCCCGTTGATTAGTGGGTAATCACAGAGAGAGAGAGAGAGAGAGAGAGAGAGGGAGACCAAGGTCCGATAGATCTTCTCCTATGCCCGATGTGCAGCGTCAGCAGCGGGATTGCTGTGTAACCCCGGCCGTGAGCGGATGCCACCCGGTTGGTCTTCCGAATTATACCATGAACCACAAGCCCCACAACCCCCAAGTTCGGACCCAAGGAATGCTATGGATAGATTATAATTCACTCTGACAAAACAAAACGGTTCAGATTGTTCAAAGATCGATTCCTTTCATTACACTCACAAAACGGCAACCACTACTCCTCTCGCTTGCGGCTTAAAGACGAGGTGACTGTGAACACTAGCTTAAAACCTTAGACTAAATACCCACCCTGTCAGTTACGCCGAACCAACCTCCTTCCCTAGAATCTAAGCCTAGATAATGGAAACCCTTCGAACTAAACCCCTCTCCCAGTTTGGTCAGAACCCACACTTGGAAGCCTCCTCACACACACATCTGCAGTTCCTTAGCAGCCAAACATGCTGGCGGTTTTGTGGATTTCCAGCAGTGTATGCTTTTTACCAGCCCTTGTCATTGATTCACATGGTCCCGCGTCCGTTCAACTCTAAAGACAAAACCGTGCCTAACAGAGGCATGTGATGAGGCCTAGAGTGCTACGTTCAGGCGGTATGGCGAGGCACTCACTTCGGGCATTCCTAGAGAGTTAGCAGATGCATAGCCATGCGGCAAAACCCATTCCAGATGGCAGAGAAAAGTTAGCCACTGAATCCCCCAAAGTTCAACATCTTTATACCCCGTATTATACATAAAACTGGCTGGGCGATTCCTGGTTACCATGGTCACAGAGATGCTAGTTGGTTTTCTTGGTGACGTCTCTGTCCTGGATTGGTCAACTTGATGAAAACAATGGTAGGCCATTTCTGTAGATGAGCAGTTCTCGAAGTGCTAACTGTTTGTTGAGTTCCTGACTGCTCCTTCATTGAAAGAGTCCAGAGGTGGTTATTTTGGCCTGAAAACCTCATTGTCTATCCAGACATACCGGCTCCATGGACATAAGGAGTTTTCCACAAATCACACAAAGTTCATGACGTCAGCTTTGAAACTGGTTCCATGGCAACCCAAAAGACAGACAGCTCCTGCGATACTTCACAGAAAGCAAAAATCTGTCCTTTTAAAGTCCAAAAGCCCAAACTCCATTTTGAAATGCAGTCTGTGTGTGTCTCCAATTTAAAAGGCTACAGATCCATTTTAGAAGTCAAAAAATCCTGCCGGCCATAGACACACTGATGTTGGCACCGGCCAAATCCTACACTCCCCATTTAAATAATAATTTGCTTTTTTATTCTTCCTACCAAAGTGGATAACCTCACATTTTCCCACATCATACTCCATCTGCCAAATTTTTGTCCACAAACTCAGCCTATCTATATCCCTTTGCAGATTATTTTCATCATCCTCACAACTTGCTTTCCCATCTATCTTTGTATCATCAGCAAATTTGGCTACATTACACTCGGTCAGTTCATCCAAATCATTAATATAGATTGTAAATAGTTGAGGTCCTAGCACTGATCCCTGTGGCACCCCACAAGTTACAGTTTGCCAACTGGAAAAGGACCCAGTTATCCCGACCCTCTGTTTTCTGTCAGTTAGCCAATCCTCTATCCATGCTAATATATTACCCTCTATCCCATGAGCTCTTATCTTGAGCAATAACCTTATAGCACCTTATCGAATGCTTTTGGAAATCCAAATATACAACATTTACCAGGTCTCCTTCATCCACCCTGCTCTTTACATCGTCAAAGAACACCAGCAAATTTGTCAAACATGATTTCCCTTTCGCAATACCATGCTGACTCTTCTTCACTGCATTATGATTTTCTAAATGTCCTGCTACTACTTCCTTAATACTGGAATCCAGCATCTTCCCAATGACAGATGCTAGACTAACTGATCTTTAGTTTCCTGCTTTCTCTCTCCTTCCTTTCTTAAATAGCGGCGTTACATTTCCTGTTTTCCAATCCGCTGGGACCTCTCCAGAACCAGGGAATTTTGGTAGATTACAACCAATGCATCCACTATCTCTGTAGCCATTTATTTTAAGACCCTACGATGCAGGCCATCAGGTCCAGGACACTTGTCCACCTTTAATCCCATTAGTTTGCCTAGTACATTTTCTCTGGTGATAGTGGCTCTTTTAAGTCCCCCCACCATAGACAATGGCCACTTGATTATATCAATTTTTTGTATGCTTTTAGTGTCTTCTACCATGAAGACAGATACAAAATATTTGTTCCAAGTCTCTGCCAATTCACTGTTTCCCATTATTAATTCCCCAGTCTCATCCTCTAAGGGACCAACGTTTACTTTAGCTTTAGAATATAGAATGGTCAACCGTTTCCCACTTGGCCTGATTTTCTTTTCCACTGACTTCATATCTGTATGATTTTTATTTTTTGGATACAAATTCCTGTTCCCTGCCGCTGCAGATTAGTGTTTCAGCAGGCAATTCCCAATAATGTTCGTGCTGCCCACTGCCAGTAAGACATTGGTCCATTGTTACATTACTGCTGCTGGTGGGTTGCTTTTAATAACCTGAGGTAAATGTTCCTCACAGTACACACGTTCTGGACTGTTGTTTGGCCTATTCTCAGCCGAACTCGCTTCCCAACCCCCATCAGTCGATATTTGTGCCATTGTGCTCTTGTCTGCCAAAATCGCTCAATATTCCAGAATTATTCTGGAATGTAAAGATAAGTTATTCTCCACTGCTAACCATATGTTTAAACACCTCTCCCCAATCTTCACCCTTATCTCTGAAAATAAGTGTGAGGAGCTCATGGACTTCTTTGTCTCTAAGATTGAGACCATTTGTCCAGCTGCCTCTGCATATTCCCTGCCTTCCCCTATCACACCGGGCCAAACTTCCTCGAAGGATCCCCCCTGCCCTAGCTCTGACATCACATCTTTCTCCAGTTTCTCTCCAATCTCCCCTCATGACCTTTGCGAACTCATCCTGTCCATGAGACCCACTTCCTGCTGCCTTGATTTTTAACCCACCAAACTGCTGACCATTCAGCTTACTTTTCTGGCTCCCATGTTAGCTGACATTGTTAACTGTTCTCGCTCATCAAGCGCAGTCCAGCTCTCCCTCAAATCTGCTGTCATCACCCCTCTCCTCAAAAAACAACTGTCGACCACTCCGTCATTACAAACTACCGCCTCATCTCCAACCTTCCTTTCTTTTCCAAAATCCTTGAACATGTTGTCAGCTCCCAAATCCGCGCCCATCTTGCCTACAATTCCATGTTTGAATCCCTCCAATCCAGTTTCTGTGCCGGCCACAGTATCCAAACGGCTCTCATCAAAGACACAAATGCCATCCTTTCTGACAATGACAAAGGCAAACTATCCCTCCTCGTCCTTATTGACCTGTCTGTAGCCTTTGACATGGTTGACCACTCCATCCATCTCCAATGCCTCTCCACTCTCAAGCAGCTGGGTGGAACTGTTCACGCCTGGTTCCATTCTTATCTAGCTAATATTTCCCAAAGAATCACCTGCAGCAGCTCCTCTTCCCACTCCCACGTGGTTACCTCTGGTATCCCCCAATAATCTATTCAATGCCCCACTCCTGTTTCTCATCTACATGTTGCACCTTGGCGACATCATCCAAAAACACAGCGTAAATTTCCACATGTACGCTGATGACACCCAGCTCTATCTCACTACCACTTTTCTTGAGCTCTGCACAGTCTCTAAATTTACAGACTGTTTGTCCAACATCCAATTCTGGATGAGCAGAAATTTTCTCCAATTGAATATTGGGAAGACTGAAGCCATTGTTTTTGGTTGCCGCCACAAACTCCGTTCCCTAGCCACTGATTCCATCTCTCCCCAACTTCTGTCTGAGGCTGAAACAGACCGTTCACAACCTTTGTGTCATATTTGACCCTGAATTGAGCTTTTGACCACATATCCGCAGCATAACCAAGATCACCTATTTCCACCTCTGTAACCTCGCCCGCTTCCGCCCTTGCCTCAGCTTATCCGCTGCTCTGGTTGAAACCCTCATCCTGTCTTTATTACTCTAGACGTGCCTATTCCAATGCACTCCTGGGTGGTCTCCTTCATTCTACCCTACGTAAACTGAAGGTGATACAAAGCTCAGCAGGCAGTGTCCTAAATCGCACCAAGTCCTGGTCACCCATCAACCCTGTGTTTGCTGACCTATATTGCCTTCTGGTTAAGCAACACCTCATTTAAAAAAATTCTCATCCGTATTTTCAAATCCCTCCATGGCCTCGTCCCTCCTTATCTCTAATCTCCCCCAGCCCCACAACTCACGAGGTGTCTGCACCCCTCTAATTATGCCGAATTGAGCATACCTGATTATAAACATTGATGGCTCTTCCTTATGTTGCCTCGGCCCCAAACTCTGGAACACCCTGCCTAAAACTCTCCGTCTCCCTACCTCACTTTCCTCCTTCAAGACACTCCTAAAAAAACATACCTCTTTGACCAACCTTTTGGTCACATACGCTAATTTCTACTTCTGCGGATCGGTGTCAAATTTTCATCGCATGGTACTCCTGTGAAGCACCTTGCGGCGTTTCACTACTTTAAAGCTGCTATATAAATGCAAATTCTTGTAGTAGTACTTCTATATCCCTTTGATCTTCTCCTCCTTTCAGTTTCTTATTTTTTATGTTTAGGGGTTGTTTATATTTTCCCTACCAAACTCCATTGCCGCACAATTATTTATGTTAAAGTTCATTTTTACTAACTACCCAGTCTGCAAATTAGTTGAATATTGGTTGAATTGTATATTCCCTTCCATATATGGAATCCATTTTTACAAATTAGGTTGAAGCAAAATCAATGTAAAAACGTATTGCAAGTTAATTTTCCAGAAAGACAATTACAACTTCCTTCTTTATATCTATAATTGTCTGCCCTTTGTGTCTGTCCTGGGGCGGGGGCAGAGCGTGGGGCTAAAAGCACGTGGTCCGTACTGAGAGACATTTGCACCGACCAATGGGCGATCAGAGCCCACCTGGCCTCGCAGCCAATCAGGGCGGGGAGCGATGGGTCTGCTCCAATGAGGAGGCGGCAGGGCCAATGGGCACGGGCACGGGGGCAACGCTTCCCCGGGCTTTGCTGCAGAACCGAGAGGAGCTTGTGGCTTGAGAGTGAGAGAATGAGAAATGGGCGGAGAGAGAAGGATGGGAATAGAGGGAGTGAGAGGGAGGGAGGGGGGGAGTGAGAGGGAGGGAGGGAGGGGGGGAGTGAGAGGGAGGGAGGGGGGGGAGTGAGAGGGAGGGGATAGAGAGGGTCGAAGGGAGAGCTGGTGGAAGGAGAGGGAAAGAGAGGGTGGGGAGGGAGAGGTTGTGGAAGTGAGAGAGAGGGTAGGAAGTGGAGAAAGAGGAACAGTGTTTGGGGGAGAGACGGGAGAGTGGGAGGGGAAGGAGATTTAGAGTGTGAGATGGAGGGAGAGTGAGAGAGTCAGAGGGAAAGTGAGGGAGGGAGCGAGTGGGAGGGTGAGAGGGAGAGAGGGCGTGGGAGAGACAGTGGAGGGAGAGCGGGAGAGAGGTCAATGATTGCCTATACATCGATACTTTTTAAAACAAACCTTCATTCATTTACGTCGCAGTTTAGCCCCTTCTGCATCGCAATATTCACAAGCCAGCCACATAAAACATTTTACAGTTTTAATTGCACCTTTGAAATAAAATGATGCCATGAGCGGTTATGTATTTATTCACCATTGGTCCGTTAAATCAGTCAGTTGTTGTTAAAGTCTGTTACACTTTATTAATTTTCAAAGAACCGATGGGTAGTCGCTCACTTCAGTATCTACAGAAAGATTTCTGACAAAGCTAATTTCATAATCATGACCATACACTGAAATGTTGTCAAATCCTGGGATCCTTCGACTTCCACCAATGGTGTCATAGACCTCGTACTACCCCACCAGAAGACAGAATCCACTCACCACTTCTGCAAGGCTCCGGTTCTACCACTACAGTACTACCAGGGACCAATTCTCCCAGTTCGGCTTAAAGCCAAGTACCCTGCCCCTGGTGTCCATTAACCTCAGACCCGTGACTGCAGCGCTGTAGAACCCAAGGCCATCATATTGTCGTGTCACACCTCAGAACACTCACTCCATAACTGCTGCCATTTAATCCTGGATCCATAATCTGATTTTTCAATAGTTAAATATCGTGTCCCAGCATTACTAAATGTCAGACCTCTGCCTCCTTTGGACAAAATCAAAGTTCACCCACTGCCCTGCAGGTGAGCCACAGGACTCCCACACCAGCTCTCTGATATTCCAGAACACCACCAATATTACCAAGATCTATCCCACCCTCCGAATCCTACCGAAGTTCACAACTAACCCCCACCATTATTGTTTAGTGATGGAGATGGTGCTTCATCGTGTTGTCTCATCTCAAACACTTTATTGTGTGCTGGAGTTTGCAAACAGGTAAGACATACATTCTGATCTTAGCTCACGATTTAAAAAAATAGAGAATAAGACCACGGATTCCATGTTCAACTACCAATGGACAGAATCAGTGAATCATTTGCCTGAATACAAGTAAAAAACTAGGATAAAATGTAATTTAATTAGTAACCATGAAAGTGTGTCATGATTTTTATCGAGCTTATCGCCTCTGCAATTCTAAATTATCATGGCCGCGGTATTCAGACTCTGTGCTTTTGAACGAGCAAGTCCTGTCCCACATTTTGTCACTTTAACTGAAAATAAACGCAGGCTGGGGAGCGCAGAAATAGGAAGCGCGGCCCATCTGCTTTCACTGAGTGTGAGCAATTCTATGGGAAGTGACTGTGCGCATTTCTGTTGAACCAATTTGGGTACATTTGGAGGTAATTTTAGTTTTGGACGATATTATCGAATGCATTGTATAACATTTGCCGCCCATTATACATCATTTCCTTTCTCCTTTGCAGTTAAGACAGTGCTGCCTGGCGTGCGGGCAGTTCAATATCACATTATTTGCATTATTTCCCACGGTAAAAATGATTCCTGTTGTGTTTTAACTTACTTAAATAAATATGTTATTGTCCAAGTGGACGCTTAGTGATAAGTATCAGCTCAGCTCTGAATTTACTCTGGGACACTGCATCAATAAAGGTGTTTGTGCAGGAGCTCAACGTGCTAAGCATATACCCGGATTGTTCCATAATAGTGAAAGGGTCATTGTAATTCGCTTGTAGAAACTGAGTATCTTCAAAGTGTACAACTATATAAGATATGAATGTTACCATCCATAAGAGTATAAAACTGCCAGATATAGCGAGCAATAAAAATATGGATTTCTTTCAGTTCTCGATCTCTGGATCACTGTGATTTTCAGCATTGCTGTTTGCTCGGAGTTCTCTTCTCACCCTATTGGCGGAAGTTATCGCAGATGCATTCGTTATAATCGACCAAAATTCTCTGGACTTTGGGGAGGTACCAGCGGATTGGGAAGCAGCTAATATAACGCCTCTGCTTAAAAAAGGGGGCAGACAAAAGACAGGTAACTATAGGCCGGTTAGTTTAACATCTGTAGTCAGGAAAATGCTTGAAGCTATCATTAAGGAAGAAATAGTGGGACATCTAGATAGGAATAGTGCAATCAAGCAGACGCAACATGGATTCATGAAGGGGAAATCATGTTTAAATAATTTACTGGAATTCTTTGAGGATATAACGAGCATGGTGGATGGAGGTGTACTGATGGATGTGGTGTATTTAGATTTCCAAAAGGCATTCGATAAGGTGCCACACAAAAGGTTACTGCAGAAGATAAAGGTACGCGCCGTCAGAGGAAATGTATTAGCATGGATAGAGAATTGGCTAGCTAACAGAAAGCAGAGTCGGGATAACCGGGTCCTTTTCAGGTTGGAAATCGGTGGTTAGTGGTGTGCCACAGGGATTGGTGCTGGGACCACAACTGTTTACAATATACATAGATGACCTGGAAGAGGAGACAGAGTGTAGTGTAACAAAATTTGCAGATGACACAAAGATTAGTGGGAAAGCGGGTTGTGTAGAGGACACAGAGAGGCTGCAATGAGATTTAGATAGGTTAAGCGAATGGGCTAAGGTTTGGCAGATGGAATACAATGTCGGAAAATGTGAGGTCATCCACCTTGGAAAAAAAAAACAGCAAAAGGGAATATTATTTGAATGGGGAGAAATTACAACATGCTGCGGTGCAGCGGGACCTGGGGATCCTTGTGCATGAATCCCAAGAAGTGAGTTTGCAGGTGCAGCAGGTAATCAGGAAGGCGAATGAAATGTTGGCCTTCATTGCGAGAGGGATGGAGTACAAAAGTAGGGAGGTCCTGCTGCAACTGTACAGGGTATTGGTGAGGCTGCACCTGGAGTACTGCGTGCAGTTTTGGTCACCTTACTTAAGGAAGGATATACCAGCCTTGGAGGGGATACAGAGACGATTCACTCGGCTGATTCCGGAGATGAGGGGGTTACCTTATGATGATAGATTGAGTAGACTGGGTCTTTACTCGTTGGAGTTCAGACGGATGAGGGGTGATCTTATAGAAACATTTAAAATAATGAAAGAGATAGACAAGATAGAGGCAGAGAGGTTGTTTCCACTGGTCGGGGAGACTAGAACTAGGGGGCACAGCTTCAAAATACGGGGCAGCCAATTTAAAACCGAGTTGAGAAGGAATTTCTTCTCCCAGAGGGTTGTGAATCTGTGGAATTCTCTGCCCAAGGAAGAAGTTGAGGCTAGCTCATTGAATGTATTCAAATCACAGATAGATAGATTTTTAACCAATAAGGGAATTAAGGGTTATTGGGAGCGGGCAGGTAAGTGGAGCTGAGTCCACGGCCAGATCAGCCATGATCTTTTTGAATGGCGGAGCAGGCTCTAGAGGCTAGATGGCCTACTCCTGTTCCTAATTCTTATGTTATTATGGCCAGTACAATGTGCCTGATGGTCAGAGCATTGAGCAGTAAAATGAACACAAATGGAGCAAGTGGGGTTAAAACTGTTTCCAACCAGCAATATGTTACCCATATCGGTGAGGTATAAAAACGTGATATTACATAGCAGGACCATGGTACATTGTCAATTATTTGCCGAGGTTCATATATAAAATAGATTGGAACACTTTCTAAGATGCTCAGCCCACTCACTACTGCTATAATCACAGCTGCAGTTTCTTTGGTGCAATACTTTGATCGAAACCGTTGGCAACAAATGGTTACAAATCGATCAAAGGTGAAAGCAACAGTTAACCAGACAGAACAATCAATTGAAGCAAAACTCAAGGAGAGATTGAGATTACAAATGGGAGTTTAGTTCAAAAATGAATATGGGAAATAGGCATCATTAATTTCATACAGGATTAGAGTATTGATCAGGACCATTACCATGGCATCCAGGTAACTGATGATGCATTTGGAGAGACCGCAGCTTCCACAGGAGAGAATGAGAATTGTCGCTAAATTAGCTGTAAAGAGGAGGAAGATGAAGTTACTGTCTCTCCTTATATTGAGAGGATGATCACTTACCAATTTATTGGGATGAAAATTCCTGAATTTCTAATCTTGGAACCCAAATGTCTCTCCAGGGCGAAAATCAACGCATTGAGTGCCATGCTCGTTTTACTCCCAATATTACTATCCATTACCTTCAGTAGAGAGTAGAATCGGCATTGTGTTAAACCAGCATTGTGCCTGATCCTCTCAGTTTACCAACAGGAGAGTTAGGTTAATATTGCCCCACAGTGGGAGATTGATTGACTGGTGCGCTGAAAGGAGATTCGGGCCAAGTATCACCTGTTAACACAACCCGGCGCAATTCCCTTTGTTTGATATTAATTGGCAGCAAAATCCATTGGATTATGCAAAGCTGGTGGTTCCTTTCCACCAGTTTGTTCTATCCGTCCAATGCAGCCTTAAATATTAAAACCGCCCCCACAGCTGCCGGTGCGATCATTACAAACTTTGCCTGCCCTTGATTTTGGGAGTCAAGCAGCATTTTGACCTGTACTGTGCTGGCTCACACCATTAGCTCGCCTCAATATAATGCAGCATCCAATACTGCTCAGTATCATACTCGCAACCTTCAGGGTTGCCCTGTGAGTGTAAAATTTTCGGGCAGTTGCCCACTTTTCGAGATCTCACCTTTGACCAAAACATAACAGTAACTGCGCTCATTGTTTATGGATTTCTTGTAATAGTGATAATAGTTGCTGGAAGTTAGTGGAAAACATACCTTGATGTGTATTTAAAAATGTTGAATGATGTTAACGAACCAGAACTCAGGTGTGATACTAGTATTTGGCTCAGACTGAAAAGAAGATAAAATAATAGAAAATATTGTAAATCTTGAGCAGGGCAGATATTATATATAGCGAGAGAAACATCGTTAACATTTTAGGTCGATGATATTTTATCAGAACTGGTCATTGACCTTAAACTTTAATTCAGTTTCCCACTCCATATAAACTACCTAGCCTGCTGAGGTTTCTATAATCTGTAGTATTTAGCTTCTGAAAATTACAAGAATCTTTACAAAGGAGGCACAATCTGACCAAAATTGTTTCCATTAATATTTCAGAAGAAATTGTGCAGTCCGTCAGGTTATTACATTAAGAATATATAGGAAAGTTCGATTATGCTAATATTTGTTTGATGGTGGTAATCAGAGTCTACACATCAATCACATCAAAACAAATATTATTAATACACCAACAGCAGGAACAGTGATACAGTGCAGCACTGTTTCAGGTGAATATTAACTAATTAGAAGCAGCTTACCAGGAACACCAACTATTGCAAAGATAGGATAGTAAATGTTTTCTATCTGTATGATTACTTGCTGTCCCATATTCGCAGAGAAGTGACATTGTCAGCAACTGTTATGAACAGGCTGATCTTTTGCTTTTGAAATAACGTCTTATTTATACCTCAGAGAAACCTCAAGTGACATATGAACATTACAAAATGATTGTCATTAGTTTCAGCCATTTGAACAAACAGGTTCAGCTGAGCCATATTTACTGCTACTGATTAGAGATTACGATATTTTGCAATAATATTTCACGTTGGAAATGTTTTAAAAAGAAACATTTTGAGATCTGCTCTGCTAAATTAATGGTACGTACTCCTGAAGCTGCCGATACTCATTTATAGTTGTACATAAGTCATTTGATGAAATTAATGTACTCAGTTGTGGTGGATTAATGCCATGTAAATGTTCGATACATCATATTTCTTTCTATTTTCATCTATGCTCTGCATAATATCAATATAAGGAGGCTGAGCTGTGCACGTGAGATAGAACAGCATTCATAGAGATACACAGAAAGTGATATAGTCAGTTGTATAAGCTCACCAGCCCCGCAGTTTTGCTGAGATTTTGGATTTCAGCATCAACAGGCATTGGGAGGAGGAGAAAGAGACAAGGTCTGGACTGATATACACCGTGTGAGCAAGATGAATGTAGATGCAGATCTCAATTTCCATTTGGGAGGGATGTGGGAGTTTGTGGCAATCCAATTTAAGGAATTTGATGGTGAAAAGGAGTCACAGTGCTGGCTGTCGAGTCAGAATTTGGAGCACGACATGGTTTATATATATATATCAATCTCAGATTTTAAATTTCAGTTGATCTAGATTCAACAGCTTTTTGGAGGAGAGATTTTCTGATTTCTTCCACCATTTGTGTGAAGAGCTGTTTCTGCAAATCATCCCTGAACCATGGAACTCTCATTTTAAGGTTATGCCCCCACCAGAGGAAATCTTTTCTCTCTATCTACCCTGTCAACTCATTTATTTATTTTAAACATCTCAGATAGGTCACCTGTAATCTTCTACACTCAAGGGAATACAAACCTAGTATCTGCAATCTGCCCTCATAATTAGCCCCAGCATTATTCTGGTGTATCTGTGCTGTACCCTACTTCAAGGTCACTACAGGCTTCCTCAGGTTAGGTGCCCAGAACTGATCGCAGTTCACTAACTGGGGGATGACCAAATTTTGATATAACTGTACCACCACTTGCTCCCTGTGTATTCCAGCCCCCTTAAGATAAAGCCAACATTCCATTAGGCGTTTTAAAAACAGAAGAGCATAACAATTAAAAGCAGAAGTAGGCCATACGACACTTTGAGCCTGCTCCACCTTTCAATAAGATCATGTCTGATCTTCCACCTCAACTCCAATTTCCTGCCCTATCCCCGTATCCCTTAATTCCTCTGGAGTTCTAAAAATTATCTATCTCAGCATTGAATGCATTCAATGAATGAGCTTCCACAGCATTTTGGGGCAGAGAATTCGAAAGATTCACAACCCTCTGAGTGAAGAATTATTCCTCATTTTAGTCTTAAAAGACCGGCTCCTTATCCTGAGTGTATGCCCCCTAGTTCTAGACTCTCCAGCCAGGGGAATCATTCTCTCAGCATCTACCCTATCAATCCCCCTAAGAATCTTAAATGTTTCAATTAGGTCAACACTCATTCTTCGAAACTCGATAGAGTATAAGCAAATCTATTCAATCTCTCCTCATAGGACAATCCTGTCGTCCCAGGGATCAATTTGATGAATCTTTGTTGCATCGCCTCTAAAACAAATATATCCTCCTTAAATAAGGAGACCAAAGCTATGTACAGTATTCCAGGTGTAGACTCACCAGATCCATGTACAACTGTAGCAAGACTTCCTTACTCTGGCACTCCATCCCTCCAGCAATTATGCATAGTATGCCATTTGCCTTCCTATTTGCTTGCTGCACATGCATGTTAACTCTCTGTTTCTTGCACTAGGAACTCAAAATCTTTCCGAATACCACCATTTAATAGTTTCTCACCATTTAAAAAATATTCTGTTTTTCCATTAGTTACCAAATTGAATAGCCTCACATTTCCTCAAATAATACTCCATCTGCCATCTCATATACTGTATCCACTGGTTCCCTTTTATCTACCTGCCAGTTACAACAAAAAAACTCGAATGAATTTATTAAACACGATTTTCCTTTAATAAACCATGTTGACTCTCAATAATGGATTCCAGAATTTTCCCGATGATGATGTCAGGCAAGCTGACCTGTAGTTCCAGGTTTTCTCTTCGCTCCATTCTTGAACAGCAAGGTTATATTTGCTAGATCTCAATCTGCAGCGACCTTTCCTGAATCTAGCAAATTTTGAAAAATCACCACCAATGCACCTACTATCTCTGCAGCTACCTCTTTTCAAACCCTAGGGTGTAGGCACCTCTTTTCAAACCCTAGGGTGTAGGCCATCAGGTCCAGGGGATTTGTAAGCTTTTAGTTCCATTAGTTTCTCACATACTTTATATCTACTGATCATAGAATCATTGATTCATGGAAATCTACAGCATAGGAGGAGGTCATTTTGGCCCATCGTATCCGCTCCGGCTTACCAAGAGCTATCTAGTCTAATACCACTTTCCAGCTCTTGATCCCTGTAGATTACGGCACTTTATGTGCACATCCTGATATTAATTACTTTAAATTCATCACTCTCTTTAGCCCTTTGGTTACCCACTAGTTTTGGTATACTTTTTGTACCTTCTGCTGTGAATACAGATACAAAATATTTGTTTAAAGACTTTGCCTTTACTTGTTTCCCAATATAATTTCTCCTGCCTCAGCCTCTAAGGGGCCAACAATTATTTTCTACTCACTTCCGTTTTACATACATGTAGAATCTCATACAATCTGCTTAATTATTTCTTGCTAATTTGCTCTCATTATATTTTATCCCTTTTTTCAATTTTTTGATCATCCTTTGCTTTTTTCTAATCCTTAGGCTTATTATTGTTGTTTGCAAAATTATTTGCTTCTTTTTTGAATCTAATATTATCTTGAACTTCTTTACTTAGCCACTAATGGATTCTGTTCCAGGCAAGTTTTTTTTATTTTTCAATGGAAAGTATATTCGTTGAGAATTTTTGAATAATTCTTTAAATAATAGCCACTGCTTATCTATTGTCATAACTTTTTATCTAATATTCCAAGCTACCTTAGCCAACTCACCTCTCATACCTACATGATTGGCTTTATTTAAGTTTAAGATTCTAGTGTCGGACTTAAGAATGTCACTTTCAAACTCAATGTGAAATTCTATCATATTATGATCACTCTTTCCTAGAGGGTCCTTTGCTGAAAGTTTACTATTTAATCATGTCATAAAACAAAACAAGATCTATAATAGTCTGTTCCTTGGTTAGTTCTATTAAGTATTATTCTAGAAATCTGTCTGGAATACATTCCATGAACTCATCCTCCAGACCACCATTGATAACTTGATTTGACCAAGCTAAATGCAGATTAAACTCCCCCATGGTTATTGTATTACCTTTGTTGCAAGCTCCTATCATTTCTTTGTTAATACTCTGTCCAAAGGTGCAGATGCTGTTAAGGGGCCTATAAGCTACACCTGCTATTGTTTTCTGCCCCTTGTTATTTCTTATTGCACCAATTGGCTGCTGCATTTCCCACATTACAACAGTGACTACACACCAGAATTACTTCATTGGTTGTAAAGCGCATTGAGATGTCCAGTGGTCATGAAAGGCGCATATGAATACAAGTCTGTCTTGCTTACTTTCTTTCTTTCCTTTCTTTCCTTTCTTTCCTTCCTTTCTTTCTTTCTTTCTTTCTCTCCACCCGTACTGATTCTAGTTGCTGATCGATTGAACCCAAGATCCTTTTTGATTTTGTTTCTTTTACCTGCCCACTAGCTTTAAGTAATTTCTGTACTTGTAACCTTAAATCTCTCTGCTCCTCCACAGCTTTCATCTGCTTACAATTTAGAGTATATTATACGTCCAAAGTGGTTGGCCTCACACTTCCCTTGGTTGAACATCATCTGCCACAGAATTTCTCACTCATTTAATGTATTAATTACCCATTGCAAACATCTGCTCCCATTTACACTATTTACTGTTCCACGTTGGTGTCAGCAACAACCCTGAATATGTGGCTATATGGCTCTATATTCCTTCATCTATGTTACTATAAATTTAGCGAAAAGCTGAGGCTCCAGTACAGTTCCCTGAACACACCATTAGTCACATCCTCCCATTCTGAGTACACACCCATTATCACTGCTCTCTGCCTACTATTCCCAACAGATTCCCTACCCATGTCAATGGGACCACAAAATGACCTCAGATTCTAACACCGAATTGATATTAGCAACCCCTCATAAACTGACCATGTTGAGACAGTGGGACCAGACTTGTTTGCCATAAATCTATAACAAAGTAAGATTTGTTTTTGGTTTAATGGTGCTTAATTTCAAATAATAAGGGCAAATTTGATTTAAAATTAGATTCATCAAATTGTACCATGACGGGAATTCTATTGTTCCTGTGGCAGAGACGAACTTAAATTTGCAGAGCAGTCAGGCTGTACAAAAGGAAATATCGAATCTGCAGGGGGTTTATTGGCTTTTCTCTGGGCGTTTTTTTGGGAAATAAACAAGAGCAAAAGACAGATGATTAGAGAAGTGAACAGCCTCGTTGAAAAAGCCAGTGCATATGGATTGACAAGTGATTGAGGCTAATGATGCAATCTTTCGGATTGTGGAATGATTAAGGCAACTTTTAGTGGAAGGTGCAATTATATATAGACATTAAAACATTGTCTCACAAGCTATAAGGTTTGTCCACCTCCTATTTATTTGACTTCAAGTTAATGTCTTTAGCCGGATACATTTCCAGTGCCACAACCTGACTGGAAATATGGGCTCAGAAATTCCTTTCGAGGTCTTCCCGCGGGCAATTGCCTCCTCGCCGGAGAATGTTTACCAATCTACCTGGTGGTCTCGGAGGCACCCTGGATTCCGGTGGGGAGGCCTTCTCTTCCCGCGCTGTGAAGTGCGCTCCCATCCAGAGCATTCCCACACAGAAGATGCAGTCACGTGTGACTGCTCAACCAATCAGGTAAGTATTTCGCAGGTTCCCATTAACAGCACTGAGACTCACCTATCTACGAGTTCTCAGTGCTATTAATGGGAACAAAACCAAACACACAAAATAACAAAAAATAAAAAACAGACCACACATATTTAAAATTAATTGAAATTAAAGTTAATTATGTAGAAATTCCGTTTTCTCCTTCCCGCGGGTATTCGACTAGATTTTAGAGAAAAAATGCGCACCTACCTGAAGCTGCTGCGCCCGCTCAACTTTCCAATCCACAGGCCTCCTCTCCCTGCATGTCACAGTGCATGCATGTTGGGACGTGCGCAGGCCTGGAGCTGGAGTCACATGCTCTGGGCAGCCAATCAGGTATAGTATATTCACATTCATAGTAATAGGAGTTTCGTAAATCCGAAACTCCTATTACTGTGAATGAGAACCCCCCAAACACACAAAACACAAATAAAAATTAGAAAATATACACGATATATTTAAGATTCATTTAAATTTAAGTTATTAATGTCTTATAAAAACATTTTTTCCCAATTTTTAAAAAAGTTTTTTTAATTATGCCTTAAAATAAACATACCGTTGTGAGGAGCGTTTTTTTAAACAATAAAATATGTTTTCGTAACGTTACTGTTATTATGTTTGTGTGTTTTAAAACACTTGTGCCTGTAAAAGTAGGCTATGCGCCTGCTTTTTAAGGCGCAAGATTTTTGAGGACATTTGCTGGGCAAGATATGCATAAAAATCACAAACTTGCATGTACAAATGTCCTCGCTCCCGATCTGGCCCCAACTTGACAGATCAGAAAAGCTGCTTTACAGCACATGCGCATTGTGCGCTGAAAACGGGCTTTTCTGATGCCTTGCCAAGTCCGTAGAAACTTCGTATGGGCCCGGGGATGTTGGAATTTCTTATTAAAAATAAAATATTTTCTCAATTTTTAAAAAAGTTTTTTTAATTATGGTTAAAAATAAACTTACCGTATTAGAGAGGCTTTTGAACAATAAAATCTGTGTTTATAATTTAATTTTATCGTGTTTTTGTATGTTTTCCAGCACATGTGCCTATAAAAGTAGGCTATGCGCCTGCTTTTATCAAGCACAAGATTTTTGAGGACATTTTCTGGGTAAATCCCGCAATCTTGCACAAGAAATGTCCTCGCTCCCGATATGTCTACGATCAGTGAAGCTCCAGCTTGACAGATCGGAAAAGCCTCTTTTGAGCTGATGCGCATTGCACACTGAAAATGGGCCTTTCTGATGCCTTCCCAGGTCCATAGAAACTTCGTATGGGCCCGGGACGTTGGAATTGCTACCCGCATGGCTTGAGTAGAAATGTTCATTATCCAACCTCGGTAAAGGCTGTGAAAGATTTTTTTCTTCATCCCAAAATCACTGTGGCTTATAAAACTGTATAATCAATTCTCCCATTGCAGGGTAGATTGCCCCAGTAGAGTAAATAACTGTTGGACTTCTGGATGTACTCGGGGACCGAGGGTCTAGTGAGAAGGAGGAACTGAAGGATATCCTTATTAGGCGGGAAATTGTGTTGGCGAAATTGACGGGATTGAAGGCCGATAAATCCCCAGGGCCTGATAGTCTACATCCCAGAGTACTTAAGGAAGTGGTCCTAGAAATAATGGATGCATTGGTGATAATTTTCCAACAGTCTATCGACTCTGGAGCATGTCATATGGACTGGAGAGATGCTCATGTAACACCACTTTTTAAAAAAGGAGGGAGAGAGTAAACGGGGAATTATAGACCAGTTAGCCTGTCATCAGTAGTGGGGAAAATGTTAGAATCAATCATTAAGGATGAAATAGCAGCGCATTTGGAAAGCAGTAATAGGATTGGTCCAAGTCAGCATGGATTTATGAAAGGGAAATCATGCTTGACAAATCTTCTGCAATTTTTTGAGGATGTAACTGGTAGAGTGGACAAGGGAGAACCAGTGGATGTGGTGTATTTGGACTTTCAAAAGGCTTTTGATAAGGTCCAACACAAGAGATTGGTGTGCAAAATCAAAGCACTTGGTATTGGGGGTAATATACTGACTTGGATAGAGAACTGGTTGGCAGACAGAAAGCAGAGAGTCGGGATAAACGGGTCCTTTTCAGAATGGCAGGCAGTGACTAGTGTAGTGCCGCAGGGCTCAGTGCTTGGACCCCAGCTCTTTGCAATATATATTAATGATTTAGATGATGGAATTGAGTGTAATATCTCCAAGTTTGCAGATGACCCTAAACTGGGTGGCGGTGTGAGCTCTGAAGAGGACGCTAAGAGGCTGCAGGGTGATTTGGAAAGATTAGGCGAGTGGGCAAATACATGGCTGATGCAGTACAATGTGGACAAATGTGAAGTTATCCATTTTGGGGGCAAAAACACGAAGGCGGAATATTATCTGAATGGCGGCAGATTAGGAAAAGGGGAGGTGCAGCGAGACCTGGGTGTCATGGTTCATCAGTCATTGAAGGTTGGCATGCAGGTACAGCAGATGATGAAGAAGGCAAATGGTATGTTGGCATTCATAGCTAGGCGATTTGAGTATAGCAGCAGGGAAGTCTGACTGCAGTTGTACAGGGCCTTGGTGAGGCCCCACCTGGAATATTGTGTTCAGTTTTGGTCTCCTAATCTGAGGAAGGATGTTCTTGCTATTGAGGGAGTGCAGCGAAGGTTCACCAGACTGATTCCAGGGATGGCTGGACTGACATATGAGGAGAGACTGCATCAACTGGGCCTTTATACACTGGAGTTTAGAATGATGAGAGGATATCTCATAGAAACATATAATATTCTGACAGGACTGGACAGGTTACATGCGGGAAGAATGTTCCCGATGTTGGGGAAGTCCAGAACCAGGGGACACAGTCTTAGGATAAGGGGTAGACCATTTAGGACTGAGAGGAGGAGAAACTTCTTCACTTAGAGAGTTGTTAATCTATGGAATTCTCTGCCGCAGAGAGTTGTTGATGCAAGTTCATTGGATATATTCAAGAAGGAATTAGATATGGCCCTTATGGCTAAATGGATCAAGGGGTATGGAGAGAAAGCAGGAAAGGGGTACAGAAGGAATGATCAGCCATGATCTTATTGAATGGTGGTGCTGGCTCAAAGGGCCAATGGCCTACTCCTGCACATATTTTCTATGTTTCTATGTTTCTTTGTTTACCACTTAACTCATTCTGCTGGTACCTTTTGGCACTTTAAATGGAATTGTCACAAAGATTATCAAAGTCTCTTCCTTGCTGAACACCGGAAATTCTCTTTGTAGGCAGTAACTCCCTACAAGGAATTACTTCTCATCTTGACCTAGGAGGCAGGTCAACTATTTTCTGTTTCCTGATGTATTCCAGGTCACCAACCGTGGTTACCACAGAAAAACAAAGCCATTGTGGTGTTATTCAGGCTGCATTAGCTACCCCTTTCAAAGAGATGCACTGGCCATTTTAGGAAATAAGCAATAAATGAAATGGAGCTTCAAAGCAACAAGAAACAACCAATTGGCTGAATGTTCATATTCGGCCGAAAACAAGAACCGCCGACACTTTTATACCCGCTAATTGTAGTTTACATTGAAGTCAAGGAACAGGAAATGGGGCAGAGTGTAAAAGGGACAGCCAGTTATCTTTTGCCTGCGTTTTACTTCTGTCTAATCAAATTCACCCAATCAAATCCTTGGGGTAATTTTAACTTCTGGGAACAGAGTAAAATGGGAAATATCGAATTAGTCCCCATTACACACAACGCCCGATTTTGAATTTCGTTGAAGTCAATGGAATGTGACGCCTAATGGGATGTCAATTCTATTCCGTCCATTTTACACCGACACCAGGGATAAGTTAGCTCTTTGGGATAAGCCTGTGTGTCAGCAACTGTGGCAGGTTAGTCCCAGATTCTCGCATCATAGTAGACATTATGAAATAATTAAGGTCCAATTGAGTGATTGCAGCAGCTGTGCTTTTATTTCCATTCAAATTTGATATTTTAATATTTAATTAATTTTAACCCAACACGCCCAGTGGTGAAGTGACGGGGTGGGACCAGCCGCCCCATTGTACTCCATTATACTCAGGTGGGACGGGAAACAGGCGGTCGGTCAAGCCGTCAGTTTCTAGCCTGGCGTGTCAGTACAAAATCTGTTGAAGTGAGTTTTACCCTGTGTATAACTCACTCGTTGAAACAAAATCAATGTAAAAACATTTCTGAAGTTAATTGATCAGGAAGATATTTTCAAGTTATTTTATGAGGTAAGAAAGATAATCCAGCTCAGGTAAAGTTCCCTGCCTAAATCACTCGCTCCCTGTGTCGCTTGCATTGTTCAGTTTATTGTTTTACATGACCATTGTCTGTACAGTTCTTAAAACAGTATTTATTGCTAACAAAAGTTTTTGATTAAATGGGTGAAATAAAATACGCTGAGCGATTATGTATTTATTCAATATTTGCCTTTTTAAGCAGTCATTTTTTGTTAAAGTCATAAAAATTCGTCACTTCCAAGAAGGAATGAGAAGTCAGAATCTATGGAGAGATTCCAGAAACAGTTCATTTTACATCATGGCCAACAACTGAAGCGCTGTCAGATCCTGGGATCCTCCCACTCTCACCCATGGGCTCAGACAGTTGTTCCTCCTACTCCCACCAGAAATCACATTCCAGTCCCGAGTTCTACCAGATTGTATGTTCTGCCCCTGCAGTGCTGCCAAAGAAAAGGCTTCACCAGGGGCTGATTCTCGCAATATTCAATTCCCAGTGTGGCCTAAACAGAAGCCCTTCCCCATCACTCAATGTTAAGTAACCCCAGACACTCTGCTGCAGCGCTGCAAAACCCGCGGAATGTATTTTGTGCTTTAGCATCTCAGCACACCTACTGCACAACAGCTGCCATTTAATCCTCAACCCTTGATCCCATTCTGTTAAACCTAAATATCGTGTCCCAGCATGACTGAATGCCAGAACACTCGCATGATTGGCCAGAGTCTAAGCTCACCCACTGTCTTACAGGTCTGAATAATGGGAGAATCTCAGAATGTCAAGTAATAAGAAATGACTTACTCGCTCATCATAAATGAGAGGCCGTGACAGCATTGAATTGCGTCTTATCGCGATTATCGAGGGCAGTGCATATGATGTAGTCTATATCGACTTTAGCAAAGCTTTTGATAATGTCCCACATAGCAGACTGGTCACGGAGGTGAAAGCCCATGGGATCCAGGGCAAAATGGCAAGTTGGATCCAAAATTGGCTTAGAGGTCGGAAGCAAAGTGTAATGGTTGGTAGTTGTTTTTGTGATTGGATGGATGTTTCCAGTGGGGTTCCACAGGGCTCAGGACTGGGTCTCTTGCTTTTTGTGGTATACATCAGTGACCTAGATTTGAATATAGGGGGTGTGATCAAAAAGTTTGCAGATGACACAAAAATTGTCTGCTTGGTTAACAATAAAAAAGAAAGGCATGGACTGCAGGAGGACATCAATCTACTGGTCAGGTGGGCAGAACGGTGGCAAAAGGAATTTAATTCGGAGAAGTGTGAGGTAATGCACTTAGGAAGGGCGAATAAGAAAAGGGCATACACATTAAACAGTAGGCCACTTAGAAGTGTAGATGAACAAAGGGATCTTGGAGTGCTTGTCCACAAATCCCTGAAAGTATCTGGCCAGCTGGATAAAGTAGTGAAGAAGGCATACAGAATGCTTGCCTTTTTTGGCCGATGCATAGAATACAAGATCAAAGAGATTATGCTTAAAGGGTATAATACACTGTTTAGGCCACAACTGAAATACTGAGTGCAGTTCTGGTCATTGTATCGTAGAACGGACGCGATTGTACAGGAGAGGGTGCAGCGGAGATTTATGAAGAAGCTGCGAGGAATGGAGAATCATAGCTATGAGGACAGATTGGATAGGCTGGGTTTGTTCTCCTTGGAATAGACGAGGCTGAGGGGAGACCTCATTGAGGTGCATAAAATTTTGAGGCGCCTGGATATAGTGGATAGCAAGGGCCTATTTCCCTAGGTGGAGGGGTCAATTACGAGGCGGTATAGGTTTAAGGTGGTTGGTGGAAGGTTTAGAAGGGATTTGCGGGGACGCTTCTTCACACAGAGGGTTGTGGGGGTCTGGAACTGACTGCCTGGAAGAGTGATGGAGGCAGAAACCCTCAACACATTTAAAGGTGCTTGGATGTGCACTTTAAAGGCCGGAACTGCAGGGTTATGGACCTAGAGCTGGTAAGTGGAATTAGACTGGATAACCTCTTGTTGGCTGGCACAGACACGATGGTAAGTACATCATGGAATCTGATATAACCAAATCACCTGGACTAGTTTTGATCGGCTGGATGGGTTGGAGAGGAATTTTCCCAGAATTTTTTCCCTAATTGACCTGGGTTTTTATCTGTGTTCTGGCTCTCGCAGGAGATCACATGGCTCCGGGTGGGGTGGAGTGTAAAATGTTGCGATACATTGGGTATCGCAGTTGTTTGGGCGGATTGGTTGTGCCGGATGTTCTGTACCTGTCTTCCATTGTTCATTGTTCATAGGTTTATATGTAACCTTCGGGGCTGCTGACCGAGGGCCGTGTGGCTCTTTGTCAGCTCGCTCGGACATGATGGGCCGAAATTACCTCCTTCTGCCTGTAAATTTCTATGTTTCTATGTTTCAAATATCCCATCTGTAGCTCCAAAGAGCATTGCCGGGTTTTCAGTTTGAGTCCACTTTATTTCTCATCCAAATTTATTCAATGGGCCTGAATTTGTGATGGAGACTTCCCACAGGGAAATGCCTCCAGTCAGCAAATACAATCTGCGCCTACCTTCTGCCTCAGGATCTATGGCGACTTGCTCCTCGGCCTCGAAGCATATGCCTGGGCAGAGGCCCATGTATCCCAGAGGTGCAGGCAGTTCACAAGCGTCCCTGGGATCACATGGGCTGGTCCAACCAATTAAAGAAGGGGACGTACATATGTACGTGTTCCCATAAACATCAATGGAGATCACATTAAGAAAACATTTTCATAACAATTAAATAGAAGAAAAATTACAGTTAAAATTAAACACAATTTAATTAAACATTCAAAACGATAATGCAATTTAACAATATTGGTCCGGAAATTGTGGGTGGAGGCTTCATGTTGTTGGACGCTTCTGACCACTATTTTTTAAATGATATACTTGGTGGTCCAGGAGGAACATGGACTTGCAATCCGAGCATCGGGGCCCACATATTCCAGGTGTGTATGTGCCGTCTGGGATCACGTGGGCTGGATAAACCAATGAAAATAGCGTATCCCCATTCACAGTCATGGTGAGTTCGGTTTGTGATGTCATCACCATTTCTGTTAATGGGGGTATCCCCAAAAACATTGAAACATTTTATATAAATATGAAAAACACTTCACATTTTTAAAGTTAATTGAAATTGAATTTAATGACATGATTGGACAAAAACAATATTTTTTTGAACATTTTTAATGGCTCTGAAATTCCGGTCAAGGACTTCCCACGTGCGTCCGTGTGAAAACAAGAAATAAAAAACGCATCTACCATTTTGTCCTGTGCCCTGCAGTGATTCCGTTCCTGTATTGAAGATTACCGGGCAGCCTATGATGTCATGTCACCCGGGAACGCTCCGCACGCGAAGCCTGCGGCTTGCTTTGGAGACTGTCCCTGCCCACAGGAGCTGTCAAAGGAGCTAATTTAAATAGGCCACACTCTCATTTTTTTTTAAGAGTTCAATTCTGCATCCGCATTGGAAATCACTGCAAAGGCTTTCAAGGTAAGATATTTCAAAGGCTTTTTCTTCGTTAAGAACATTTTAAAGATTGTCCAATTGATTTTATATATTATAATACCTTTAAAAACATGAAAAGAGAATTAAAGCAATTTAAAGACTTTTAAAAACCTTTAACTAATTTGTAATAAGTGTCATTAAACAGATGAGTGAAATGGATGTATCTAACATTGTCCTCATGAAAAGGGCTCCGAATTTCTCTGATGGTCCTCTGGCAACACTCCTCAATGAGGTTGAGGTGAAACGCTTCCAGCTAATTGGGACCACGAAGTCAAAACCACCGCGGAAAGGACAAATCACAGCATGGACAGAGGTTGCGAAGGTTGTTAGCGCTAACTCCACCGTTCCACGGACAGCAGAACAATGTCACAACAAATTAAGTGATTTGATGCGATCTGCTAAGGCTTCTATAGTTATAAGAAATTTCAAATGTTTCTAACATATTTCAATTCCATTGTTAGCTGACTTAATCATCTGGTTAGCTGAGCTCATTGTGAAGATTTCTGGTTGTAGTTCAGTGAAAGGCCTTGTTTACATTTATCGTTGAACTGCTTCTAAGTTTTAAAAAGTCAACATTTGTGTGCCTTCAAGAGAGATAGGTGCTTGTCTGTGCTAAAAAACCCATATTTTAATTTTCCTTTCTGTTTTAAAATTAGAGTAAAGTGAGGGAGCGTGCTAATGACAGCCGGGGGCATTGTCATTCAAAGGCAGTTATCGGACCTGGAGGAAAGTGTCGCAGAATATTTTGGCCTCGAACGTGACAGTTATACGTCTGTTGCCCAAACAGACTATGGATTGTCGAAAAGTGAGTGGCTCTGTCCGACTATGTGTTTAAAACTGTTAGCTGTGGGCATAACCCGCTTGTGTGATGTGGCAGATCGCGTGTCATCTTTTTAAATGTTTTAAATGTTTACTGTTTACATCTACAGCTGCCCTCAGGCACAGGTGGTGAACAGTTCGAAGAGACTGTTGCTGCAGCTGACATTGTACAAGGGGTTTCAGATCCGGTGCTAGCAGCAAGTGCGGCACCACAAGAGGCACGGGTGGAGTTAGTGCTAGTGGAAGAGGTGTTGGTGGGTAGCGATGCTGTGTCTCAACACACCACCTCTGCATCCCCTGATCCCTCTGTCTCTGTGAGAGGCACAGATGACTGCGGTTCCAGAGCCACACAGCAGCCTGATACTGCACAGCGGGGTGATGTGGGTGGGTGTGAGGGGGCGGTGGGAGGCGGGGAGCAGTAGAAAATGTAAAAATTCAGATAAAAGAGGCGGTAAGAATTGCAAATTTGAGGGAAGAGATGCATGGCCATCATACGAATTTAATAGACTCTATTCACTCCATCATTCGGGCAATTGAAGTTGTTTGGAGCCAGATTAAAGAGGCTCTCATTCCGCTGTCGCAGATTCACGAAACTCAAAGTAAACTATTGAATGAGATTCACAATATTTGCGATAAGGAAAATCAACTGTTGCAGCCGATTGCGACTGAACTTAATGACATTATTAAAATCCTAATTGAAGAATTGGATTTGAAGACCGCAAGGTCTGATCCAATTTTGCTAATGTGGATAACACCTTCCCTGATCCCGGCGAAGAGACAGTGCAGGGCCACAAGAGAAGAGCCAGACTAGTGACGTTAGAAGGGAATGTTGTCCTAGAACAGTAGCAACAGGAAGAACAACCTGGTAATGAGCCGACTGCTGAAGAGCAACAGTCCACTGGCAAGACAATAGTCCTTTTATGGGAAAAGCCAATGGAAAAGGCAACGGGAAGCACAAAGCACAGGAGACAGCAGGGTGCCATGCTGAGCTCAGCTGCCTCTTTGTTGTATTTGCATATTGGTGTTGTGTTATGTAATTCATAATTTTACAATGTTGGTGTTGTGTTAGTATTTTACTATTTTACAATGTTGGTGTTGTGTTATGTATTTCACTATTTTACAATGTTGGTGTTGTGTTAGTATTTCACTATTTTACAATGTTAGTGTTGTGTTATTTTGTATTTCACAACTTTATTTAATATTTACAGCAAGTAGTCACTTGAACTTTTGATTCTACTTTTTTATTAACAACCAACCAAACGTTACAACTCTTTGAAAAGTAGCAAATAAGTTTACATCTTATTGTTGAGTCTTTATTACAGTAAGAAACCAAAACAATCACTTTAAACAGTTTACATGTTTTCATCAAAGACTTTTGATAATGGTTGAAAAGTAGCAAAACATTCTCTAACAAAGACGAAAAACTTTGCTGCAATAAAAGTTTAATTTTTCACTTTAAATTCTGTTAGATTTTTTTCTGTGCCTTGCTGGGGCAGGGGAAGGGAAGAGATGACAGTATCGTTACCTCGTAAACGTGTTGGCGACTAGCTGTTCCCTGACAGCTCTGCTTTTGGCACCAGCTTGATCCTCCCCTACACTCCTCGCCACAGGGACATTTTCAAGATCTTCCATTTCAGCAGGGATTTCATCTAAATGGTTAAGAGATAGTCCTTCTTCCAGGGCAAAGTTGTGCAAAGTGCAGTAGGCCACCACAAACCTTGCCACTTTTGCAGGACTGTACTGCAATGTCCGCCAATGTCCAGGCAAAGGAAGCGTGATTTTAAAACCCCCACATGTGCTTGGTTGTATCTCTCCTGCGCCTTAGGATCCTGAGTTATGCATCACAGGCGATCATTACATTTAATGAATGATACCCCTTCCTGTTGATGAATCTCACAGCATTATCAATGCAACATGGGTACCATCGATGGCCGCAATCACTTTTGGGAAGCCAGCAATTAAATAAAAAGCAAGGCCACTCGCCCTTTGTTGCGGAGTGGACAAGACAAAACGTATGAATTCATTGTCTTGATGTAACATGGCATCCGTTACCTGATGAATACAGGACCTCACAGCAAACTGGGTGATGTTTGAAATGTCACCAGTGCCTGTCTGAAATGACCCTGATGCAAAGAGTTTCAATGCGGTGGTTACCTTCATAGACACAGACAAAGCAGTGCGGGTCGTTGAGCGTGTTTGAAGGTCATCCTTCAACAGGTTACACATTCGCCCGATTGATTTTGTAGAAGCGCAGCCTCCTCACACATACCTCATCCGACACCATTTCAAAAGACAGACTCTCCCTGTACGCTCTCTCTCGTGGGTAGTAATTCCTTCTGATGAAGCGGCGTTCATGGTTCACTAATCTTCTTAGTTGCTCCCTGCGGCATGTTTCACTGCACCAGAATGTCACAGACATTTATGATAACATCATAAGCAGGCATGTTTCTCCCTCACAGGCTTCGTTTGTATATAGATGCTGTATACATAGGACAAAAGAAGGAAAGGCTTGAAGAGCTCATTTTTGAAGTCAGTAGGTACAAATTGACATTGGGCAGTGTAGCGAAACGATTGGTATCTGATCGCCACTCATCATACCCACCTGATAAATATCACGGCCTAAATTCAGTTTTAAGACTCTTTATAACGTTCATACATGATGGGCTAATTATTTTAAACAGCAGTAAGTATGAGAAAACTCATTTTAAAATAGTCTTTTTCAGGTTGAAAACATTAACGTTCTGGATTACTTCTCATTCTATATAGAGAATGAAACCATGGTCCTCAAATGAAATCGGTTTGAAATTATTGCAGTTACTGTTCTTATTAAAAAGCCCTTAATTTTAACAGAGAACTTTCTCATGTTAGTTCATCACTGCCCGCTAACTAATCATTCCATTTCCAGGACAACGTTTTAACTCATAGTTACCCCATATTTTACGTTTCTCAGAGTTTCCAACAGCTGAATTAATTTCCTAAAAATTTCTAGATGTTCATGAAAATTCAAGCGATAGCCCATTCCTCCATCTAATTAAGAACCTTCATTTAATTTTAGAGTTGTGTGGAGAGGAAGTTTTTTTGAAACATGGAAATTATACATGCCTTTTGTAAAAGGCTTAAACTGCATACAGTTTTGGTCTCCATATTTAAGGGAGGATATACTTGCAATGGAGGTTGTTCAGAGAAGGCTCACTGGGTTCATTCTGGAGATGAGGAGGTTGACTTATGAGGATAAGTTGAGTAGGTTGGGCCTATACACATTGAAGTTCAGAAGAATGAGAGGTGATCTTATCGAAACATGTAAGATAATGACGGGGCTCGACAAAGTTGATGCAGGGAAGATATTTCCACTTATAATGGGGTACTGAAGTTGCATGTTCAGCCATGAACTTATTGAATGGCGGTGCAGGCTCGAAGGGCCGAATGGTCTATTCCTGCACCTATTTTCTATGTTTCTATGTTTCTATAGAGGAAAGCAAAACTAAGGGACATAGTCTCAGAATAAGGGGCTGCCCATTTAAAACTGAGATGAGGAGGAATTTCTTCTCTCAGAGGGATGTAAATCTATGGAATTCCCTGCTCCAGAGAGCTGTGGAGGCTGGATCTTTGGATATACTTAAGGCGGAGGTAGACAGTAAGGGAATAAAGGGTAATGGGGAGCGGGCAGGAAAGTGGAGCTGAACCCATGATCAGATCAGCCATGATCTTATTAAATGGCGGAGCAGGCTCGAGGGCCCAAATTGCCTACTCCTGCTCCTATTTCTTATGTTCTTATTTTCTTATCAGGCTTTAAAAATTAAAAGAAAATTTTGCATTGATAATGTCCCTTACTTCCTCGTTTTGCTTCTTCCTGCTGCAGCTCGACATACAGAATGCTTTTATCTGTCGTAGAGATTTCGTGCCTAGATTCTGGGCAGCACCTGTGTAACCTGCCACACCTTGCGCTACAACTCATAGTTCTCCAGCGCATTTGCATGATCTGTCAACCTCTTTGCTGACAGATCGTAAAAGCCGGTTTTCAGTGCATGTGCATTGTGCGCTGATAACTGGCTTTTGCAATGCCTTCCAGGGTCCGTGCACACTCCGTACGGACCTGGGGAGACCGCATTACCAAGCATACTAGTTTGAAGGAGATTCGCTGGGCAGGCGTGGGGAAATAACTCAAATCTCTGAGCTTGAATGTCGTTCTCTCTGGGATGCGTTGGAACTGTCAAAAGAAATGTTAACAGTTTGCAAATGCCTTCGAAGCATGCTCATTGCGCGCTGAGAACCAACACTTGTGATGCCTCTTCAGATGCATGTGCACATTGTAGGCACCCGGAGAGGCCAAAATTTATGGCCCAGGGTAAAATGAATGATACCGAATTGCCAATTAATTCCCTTTTGTCTTGAATTGCGTCTTATTGAGAATATCCCATCTGTAGCTCCAAATAGCATTGACAGCGTTTTAAGTCTTAGCACACTCGACTTCTCATCCCCATTTATTCAATTTAATAGATAATAAAAATAGGCTGGCGAGTGTGAAAACACGAAGCTCAGGGGTTCCAATGAGTATGAGCAATTCGACGGGATATTCCTGTGATTTCTATTGAAGTACTTACCTTATAGTTGGGGGATGGAATTTAATAATTTCAATTTTGGGCAATAGTGTAAAATGGATGAAACCGGTTTTGTTCCCTTTGTGCTCCTTGCCTGATTGTTCATTCCAATGAAGTCAATGGAAGGGGCATATAATGGAAGTGCAATTCCATAAGGCCTCTTTTGCATTATTACCCTCAGTTAAAATTCCCCTTTTTAAAAATTTGGTGAAGATATTGATCTTATTTAATGAGTCCATTTTTGGAGCTAGAGGATGCTGAATCATATTCTTCAGGTAGGTGCGGAAGCAAGTCGTGAGGAGGACAAAACTAATCTGCAAAGGGATATAAACAGGCTAAGTGAGTAGGCACAAAATTGGAAGATGCAGTATCATGTGGGAAAATGTGAGGTCATCCACTTTGGTAGGAAAAATAAAAAAGCTAATTATTATTTAAATAGGGAGAGATTACAAAATGCTGGAATACAGAGGGAAGGGAGGGTCCTTGTACATGAAACACAAAAGGTTAGCATGCAGGTACAGTACGTAACTAGCAAGGCAAATGGAATGTTGACCTTTATTACAAGGGGGATGGAGTATAAAAGTAGGTATGTCCTACCACAACTGTAAATGGCGTTGGTGAGACTGCACCTACAGTACTGCGTACAGTTTTGCTCCATTTATTTAAGGCGGGATATAGTTGCATTGGAGGCAGATCAGAGAAGGTTTATGAGGTTCTTTGAAGAAATGTTGAGCAGGTTAGGCATATACTCCTTGGAGTTTAGAAGAATGAGAGGTGATTTATTGAAACATTTAAGATTCTGAGGGGGATTGACAGGGTTTATGCAGAGAGGATGTTTTGCCTCGTGGGGGAATCTAGAACAAGAGGGCATAGTTTCAGAATAAATGAAATGAAGAGGAATTTCTTCGCTTAGAGGGACATGAATCTTTGAAATTCTCTACCCAAGAGAGCTGTAGACGCTGGGTCATTGAATGTATTTAAGGTGGAAATTGACAGATTTTTCAATGATAAGGGAGTCAAAGGTTATGGGGAGCGACAGGGAACTGGAGTTGAAGCAAAGATCAAATCAGCCATGATCTTATTGAATGGCAGAGCAGGCTCGAGGTACCAAATGGCGTACTCCTGCTCCTATTTATTATGTTCTTATGTTCTTATTAACTCTGAATTCACTCAATAGTATTACCCAAGCAGAACCAAGCTGCGAAACTAATACTTAGCTCCTAAAAAAAATTACAAACTCTCTACAAATGCGCTGAAATCGTCAATGAACAGTTTAATTTAAACTTCAGAACAAATTATGCTGCCCATCCGGTTAATAAATGAGGAATATGTCGGAAAATTGAGTTTTCTAATTGTTATTTATTTGCATTTGGTAATTAATGTCTGCACATCAAACACATCAAAACACGCAGATAATATTATTACACCGGCACCAGGAGCAGTGATACAGCGAGATACTGTTAAAGGTGAATAGAGAGAGATTATAAGCAGCTTACACTGAACACCAACTTTTGTCAGAATAGGATAATATATGCATTCTACCTGTATGATTATTGCTGGATCGCCAGTTTTGTGAGAGAAGTGACGACAGTGTAATGGACACATAAATATTCTGCTTTCAAAATGAGGCCCGATGAACACCTGAGAGAAAGCTGAAGTGTTACAATGAATTGCACAATTCACAACAGTTAAAGTCATTTGAACAAATATATTAAGCAAAGCCATATTTGCTAATACTGATCAGGGAGCATGACCTTTCACGTTAAAAAATAAGTAAATAATGTTACATTGATCATATTTAAAAATGAAATAGTTTGAAATCTGCTCTCCTGAAGTAAAAGTGTCGACTCCTGTGTTGAGGGGAGAGAGGGAAGGCTTCTTTTCCCACGAGCGGGCCCACTGATATAGAGGGTCGACGCTCGCACCAGCCCACGTAGCAATTCTCGAAGTTAGCAGACAGAGACGGATGGCAAAGTATAACGATCTTTATTACGAACGTCCGGGAACACCCCTTATCACAGCCGCCTGTGAGTGGAGATGCTCCCCGAACAGCACAATCATACAACTTTTATACATTTCAAAAACCCCTCTCTTCCCGGACAAGACCTACCTAGATTTCTAATTGGACTACCTTATCAGTGCTACTTCTCTAATTGGACTACCTTATCAGTACTACTCCGGATTGACAGGTCATGAGCTCTGACTGACAGGCCATGATCTCGTGACCATCTTAGACCTTTCCCAGAATGGTATTATTAGGTTGGAATTTGTTATACATTTCCTTTGGTGCCATGAAGTCGATCTCGGGTCTCTTCTCACGGCCTTATCAGCGGTCTGTTTAGGGTTTCTCCGATTGACATTCCATGTTGGAATACGATCTGCTATCCCAACCCATAATAGTATCTTCTGGAGCCTTGGTGCTGGAATGTACAAGGTGTGAGAAGAAAGGCCTTTACCTCCTTATGGGCCAGTGCAGGAACCAACACATTAGCCCTTGTCCCGCTGGTACCACTAATGCCAAATTTTCCTCTTACACCTGAATCTGAGTTCATCGCATTATATGTTCATGGAAGGCATTTGTGGAAATAACAGCATGTTAGCGTTAGATAAGCACTACCTACATTTTAGGTGCATCATAAATTTTCTTTGTTAATTGGTATTAAACCAATATGCCGAGGAACCAAATAGAGGGCTGGCTATCCTCGACTGGGTGATGTGTAATGAGAAAGGGCTAATTAGCAATCTTGTTGTGCGAGGCCCCTTGGGGAAGAGTGACCATAATATGGTAGAATTCTTTATTAAGATGGAGAGTGACACAGTTAATTCAGAGACAAGGGTCCTGAGCTTAAGAAAAGGTAACTTCGATGGTATGAGATGTGACTTGGCGAGAATAGACTGATACTTAAATGGTTAACGGTGGATAGGCAATGGCAAACATTTAAAGATCACATGGATGAATTTCAAAAATTGCACATCCCGATCTGGAGTTAAAATAAAATGGGGAAGGTGGCTCAACCGTGGCTAACATGGGAAATTATGGATAGTGTTAAATCCAAGGAAGATCCATATAAAGTGGCCAGAAAAAGAAGCAAACATGAGGACTAGGAGAAATTTAGAATTTAGCAGAGGACGACAAAGGATTTAATTAGGAGGTGGAAAATAGAGAATTAGAGGAAGCTTCCTGGGAACATAAAAACTGACTGCAAAAGCTTCTATAGATATGTGAAGAGAAAAAGATTAGTGAAGACAGACGTAGGTCCCTTGCAGTCAGATTCAGGTGAATTTATAATGGGGAACAAAGAAATGACAGACCAATTGAACAAATACTTTGGTTCTGTCTTCACTAAGGAAGACACAAATAACCTTCCAGAAATAGTAGGGGACAGAGGGGCTAGTGAGAACGAGGAACTGAAGGAAATCTTTATTAGGTGGGAAATTGTGTTAGGGAAATTGATGGGATTAATGGCAGATAAATCCCCGGGGCTTGATAGTCTGCATCCCAGAGTACTTATGGAAGTGACCTTTGAAATAGTGGATGCATTGGTGATCATTTTCCAACAGTCTATCGACTCTGGATCAGTCCCTATGGACTGGAGGGTAGCTAATGTAACACCCCTTTTTAAAAAAGGAGGGAGAGAGAAAATGGGTAATTATAGACCGCTTAGCCTGACATCAGTGGTGGGGGAAATGCTGGAATCAATGATTAAATATGAATTAGCAGCACATTTGGAAAGCAGTGACAGGATCGGTCCAAGTCAGCATGAATTTATGAAAGGGAAATCATGCTTGACAAATCTTCTGGAATGTTTTGAGGATGTAACTAGTAGAGTGGACAAGGGACAACCAGTGGATGTGGTGTATTTGGACTTTCAAAAGGCTTTTGACAAGATCCCACACAAGAGATTGGTGTGCAAAATTAAAGCACATCGTATTGCGGCTAATGTACTGACGTGGCTAGACAACTGGTTGGCAGATAGGAAGCAGAGAGTCGGGATTAATGGGTCCCTTTCAGAATGGCAGGTGGTGACTAGTGGGGTGCCGCAGGGCTCAGTGCTGGGACCCCAGCTATTTACAATATACATTCATGATTTAGATGAAGGAATTGAGTGTAATATCTCCAAGTTTGCAAATGATACGAAACTGGGTGGCGGTGTGAGCTGTGAGGACGACGCTAAGAGGCTGCAGGGTGACTTGGACAGGTTAGGTGACAGGTTACATGCAGGAAGAATGTTCCCGATGTTGGGGAAGCACGGAACCAGAGGACACAGTCTAAGGATAAGGGGTAAACCTATTAGGACTGAGATGAGGAGAAATTTCTTCACCCAGAGAGTTGCATGGCAGATGCAGTATAATGTGGATAAATGTGAGGTTATCCACTTTGGGGGCAAACACACATAGGCAGAATATTATCTGAATGGTGACAGATTAGGAAAATGAGAGGTGCAACGAGACCTGGGTGTCATGGTACATCAGTCATTGAAAGTTGGCATGCAGGTACAGCAGGTGGTGAAGAAGGCAAATGACATGTTGGCCTTCATAGCTAGGGGATTTGAATGTAGGAGCAAGGAGATCATACTGCAGTAGTACAGGGCCTTGGTGAGGCCTCACCTGGAATATTGTTTTCAGTTTTGATTTCCTAACCTGAGGAAGGACGTTTTTGCTATTGAGGGAGTGCAGCGAAGGTTCACCAGACTGATTCCCGGGATGGCAGGACTGACATATGAGGAGAGGCTGTATCGACTGGGCCTTTATTCACTGGAGTTCAGAAGGATGAGAGTGGATCTCATAGAATCATATAATATTCTGACAGGACTGGACAGGTTACATGCAGGAAGAATGTTCCCGATGTTGGGGAAGCATAGAACCAGAGGACACAGTCTAAGGATAAGGGGTAAGCCTATTAGGACTGAGATGAGGAGAAATTTCTTCACCCAGAGAGTTGTTAACCTGTGGAATTTCCTACCGCAGAGAGTTGTTGATGCCAGTCAATGGATATATTCAAGAGGGAGTTAAATATGGCCCTTACGGCTAAAGGGATCAAGGGGTATGGAGAGAAAGCAGGAAAGGGGCACTGAGGCGAATGATCTTATTGAATGGTGGTGCAGGCTCGAAGGGCAGAATGGCCTATTCTTGCACCTATTTTCTATGTTCTACGTTTCTAATATTAGTACAAGGCGGCACCGTGCTGCATGTTAGATCGAAGACAGTTCACATATATACACATAAAACGATATAGTCAGTAATATACAGCTGAGCAGTCACGCGAATATGCTGAGGTGTCGGTTTCTGCATCAACAGGCATTGGGAGGAGGAGATGGAGTCAAGTCTCGTCTGATATATACTGGGTCATCATCATCATAGGTAGTCCTTCGAACTCGAGGAAGACTTGCTTCCACTCCAAAAATTAGTTCTCCAGTGACTGCACAGTCCAATACTGGAATTACAGTCTCTGTCGCAGTTGAGGCAAATAGTCATTGAAGTAAAGAGTGGGCAGGGAGGCTGGTTTGCAACACGCTCCTTCTGCTGCCTGCGCTTGTTCTCCAGATGCACTCAGTGATGAGATTCGAGGTGCTCAGTACCCAACCGGCTGCTCTTCCTCCACTTAGGGCATTTGTGGGCCAGGAATTCCCAGGTGTCATTGGGGATGTTGCACTTTATCAAGGAGGCTTTGAGGATGTCCTTGAAACGTTTCCTCTGCCCACCTGGGGCTCGCCTGCCATGTAGAAGTTATGAATAGAGTGCTTGCTGTGGGAGTCTCATGTTGGCCATGCAGATGATGTGATCCACCCATTGAGTGTGGTCAGTGATTCAATGCTGGGCTGATCGAGAACACTGATGTTGGTGCATTTATCCTTCCACTGGATTTGATAGATCTGGCGGAGGTATTCCTCCAGCGCTTTGGTGTGTCTACTGTATATGGCCCACGTTTCTGAGCCATACAGGAGGACAGGTATCACTACAGCCCTGTAGACCATAAGCTTGGTGCCAGATTTGAGGTCCTGGTCTTCGAAAACTCTCTTCCTCAGGCGACGAAGGCTGCACTGGCCCACTGGAGGCGGTGTTGGATTTCATCGTCGATGTATGCCCTTGCTGATAGTAGGCTCCCAAGGTATGGAAAATGGTCCACATTGTCCAAGGTCGCACCTTGGATTTTGGTGACTGGAGGGCAGTTCTGTGTGGCGCCGTCAGGTTCGTAGAGGATCTTTGTCTTACGGATGTTTAATGTAAGGCCCATGCTTTGGTATGCCTCGGTGAAGGTGTTGACGATGGCTTGGCGTTCAGTCTCTGAATGTGTGCAGACTCAAGCATAGTCTGCTTATTGCAGTTCGATGACAGAGGATGTGACGACCTTGGATCTGGACTGCAGGTGACGAAGGTTGAAAGGTTCACATTGGTTCTATAGTTTAGTTCTATTCCAGCACGGAGCTTGTTGAACGTGAGAAGGAGCATTGCAGCGAGGAAGATCGAGACGAGCATTGGCACGATGATGCAGCACTGCTTGACCCTGTTACAGATGTGGATTGAGTCTGTGGTGGATCCGTTGTTCAGGATCACGGCTTGCATGCCGTCATGAAGCAGGCAGAGGATGGTGACAAATTTTTGGGGGCAGCCAAAATGGAGGAGGATGCTCCGTAGTCCCTCGCAGTTGAGAGTGTCAAATGCCTTTATGAGGTCAATGAAGGCAATGTACAAGGGTTGGTGCTATTCCCTGCACTTCTCCTGTAGTTGTTGTGTGGTGAAGGTTGTATCTGTTGTACCCTGAGTGGAAAAAATACGCTTTGCGACTGAGTAGCCTATACCGGGTATGAGAAAGATAAATGTGGATAACCAAATCAGTCGCCGTTTGGAAAGGCTATATGAGTTTTTGGCCATCAAATTCTAAGCAGTTGGAGGGCAATAAAACGCCCACTGAGTAGCCAGAATTTGGAGTGGGACCCAGTTACATCCCTCGGGCCAATACCAAGTAGCCCTGCCTGAAGCAGAATTATTTTAGAAATATGGCGCATTCTCCTAAAGCCCGCCACCTGTTTGGATATTTCACTATTTGGTCATTAATGAATTTTAGTGTGATTTATAATAAAATGATAGAATAGAATCATTGAATGGTTACATTAAGGAAGAAGCCCATTCGGCCCCTTGAGCCCCTGCCCACTCACATCCAGCTCCACTCCCCTGCCCTTTCCCATTAGCCCCGCAATTGTTATCCCTCAGTTATTTATCCAACTCCCTTTTGAAAGATAAGTTCGAGGCTGCCACCACAAAGCTCCCAGGCAGTGCATTCCAGATCCCAACTAATCACTCGCTGCATAAAAATGTTTTTTTTCACAACGCCTTTGGTTCTTTTGCCAATCACTTTAAATCTTTGTCCTCTGATTCGCGACCCTTCGGCAAATGGGAATAGTGCCTCTCTATCACCTCTGTCTAGACCCCTCATGATTTTGAACATGTCTATCAAATATCCTCTCAATCTTCACTTCTTGAAGGAGAACAACACGAGCTGCCCCAGTCTATCAATGTAATTGAATTCCCTCATTCCTGCAATAATTCTCGTAAATCATTTTTGTGCCTTCTCGAAGGCCTTCACGTCCTTCGTAAAGTGTGGTGCCGAGAATTGGACACGTTACTACAGTTGGGGCCGAACCAGTTTTATACATAGTTTCTACAATGTTGTACTCTCTACCTCTATTTATGAAGTTCAGGATCCTACAGAAACATAGAAACATAGAAAATTGGTGCAGGAGTAGGCGATTCGACCCTTCGAGCCTGCACCACCATTCAATAAGATCATGGCTGATTATTCACCTCAGTACTCCTTTCCTGGTTTTTCTCGATACCCATTAATCCCTTTAGCCATAAGGGCCATATTTAACTCCCTCTTCAATATATCCAGTGAACTGGGATCAACAACTCTCTCAGGTAGGGAATTCCACAGGTTAACAACTCACTGAGTGAGGAAGTTTTTCCTCATTTCACTCCCAAATGGCTTACCCCTTATCCTTAGACTATGTCCCCTGGTTCTGCACTTCCCCAACATCGGGAACATTCTTCCTGCATGTAACCTGTCCAGTCCTGTCAGAATTTTATATGTTTCTATGAGATCCCCTCTCATCCTTCTAAAATGCAGTGAATAAAAGCCCAGTCGATCCAGTCTCTTCTCATATGTCAGTCCAGCCATCCCGGGAATCAGTCTGGTGAACCTTCGCTGCACTCCCTCAAAAGCAAGAATGTCCTTCCTCAGATTAGGAGAACAAAACTGAACACAATATTCCAGGTGAGGCCTCACCAAGGCCCTGTACAACTGCAGTAAGACTTCCCTGCTCCTATACTCAAATCTCCTAGATATGAAGGCCAACATACCATTTGCCTTCTTCACCGCCTGCTGTACCTGCATGCCAACTTTCAATGACTGATGCACTATGACACCCAGTTCTCATTGCACCTCCCCTTTTCCTAATCTGCCGCCATTCAGATAATATTCTGCCTTCGTGTTTTTGCCCCCAAAGTGGATAACCTCACATTTATCCACATTAGACTACATCTGCCATGTATTTGCCCACTCACCCAACCTGTCCAAATCATCCTGCAGCCTCGTAGTGTCCTCCTCACAGCTTGCACCGCCACCCAGTTTAGTGTCATCTGCAAACTTGGCGATATTACATTCAATTCCTTCATCCAAATCTTAATGTATACTGTAAATAGCTGGGGTCCAGCACTGAGCCCTGTAGCACCCCACTAGTCACTGCCTGCCATGCTGAAAAGGACCCATTCTCTGCTTCCGGTCTGCCAACCAGTTCTCTATCCACGTCAGTACATTACCCCCAATACGATGTGCTTTAATTTTGCACACCAATCTCTTGTGTGGGACCTTTCAAAGCCTTTTCAAAGTCCAAATGCACCACTGCCACTGGTTCTCCCTTGTCCACTCTACTGGTTACATCCTCAAAACATTCCAGAAGATTTGTCAAGCATGATTTCCCTTTTATAAATCCATGCTGACTTGGACTGATCCTGTCACTGCTTTCCAAATGCGCTGCTATTTCATTTTTAATCATTGATTCCAAAATTTTCCCCACTACTGATGTCAGGCTAACGGTCTATAATTACCCGTTTTCTCTCTCCCTCATTTTTTTAAAAGTGGTTTTACATTAGCTCCCCTCCAGTCCATTGGAAGTGATCCAGAGTCGATAGACTGTTGGAAAATGATCACCAATGCATCCACTATTTCTAGGGCCACTTCCTAAGTACTCTGGGATGCAGACTTTCAGGCCCCGGGGATTTGTCGGGCTTCAGTCACATCAATTTCCCTAACAAAATTTCCCACCTAATAATGATGTCCTTCAGTTCCTCCTTCTCACTAGACCCTCAGTCCCCTTGTACTTCCGGGAGGTTTTTTGTGTCTTCCTTCGTGAAGACTGAACCAAAGTGTTTGTTCAACTGGTCTGCCATTTCTTTCTTCCCCATTATAATTTCACCTAAAACTGACTGCAAGGGACCTACGTTTGTCTTCATTAATCTTTTGCTCTTCACATATCTATAGAAGCTTTTGCAGTCAGTTTTTATGTACCCGGCAAGTTTCCACTCATACTCTATTTTCCCCCTCCTAATTAAACCATTTGTTCTCCTCTGCTGAATTCTAAATTTCTCCCAGTCCTCAGGTTTGCTGCTTTTTCTGGCCAATTTATATGCCAATTCCTTGGTTTTAACACTATCCTTAATTTCCCTTGTTAGCCACGGTTGAGCCACCTTCCCCGTTTTATTTTTACTCCAGACAGGGATGTACAATTGTTGAAGTTCATACATGTGATCTTTAAATGTTTGCCATTGCCTATCCACCGTCAACCCTTTATTTCTCATTTGCCAGTCTATTCCAGCTAATTCACTTCTCATACCATTGAAGTTACCTTTCCTTAAGTTGAGGACACTCGTCTCTGAATTAAATGTGTCACTCTCCATCTTAATAAAGATTTCTATCATATTGTGGTCACTCTTCACCAAGGGCCTCGCACAATAAGATTGCTAATTAGTCCTTTCTCATTACACATCACCCAGTCTAGGATGGCCACCCTCTCGTTGGTTCCTTGACATATTGGTCTAGAAAACCATCCCTAATACACTCCAGGAAATCCTCCTCCACCGTATTGCTACCAATTTGGTTAACCCAATCTATATGTAGATTAAAATCACCCATGATAACTGTTGTACCTTTATTGCATGCATCCCTAATGACTTGTTTGCTGCTGTCCCCAACCTCACTCCTAATGCTTGGTGGTCTGTATACAACTCCCACTAGCGTTTTCTGCCCTTTGGTATTCCGCAGCTCCACCCATACAGATTCCACATCATCCAAGCTATTCTCCTTCCTTACTTTTGCATTAATTTCCTTTTTAACCAACAACACTACCCCACCTCTTTTTCCTTTCTGTCTCTCCTTCCTGAATGTTGAATACTCCTGGATGTTGAGTTCCCAGCCTTGATCAACCTGGAGCCATGTCTCCGTGATGCCAATTGTATCATATTCATTCATTGTTGCTTTTGCAGTTAATTCATCCACCTTATTATGAATACTCCTCCCATTGAGGCACAGAGCCTTCAGTTTTGTATTTTTAACACACTTTGCCATTTTGGAATTTTTCTGTAATGTGGCCGTTATTGATTTTTGCCTTGGGTTTCTCTGCCCTCCACTTTTACTTTTCTTCTTTTTATCTTTTGCTTCTGCCTCCATTCTACTTCCCTCTGCCTCCCTTCACAGGTTCCCATCCCCCTATCATATTAGTTTAACCCCTCCCCAACAACACTAGCAAACACTCCCCCTTGGACATTGCTTCTGCTCCTGCCCAGGTGCAGACCGTCTGGTTTGTACTCGTCCAACCTCCCCCAGAACCAGTTCCAATGTCCCAGGAATTTGAATCCCTCCCCTCTGCAGCACTCCTCAAGCCACGTGTTTATCTTAGCTATCCTGACATTCCTACTCTGACTAGCCCGTTGCACTGGTAGCAATCCTGAGGTCCTACTTTTTAATTGAACTCTTAGCTCCCTAAATTCAGCTTGTCGGACCTCATCCCATTTTTTACCTATATCGTTGGTACCTATATGTACACGACAACTGGTTGTTCACCGTCCCCCTCCAAAATGTCCCGCAACCGCTCCAAGACATCCTTGACTCTTCCACCAGGGCACAACATTCCATTCTGGAGTCTCGATTGCGGCCACAGAAACGTCTATCTATTCCCCTTACAATAGAATCCCCTACCACTATAACCCCTGTGTAGCAGAGCCAACCATGGTGCCATGAACTTGGCTGTTGCTGCCCTGCCCTGACTCATCCCCCCAACAGTACCCAAACCGGTGTATCTGTTTTGGAGGGGGATGACCGCAGGCGATCTCTGTACTACCTTCCTTCCACTACTCTTCCTGTTGATCATCCATTCCCTATCTCTCTGTGTAACTTTTACCTGCCGGATGACCAACTCACTAAATGTGCTATTCATGGCTTCCTCAGCATTACGGATGCTCCAGAGTGAATCCACCCACAGCTCCAGTGCCACAATGCGGTCTGTCAGGAGCTGCAGCAGGATACACTTCCCACACATTTAGTCATCAGGATCAGTGGAATCGCCGCTGACTTCCCACATAGCACAGGAGGAGCATGACATGTTTCTGAGCTCTCCTGCCATGACTTCACCCTTAGATTAACTTAATTCGGCAACAACAATGATAAAGGTTACCTACTGATAAGGAAAAGAAAAAGAAAAACTACTCACCAATCACCAGCCGATCACTTACCCCCTTGGCTGTGAAATCACCTTTCGATTTCTTTCTACTTCTTTTTTTTGTTTCCTTGCATTTTAAACCGCTTTCTCAACCTGTTCTTCCACCTTCAACTATTTGTGCATACCCCCAGATCTCTCTGTTGATGCACCCGCTTTAGGATTTTACCAGTTAGTTTGTATTGCCTCTCATTATTTCTACCAAAATGTATCACCTCACACTTTTCTGCATTAAATTCCATCTGCCACGTGTCGGCCCATTTCACCAGCCAGTCTGTGTCTTCCTTATATCATTCACTCTCCTCATCACTATACTTCAAAGTTTTGAATCACCTGCAAATTTTCAAATAATCCCCTGGGGAACAACACAGTATACCTTCCTCCTGTCCGAAAATCAACCGTTCATTACTACTCTCTGTTTCCTGTCGCTTTGCCAATTTTGAATCCAGGCTGCCACTGACCCTTTTATTCTATGGGCTTCAAATTTGCTGGCAAGCCTATTATGTGGCACGTTGTGGAATGCCTTTTGGAAATCCAAGTACACTACATCGAACACATTACCCTCATCAACCCTTTCTGTTACCTCATCAAAAAACTCGATATACCATCAGTTTGATCCAGGAAAGAATTACGATTCTGAGAGCAGCAAATGCTGGGAATGGCAAGGGGTGTTGCTCGAGTGACGCGAAGAGCTGACAGTGTTGTATATGAAAGGTAGATTGCCCACTTCATGCTAATGGAACGCGACTTCCATAAACATTAGAAAGTCCTATCCCAACTTGTTTCAAAAGTTACATCACTAATTGGAACTGAGGGCGCTGATCCCAGTCAAGGCAGCGATTTCAGCCATTACAATTGGTCAGAGCTCCCTTGGAGTATTTTGGGAAACAACTCCGCTTCCCTCTCCGAATTGATATTCGCGGCCCCTCCTGAAGTGTGTATGTTGGGAAAGTTTGATGGGAGTTGTTTTAAGTGATTCTGTAAAAAAAGGAGATTTTTTGTGTGTTTTCATTTGCATGATTTCAAATAGGAAGGGCAAATATGTCTCATATATCGATTGATCAAACTGCATCATTATGGGAATTTCATTGATGACATAACAGTAATGATGTTTACTGTGCAGATCTGTCATTCTGAGCAACAGGAAACATCGAATCTGATGGGGTTTCTTTCCTTTTGTTTGTGCCTTTGTTCCGAAAAAAATGAAGGGGAAAAATAATATTTTATGAAGTGAACAACCTGGTTGTAAAGCGAATGCATGTGGACTGAGAACTGATGTAGTTGGCTGATTTAATCCATATATTTGTGGATCAAGGAAGGCAACTTTGAGTAGAAGGAGCCAAAATATGTCAACATTAAAACGGTGCCTCACTAGCTATGGGGTGAGTCGAACTCCCATTTTGTATACTTCAATTTGATGTCTCTAGCTGGATTCATTTCCACTGTAACAACACGTCTCAGTTTTGGCTTGTCTTTAGTGCTGACTAGAGCTCTGAACTCTGGCATGACATTGAATTACATAGAATACACAGTGCAGACATAGACCATTTGGCACAACCAGTGCAAGCTGGCATTTATGGTCCACATGAGCCACCTTTCACCAGCGTAACCCTCTACACATTTCTTCCTCATATGATTATCTAGCTTGTCCGGTAATGCATATATACTCTTCGCCTCAACTGCTCCTTGTGACAGTGAGTTTCTCATTCTCACCACTCTCTGGGTAAAGACATTTCTTCGGAAGTCCCTATTTGATTTCTTGGTGACTAACTTATATTTATGGCTTCTAGTTTCTACCTTGCTCACAAGTGAAAACACTCTCCCTGTGTCTACTCTGTCAAAACTTGTCATAGTTTCAAAGACCTCTAATCGGTACCTCTCAGGCTTCTCCTTTCAAGAGGAAACAGACCCTTTTCTGTCTGTATAACCTGCAATTATGGTATCAACATTATATCTTTCCACACTCTGCAGTGCCTTTATATATAGCTTATAATATGACGACCAAAACTGTACACATTATTCAAGGTTTAGTCTAATCAATATTCAATATACGTTTAGCATATCCTCTGCACTTGTTAATTCTATTCCTCTAGAAATAAATCCGAGTGCTTGGTTTGCTTTTGTTATGGCCTCAATAACATGCGGCAGAACTTTTAGTAATTTTTGTATTTTGTACATTCAGATCCCTTTTCTCCTCTAACCCAATCTGATGATTATTTTCCAAGTCATATGTGACCACCTAATATTTATTACCAAACGGTAATACCTCACACATATCTATGTTAAAATTCATTTGTCAATTATTTGCCAAACCTGCAAGTGTGTTAATGCCCTCTTGTAATCTGTTAAATTTGCCCTGTATAGTGACTATCCACTCCACACAATTTGGCTTTGTCAGGCAATTTAGAAATTGTGTTTTGGATTCCAAAGTCTAAATCGTTAATATAAATTGTGAAAAAAAGTTGTAAATTGGCAACTTGGGAACAACATGGCAGGTCAGGAAGGTCCTAATCACAGAAAGAATAAAATGCCCTGGGAATAATTTACAGAATTAACACGTTTAGGGCAAAAGTTGGCTGTTTCAACAGATAACGACATGTGTTACTGACGAGAGTAGGAATTGAGGGATATGAAAAGGACACCAATGTTGGGTTGAGATCAGTTAAAACAACATATATGTTTGTCAAATTGATTTAATTTCACATCATCAAAATTCTTATGTTTATCCACATCTGACATCGCCTGTCTTACACTATCGGCAAAAGTTAATAATATCCCAAGCGTTTTGATCTGTTACAATATGACATCGAATATGGGAAACAGATGGCAGCTTCCATTTCCTTTGGATATTATTGTATGTAGATGTCAACTGAACAACTTCTGCACTCTTCCGATGGATGTAGTTCAATTTTAGTTCTGTGGATCATTTTACTTATTTGATTAAGTTGGTAATGTCTGCCAGGGGACGCTTAATCACAATCTTCAATTCCTCTCTGAATTTGCTCTGCGACACTGCATATATAAACGTGTTTGTGCAAGTACTCAAACATATCAACATGTACCCGAATTTTTCCGCAATGGTGAAAGAATCATTGTAATTTGATTCCATAAATTGAGTATCTGTAAATAGCACACATATGAAAACTATGAAATTTACGAACCATAATAGTATAAAATTACTTGAGATAGCAAGCAGTAAAATGATGGATTTCCTTCGGTTCTCCATCTCTGGATCATTGCGATTCCCACCATTGTTGTTTCCTCGGAGACCACTCCTCACTCTATTGGCCAGTACAATGTGCCTGATGGTCAGGGCGTTGAGCAGCACGATCAACACAAATGGCGCAAATGGGGATAATATGGTTTCCAACCACAAAAATGCTATCCATATGGCTGATGTGTAGCAGCTTGTTTTTAAATAGCAGGACCATGGTATATTGTCAATTATTTCCCGAGGTTCATATGCAAAGTACAGAGGTATATTTTCAAAGAAACTTATGAAACACACCACTGCTATCACCACAGCTGCAGTTTTCTCTCTGCAATATTTTGCTCGCAATGTTTGGTAAGAAATAGCGACAAATCGATCAAATGTGAAAGCCACAGTTAGCCAGACAGAGCAATCAATGGATGCATAAAGCAGGGCAAGATTGAGACTACAAATAGGAGTATAGTTTAGGAATGAATATGGAAAATAAGCATCGTTAATTTCATACAGAATTACATTAAATATCAGGACCATTAGATCAGCCGCTGCCATGGCCACCAGGTAACGGGTGATGCATTGGGAGAGCCCGCACTTTCCACGGGAGAGAATGATAATTGTCAGCAAATTAGCTGCAAAAAAGCGAAAATTTAATTATTAACTCTCTTGATTCTGTCAGGGTGATCAGTCGACAGTTCATTGTATGAAATTCATGGAAAGTTATCTTATCACTCAAATCTCTCTCTCTCACTTCTCTATTTCTCCCAATCTACGGGATTAGCCTAGTAATTCTCAGCAGGTAAATATATTTGTGGATATCTGCCGTTAGCTTATTCTGCGTTAATTCACAAGAGAAAAAACGCTGCAGTGACTGACATGGTTGGTTATTTAACTTTACACCTGAGCAAAAATGGGCTTTTCTGACTGGTGGCCGCAATTGAATCTGCGCAATTTTAATTTCCAGTCACTTCAACATAATGGAATGTCCGGCTAGGTGAAAAAAGCCAAAAGAGCGGCCGATTTGCTTATTCCTGTCCTTCCATACACATCATGGGATAGCTTCCCAACTCTCCTTCCTGGAGTAAACCGGCGTTGCGGAACCAGTCACCGATAATAGTGTGCGGCCGAACTCCCCTTACCAGTTTTAAGACAAACGTCAATTTGAAAAGGTAGACTAAAATCTGTCTTTTCAAATATCCACAGGTATGACACATTACAGGTTTCTGTGTGACAACACGATTCTTACCACAACATTCTATTGTTTAGTCTTGTGGAAGCAGGTGAAATTTTTTTCCGTTGCTTTTCCTCCACTAGTGACCAGGAAAGGAAGATTTCTCAGTGATACAAATTGTTTCATGTGCACAATATAATGACATACATTTCATTTTGGCTTTGCCTCAACTATTTACCGCCAGAATCGTATAAATAAAAGCCGCCGGGAAATTGCCGAGAAATATATGGGGTCTGAGGATGGCAGAGGGCATTTTATGTTTTATCAGTTATTATAAGAAATGTGGACGCTGGTTCGCCTCAGGTGCACACATTTAAAGAGAATTAGAAATGTAATTTATTAATAATGTGCAATAGCTATTTATATGAACCGGGGCTGTTAGAAGAATGACTGTGCTTCGCAAACAGGACCAGGATTGCCTTGGGTGGTAATTCCCTGGCCGCCCATTATCTGCCCACTCGATGTCCAGTTTCTTCGACTAATGGAGCTGAATATCGGAGGTGTGTATAACAGTGCCATTCCGCCCAAGTCTGTCAGCCCCAGATAGATGCTGCTACATGGGTAGCTCTCCTTAAATAATTTCTCAACAAATATTCTAAATCTATTTCAAAATATGTATTTCAATCCAAGTAAAATTATTGTCAAAAGGAAACCACTGTGCATGCAGGAAATCGGAAGTAAAAGCAGAAAATGCTGGAAAAACTCAACAGGTTAGGCAGCTTCTGTGGAGAGAGAAACAAAATTAAAATGTCATGTCCTTGCCTTTTCGATAAAAGAACGATTGTCCCCAAGTTGACGACATAAAAACGGTACTTCAGCATCAAGCCTGAACCAAATAATGTAAAAAGCAATAGGTTGTGTCTCAAATCCAAATCTCTGTCAAGAGTGGAACCATAAACTTTGGGAACTTTTGATTGTACAGACATAGCAGTTGTGACTGTACGGACATCCTATATAGTGACAATGTCCCAGTTTGTCTATCATCTGTCTGTGTTTGATGTGTGATGGGGTATTTCTCTTTCCTCCAGTTTTCGTAAACAAGAAACATTAAAAAAAACACACACAACAGATGGATTAAAGTCTTTTATTGATTTGAAATATTTATCTCTTGGTTTATCGAATGGCCCGATAGGACCAGCAAAGAGGGAACTTTTCACCTTCAGCCCATAATGTGAAGAACGGGCGACCTGACCTGCCCATTGTAAACCCCGTCTGTCTTTCATCCCATTGTTGAAGGTGGAAATGACTCCAGCATCAGCGGTCTAGTGTCTGCAGTAACATTATTGAATGCAATTACTGGGGAGGGATCGGCCGATCTCCTGTGGTACATTCAACTCTTCATACAGTCTCTCCCGTATTACAAAGATCGTCTGTCGAAGCTGTGGTGGGACATCCGGAGAAGACCAGTGGAAATTTAATTGTGGTCACTCTACTTCAGCCATGCTCAGCAAACTTGGGATAGATTGTAGTCTTTGCTACCTAGGCATTAAACATCGGCCGACATTCGTGGGGTAGAAATAGGTTTTGGACAACAACACTGAACAGGAGGTTGCGCATCGGCTGTAATATACCTCGCTTGATATTCAATAGAAGTCAATGGAACTGAGCATCAGTCGGGTAGCGCAGTTCTATCCCTGTATATAGAAAGGAAAATATGGGACCTATGACCGCAGGTGTTGACAAAACCCGCCCGAATGTCTTGCAATAATAGTAATAGAGGAAATCCGCAAGTTTGGAGGAAGCCTATCCTCCGCGGAGGAATTGGCTTTTTGTGCTTGACTCAGGCAAAACAGAAAACCCCCGATATAAAGGCTAAAATATGTCCCATGGTTATCGGATAAATCACCACTTGGTTTAGAAGTAAAACAGTGCAGCAGTAGCTGGACACACTTTAGTAGCACTGGTCTCATTTTGCTTTGTGACCTCAGAACACTAAAAACATGATATATCGTACAGTTACAGTATCGAGCACATCAGGTTGCTCCATTAGCTCTATTACCCAGTAGTTGCCAGCGTTCAATGAACTTGCCTGGCATCAACACAAATACCCACTGATTTCCAATGCCAGTAACAGTGAGAAAACGCATTGCTCCAGTCCCAACTCGGAAAATTATTGACCTTGGGCGTGAAATTGATCTTGGGCAGTGGTGTAAATCTAGTGATAGCGAATTGGCGTCCCATTTTACCCAAATTACATTTTCATTGACTCGTCCGCACCACTCTGTGCCCTAGCAAAGTGAGTCAAAATGACGAGGTGGTGAAGACCAACATTTACACTCTCGACTTTAGTTATAGTTATCGTATAAATACACCGAAAATCGCAAGTTGCTCTAAAAATGGGTTCTGCACACAAGAAATTGCTGATGAGGTGCTGCTCTCAGCCTTGTTTACAAGCTGCTGCATCGAGAAGGGTGCCCGGAGCTACTCCCTGTTGGAAAAGGGGGAAATAAGTCGGCTCCGGTGCTAATCTGTCAAATGGTTAGGCCTGCAGGCGGAATGCAGACGCACGGAGGCTACAATATAGTAACAGCAGGCCAGCGTGTTCTTGTGGGCCCGGGACAATCTCTTGTTTCTCCCGCAGTCACAAAATAGAACAGAGAAATTTAGTTGCCTGTTCCTGAGCAGCGCCAGGAATCCCTTTAAGGATTGCTGGTTTGACGACGCGATCTGATAATAATACTTGTTCCGGACACAGAACGACAAGACTGAGTATCAGGACCGAGGCATTTCCAATAAACTACTGAAATTATATCGGCAAAGTAAACTGTGCTTCCTCTCAGATTGTTACATTAACAATATCACAGAAACTTGGAGATATTTTGAGTTATTTGTTTGATGCCATCAGTCATTCTCTGCAAATCAAATATATCGCAACAGAGATAATATCATTACACCGACAGCAGCAACATTGACACAGTGAAACACTGTTAAAGATGAGCATTAACTGATTATAAGCGGCTTACCAGGAAGACCAACTATTGCAAGAATCGGATAGTAAATGTTTTCTATCTGTATGATTACTGGCTGTCCCATAGTCGGAGAGAAGTGGCGTTGCCTGTAACTGTTATGAAGAGACAAATTTTTGCTTTCAAACTAAGCTCTTATTTATACCTGAGACAAACCTCCAGTGACGCATGAGCATTACACAATCATTCTCATTAGCTCCTGCCATTTTAAAAAACAGATTAGGTCCAATCATATTTACTGCTACTGATCCAAGATATTTTGGTAATTATATTATCCTTTGATAGATTCAGGACTTCAGCATATGATTGTTATCATACGTTCCAAGCAAAATATTTCGACATCTCCATTACTGCAATCATGATACAAGACTTCTGAAGCAGAGGATATTGATTTATAGATTCATGTGAGGCATTTGATGGAAAATATTTGTGATGGGTTAGCTCTCTCTAGATCTTAGTTATGTAAAGAATTTACCCTATCATTTATAATTGATGACATATATAATTTATATTAAGATAAGAATGCTACATGTGAGATTGAAGAACATACAGATACACACAGAACATCATATACTCAGTTGTATACATATGAGCAGCCCCACAGATATACAGAAATGTTAGATTTTTGGACGTATTAACAGACCTTGTGCAGAGTTAAAAGAGAGATTAACAGTTAGTTGGGCAGGATGAGCATTCGAATGTAATTTGAATAAACCCTCTAAAACACTTTGCCAAACGCGTTGTAAAAGTTCATTGGTAATTGTTCTAATGCCAACAGTGACGGTATCTGTGCATACATGTTAGTCTGTGTAAAAATAAATCATCATATCATTTTTATGGAGTTGTATCAGTCTTTGTCTATACCTTTGCTTGGCAATTCATGAAACAGAACTCTAACTAGTCGTGTTTTGAAGAGGCCAGTCTATTTGAAATGTTAATCCATAACCGCTGGATTTAATGTCTCTGATTGGGAAATGATTAAACAATTTTTTATTGAAAGGAGACAATATATAAAACATTAAAGCACAAAAATCTAGACTGCCGCTCCAGGACAGTGCTGAGGGAGTTCTCCACTATCGGAGCTGCCGTCTATGGTATCGGACGTTAAACTATTAGATTTTTGCCCTTTCAGTTGGGCCTAAAATATACCATGCCACTATTTCGAGGAATAGCAGGGGAGTTCTCCCCGCTGTCCTGGCCAATATTCATCCCTCAATCATCATCACTTAAAAAAAATGCTTTGATCATGACCACATTGCCGATTGTGGGAGCTTGCTCTGTGCATGTTGGCTGCCGCGTTCCTTACTTTACAACAGTAGTTGTACTTCATTGGCTGTAAGTTTATTTTTTACATGCGGTGGTCGTATTAGCCGATATGTCAATGCAAGACTTTCTTTTTTATTCACTGCACACACATTTCAGAATTTCATGTCTTTAGTTATGATTGGTGATGTGAAACGCTGGACACAAGCGACAGATCAAGTAATATTTGGGCGTGAGCAGAAGCGGAAATTACATCTCTTCTGGGCTCTATTTTAACTCTAAGGTGGAAGAGTGAGTGACGTGCGTGGTTAGGAAAAGCAGTGGGCAAGCTCCGCCGATTTCAACGGCCGGAAATAATGAGTGTATGCCCTGCTGTGTTACCTCCCGGAAATTGCCGGCAACTCGGTGGCAAGCTGCTGCCGGGCCAGAAAAATCACGTGGCAAGAGACTGCAGCACGGGACCATCAAGGAAGCGCTTCCTTGCACAAGGCAAGTGGATGGATGGAAAAAGTGGTCAGGGAAGGGAGGAGCTCAAGGTCGGGGAAATCCAAGGATTCCTTGTGCGACTCAGAGGAGAATTCCTGCTCCTACTGATCTACAGGTAAGAGCAACTGTCAGGTCCCTGGATAGCTTGTGGGTCCGTTCATCACAATCTCCTCTAGCAAAGAGACCTGTTGCATGTTGCATAAAGCTGCAAACACGGCAGTGCTTCCAAAAGAGGTTCCTAGATGATGCCACAAGAATTCAGGGTTAGTAGACTAATGTCACGAAGCCAGAGTAGAAGGCGGAGCTTGGGGGACAATCCTGGGATCGTGGTCGTGCAGAGAGGTGACAATAGTGGATTAGGAATAACTTCACCTGAATAATTTCCAACCCCGAGACATTAACAGTCCTAACATTATAGTGGCCTCCATGACAACAGTTTGATCTGAATCACATTCTCACCAGTGACCCTTTAGCACCAGCACTATGTCGGAAGCCCACGGTATTTCTCCCTTACATTGGACCAATCTCACTAATCAGTCACAACAAATCATTTCAGTGGTAAATGTTGGCATTCACTTCCGTCTTTCTATGGTTCACAACAACACATTGCGAATAAGAGACAGTTGATGGTAGAGTGTACGGAACAAATTTATTGATGTACAGCACAGTGATCGTCCTAACTGTATACAGAGAGAGCAACTTTTTTGGTTTCTGTATCTTTCGAGCTCTCTGAAGAACTACTGAAAACCTGCTCCTTTACACACCATATTTTGCCTACGTCACATGTGCATGTCATAGATAAGACCTCATAATGTTTCTATTCTCAAATCCTTTAAAGACAATCTCTTCATTTAAACAGTTGTAATTGTTTACTCAAAAGCTATTTCCTTCCAGCAAGACTTCCTGAAACTGCTCTTAATCTCGCTGAGAAACAGGCTTTATTAACGGATATCTTTCAATATAGAGTTGATGGATAACTTTGCCTATGTTTATTACCCTAACTCCTAAAGTTATACTTAGTCATTCATGGTGACGTCATTACTGTCACTTGTTTCCTTACATAAACAATATACGTATTGGAAGACAAACTGCATTCCTCACACGATATTTCAAAGCCATCTTATTTATCTTGGAAGAACTGTTGCTACAATATGCAAAGAAGTTCGACTATTAACCCTCAACTCCCCAAGATCTCCAACATACAGCTCTCCAGATGGCCAACATATCCACCACTTATTATTTCGGATAATGCATGCTCATATAGTGAGGTTGACTGTGCATTCTGTATAATGCCAGTCCATGATGCTGAATTATATGTTAAACTGTCACCCATCTTCATAATTTCCAGAGGTTGATGCCCCATTTTCAACTCTAATTGTTTGATTATACAAAATTAGTAATTTACTGTTTGGATTTTTAAATGACAGAATTAATCCAAGATAATTGTTACCATTACTACTGATCAACCTTAATCTCCAACAGCACCTGGCGACGACTCATGGGCATATTTAAGGTTTTAATATTATTAGTATCATATACCTTTCTCATTAGGTTAATATTGCACGTCATGATACTGACAAATAAAATTATAACATTGCACAGAACATTACACTGTACCGTAATATTAAGAAATCAGGGATTAAAAGATTCTGCAGTTCCCCTTTTAACAGTATCCATCTTGTAAATATTCTTGCTAAGTATTATTTCCCACTACCTTGCCGTCATCTCAATTTCATTGTCAACTCAAACGAATTCAACCCTGAATTTCACAAATTCAAAGTCTATGTTCCTCTTAACATTAATTTCCATTCCTCTGACAGGTACCAACTATTTCATGTCGCACTGTTGTCAAGTAACTGAGTATGTATGAGACTCATTCTTCAGTGCATTTCTAACATACATTACCACATGCTAGTTGCTTCATGTGCAACATATAAAATTTACACATAGACTGGTATTCCGAAATCAGACCTCTCTCTTAGGCAGTCCCCCGGAGTGGAGGATGACTTGCTTCCATACTAAAATGAATGCAGTCTCTGTCACAGGTGGGGCAGACAGTGGTTGGAGGGATGGGTGGATGGGGTGCTTGATTTATTGTACACTCATTCCGCTGCTTGTACTTGGCTTCCGTGTGCTCCCAGCGAAGGGACTCGAAGTGTTCAGTGTCTTCTCGGATGCTCCTCCTCCACTTTGTGCAGTCTTGGGCCAGCGATTCCCAAGAGTGTGGCGATGTTACATTTTTTCAAGGAGGTTTTGAGGGTGTCCTTGAAGCGTTTTCTCTACCCTCCTGGGACTCACCTGCAGTGACATAGCTCGGAATAGCGTGCTTGTATCAGAAGTCTAGTATCGGGCATGCGGACAATGTGGCCCGCCCACCGGAGCTAGTCAAGCGTGGTCAATGCCTTGATGCTGGGGATAGAAAAAAAACATAGAAACAAAACATAGAAACATGGAAAATAGGTCCAGGAGCAGGCCATTCAGCCCTTCTAGCCTGCACCGCCATTCAATGAGTTAATGGCTGAACATGAAACTTCAGTACCCCCTTCCTGCTTTCTCGCCATAACCCTTGATCCCCCGAGTAGTAAGGACTTCATCTAACTCCCTTTTGATAGAAACATAGAAAATGTTGGCCTAAGAGATAACACTGACGTTTTTGCACCTATCCTGCCAATTAATTTGCAGTAATTGGTAGAGGCCGCGTTGGTGGTAATTCCCCAGTGATTTGAGGTGCCTACTTTACATAGTCCATGTCTCTAAAGCATATAGGAGGGCGGATATCATGACTGCTCTGAAGACCATGAGCTTGGTGTCAGGTTTGAGGTCCTGATCTTTGAACACTCTTTTCCTCAGGTGGTCAAAGGCTGCACTGGCAAATTGAAGGTGGTGTTGGACATCGTCATCGAAGTCTGCCCTTGTTGGTCGTAGGCTCCCACGTTATGGGAAGTGGTACACAATTTCCAAGGTCTCATCATGGATCTTTATAACCAGGGAGCAGTACAGTGTGGCGGGTATAGATTGGTAGAGGACCTTTGTCTTACTGATATTTAATGCGAGGGCCAGCCTCTCGTACGCTTTAGTGAAGTTGTTACCGATGATTTGAGTTTTGGACTCCGAGTGTGCACAAACGCAAGAGTCATCTGCATATTGTACTTCAATGATAGAGGTTGTAGCAATCTTGGTTCTGGACTGGAGGCACTGGAGGGTGAACAATTTCCCACTTGTCCTGTAGATTAACTCCACTCTAGCGGGCTGCTTGTTAAGGCTGCAGTGAAGCATTGCAGTGAGGAAGAACGTTGGTGTGGAAAGTGGGGACAAGAACAGAGTAAGTTTGGAAAAAGTAGATAACAAGGTGAGAAAGCCGGTGACAATTGTCAAGGTATTACACTAGCAGCCTCTGAAATTGATATTATATTAGCTAACAGGTTTCAGACAGTGTCCAGTAAAGCAGCTGTCTATAAAAATGAATAATCTTGCAATCTTCCACAACCCTGTGACAGAAGTTAAAATGGCTCCAGGGTCCATTCCCAATTGCAGACCCATCCCGGTCTGGTAATCGGCTTGGGACACACACCGTCCAAGAATTTGGGGCACCTAAAGTCTGCTTCAAAGGCAGGAGTGCCACCGACTGGGCCAAGATGGCCCTCTAGAGTGGGATTGGTGCCAGTATGGGCCACGTGGTTGCTGTGGTCAAAACCAGGTAGTGACTCTCTCCCTGAATCAAAGGAATCAGGGGGACATACACATGAATTTTGGAGCTGGGAACTGAGTTTGAGCTGTTAGTGAGCCACAGCCCCCTCTGAATATTAAAACACTGAAAATAACTTAAATAACGAGACAGAACCATTGAGTAGTTTCATTGGTGGACAGTAGTCAGTTCCTTAGTAATTTTTTTTAGCTGCACAAATTTCTATACCGTGCCGACTGGTGCCTGTACGCCTGAGAAAAGCTCAATTAGAACGTCCTCCTCGAACAGACACAATCGGCGCAAACTCGTGAGGCTCATTAATTCCACTTGGGGGCGGGGCTAGTTTTGTGGGCGCAGCCGGCTTCGAGCAAAATGACTTTTAAAGCAGCTTGGACGCTCAGTGCTTGATATAAACTCATGCTTGAGTTTCCACAAGCTGTTGTGGTTCGGCTAATTTCACCCTTATTGCACTGATAAAACCAGCAGAAACTCTACTCTATAAATGTAACGTATTGACTCATTTAGTTAATAAGCAACTTCAGACATAACCCCTGGCTTTATAATGAAAAGAATTATTTTTTATATAGCAGAAAGATACCGCATTGGATTTTTAACAACAATAAGAAGTCCCACAATGGGTTCCCTTATCTGAAAACAAAGGCCTATCTCAGAGTAATCCCTTAATGATAGTTCCACATCTACTTCTGGTTGGCTCAGTCATTGTGAGGCCCTTAAATTATCTCGGTGCCCCTGGGTTATGGTGTAGCATCTGGTCTGGAGCCATGTTATGGAGATCTTCGGCTGGTCTGGAGCCAGTATATGGAGATTTTCAGCATGTCTGGAGCCAGGTTATGGAGATCTTTGGCTGGTCTGGGGCCAGCTTCTGCAAGTTCCAATGATGAGCTTTTTCTCATTTGTAACAGCTACGAGGTGTAACTCAGCGAACCCTTGTTGCTTCAGCCCATCCGGAGCCAATTTTGCCGATTGATATAAATTTTTTGTATATATTATGTATTTTTGTACTGCTAGCCCCTGGGTGTGTGTGAACAGTGCAGTGTGAATCCGGGATCCCGTTACTCCGGTTTGCTGACGGTGACCAGCACTGCTGGAATGTGTAACATGGATCCCGGATTCACAAAGAGCAGCAGGGCCTCACCTGGGGGAATGGCCAGGAGTGAAGAGTTCCACATTGGAGAGCTGGTGTGAGCGGCCAGGAGCTCTCGTTGGGACCTCTTCACCCTGCACAGTAGCACACGTCCCAGTCCCTGATCACAACCCAAGAGCTCAGTGCAAGGAACACTTACAATTCACCAGCCCAATACTCTCAACCCTACCATTTATTGCCAAGCCCCTTTCCCAGTGCTGGTTCCTGCTGTGTCTCGAGGTTACTGTGTGAGATGGGCAATATTCAACTTGTAGTGGATACTTTGGCTCTGATTTGGTGATTAGAAGATTCCCACGGGGAAATGCTTCCAATCCACGACTAAAATGCTCAGGTACCAGGTGATCCAGGAGGTACGGAGATTCGCAGTCCTGGGGATTTCCGATTATGTGCGGGAAAATGGACACGTATCTCCGGGCGCAAGCTGTTCACAAGCTCCCGTAGGATCACATGGGCCAGCCCAAACCATAAAGGAAGGGAAGCCCCATTGATGCTTAGGGGATCCTGCATATATGGAATTCCTATCGGTATGGACTGGAATACTCCAAAAAATACAGCTAGATTTCAAATTTCTAAAAAAGTTACATATATAAAATTAATTACAATGGCAGTAAATTAAATATTGAAGGAAAATATTATTTTTTGAGAAATAAATTGTACATGTTTTAAAGAGGCTAAAATAAACTTACCTTATTGCACAGAGTTTTAACGTATAAATGAATGCTAATGTAAAAACATACTTTTATAAACTCTTACGATGGTAAAAGAAGGCCATACATCTGCTTTTACCAGACATAGGAATTGCACGGGCATTCACTGTGCCTTTCTACCAAGGATGCATTGGGTCTTTGAAGAAAATTCTTGTGAGATCGCAAATTCTAAGTTTTCACACATGCACTTCTTATGCGCACACTCAGAACTTGCTTGGCCCTTGAGGGCACGTGCACATCTTGTGTGCACCAATAGGGGAACGCAAATTATGGCCCATTCTCTTCGTACTCTGAGAAATCAGTTTAGAAACCTACGGTTCGAAATGCAATAGTTCAAGAGGAGCAGAATTTTTACCATCATTGCAGATTCCAGGATTGAAATAAGGAACGAGTTTCTCCGTGAATGTGTCAGTGAAAGTGTAGAGATTGGACATACCATCAGCATTGTAAAAGGACACTTGTCCTCCCTCATAGTCCAGGTAAACTCCGATGATCCTTGGGTTCACACTCCGTGTCAATGGGACAAATGGGCCTTCGATAGCTTTGTATTAATTCACAATTTACAGACGCATAATCCAGTATCCATGTTCAGGCCCCAGATTTAATTGCCCTTTCCTATTGGATAATACTCTCGCCAGATCCAAAATGCATTTAGTCTTGTGCCTGAACTCCACCTCCCAGTACTGTTTCCCTGATGTGAATCTCTGTGACCGCAGCACACTGACAGCATTGAATATCTCCAGGAAATCAGGAAGCAGTAACTCTCTGTCACCAAGTCTCATACTGGTCCGGTCCTCAGACAGGATCGGCTCACGATGCGCTGTGTTTGGGTCCAGGGACATTGAGGCTGGATCTGGGGAAATAAAAATTACATCATGTTAAAAAGTTTAGACAGAGAAAGGTGGAAGGACAAAAAGAGGAAGGCTAATATATTACGTTCGTTTTACTGGACTCGACAACCATTCCATAATTTCTTATTAGTAACTGGTTTGGACTGGGTACAGTGTACAGTTAGATATTACAGGGTCCCAGTCTGATCACTATGAGTCCTGGGTCAGAGAGGAACACAATCAGGCAGGGTTCCCAGACTGATCACGGTTCAGTGAGTCCTATTGGAAAGTCCGAGTGGTTGTATGTCAGATAGAAGATTTTCTGATGCCCTCATTCTTGAATCGCTCAATTTAAGGTCCCGCATAAAGAACAGCCCCTTAAGTGAGGTCCCAGAGCCTACTGCCTCAGTGACCTGAAACCAGCAACAGGCAGTATCTTCATGAGCGGCGGAATATAGCAGAACACGACAGAACATGAACACAAAGCTAAGAAGTTTCTTACCTGGAGAGATGATCAGTTTCATTTCTGGCACACTGACTAGAGTAGCAAGCCTGGAAATACTGTAGTTCAGACTAGCAGACACAAGTATCTCCTCATCTTCAGCTCTCTTTGCACCTGCAGCTTTCCCCAACTTTGTCTCAACCATTTCAGTTCCTGCAGGACAGACAATTAGAAACAGATTAATAAATGCACGGTGCTGTTTAGATTGTCCTGTTTAATGATGTATAATCAGTGGTTTCAGTAAAATGTGAAGGGATCTGGGTGGAGTTTTCACTGACGGACCCCAGTACTGTGATACCATGTCAGTTGCCCCCGAAATACACTCGACAGGGTTTCTTCTGCTGCTGAAGACTGTGAAGGTTCACTGATCAATTCCTGTTATTTCCGGTCGGTATTTACCCAGTAACTCAGAGCTTGTCACTGGTCTGTGCAGCCCTGAGCTGGGCACAGTGATGTTACACCTAACCTCAGCATCCCCTCGATAGGGAAACAACAGCCAAGTACCGGATCCTGGATACTTCCATGCAGCTCTGGGGCAATATGCACCTGTGTACAAATCGGATGAGAACAGGATTAGGCTCATTGTGATGCCCATACCGTCAAATAGCTTCCTATTTATCACTGTTTGAGCAGAACATTCGTTTCACCCATGGGACAGTACCCCAACACGTCAATGCTCTCAGCACTGGCACACATGAGATTGTATCCTCTCATGTCACCACTGTCAGGGCTGGCACCAGTGTGACTGAACCTCAACATGTCACTGCTGTCAGGGTTCGCACCCATGGGACTCAAGCCCAACATGTCACTGCTCTCAGGGCCAGCACCCATGGGACTGAAAACCAAAATTTCATGGCTCTCAGGACCAGCACCCATGGAAATCTACACCAGCCTGACACTAAGTTAAGAAAAGGAGAGAGTAGGGAGAAAACTGAGAGGCGACAAACTTGAAACTCAATTTAAAAAAGGCTTCTTGAACCTGCAGGAGATATTCAGATGGAGAGTCGTTTGATGATATATTGCTAGATGCTGGAATGCATTGTCTGGCTTGTAATAACAGTGTGAGGATCAGTATGGTGGGCCAAGGACAATATCTGCATTCCACCTTCACTCAGGCTCTCAGAACGAGGTTCCAGGAAATGCAGGAGACCTTTCGGTGGCAATGGTATGTAAGCCTCTTAACATCTGTAAACACAGCTCTGAGTTATACTGCCGTGGATCATTTTCTATACCTCGGGATCCTACTGTCAACAAGGGCCGACATCGATGATGAAGTCCAACATCGCCTTCAGTGTGCTAGTGCAGCTTTCGGTCACCTGAGGAAGAGAGTGTTTGAAGTTCAGGACTTCAAACCCGGCACGACGCTCATGGTCTACAGAGCAGTAGTGATACTCGCCCTGCTATATGCTTCAGAGACATGGACTATGTAGAATAGGCACCTCCAAACACTGGACAATTATCACCAAGGTCCTGCAAATTCATTGGCAGGTTAGGGGCATCAAAGTCAGCGTTCTCGCTCAGGCCAACATCCCCAGCATTGAAGCATTGACCACACTTCATCAGCTCTGATGGATGGGCCACATTGTCCGCATGCCGAATATGAAACTCCGAAAACAAGTGCTCTACTTGGAGCTACGCCATGGGAAGCGAGCCCCAGCTGGGCAGAGAAAATGCTTCAAGAATACTCTAAATGACTCCTTGAAAAAGTGCAACATCCCCACCAACACCTGGCTGAAGACGGCTCAAATTGGAGAAGCATCTGAGAAGATGCCGAACACCTCAAGTCTCTTCGCCTGATAGCAGCGGAAGCCAAACGCAAACAGCAGAAGGAGCGCACAACAACTCAAGCACCCCATCGACCTGTCCCTTCAACCAACGTGTTCCCCTGCTGTGACAGCGACTGTAGGTCCCGTATTGGACTCTTCAGTCATCTGAGAATCATTTTAGTGTGGAAGCAAGTTATCCTGGATTCCGAGGGACTGCCTAAGAGAAGAGGATACTGCCAAATACACATCACAGTCAAACTGGGTGAAGACAAGACCTGTGCACCTGTATTCAAAGATATTGTTCGAGTTCTCAATGAGAGTGAAGTGTTCAGTTTCAGCGAAGGGTGGACTGTCCCCTCATCTCTTTACTAACATTGAAAACATGAAGGGGACCAGCAAGAGTTGCCTTTACTCTGGTTCCAGTTACACTGCAGCTAGTATGAGGTCCTGACAGTGTGGGGCAGTCTTCTCGACATTCAGAGCTCAATCCTGACTGATATCTGTTGGTCCGCAGTTACATCGCACATTGTGCATTGCTGTGATGGGGTTTGAGTCCTATTATACACTTACACCAACAGTTTGGGGATTGGGTTATAAAGGGTCACCTTGAGAAAAGAGATCCTGTCTTGCTGCTCCATGGCTGCACAAAGGTTCAGCATGTTCTCCTCGAGTGATGTCAGTTCCTCTTCAATTATCCATTGGTCGACGATCTTCCTCCTTTTGTCTCCTCTGCTCTTCGATTAAATGCTTCGCTTTGTCTTCAAGGTATCACTGGATTTTTGCAAATTGTGCAGAGATGTCTTGCTCCAGGGATCCCCGTGAGTCCCTAAGATGGTGAGAGAGATCATTAAAGCAGTGGGTTGTTAACGGGTGTTCGTGTTTAAAGGGAGCAGCAGTAATGCTCACATCCAGCTCTGAAATCTTCCCCTCCTGCTGCCGTTTTAATTCATTTTTACATTTTTTTTCACCCTCCATGGAATTCAAGATCGATTTCACCAAGTGCTAAAAATGGAATCAGATCTCACCATAACCCATTGCAATGTCTGCTGTTTATTCCCAAACTGTGGGGCAGCTGTTCAGGAAATTAACCATGCACCCGTTTTTATGTTGTGGATTACATTACTGATGTGGGTCACGCAGTCCATTGAAAACTCTTGTAGAAACAGTACCTCTGGGAATTCCAGTATTGAAAATGTCGCAGCTTACTGCCAGGACTCTGAACCTGCCACTTACTTACACTTTAGTAGGGCTTCTAAACATTGGGCTGGCACGGCTTCATGTTAAAGCAATACATGGTGCTGGTTATCTTATTCCTGCAAATCGCTTAAAATGCTTTCTGTTCAGCTGCAATTTTCCATCAGTAACTGAAGTTTCTAATTTCCAAAATTATGTTTTAAAAAATGAAAATTTACCATAGTTCACAAAAAATGAAAATATATTTATACATGGTTTCTTTAAATGTCTTCAGTAAAGGTTTTATTTGAAGGCCTCAGCCTCTCCCAAAAGCCTGGGCTCGGAGTTGATATTTTTTCCTGGAGCTTTGATTCTGTTTGCTGAACGTAGATTGTGCTGTCTGTGCAAGTGCAGTGAACCCAGTTTCACAACGAGCATCAATACTGCTCAGTCAGGTAAATGGTGGGATATTTTTCTGCAGCTCCAGCAGTTTCTGATCAGCTGTTCTTTTCAAAATGATGTGTGAGTACAAATTTCAAAAGTTTTAAGCTGAAGGTTATATGGAATAAATCTTCAAAGAACGAATGTGTGTGTGTAACAGATAGAGAGCGTGAGCTACGTAGAAAAACGTTGAGCTTTCTGAACATGGAAGTGAAATTTCTGGCTTCTACAGGGGCACCGAAAGTACAGGGATTGCTGTGAGCACCAGCCAGGAATATGATTTCCAAATAGTTATTGAACGGAAATATTATAATAAAACTAATTTACTCATATAGTTATTTCAAGTAAATTTCATAACAAACTGATTTCCAATGATTATGTAATTTAAATAATTTGCATTAAATATGTATAGGGAATAAGTTTTATTACAGTATTTAAATTAAATAAAAATAATAAAGCAATTGCATTTCAATATTTAATTCAAATAACGCTATGGAAATCTGTTCTGCTTTATTTATATTAAGTAACTATAATCAATTATATTACAATATTTACATTAAATAATTACATAGGAATAAGTTTCATTTCAATTGTCCAGAATTTGTGGTCCTGATGATGGAGAACTAGCAGTGCCTTTGAAACTGACCGAAATTTCAAGATTTGTTCTTGTGGAAACTCTGAATTTGTGGTTTGTCTTTCACTCCTCCAGGGCTGACTGTGCTGTCCCCCACCCTACAGTGTACAGAGCCAGCAATCAGTGAAATCTCTCAAACCAGGCTAACTGATAACAATTTTGGCTCTTCCGCAATAATTAAACTATTAAATTCCCCACTAAATTTTAGACCCAAAGCGATTAGGTGAAACTGTGTTCTTAACAGCATAATGAGTGCTAAACACAGATTCTGGGCTTGAAGAAATAATTACATTTTGTGCAGTGTCAATTTATCGATTTTAATATCCCATTTTATCGATTTTAATGTTGCTATTTTAATGGAAAGTATTCGGACAGTTCCTAGAACAATACATCATGGAACCAACCAGTGAACAGGCTATTTTTGATCTTCTATTGTGGAATGAGACAGGCTTAATTAGCAATCTCATGGTAAAGGAAATCTTTTTCCTTTCGTCCCCTACGGGGTACAATGTACGTGATTTTTACAGCGTGACAGCTGCAAGAAAAATGCAGGGAACAGCACCAACTCTTGTACATGGCCTTCTTTGACCTTTCAAAGGCATTTGACACTGTCAACCACAAGGGTCGATGGAGCAGCCATCTCCATTTCAGCTGCCCTCAAAAGTTCGTCACCGTACTCCACCTGCTCCACAATGATATGTAAGCCGTGATCCTGACCAATAGATCAACCACAGACCCAATCCGTGTCCGGCCTGGGGTCAAACAGGGCTGCATCATCACGCCAACCCTCTTGTCAATCTTACTCACTCCATGCTCCACCTCACACTCAACAAGCCCCCCGCTGGAGTGGAGCTAAACTACAGAACCAGTGGGAACCTGTTCAACCTCCGTCGTTTCCATGCCAGATCCAAGACTGTGCCAACCTCTGTTGTCAAGCTACAGTACGTGGATGACGCATGCGCCTGTGCGCATTCAGAGGCTGAACTACAACAGTCAACATCTTCACTGAGGCATACAAAAGCATGGGCCTTACACTAAACATCTGTAAGACAAAGGTCCTCCACCAGTCTGTCCCTGCCACTCAACACTGCCCCCCAGTCATCAAGATCCACGGCCCGGTGCTGGATAATGTGTACCATTTTCCATAAATCTGGAGCCTCTTATCAACAAGGGCAGACATTGACGATGAGATTCAACACCGCCTCCAGTCCACTGAGGAAAACAGTATTCGAAGATCAAGTCCTCAAATCTGCGACCCAGCTCATGGTGTACAGGGCTGTTGTAATACCCGCCCTCCTGTATGGCTCAGCAAAATGGTCTATATAAAGTAGACTCCTCAGATCGCTGGAGAAATACCACCAATGATGTCTCCGCAAGATCCTAAAAATCTCCTGGAAGACAGATGCACCAACATTAGTGTCCTCGACCAGGGCAACATCCCCAGCATAAAGCACTGACCGCACTCGATCGGTTCCACTGGGCAGGCCACATTGTTCGCATGCCTGACACAAGACTCCCAAAGCAAGCGCTCTACTCGGAACTCCTTCACATCAAGCGAGCCAAAGGTGGGCAGAGGAAACGTTTTAAGGACACTCTCAAAGCCTCCTTGATAAAATGCAACATCCCTACCGACACCTGGGAGTACCTGACCAAAGACTGCCCTAAGTGGAGGAAGTGCATCCGGGAGATCGCTGAGCATCTCGAGGCTCATCGCCGAGCGCAGGCAGAAACCAAGCGCAGGCAGCAGAAAGAGCATGTGGAAAACCAATCCCACCCACCCTTTCCCTCAACGAGTGTCTGTCTCACCTGTGACCGGGACTGTGGTACTCGTATTGGACAGTTCAGTCACCTTAGAAATCATTTTCAGAGTGGAAACAAGTATTCCTCGATTCTGACGGACTGCCTATAATGATGATGAGTAAAGGATCCTCTGGGGCAGAGTGATGATTATATGATAGAATTTCACCTTGCATTTGCGAGTGACTTGCCTAAGTCCGAAAATAGATTCTTAAACTTAAATAAACCCAATTGCCTAGGTATGAAAGGCAGGTTGGATAGGTTGGAAGATGGATTGGAAAAATAGATAATCAGATATGGCAGTAGATAAGTAAAGGCGACCATTTAAAAAATATATATTTCATAATTCTCAACAAAAATGAATTCCATGAGAAACAAAAACTACAGAGGAGAAGTGATCCATCTTTGGATAACTAAGGAAGTTAAGGATAGCATCAGATTGAAAGAAGAAGCTTATAATGTTGTGAAGAATAGTAGTAAACCAGAGGATTGGGAAAGTTTCAGAAAACAGTAAAGGATGACCAAACATCGATAAAAAGGGAAAAATAGACTGAGAGAAAACTAGCAAGAAATATAAAAACAAATTGTAAGAGCTTCTACTAGTATGCAAAAAGAAAGAGAGTGGCAAAAGTAAACATTGGTCTCTTAGAGGCTGAGGCAGGATAAATTATTAAAGGTAATAAGGAACTGGCAGAAATGTCAAACACATATTTTGTTTATCTGTCTTTACAGCAGAAGAGACGCAATAAGCATACCGATAATGGTAGGGAACCAAGGGTCCGATGATCCGTAAGGAACTTAATGTAATTCATAGAGAACAAGTACGAGAGAAACGAATGGGACTACAAACCGACAAATTCCTGGACCTGACGGCCTACATCCTAGGGTTCTAAAATAGGTGGCTGCAGAGTTAGTGGATGCACTGGTGTTGATCTTTCAAAATTCCCTAGATTCTGGAACAGTCCCAGTGGATTGGAAGGTAGCAAATGTAATACCGCTATTCAAGAAAGGATGGAGAGAGAAAACAGGGAACTACAGACCAGTTAGCCTGACATCAGTCATCGGGAAAATGCTGGAATCCATTGTTAAGGAAGTGGTATCAGGGCACTTGGAAATTCATAACATGATTAGGCAGAGTCAACATGGTTTTAAGAAAGGGGCATCGTGTTTTACAAATTTATTATAGTTTTTGAGGATACAACCAGCAGGGTGGATCAATGGGAATGAGTGGATGCAGTGTATTTGGATTGCCAAAAGGCATTCAATAAGGTGCCATATAAAATATTATTACACAAGGTGAGGACTCATTTGATTGGACATAATGTATCAACATGGATAGAGGATTGGTTAATGGACAGTAAACAGAGAGTAGGGAGAAACGGATCTTTTTCAGGATGACAGGCTGTAACTAGTGGGGTGCCGCAAGGTTTACAGTCTATATTAATGACCGAGATGAAGGGATTGAGTGTAATGTATCCAAGTTTGCTGATGATACGAAGCTAGGTGGGACAGTATACTTTGAGGAGATCACAAAGCATCTGCAAAGGGCTATAGATAGACTAAGTGAGTGGACAGTAAGGTGACAGATGGAATATAATGTAGAGAAATGTGAGGTTATTCACTTTGGTAGGAAGAATTTAAAAAAACAGAATATTTCTTACATGTGAGAAACTTTTAAATGTTGGTGTTCAGAGAGATTGGGGTGTCCTTGTGCAAGAAATATCGAGCGCTAGCATGCAGGTGCAGCAAGCAATAAGGAAGGCAAATGCCAGGTTGTCCTTTATTGTAAGGGGTTTGAAGCATAAGAATAAGCAAGTCTTGCTACTATCCTATAGTGCCTTGGTGAGATCACATCGGGATTGTGTGCATAGTTTTGGTCTCCTTATCTAAGGAAGGATAAACTTGCCTTGGATGTGGTGCAATAGAGGTTCACTAGATTGATTCCTGGGATGAGAGGGCTCACTTATGATGAGATTGTGTAGAATGGGCCAATACTCTTTGGAGTTTAGAATAATGAGAGGTGATTTCAATGAAACATTCAAGATTCTGAAGGGGATTGACAGGTAGATGCTGAGAGGTTGTTTCCCCTGGCTGGAGTGTCTAGAACTAGGGGGCACAGTCTCAGGATAAGGGGTCGGCCATTTAAGTCAGAGTTGAGAAGGAATTTCTAAACTCAGAGAAACATAGAAACATAGAAACATAGAAAATAGGTTCAGGAGTAGGCCATTCGGCACTTCGAGCCTGCACCACCATTCAATGAGTTCATGGCTGAACATGCAACTTCAGTACCCCATTCCTGCTTTCTCGCCATACCCCTTTATCCCCCTAGTAGTAAGGACTACATCGAACTCCTTTTTGAATATATTTAGTGAATTGGCCTCAACAACTTTCTGTGGTAGAGAATTCCACAGGTTCACCACTCTCTGGGTGAAGAAGTTTCTCCTCATCTCGGTCCTAAATGGCTTACCCCTTATCCTTAGACTGTGACCCCTGGTTCTGGACTTCCCCAATATTAATAAGAACATAAGAACATAAGAATTAGGAACAGGAGTAGGCCATCTAGTCCCTCGAGCCTGCTCCGCCACCCAACAAGATCATGGCTGATCTGGCCGTGGACTCAGCTCCACTTACCCGCCCGCTCCCCATAACCCTTAATTCCCTTATTGGTTAAACATCTATCTATCTGTGATTTGAATACATTCAATGAGCTATCCTCAACTGCTTCCTTGGGCAGTGAATTCCACAGATTCACAACCCTCTGGGAGAAGAAATTCCTTCTCAACTCGGTTTTAAATTGGCTCCCCCGTATTTTGAGGCTGTGCTCCCTAGTTCTAGTCTCCCCGACCAGTGGAAACAACCTCTCTGCCTCTATCCTGTCTATCCCCTTAATTATTTTAAATGTTTCTATCAGATCACCCCTCATCCTTCTGAACTCCAACGAGTAAAGACCCAGTCTACTCAATCTATCATCACAAGATAACCACCTCATCTCCGGAATCAGCCTAGTGAATCGTCTCTGTACCCCTTCCAAAGCTAGTATATCCTTCCATAAGTAAGGTGACCAAAACTGCACGCAGTACTCCAGGTGCGGCCTCACCAATACCCTGTACAGTTGCAGCAGGACCTCCCTGCTTTTGTACTCCATCCCTCTCGCAATGAAGGCCAACATTCCATTTGCCTTCCTGATTACCTGCTGCACCTGCAAACTAACTTTTTGGGATTCATGCACAAGGACCCCCAGGTCCCTCTGCACTGCAGCATGTTGTAATTTCTCCCCATTCAAATAATATTCCCTTTTACTGTTTTTTTTCCCCAAGGTGAATGACCTCACATTTTCCGATATTGTATTCCATTTGCCAAACCTTAGCCCATTCGCTTAACCTATCTAAATCTCTTTACAGCCTCTCTGTGTCCTCTACACAACCCGCTTTCCCACTAATCTTTGTGTCATCTGCAAATTTTGTTACATTACACTCTGTCCCCTCTTCCAGGTCATCTATGCATATTGTAAACAGTTGCAGTCCCAGCACTGATCCCTGTGGCACACCACTAACCACCGATTTCCAACCCGAAAAGGATCCATTTATCCCGACTCTCTGCTTTCTGTTCGCCAGCCAATTCTCGATCCATGCTAATACATTTTCTCTGACTGCGCGTACCTTTATCTTCTGCAGTAACCTTTTGTGTGGCACCTTATCGAATGCCTTTTGGAAATCTAAATACACCACATCCATCGGTACACCATGCTCGTTAAATATTCTCAAAGAATTCCAGTAAATTAGTTAAACATGATTTCCCCTTCATGAATCCATGTTGTGTCTGCTTGATTGCACTATTCCTGTCTCGATGTCCCGCTATTTCTTCTTTAATGATATCTTCAAGCATTTTCCCCACTACAGATGTTAAAGTAACCGGCCTATAGTTACCTGCCTTTTGTCTGCCCCCTTTTTTAAACAGAGGCGTTACATTAGCTGCTTTCCAATCTGATGGCACCTCCCCAGAGTCCAGAGAATTTTGGTAGATTATAATGAATGCATCTGCTATAACTTCCGCCATCTCTTTTAATACCCTGGGATGCATTTCATCAGGACCAGGGGACTTGTCTACCTTGTGTCCCATTAGCCTGTCCAGCACTACCCCCCTAGTGATAGTGATTATCTCAAGGTTCTCCCTTCCCACATTCCTGTGACCAGCAATTTTTGGCATGGTTTTTGTGAAGACCGAAGCAAAATAATTGTTTACGGTCTCAGCCATTTCCACATTTCCCATTATTAAATCCCCCTTCTCATCTTCTAAGGGACCAACATTTACTTTAGTCACTCTTTTCCGTTTTATATATCGGTAAAAGCTTTTACTATCTGTTTTTATGTTTTGCGCAAGTTTGCTTTTGTCATCTATCTTTCCTTTATTTATTGCTTTCTTAGTCATTCTTTGCTGTCATTTAAAATTTTCCCAATCTTCTAGTTTCCCACTAACCTTGGCCACCTTATACGCATTGGTTTTTAATTTGATACTCTCCTTTATTTCCTTGGTTATCCACGGCTGGTTATCCCTTCTCTTACCGCCCTTCTTTTTCACTGGAATATATTTTTGTTGAGCTCTATGAAAGAGCTCCTTAAAAGTCCTCCACTGTTCTTCAATTGTGCCACCGTTTAGTCTGTGTTCCCAGTCTACTTTAGCCAACTCTGCCCTCATCCCACTGTAGTCCCCTTTATTTAAGCATAGTACGCTCGTTTGAGACACTACTTCCTCACCCTCAATCTGTATTACAAATTCAACCATACTGTGATCACTCATTCCTAGAGGATCTTTTACTAGGAGATCGTTTATTATTCCTGTCTCTTACACAGGACCAGATCTAAGATAGCTTGCTCCCTTGTAGGTTCTGTAACATACTGTTCTAAGAAAAAATCCCGTATGCATTCTATGAATTCCTCCTCAAGGCTACCTGATTTGACCAATCGATATGTAGGTTAAAATCCCCCATGATTACTGCCATTCCTTTTTCACATGCCTCCATTATTCCCTTGATTATTGTCCGCCCCACCATGAAGTTATTATTTGGAGGCTTATAAACTACGCCCACCAATGACTTTTTCCCCTTACTATCTCTAATCTCCACCCACAATGATTCAACATTTTGTTCATTCGAGCCAATATCGTCTCTCACACCTCCTTTCCCTTCTTGTCTATCTTTCCGAATTGTCAGATACCCCTGTATGTTTAATTCCCAGTCTTGGCCACCCTGCAACCACGTTTCAGTAATGGCCACCAAATCATACCCATTTGTAATGATTTGTGCCGTCAACTCATTTACTTTATTTTGAATGCTGCGTGCGTTTACGTAGAGTGTTTTAATACTAGTTTTTAAACCATGATTTTTTGTTTTGACCCCTCCTGCAGCCCCTTTATATTCATACATATTGTCCCTTCTTATCACCTTGTGGTTTACACTTACCCCAGTGCTACTCTGCTCTGTTGCCTCCTGCCTTTTGCATTCTTTCTTGGAGTTCTGTTCATCTGAGCTCTCACCCACTCTAACTAGCTCAGAGCCCTCTCCGGGGTTTCCATCCCCCTGCCAAGCTAGTTTAAAGCCCTCCCAACTGTACTATCAAAAAAACCGCGAGAACATTGGTCCCGTCTCTGTTGAGGTGTAACCTGTCCGACTTGTACAGGTGCCACCTTCCCCAGAAGCGGTCCCAATTTTTCAGGAAACTAAAGCCCTCCCTCCTACACCAACGGGAGAGTGGAGAGCACCAGTTCCAACTATCGCAGGAGAGAGAGTGGAGAGCACTAGTTCCAACTGTCACAGGACAGAGAGTGGAGAGCACCAGCTCCAACTGTCGCAGGACGAGAGAGTGGAGAGCACCAGTTCCAACTATCACAGGACGGGAGAGTGGAGAGCACCAGCTTCAACTGTCACAGGACAGAGAGTGGAGAGCACCAGCTCCAACTGTCGCAGGACGAGAGAGTGGAGAGCACCAGTTCCAACTGTCACAGGACAGAGAGTGGAGAGCACCAGTTCCAACTGTCGCAGGAGAGAGAATGGAGAGCACCAGTTCAAACTGTCACAGGAGAGAGAGTGGAGAGCACCAGTTCAAACTATCGCAGGAGAGAGAGTGGAGAGCACCAGTTTCCACTGTCACAGGACGGGAGAGTGAAGAGCACCAGTTCAAACTGTCACAGGACAGAGGGATGTGAATCTTTAAAATTCTCTGCCCAGAGGGCTGTGGATGCTGAGTCTCTGAATATATTCAAGGCTGAGATCAATAGATTGTTGGTGTCTCGGAGAATCAAGGCATATGGAGATCGGGCAGGAAAGTGTTGCGGTCGATGATCAGCCATGATTTTATTGAATGGCAGAGTCGGCCCAAGGGGCCGTATAGCCTACCCCGGATCCTATTTCTTCTGCTCTTAATAAAAAATGACTTTTTTAAGAATCGTTATGTAATCATATGTTTTTTAAAGTTTGTTCATCATCGCAGATTTGCCTTTTCCCGTTTGAGAGCTCGATCTCTGCTTTGCTCCCTCTATCATTTTTAATAAGTTACAATTTTAAGAGCTTACCCACTTCCTTGTTCGCTGTCTGAGAATTCTGCATTTGTATTGGTTCCTTCGACAGTTTGTTGACAACACAACAGCTCACAATCCGGGATCCTCACTACACTCTGTTGGTTTGAATTAGGCGTCAGATAACCCGAACTTCTCGACGCAGAGATCGCAAGGTCTTTGTGAGAAACTTTCGTCAGGGCCAGAATGCCTTTGCTTCACCGCTGACTGCAAATTCTGAACTATTTGTGTTCTTATTCAGGCTAAGCTGGCTGCCGTCTCAAACAGATTCTCTTGTTATTTTAATCGATAAGCATTACATTAAATTGATTTTAATCCAACAAGAATAGGTCATTTGGGAGGATGAGTTTCGGGTTGAAAGTGGATGCGCTGCCTCTTTTACACCCGCTGTTTCATTTTAATTGACGTCAAGTGGCATGAAATGGAGCAGTGGGTTAAACCGGCAATCAATTGCCTATTGCCTGTTTGTTGCTGCCGCCCAAGATAATTTCACCCAATCAAGTCCTTGGGGGAATTATCACTTTGGGCTATCATGTAACACAGAGTATATTGAATTGTCACCAATTATAATAAACGTCCGATTTTCCCTTTCATTGAAGTCAATGGAGAGAAATCAGCTGGGACACATGTTTAGAATTCAACTAGACAATCCATTTTACACTAATGTCCAATGTTAAACTAGATCTTACTCTGGGAAAAGCTTGTGTTGCAGCAACTGTTACTTGGTATTCCCATATTCTTGCATCATGGTGGAAATTGTGAAATAATTAATACAGTCCAATGGAGTGATTGTACCAGCTGAGTATCTGTTCCCATTCAGAATTGGTGAAAATAATACATTAATTTTAATCTATCCTGCCCCGAGGTGAACTGAGGCGATGGGATCTGCCGGCTATTCACACCCCATGGGAAATAAAATTATGTGGGGCATAAATTGGATCAGTCATTTTACTCCCTGGTGCGTAATGCATAATCACATTGCATATACAGCAGAGAAACATGCCATTCAGCCCACCTAGTCTGTGCTGGTGTTTCTACTCTGCACAAATTGTTCCCTCGATTCCATCTATCTCAGCTCAAACTTCCAGCATATTCCCTTTTCTTTCATGTACTCGTCAAGTTTTCTTTTGGAAGCATTTTAAGGATTTGCCTCAACTACTTCCTGTGGTAGCGAGTTCCACATTATAACATCATCACTTCCTGCTATGGGAACCTGCTATGCCTGCCTTTTCGTGGGATATGTGGAACATTCTTTGTTCTTGTCCTATGCAGGTCCCCTCCCTCACCTATTTTTCTGGTACATTGATGACTGTATTGGTGCCGTTTCCTGCACTCGCCCTGAACTGGAAAATTCAATTCACTTTGCTTCCAATTTCTACCCTTCCCTCACCTTCACATGTTCCATCCCAGACTCTGCCATTCCCTTCCTCCACTTCTCTCTCTCTCTATTTCTAGGAATAAGCTATCAAAAAACATCCAATATAAGCCCAGCGACTCCCACAGCTATCGGGACCACACTTCCTGCTGTAGGAACTCTGTCCCATTCTTCCAGTTTCTCTGTCTCCGTCACAATTGTTCTGACGATGCCACCTTCCATAATCGTACTTCTGATATGTCTTCCATTTTCCTCAGCCGAAGATTAACCTCTACCTTGGTTGTCATGGATGTCGACGATGTCTGGTCCATTTCCAGCTTTTCAGTTGTCACCCATTCTCTTCCCTCCCAGAACCACAATACGGTGCCCCTTGTCCTTACCTTTTACCCCACCAGCTTCCACATTCAACGAATTATCCTCCACCATTATGATCTCAAGCACATCTCCCCCCCCGCCTCCCCTTTCAGGATTTCGAAGGGACCATTCCCTTCATGACACTCTGATCCACCAATCAATCACCCCCAACATTCCCTCCCCTTCCCACGACACCTTTCCATGCAAGTGCCAGAGATGCAATACCCACCCTTTTACCTCTGCCCTTCCCACTGCCCAGGACCCAAACTCTCCGTCCAGGTGAAGCAGCGATTAACTTGTACTCCTCGCAATTTAGCATACCTTATTCACTGCTCACGAAGTGGTCTGCTCTACACTGGGGAGACTAAATGCAGATTGGGTGAATGCTTTGTGGAACACCTCTGTTCAGTCTAAAAGCTTGACCCCGAGCTTCCAGATGCCTGCCACTTTAATTCTCCGCTCCACTCCCACTGTGACCTCACTGTCCTCGGCCTCTAACACTGTTCCAACAAAGCTCAAAGTAAGATCGTGGAACAGCACCTCATCTTTTGATTAGGCACTTTACAGCCTTCTGCACTTAACATCGAGTTCAGTAATTTCAGACCATAATCTCTGCTGCTATTTTTTCAGATGGCAGCTGTTGATGGTTCTCCTAATCACATTTTCACCTCGTACAGACCCATATTTGTTTATTCATTTTTCTAATTACCATCTACTTTTGATTTGTGTAATCGTACTTTTTGTCATTTAATCACTCCCACTAGTGGAAACAATCTCTCCAGATCGATCCTATCCAACCCATTCATAATTTTAAAGGCATCTTTCAGGTCACCTGTGAATCTTCTCTTTTCAAAGTAAAAATGCCCAACCTGTTCAATCTAAATGTAGCTGCAATCATTCAGTTGTGGTAACATCCTTGTGAATCTTATTTGCACTTTCTGCAGTGCTTCTCTGCCCTTTTTATTGTATGGAGCACAAAACCGAACACAGTGCGGCCTGACAATTATCCTGTACAAATTTAACATAACTTCATTCCTTTTGGTTTCTATACTCCTGTAAATACATCCCAGTGCTTTGTTAACATTGTTAATTGATTTGGTGACCTGCGATGCTGCTTTAAATGATGTGTTCACCTGTATCCCTAGATCCCTTTGCTCTTCTACACTATTTAGTTTCTTAAGTGTAGGGTTTATTTATAAAGTGCATTAGCTCACAATTATTTACTTAAAATTAATTTATCACTGAACTACCCAGCCTGCAAGTTAGTTTAATATTTGTCGAGTTGAGCGGTCTGCAGAGAGAGGGATGAAATGGATGCAGTTAAACAGAGAAGAGAGTGAAGGAGCTGTTGCTCTTTGTTTACACTACATGTTGTGCCTTTTATTACACGTATATATTTAATTTAATTACGCATAACTTAAACTAGATCAAGTAAGTAGTCAAGAAAATAAACCTTAAACGAAATTGTTAAATACAAATTACATTTAATTTAATGAAACAAAACATGGCCATATACAGATGGCAGGGCAGGTGGTGTGTCGCAACTGCAGCATGTAAGAGTTTGTGGAGAGCATTGAGATCCTGGAAAACCACATTTACAGTACGTGTCTGCCTCTTGAAGAACATCAGCTCAGTGTTGTTGAGCTGGAGCCTGAGATGTAGACATGTGGTTTTCCAGGATCGCAATGCTCTCCACAAACTCTTACATACTGCAGTTGCGACACACCACCTGCCCTGCCATCTGTATATGGCCATGTTTTGTTTCATTAAATTAAATGTAATTTGTATTTAACAATTTCATAGGTAGAAAGAGGGGTGAGTTCCTGCATGCAGATATTGGGAGCTAGAAGAGAGATTAAGAAGCAGGACCTCTAAGGTAGTAATCTCTGGATTAGCCACGTGCTAGTGATTAAAGAAATAGCAGGATAGAACAGATGAATGCGTGTCTGGAGGGATGGTGCAGGAGGGAGAGCTGTAGACTCCTGAGACATTGGGAGAGGCAGGAATGTACAATCTGGACAGTTTGCACCTCAACAGAGCCAGAACCAATATCCTTGTTGTGGCGTTGCTTGTGCTGTTGGAGAGGGTTTTAAACTAGCTTGGCAGGGGGATGGAGACCTGAAAATAGATTCAGTGGGAGAGAAGCACAGTTGGAATTGGAAAACAGAAAAGTAGAAAGTGAATTTTTAAGACAGAGGAAACAAAGCCTAGAAAATAGAAAACAAGGATGTTTGGCAGTGGTAAATGATATATACTTCAATGCAAGGAATATAGGGAATAATGCACATTGAACTGAGAGCGCAGATAGAAACATGGGAGTACGATATTATAGCTATTGCTGAGACATTGCTGAAAGTAGGGTAGATATGGCAGCTCAACATGTCTGTTTACAGGGTTTTCAGATGGGATAGAGAGGGGGGTAAAAAAGGAGAAAGGGTCGTAGTGTTGTTTAAAGAAACAATTACAGCTGTGAGGATGGATGATATGTTGGAAGGATCATCAAATTATGGGTTGAATTAAAGAACAAAAACGGGGCGATCACCTAGCAGTGTACTATAGACCCACAAACAGTCAGAGGGACGTAAAAGAGCAAGTATGTAGGCACATTTTTGAAAAGTGCAAAAGCTATAGGGAGGTAATAGGGGATTTCTCTTATTAACTACTCTAATATTAACTGGGCAAAAATTAATGTGAAAGGTATGGAGCGTGTGGAATTCCTACAGTGCATTCTGAAGAACGTTTTTAGCCAACATCTATCAAGCCAACAATCGTGGTTCTGGACTTAGTTTAAGGGAATGAAGCTGGGCAGGTGGAAGGGGCATCAGTTGGAGAGTATTTTGGCGCTAGAGATCATAACTCATTTAAAGATTTAGAGAAGTTGTAGAAATGGACAAAGATAGACCAGGAATAAACATTCTCATTTGGATAAAAGCCAAATTTGCTAAGGTGCGATGTGATTTAGCCATAGTGCATTGGAAACAGCTACTTAAAGGTAAATTAGTGTCAAAGCAGTGGCAGGCATTTAAGGTAGCAATCCTGAGGATTCAGAGCAAATTCCCTTCAAGAAAAAGGGTGGGACTAACAGATCTAGATCCCCTTGGTTGTCAATGGGCATACAGGGTATGATAAAAAAGGGAGGTATAAGACAGATACCGAGAGCTCAATACTGCAGAAACTCTAGAGGAGTATAGAAAGTGCAGAGGGAAACTAGGAAAGCAAAGAGAGAGCATGAAAATAATTGGCAAAAAAAATCAAGGAAAACCCAAAGATGTTTTATAAATACATTAAGAGCAAGAGGATAACTAAAGAAAGTGTAGGGCCTATTAAAGACCAAAAGGTTGATTGGAGGCAGAAGAGGTGGGTATAGCTCTTAATGATTACTTTTCGTCAGTTTTCACAAAAGAAAGGGGCAGTGAAGACATTGCAATCATGGAGGAGGAGTATCAAATATTAGATGAAATAAACATCGTGAAAGAGAAAGTATGAAGGTGTTTAGCAGCTTTAAAAGTGGAGAAATCCCCAGTCCCAGTTGAATGTATCGCAGGCTGTTAAGAGAAGAAAAAGACGAAATCGCAGCGGTTTTGAACATAATTTTCCAATCCTCTCTGGCTACAGGTGTGGTGCCGGAGGACTGGAGGACTGATAAACTGGTACCTTTGTTCAAAAAGGGAGAAATTGATTGATTAAATAATAACAAGCCAGTCAGCCTAACCTCGATGGTGGGAAAATTATTGCAAAAATTCTGAAGGACAGTATATATGTTCATTTACAAAGATGGGGATGAATCAAGGACAGTCAGCATAGATTTATTAAGGGAACATCGTGTCTGACTAATTTGATTGATTTATTTGAGGAGGTAACAAGGAGGGACGATGAGGGTAGTGCGATTGATGCAGGGTATTTGGATTTTGGCAGGCTGGTCACAAAAGTAAAAGCCCATGGGATCCAAGGCATAGTGTCAATTTGGATCCAAAATTGGCTCAGAGGAAGGAAGTAAAGTGTAATGGTTGATGGGTGTTCTTGTGACTGGAAGGCTGTTTCTGGTGGTGATCCGCAGGGCTCAGTACCATATCCCTTGCGGGGATGTATCAATGGTGTGGTGTATATCAATGATTTAGACTTGAATGCAGGGGTATGATTTGGACGTTTGCAGATGATACTAAAATATGCTGTGTGGTTGATAATGTAGATGAAAGCTGTAGTCTGTAGGAAGATATCAATGAACTAGTCAAATGGGCAGAACAGTGGCAAATGGAATTCAATCCAGAGAAGTGTGAGGCAGTGCATTAAGGGAGGGCTAACAAGGCAAGGGAATGCACATTAAATGGTAGGACACTGAGAAGTGTAGAGGAAAAAAGTGACCTTGGAGTTCATGTCCACACATCCATGAAGATTGCAGGACAGGTTGCTAAGGTGCTAAGAAGCCCTTGTGATTACTTGCCTTTATTAGCCGAGGCATTGAATGCAAGAGCAGGAAGGTTTCAACACTAGTAAGGCCACAGCTAGAGTACTGCGTGCAGTTCTGGTCATCACATTACAGGAAAGATGTGATTGCACTAAAGAGAGTACAGAGGAAATTTACCAGGACGTTGCCTAGACTGGAGAAGTTTTAGTGATGAGGAAAGTTTTGATGGGTTGGCTTTATTTTCTTTGGAGCAGAGGAGGCTGAGTGGAGAACTTAGCGTGGTGTATAAAATTATGAGGAGCCTAGATAGCGTGGATAGGAAGGATCTATTTCCCTTACCAGAGTGGTCAATAACCAGAGGGCATAAATTTAAACTAATTGGTAGAAGGTTTAGAGGGGAATTGAGGGGAAATTTCTTCACCAAGAAGATTGTGGTGATCTGGAAGGGTGGTATCTGAAAGGGTGGCCGAGGCAGAAATCCTCACCACATTTAAAAAATACTTGGATGTGCACCTACCTGTTCCTGCTGTGCCCACCAGAGATCCCTGTCCTGAGGCCTCCACTCCCTGTGCATCGGAGCACGTGATGTTTGGCTTAAAACTGGCGTTGCGGTTCTGCCACCTCTTATTGTACACTAGTAGATCCGTGATACCAGTCTTACAGAAGGAAAAGCAGTTGGAAAGTTACCCAGGACAATGTGACTGGAGTGTCAGGGATCAGCAAATTGGTCTGCCTCTTTGTACTGAGCCTGAGATTAACTTCTGATGAAGTCAATAGAAATTAAAATCAGGCTGACGCTATTATGGACGCCAGTCTGAAAAGCCAGATTTGGTCCTGTGAAAAGTTAAAATACGCCCATGAATTCCACAGCAAATTTTTGTTTTGTCGAAGTAACTCACAGAATAATTTTGTGGCATATATCGATATGGAAATTTATCCTGTTAGAAGTGTTAATGTTGTCTGATGGTGTGAGAGAAAGATAACGATAGACACTGGAGTGACAGAAATAAATCATGGATTGTCATACAAAGCACTGTCGACTGATCATCCTTTCCATATAAGGAGAGTTAGTAATTATATTTCCTCCTTTTTTGCAGCTAATTTGGTGACCATTGTGATTCTCTGCCGTGGAAAGTGCGGTCTCTCCAAATGCATCACCGGTTATTAGTGGCCATGGCAGCGGCTGATCTAATGGTCCTGATACTTGAAGTCATTCTCGATGAGATTAACGATGCCTATTTCCCATATTAATTCCTGAACTACACTCCTATTTGTAGTCTGACTTTTGTTTCCATTGGTTGCTCGGTCTGGTTATCTGTGGCTTTCATATTTAATCGATTTGTTGTTGTTTGTGCCAACGTTGGCGAATTACATATTGCACAAAAAAAACTGCGGCTGTGGTGATAGTTGTGGCGTGTTCCTGGAGCAGCTTACAAAATGTTCCAGTGTACTTTGTATATGAACCTCGGGAAATAATTGATAATGTACCATGGTCCTGCAATGTTCAATCAAGCTTCTATACATCACGAATTTGGGCAGCATATTTGTGGTTGGAAAACATTTTAATTCCATTTGCACCATTTGTGTTGATATTACAGCACAATGCCCTGACCGCCAGGGACATTGTACTGGCAAACAGAGTGAGGAAGGAACTCTGAGGCAACACTAATGGTGAGAATAACACTGATCCAGAGATGGAGAACCGAATCAAATCCATCATTTTACTGTTCACCATTTCAGGCAACTTTATACTTTTATGGATGGTAATTTTCATAATTTTCTTATTTTGCAATCTACAGATGTTCACTTTTTTTGAAACAGATTACAGTGACTATTTCACCATTATGGAACAGTCTGGGTATATGCTTATTTGTTTGAGTTCATGCACAAACACTTTAATTTATATAGTGTCCCAGAGAAAATTCAGAGAGCAATTGAAGAATACGATTAAGCATCCCCTGGCTCCTATTACTAATTGAATTAAATAAGTTAAATGACTTCACAGAAGTAAAATGAAATGATATCCATCCAAACCTATCATTAGTTGTTCAATTCATATGTAGACACAGGAATCGCCGCAGGCAATTGGAGCTGCAATCTGGTCTCTATTTTAGATGCCGTCCTGTATGAGCTCAAAGATGGCTGGGTTAATATTGACTTCTGCATATAGTATGGCAGGTTTAATAAAGAAAGAAAGAAAGACTTGCCTTTATATAGCTTCGTTCACGACCACCGGATGTCTCAAAGCGCTTTACAGAAAATGAAGTACTTTTCGGAGTGTAGTCACTGTTGTAATATAGGTTTGGATCAAACACAGAACTTGTTTTACAGAAACGAAGAAAATCAATTACAGAAACATATCTACAGCTTTTCTCTGGTCCTCCCCGTCCCGGCACAACCAGACGTAGTTACCTGTTGGAACCACTAACTATTCCCTTCAAATAACTAGTCTTGCAATTTATCCAACGGGTGTTTGATCCTTTCAGTGACATGTCCTGGCTCATCTGGAATTTTGCTTCGAAGTTGCAAACTTTCAACATATAACGTGAAATTTGAAATGTTCACCACATAGAATAACCAGGTTGAATAAATATGATCATGCCTTCATGGTGTTGGAAAATCCAATTGGGTCACTCCTTCTCTGCTCTTTTCCAAGGAAACCTCAACCTCCTTCAAGTTTTCTATAACCGTTAATTCATGTTTGTGACTGGACTAAGACTGTACACCTACCAGATGAGTACTGTCTGCTATGTCCTCATCCACCTATGCAATTTAGACTTGAATGTTGACATTGTTTATGCCTCAAACACTAACCCTGCAAGTGAGTTCCACAGCCTCACAGTCCATTATGTCTAGAACATCATGCTGCCCTTTGCTATAAACCTCTTGTGCCGATGACTCCTCATTCTTGTTCCCTCAACTGCTGGAACGATGCTGCTTGTGTCTATCCTTTTCCAGACCTTCATCATTTTAAACACTTGTATCATCTTACAGTGCAATGTTATCCAACGGAAAAAAATAAATATACTTATCTCTATGTTTCCCCAATCAGATATCATTTTAAGTAATCTATTTAGAAGGACATTAAAAGCAATTATTTATCAAACTGTTGCAATAATAATTGAACAGTTTTGTGCCTCATGTTGCATCACATTATTGTTGATTTTCAACTTACGCAATGAAGCTGGCGCTGCAGACAATACCTGTATTGTAGCAACTGTTTGATTTTCATCTCCATTCATTTAATTGCAAATAAAAGTGTAGTAGGCGGCCTCTCCACAGAATAATCTATACCTGACAGACGCAAGTTGAAAATGTAACTTCAACTTCAATGTTGTTTATTTATAGAGTCAGATGTGGCTCAGTGGGCAGCACACTCGCCTCTGAACCAAAAGGCAGTGGATTCAAGTCCCATTCCAGGGACTTGACCAAATATATGCAGGTTGACACTGCAGTTCTGAGGGAGTGCTGAACTGTCCGAGGTTCTATCTTTCAGATGAGAGAGTAAACCGAGGCCCCCTCTGCTCTCTCAGGTTGACACAAAAGGTCCAATGGTAATATTTTAAAGAAGAGCAGGGGAGTTATCCTGCGTGCAAATCTGACATTAAAACAGTGACGACACTCAAAACATATTTCATTGTCTGTAAAGAGCTTTCAGACGTCCGGTGGTCGTGAAAGACGCAACATAAATGCAAGTCATTACCCTTGTCGCCACATGCAAAGACAATTCAGGAATCATATGATTAACATGAGTTGAACTGCAGGCTGAGACTTTTAGTTTCGTGTTAGGGCGGGGAAGCAAAACTAGTGTTAAACGCACTGTCTAATATCCAGTTCCAATGACCATAATAGAGCTGAATAGCAGGCGTGTCATATAACCACCCACAAATGTGGTTCTGCCTGTTTTGTGTCTCCGCCCATGTACAATTTCACACCCAATAGGAAACCTATAGTAGAGTTCTATCAGACCGTGTGCACTGAAGCCAATCCAACCATACTCACAGGCACAGCATCACCACAGGATGCAAAATACATCTCAGCTCTGAACTTCTTTCACCTCAGACACAGGCTGAGGGAGAAACTGGCTAATGCCCAAATATAGATGATTATTTTACGCCATTAACATCTGCCTGCTCATTGCATTGCGGGCAGCATGGTAAATTCCTGCTCTCTACTGCTTTACATAAATCTGCGTGCAGTCAGTGTTCCCGTGCTGTTCATTGGATTTGCATAATAGCAGGAGGTGCAATATCACCACTGTTTAGCGCTGCTAAAAGGCAGACCGCCTCTTAAACGGGAAGTTCACTGTGGCTGGAAGAAATGGTGGGCGCCATTTTAAAAACAATTCCTTGTTGATAGTTTGAGCATTAGCTCAACATGCGAGAGAGCGTTCACCAAGGTTTTCAGATACTGCTCTGGTCTGGGTTGAATAGTTTGAAATAAGGACAGATATTCCATGCAGGGCAGTGATCTTAGATTTTGCCCAATGGAAGCAGAGGTCTAACATTCAGTAATCCTGGGATTCGTTTTTTTCGATTAAAAAAAATCAGATGACGGATCAAGGATTAAATGTCAATGGTTGTGCTGAGGTGTGACACGACAAAGTCATGGCTCCGGATTTTTCAGCGCTGAGGTAGCGGGTCTGAGGTTTATTTACACTGGGGTTGGGGGGGAGGGGCGGGGGAGTACTTTGTTTTAATCCGAACTGGGAATGGGGTATTCAGAGAATTGGCCCCTGGGGAATCCTTTCCTTTGGCAGTGCCGCAGAGTTAGAACTGGAGTCTTGCAGAAGTGGTGAGTGTAATCTGTTTTCTCGCAGGGGAGGAGTACGAGGTGTATGACACCTTTGGTGGGAGTAAAAGGATCCCAGGATCTGAAAACATTTTGGTGGATGACCATGCCTAAGAAATTAACTTTGCCTGAAAACTCTCTGTAGATACTGATGTCAGTGATTTCTCATTAATAAATTGTTTCAGACTTTAACAACAACTGACTGCTTTAACATACACATGTTGAATGGATGCATAACCGCTAAATGTATCATTTTATTTCAAAGATTGATTAAAAATTTTAAAATATATTTTGCGCTGTCAGCTTCTGAATATTAGGATGTGGAAGTGGTAAAAATGTAATGTAAATGATCGAATGCTCGTCTTAAAAAGTACAGCTGTAGAGACAATCGTCAGGTTTAAGTACTTCGAGCCTGCAGTGCCATTTATCAAAATCATGGCTGATTTCTACGTCAACTCCACCTCCCCACATTATCCCCACATCCTTTAACTCCCTTAATTCTGCCAAAAATATACACTCAATGATTGAGCATCCACAGATCTGTGGGGTAGAGTATTCCAAAGATCCACAACCCTTTCGGTGAAGGTATTTGTTCTCATCTCAGCCCTAAATGGTCAACGCCTTATTCTGAGACTATGACCCCGAGTTCTAGATTCCCCAGCCAGGAGAAACATTTGCTCAGAATTAATCCTGTCAAGCTCCATAAATATTTAATATGTTTCAATTGGATTACCTCTCATTCTTCAGGGAATATAGGCCTAGTCTACTCAATCTCTCCTCAGAGGACAATCACTCCTCATAAGACAATCTCCTCATCCCAAAACCCAGTCCAGTGAATCTTCCTTGCACTTCTTCTAATGTAAGTATGTATTTCTATGTGGCTCAGTGGGGAGCACTCTCGCCTCTGAGTTAGAAGGTTGTGGGTTTAAGTGTCACTTCAGAGACTTGTGCACTTACATCTATGCTGACACACCAGTGCAGTGCTGAGGAAATGCTGCACTGTCAGAGGTGCTGTCATTGGTATGAGGCGTTAAACCGAGGCCCCATCTGCAATCTCAAGTGGACATAAAAGATCCATGCCACTATTTCGATGAAGAGCAGGAGAGTTATCCCCGGTGTCCGGGCCAATTTATTTCCTTCAATCAACATAACAAAAACAGATTATCTGGTCATTATCAAATTGCTGTTTGTGGGAGCTTGCTTCTGTGCAAAATGGCGGCTGCGTTTCCCAAATCTCAGCAGTTCAGGCAGCATCTGTGGAGAAAAAGCAAAGTTCATGTTTCGGGTCGATGGCCCTTCATCACAACAGGAGAGTGTTTGAAAAGAACAGATTCTTAACAAGCACTAAAATGGAGAAGGGAAGAAAGAACAAAGGGGTAGGTCCATGCTCGGTTGGAAGACGAGAGAGATAGGAGAGACAAAAGGGATGATGGTCGAAATTCAAATGATCACGCCAGGAGTTAGAAAAACATTACTCGAGATAGGGTGTGAATGGTGGGATTATAACCATCTGCCATTAGGGACAAGGAGAAAAAAAGGAACAGGCTCAGAGGGGGCGGGCGGGGGAAAGGGGAGGGGTGGGGGGAGAGAGGGAACCAAAAATTGGCAGCAGTTACGCTCTGAAATTTTTGAACTCGATGTTGAGTCCAGAAGGCTGTAAAGTGGCTAAATGAAAGATGCTGTTCCTCGAGCTTGTGTTGAGCTTTGGTGGAACAGTGTAGGAGACCAATGACAGAGAGGTGAGAGTGGGAGTGTAGTGGATAATTAAAGTGACAGTCGACTGCAAGCTCAGGGTCACACTTGCGGTCTGAACAGAGGTGCTCCGCAAAGCGCTCACCTAATCGACGCGTCGTCCCCACAATGTAGAGGAGACCACACATCGTTGCAGCAAATATAGTATACTAAATTGAAAGAAGTGCAAGTAAATCGCTGTTTCACCTGGAAGGAATATTTGGGGCCGTGGATTTTGGGAAGAGAGGAGATAAAAGGGCAGATGTTGCCTTTCCTGCGTTTGCACAGAAAGGTGCCATGGGAAGGGGAAGGGGTGCTGGGGGGTGACTGCTAAATGCACAAGGATGTCGCGGAGGGAGCGGACCCTTCGGAATGCTGAGAATGGAGGGAGGGATAGATAAGATCGGTGGTGGGGGTCACGCTGGTGATTGTGGAAATGGCAGAGGATGATATGTTGAACGTGAAGGCTGGTGGGGTGAAAGATGAGGATGAAAGGTACTCTGTCATGGTTCTCAGAGGGAGGGGAAGGGGTGAGAGCAGAGGTGCGGGAAATAGAACAGACATGGTTGAGGTCCATGTTAATTAAGGTGATGGGGAATCCTCTGTTGAAGAAAAAGGAAGAGATGTCAGAGGCACGAGTTTGAAATATGGTATCGTCAGAGCACATGCGATGGAGACAGAGAAAATGGGAGAGAGGAATGGAGTTCTTACAGAATGCGGGGTAGGAGGACGAGTAATCCAGGTAGCTGTGGGGGTCAGGGGGTTTATAGAAACATAGAAACATAGAAAGTAGGTGCAGCAGTAGGCCATTCAGCCCTTCGAGCCTGCACCGCCATTCAATGAGTTCATGGCTGAACATGCAACTTCAGTACCCCATTCCTGCTTTCTCGCCATACCCCTTGATCCCCCTAGTAGTCAGAACTACATGTAAATCCTTTTTGAATATATTTACTGAATTGGCCTCAAAAACTTTCTGTGGTAGAGAATTCCACAGGTTCACCACTCTCTGGGTGAAGATGTTTCTCCTCATCTCGGTCCTAAATGGCTTACCCCTTATCCTTCGACTGTGACCCCTGGTTCTGGACTTCCCCAACATTGGGAACATTCTTCCTGCATCTAACCTGTCTAAACCCGTCAGAATTTTAAACGTTTCCATGAGATCCCCTCTCATTCTTCTGAACTCCAGTGAATACAAGCCCAGTTGATCCAGTCTTTCTTGATATGTCAGTCCCACCATCCCGGGAATCAGTCTGGTGAACCTTCGCTTCACTCCCTCAATAGCAAGAATGTCCTTTCTCAAGTTAGGAGACCAAAACTGTACACAATACTCCAGGTGTGTCCTCACCAAGGCCCTGTACAACTGTAATAACACCTCCCTGCCCCTGTACTCAAATCTCCTTGCTATGAAGGCCAACATGCCATTTTCTTTCTTAACCGCCTGCTGTGCCTGCATGCCAACCTTCAATGACTGATGTAGCATGACACCCAGATCTCGTTGCACCTTCCCTTTTCCTAATCTGTCACCATTCAGATAATAGTCTTTTTCTCTGTTTTTACCACCAAAGTGGATTACCTCACATTTATCCACATTATACTTCATCTGCCATGCATTTTCCCACTCACCTAACCTATCCAAGTCACTCTGCAGCCTCATAGCATTCTCCTCGCAGCTCACACTGCCACCCAACTTAGTGTCATCTGCAAATTTGGAGACACTACATTTAATACCCTCGTCTAAATCATTAATGTGCAATGTAAACAGCTGGAGCCCCAGCAAGGAACCTTGCGGTACCCCACAATCACTGCCCGCCATTCTGAAAGGTACCCATTTACTCCTGCTCTTTGCTTCCTATCTGCCAACCAGTTCTCAATCCACGTCAGCACACAACCCCCAATCCCATGTGCTTTAACTTTGCAATTAATCTCTTGTGTGGAACCTTGTTGAAAGCCTTCTGAAAGTCCAAATACACCACATCAACTGGTTTTCCCTTGTCCACTCTACTGGAAACATCCTCAAAAAATTCCAGAAAATTTGTCAAGCATGATTTCCCTTTCACAAATCCATGCTGACTTGGACCTATCATGTCACCTCTTTCCAAATGTGCTGCTATGACTTCCTTAATAATTGATTCCATTATTTTACCCACTACCGATGTCAGGCTGACCGGTCTATAATTCCCTGTTTTCTCTCTCCCTCACTTTTTAAAAAGTGGGGTTACATTGGCTACCCTCCACTCCATAGGAACTGATCCAGAGTCTATGGAATGTTGGAAAACGACTGTCAATGCATCCGCTATTTCCAAGGCCACCTCCTTAAGTACTCTGGGATGCAGTCCATCAGGCCCTGGGGATTTATCGGCCTTCAATTCCATGAATTTCCCCAAAACAATTTCCCGACTAATAAGGATTTCCCTCAGTTCCTCCTTCTTACTCGACCCTCTGACCCCTTTTATATTCGGAAGGGTGTTTGTGTCCTCCTTAGCGAATACTGAACCAAAGTACTTGTTCAATTGGTCTGCCATTTCTTTGTTCTCCGTTATGACTTTCCCTGATTCTGACTGCAGGGGACCTACGTTTGTCTTTACTAACCTTTTTCTCTTTACATAGCGATAGAAGCTTTTGCATTCCGTTTTAATGTTCCCTGCAAGCTTCCTCTGGTATTCTATTTTCCCTGCCCTAATCACACCCTTTGTCCTCCTCTGCTGAGTTCTAAATTTCTCCCAGTCCCCGGGTACGCTGCTATTTCTGGCCAATTTGTATGCCACTTCCTGGGCTTTAAACTATCCCTGATTTCCCTTGATAGCCACAGTCGAGCCACCTTCCCTTTTTTATTTTTACGCCAGACATGGATGTACAATTGTTGTAGTTCAACCATGCGGTCTCTAAATGTCTGCCATAGCCCATCCACTGTCAACACCTTAAGTATCATTCGCCAATCTATCCTAGCCAATTCACGCTTCATACCTTCAAAGTTACCCTTCCTTAATTTCTGAACAATGGTCTCTGAATTAACTGTTTCATTCTCCATCCTAATGTAGAATTCCACCATATTATGGTCACTCTTCCCCAAGGAGTCTTGCACAACAAGATTGTTAATTAATCCTCTCTCATTACACGACACCCTTTCTAAGATGGCCTCCCCGCCAGTTGGTTCCTTGACATATTGGTCGAGAAAACCATCCGTTATGCACTCCAGGAAATCCTCCTCCACCGTATTGCTTCCAGTTTGGTTAGCCCAATCTATATGCATATTAAAGTCACCCATGATAACTGCTGCACCTTTATTGCATGCACCCCTAATTTCCTGTTTGATGCCCTCCCTACTGTTTGGAGGTCTGTACACAACTCCCACTAACCTTTTTTGCCCTTTGGTGTTCTGCATTTCGACACATATAGGCCCCAAGTTTCCACACGCGGCAAAACAGGCGCCCCTCCGAGCTGGGCGCCTGTTTTTCGTGCTGAAAACAGCGCCTGAAAAAAACCGCGCTTTTCTCGAGCGCTTTGCAGCTCGATGTCGGCTTGGCGTGTCGCCCAGGGGGCGGAGCCTACTCGCGCCGATTTTGTAAGTAGGAGGGGGCGGGTACCATTTGAATGAGTTTTTTCGTGCCGGCAACCCTGCGTGTGTGCGTTGGAGCGTTCGCGCACGCGCAGTGTGAAGGAAACCTTGGCACTCGACCATTTTTGTAGTTCTTTGTAGCTGTTCAATTTTTAAACATTTTTTGATAAAACCACATTGCCCTTCCATGATCAACACTGAGGCTTCTTGCAGCTTTCTCCCCCCGCCGTCTGTCGGGCCCGTCGGGAACAGCTGCCTCAAGTTCTGAGGCTTCCTGCAGCCTTCTCCCTGCCTCCCCCCCCCCTGCCGTCGGGAACGGCTGCCTCAAGTTCTGAGGCTTCCTGCAGCCTTCTCACTGCCTGCCGTCGGGAAACCACTGCCTGAAAGGCCTGCCTGAAGCACTTTCACACAGGTCGGAAGATGGTTTATTTAATCTTTTCTTTGCTTATAAATGTTTATTCAGGTTGGATTTATTTGTATAATATTTGTATGAGTATAAATAAGGATTTATTGTAGAATTTAATGACTTCCCTTCCCCCCCTCCCCCCCCCCACCTCGTTCCGGACGCCTAATTTGTAACCTGCGCCTGATTTTTTAATGTGTAGACAAGGTTTTTTCAGGCCTACAAAAATCTTCACTTGCTCCTTTCTAAGTTAGTTTGGAGTACGTTTTCACTGTGGAAACTTTCAAATCAGGCGTCAGTGGCCGGACATGCCCCCTTTTGAAGAAAAAATTCTGTTCCAAAGTGAAACTGTTCTACCTGACTCGAACTGGCGCAAACTAAATGTGGAGAATTCCGATTTCTAAGATACTCCGTTCTACACCAGTTGCTCCTAAAAATCAGTAGCAAATCATGTGAAATCTTGGGGCCATAGATTCCACATTATCCATTTTTGCAGGAATAACAAAAAAGGTAGCACATTTTTTGAATGGCGAGAGTCTGGGAAATGTTTTCAGTCAGAGGGACCTGGGTGTCCTTGTACCTGAATCATGGAAAGTTAACATGCAGGTACAGCAAGCAATTGGGAAAACCAAGGGTATATTAGCTTTTGTTACAAAATGATTAGAGTATAAGAGTATGCTGCTTGACCTGCTGAGATTTCCAGCATTTTCTGTTTTTATTCCACATTCCTGCATCCGCAATATTTTGCTTTTGTATTCGTGTTTGATTCGCTGCCACATCCCTTCTTGGTATGCCAATCGTGAAGAAGTCCAGCTCTTCACTTCGACGGGATTTCTGTTTGTGTCTTTTACCTTGTTCATCTTATTTGCTTTCTGTTTCCCTTCTCGTCTTTGATCAAATATCTACCAATACTGGTTTTCACAGCCACATCTCCTTCCTCAGTAAATATCTCCACCTCAGACTTAATCTGCATGGATTTCAACTGAAATTCCACCCTTCATGTTTTGTATCCACCCAGGATTACAATATATTTCTGAGATATTCAGCGTTCCTCCAACCACTGCTAACACGGAATTCTGGGATCCGTACTCAATGCTATGCACCACAAGCACACTCTCGACCTCTCTCTTCAGCAGCACCGACTCACTATATCTCGAAGCTGTTCTGGTCTGCAGTTGCATTTCAACCTTCGCCTTATCTCCGGCGCTTTAACCAAAAACATTTTTCTATCCTTTTAGGTGTCAAGAATTGTAAACTTCAACAACTCTTGGACACCAATATCCCTCCGGAACCTTCTTCCCCCATACTTCCCTCTGATCCCATCACTTCTTCAAATCTCACCCCCTGCCGTGTTTTCACTATCCCCTCTGACCTTCCCCTCTCTGATCCCGAACGATCAGTCCTCAGCAACGGCCTGAGCTTCATCCACTAATGCACCACCTCAGTGAATTTCAAGCTCAGCACGATGCTGAGCTCTTTTCCCACTGCCTTCGCCTCCGTGCCCTCTTCTTTGGCCAGAAGTCTCACCCTGCACAGCTGACCCTTTCTCCCATTTTCAGAATTCTCGCTGTACCTGGTCCTACCTCTGGCTTCTTACCCTCTCTAGACCTCTTCATTGCAAACTGCCACCAGGACATCGACCATCTCAATTTATCTGCTCCTTTTTCTCTTTACATATCTATAGAAGCTTTTGCAGTCCGTCTTAATGTTCCCTGCAAACTTCCTCTAGTACTCTATTTTCCCTACCCTAATCAAACCCTTTGGCCTCCTCAGCTGAGTTCTAAAGTTTTCCCAGTTCCAGGGTTCGCTGCTATTTCTGGCCAATTTGTATGTCACTTCCTTGGCTTTAATACTATCCCTGATTTCCCTTGATAGCCACGGTTGAGCCACCTTCCATTTTTTATTTTTACGCCAGACAGGGATGTGCAATTGTTGTAGTGCATCCATGCAGTATCTAAATGTCTGCCATTGCTCATCCATTGTCAGCCCCTTAAGTATCATTCGCCAATCTATCCTAGCCAATTCACGCCTCATACCTTCAAAGTTACACTTCTTTAAGTTCTGGACCATGGTCTCTGAATTAACTGTTTCATTCTCCATCCTAATGTAGAATTCCACCATATTATGGGCACTCTTCCCTAAGTGGCCTCGCACAACGAGTTTGCTAATTAATCATCTCTCATTACACAACACCCAGTCTAAGATGGCCTCCCCGCTAGTTGGTTTCTCGACATATTGGTCTAGAAAACTATCCTTTATGCATTCCAGGAAATCCTCCTCCACCGTATTGCTTCTAGTTTGGTTAGCCCAATCTATCTGGATATAGTGGATACTGGTCATGAAGCCTATCCCCAGAGATGGAGATGGAGAAGTCGTGGAAGGTAAGGCAAGAGTCGGAGAGGGACCATGTGAAGGGGAGGGAAGGGTGGAAATTGGATGCAAAGTGAATGAAATTTTCAAGTTCATGTTGAGAGTAGAAAACGGCACCGATACAGTCATCAATGTACCAGAAAAAAAGGTGAGGAAGGGGAGCTGTGTAGGACTGGAACAAATAATGTTCTGCATATCCCATGAAAAGGCAGGCATAGCTAGGACCCGTGCTGGTTCCCGTAGCAACACCTTTAATTTGGAGGAAGTGAGTGGAGTTGAAGGATAAGTTGTTCCATGTGAGAACAAATTCAGGCAGGTGGAGGAGGGTGGTCGTGGATGGGGATTGATTGGCTCTCTGCTCGAGGAAGAAGCGGAGCGCCCTCAGGCCATTCTGGTGGGGAATGTAAGTGTAGGGCAATTGGAGGTCCATGGTGAAAAGGATACGGCTGGGGATGGGAAACTGGAAACTGTTAAAGTGATGGAGGGCGTCAGAGGATTCATGGATGTAGACGGCAAGTGAGTGGACAAGGGAAGAAAAAATAGAGTCGAGATAGGAAGAAATAAATTCTGTCAGGAAAGAACAGCTGAAATAATGGGTCTACCGGGGCAGTCCTGTTTGTGGATCTTGGGAAGGAGGTAGAAGTGGGCTGTGCGAGGTTGGGGAACTGTGAGGCTGGTGGCTGTGGAGCGAAGATCTCCAGAGGAGATGAGGTCAGTGACGGTCTGGGAAATTATGGTTTGATGTTCAGTAGAGTGGTCATAGTCCAGGGGGTGGTAGGAGGAGGTGCCAGAGAGTTGGTGATCAGCCTCTGCAAGGTAGATGTTGGTTCGCCAAACAACAACAGTGCGATCCTTGTCAGCAGGTTTGATGACAAGGTTAGGGTTGGATCTGAGGAGCAGATAAATTGAGATGGCTGATGTCCTGGCGGCAGTTTGCAATGAAGAGGTCTAGAGAGGGTAAGTGACCAGAGATAGGGGTCCAGGTACAGTGCGAATTCTGAAAATGGGAGAAAGGGTCAGCTGTGCAGGGTGAGACTTCTGGCCAAAGAAGAGGGCACGGAGGCGAAGGCAGTGGGAAAAGAGCTCAGCATCGTGCTGAGCTCGAAATTCACTGAGGTGATGCATTACTGGATGAAGCTCAGGCCGATGCTGAGGACTGATCGTTCGGGATCAGAGAGGGGAAGGTCAGAGGGGATAGTGAAAACACTGCAGGGGGTGAGATTGGAAGAAGTGATGGGATCAGAGGGAAGTATGGGGGAAGAAGGTTCCGGAGGGATTTTGGTGTCCAAGAGTTGTTGAAGTTTACAATTCTTGACACCTAAAAGGAAGGAAAAATGTTTTTGGTTAAAGCGCCGGATGCGGCGAAGGATGAAATGTAACTGCAGACCAGAACAGCTTCGAGATATAGTGAGTCAGTGCTGCTGAAGAGAGAGGTCGAGAGTGTGCATGTGGCGCATAGCATTGAGTACAGATCCCAGGATTCGGTGTTAGTAGTGGTTGGAGGAACGCTGAATATCTCGGAGATATATTGTAATCCTGGGTGGATCCAAAACATGAAGGGTGAAATTTTAGTAGGAATCCATGCGGATTAAGTCTGAGGTGGAGATCTTTACTGAGGAAAGAGATGTGGCTGTGAAAGCCAGTCTTGGTAGATATTTGATCAAATACGAGAAGGGAAACAGAAAGCAAATAAGATGAACAAGGTAAAAGACAGAAAAAGAAATCCCGTCTAAGGGAAGGGCTGGACTTCTTCAAGATTGGCATTCCTAGAAGGGAAGTGGCAGCGAACCAAACACTAATACAAAAGCAAAATACTGCGGATGCAGGAATGTGGAATAAAAACAGAAAATGCTGGAAATCTCAGCAGGTCAAGCAGCATACTCTTATACTCTAATCATTTTGTAACAAAAGCTAATATACCATTGGTTTTCCTCATTGATTGCTGTACCTGCATGTTAACTTTCCATGATTCAGGTACAAGGACACCCAGGTCCCTCTGACTGCAAACATTTCCCAGACGCTTGCCATTCAAAAAATGTGCTGCCTTTTGTGTTATTCCTACAAAAGTGGATAATGTGAAATCTATATGGGTAGAGCTGCAGAACACCAAAGGGCAAAAAACATCAGTGGGAGTTGTGTACAGACCTCCAAACAGTGCAGTGATGTTGGGGAATGCATCAAACAGGAAATTAGTGGTGCATGCAGTAAAGGTGCAGCAGTTATCATGGGTGACTTTAATATGCATATAGATTGAGCTAACCAATACGCTGGAGGAGGATTTCCTGGAGTGCATAAGGGATGGTTTTCTCGATCAACATGTCGAGAAACCAACTAGGGGGGAGGCCATCTTAGACAGGGTGTTGTGTAATGAGAGAGGATTAATTAGCAATCTTGTTGTGCGAGACCCCTTGGGGAAGAGTGACCATAATATGGTGGAATTCTACATTAGGATGAAGAATGAAACAATTAATTCAGAGACCATGGTACAGAACTTAAAGAAGGGTAACTTTGAAGGTGTGAGGTGTGAATTGGCTAGGATAGATTGGCGAATGATACTTAAGGGGTTGACAGTGGATGGGCAATGGCAGACATTTAGAGACCGCATGGATGAACTACAACAATTGTACATTCCTGTCTGGCGTAAAAATAAAAAAGGGAAGGTTGCTCAACCGTGGCTATCTAGGGAAATCAGGGATTGTACCAAAGCCAAGGAAGTGGCATACAAATTGGCCAGAAATAGCAGGAAACCCAGGGACTGGGATAAATTTAGAACTCAGCAGAGGAGGACAAAGGGTTTGATTAGGGCAGGGAAAATAGAGTCCGAGAGGAAGCTTGCAGGGAACATTAAAACGGACTGCAAATGCTTCTATAGATATGTACAGAGAAAAAGGTTCGTAAAGACAAACGTAGGTTCCCTGCAGTCAGAATCAGGGGAAGTCATAACGGAGAACAAAGAAATGGCAGACCAATTGAACAAGTACTTTGGTTCTGTATTCACGAAGGACACAAATGCCCTTCTGGACATAAAAGGGGTCAGAGGGTCTAGTAAAAAGGAGGAACTGAGGGAAATCCTTATTAGTCGGGAAATTGTGTTGGGGAAATTGATGGCCGCTAAATCCCCAGGGCCTGATGGTCTGCATCCCAGAGTACTTAAGGAGGTGGCCTTGGAAATAGCTGATGCATTGACACTCATTTTCCAACATTCGATTGACTCTGGATCAGTTCCTATGGAGTGGAGGGTAGCCAATGTAACCCCACTTTTTAAAAAAGGAGGGAGAGAGAAAACAGGGAACTATAGACTGGTCAGCCTGACATCGGTAGTGGATAAAAGATAGAATCAATTATTAAGGATGTTATTCCAGCACATTTGGAAAGAAGTGACATGATAGGTCCAAGTCAGCATGGATTTGTGAGAGGGAAATCATGCTTGACAAATCTTCTGGAATTTTTTGAGGATGCTTCCAGTAGAGGGGACAAGGGAGAACCAGTTGATGTGGTGTATTTGAACTTTCAGAAGGCTTGCGACAAGGTCCCACACAAGAAATTAATGTGCAAAGTCAAAGCACATGGGATTGGGGCGAGTGTACTGACATGGATTGAGAACTGGTTGGCAGACAGGAAGCAAAGAGTAGGAGTAAATGAGTACTTTTCAGAATGGCAGGCAGTGACTAGTGGGGTACCGCAATGTTCTTTGCTGGGGCCCCAGCCGTTTACATTACATAGTACATTAATGATTTAGACGAGGGTATTAAATGTAGTATCTCCAAATTTGTGGATGACACTAAGTTGGGTGGCAGTGTGAGTTGCGAGGAGGATGCTGTGAGGCTGCAGAGTGACTTGGATAGGTTAGGTGAGTGTGCAAATGCGTGGCAGATGAAGTATAATATGGATAAATGTGAGGTTATCCACTTTGGTGGTAAAAACAGAGAAAAAGACTATTATCTGAATGGTGACAGATTAGGAAAAGGGGAGATGCAACGAGATCTGGTTGTCATGGTACATCAGTCATTGAAGGTTGGCATGCAGGTACAGCAGGCGGTTAAGAAAGCAAATGGCATGTTGGCCTTCATAGCGAGGGGATTTGAGTACAGGGGCAGGGAGGTGTTACTACAGTTGTACAGGGCCTTGGTGACGGCACACCTGGAGTATTGTGTACAGTTTTGGTCTCCTAACTTGAGGAAGGACATTCTTGCTATTGAGGAAGTGCAGCGAAGGTTCACCAGACTGATTCCCAGGATGGTGGGACTGACATATCAAGAAAGACTGGATCAACTGGGCTTGTATTCACTGGAGTTCAGAAGAATGAGAGGGGAATCTCATAGAAACGTTTTAAATTCTGGTGGATTTAGACAGGTTAGATGTAGGAAGAATTTTCCCAATGTTGGGGATGTCCAGAATCAGGGGTCATAATGTAAGGATAAGGGATAAGCCATTTAGGACCGAGATGAGAAGAAACTTCTTCACCCAGCAAGTGGTAAACCTGTGGAATTCTCTATCACAGAAAGTTTTTGAGGCCAATTCAGTAAATATATTCAAAAAGGAGTTAGATGTAGTCCTGACTACTAGGGGTATCAAGGGGTATGGCGAGAAAGCAGGAATGGAGTACTGAAGTTGCATGTTCAGCCATGAACTCATTGAATGGCGGTGCAGTCTCGAAGGGCCGAATGGCCTACTCCTGCACCTATTTTCTATGTTTCTGTGTTTCACACATCCCACATTGTATTTCATTTTCCTGGTTATTGTCCACTCAGTGAACCTACCTAAATCTCTCTGCAGCCTCTTTGTGTCCTCCTCACAGCTTACTTTGCATTTTCAGCAAACTTGGATACGCTACACTCTAAGCCATTAATATAGATTTTTATAGCTGAGGCTATTGTTGTAATGCAGTACCCCGCTAGTTACAACAGCATGCCAAACTGAAACAGTCGTGTTGATTTATACTCTCTGTTTTTTGTCCATTAGCCAATCCTCAATCCTTGCTAATATATTGCCCCCAATCACGAGTCCAATTTTTGTGTATTAACTTCTTATGTGCCACCTTATCGAATGCTTTATCAAAATCCAAATACACTATATTCACTGCTCCCCCTTTTCCATCTTATTAGTTACATCTTCAAATATCTCTATTTATTTGTAAACACGATTTCCCTTTCAGAAAGCCATGATGACTCTGCATCATCACATTATGATTTTCTAACTGCCCTGTTACCACGTCCCTAATAGCAGATTTTATCATTTTTCCTACTACTGATGTCTGGCTAACTGACCTATTGTTCCCCGTTTTCTCTCACCTCCTTTCTTAAATAGAGGGGTTATGATTACTATCTTGCAATAAAGGTGGACTGTTCAAGAATCCAGGGAATTCTGGATGATTAATATCAGTCCATCCACTAATTTTAAGTTCCTCATTCACTTTAGACCCTTGGTTCCCCATTATTTGCAAAAAAACATTTTGCATCAACTTCTGTGAAGCCAGATGCAAAGTATTTGTTTAATGTCTCTGCTATGTCCTTATTGCTGATTATAATTTCTCCTGTGTCGGTCACTAATGGTTCCACATTTACTTTCACTAATCACTTCCTATTTACATACCTAAGGAAACTGTTGCAATCTGTTTTTACGACTCTTGCTAAATTACTCTCATATTTTTTGTTTCTATTTCCTTATCAATTTCTTGGTCCTCTGCCGAATTCTAAATTCCTCGCAATCCTCATGCGAACTACTCTTTCTGGCAACATTGCAGGCCTCTTCCGTGAATCCAATACTATCTTTACCTTTTCTTGTTAGCCAAGGTTGGATTACATTTCATGTGGGTTTTTATGCCTTAAAGGCATGTATATTTGTTTTAAATTATGTATTAATTATTTAAATGGTAGCCATTGTTTCTCCAACATCATACCTTGTAATGTCTTTTCCCAATCACCTTAGCTAACTCGCCCCTCATACCTACGTAGTTTGCTTTGTTTTGATTTGTAACCTATTTCGTACTTAACTAAATTACTTTCAAGCTCAATATAACATTGTATTATATTGTGGTCAATCTTCCCTAAAGACCCATTTACAACAAGATTATTAATTAACCCTTTCTTATTGCACAATACTAGATGTAAAATAGCCTATTCACTAGTTGGTTCGTCAACATACTGGCCTAGAAAATTATGTTGTATTCATTCCATCAATTCGTCTTCCACACATTTACTGCAACTTTGGTTTGCCCAATCTATATGTAGATGATGTCCCCCCTGATTACTGTATTACCCTTGTTATATGTGCTTTCATTTCCTGATTGATACTCTGGCCTACAACTACATTTGGGGGACCTATAAACAGCTCCCATCAATGTTGTCCTTTTCTGTAACTTGCTGTTTCTTAGCTCCATTCAAGCAGTCCTGATTTCCCGAGCTAATATCTTTTATCTCTACTATCTTGATCCCATCCTTTATTATCACAGCTAACCCTTCTCCTTTATCATTTTGCCTATCTCTTCTAAACGTTAACTATCCTGGAATATTTAGTTCCCAACCTTGGTCATCTTGCAACCACGTCTCTGTAATAGCCATTAGATTAAACCTATTAGTTACTAGCCGTGCTATTAATTTATCTATTTTTGTGAATACTTCACACGTTCAGTTTCTGTGGCTTTAGCTTTGACCTTTTTCTATTCCCCTGATTTCACCATAGTCTCTGATGCCCTATTACATGTGTTACTCTCTCAGTCCCTTCCTCACCCACTCTCCTTTTTATCCCAAATTCTGCTCTGATATGGAGCATTTACAACTCATTTGCTGCATTTAAATTTACTCTTTCCTGAATCCTCCCAACCTCCCATCATCATTAGTTTCAAGCCCTGTCTACTGCTCTACTTATCCGATTCACCAGAGCATTGTTTCCAGCCCAGTTTAAGTGGAGCCATCCTAATGGAACATCTCCCTCTTTCCCCAGAACTGGGGCCATTGCCCTATGAGACAAAATATTTGTCTACCACACCAATCTTTGAGCCACGCTTTTCACTTTCGAATCTGCTTATCCCTAGGCCAATTGGCGCATGGCTCAGGTAAAAATCTAGATATTATTTCCTTTGAGGCCCTGCTTTTAAATTTGGACCCCAACTCCTCAATCTCTCTCAGAAGAACCTCATTCTTAGTTTTAGCTATGTTGTCAGTTCCTACACGGACCACGACAACCGGATCCTCCCTTTCCCACTTCAATTTCTTCTCCAACCACGTGGAGATTTCGTTAACCCTGGCACCAGGCAGGCAACACAACCTTCAGAAGTCCTGGTCGTGCCTGTAGAGAATTGTGTTTGCCCTTTTGAATATCCTGTTTCTGACCACAACTACATTCCATTTCACTACACCAATTAAATGGCCTCCTGCACCGTGGTTCTAAGGTTGGCTTGCTCATGGATCATGCAGCATTTTCCTTCTTTCACACGGGCAGCATAAACCTCATTCACGTTGGATAATGACAGCCGTCGAAGCTCCACCAGCACTGCACCTGGGGTCCCCTTACCTGCCTGAGTTACAATCACATCCTCCTGCCACTGACCAGTAACCAGCCCTGTACCACTACATATCTCAAGGGGTGTGATTGGCTCCTTGGATCAAAATGTCCAGATAACTCTCCCCATCCTTCATAGAATCATAGATACATAGAAATTTACAGCACGGTAGGAAGCCATTTTGGCCCATTGTTTCCGTGCTGGCTGAGAAAAACCTATCCAGCCTAATCCCATTTTGCAACTCTTGATCCGTAGCCCTGAAGGTTATGGCACTTCAAGTGCACCTCCACGTACTTTTTAAACGTGGTAAGGTTTTCTGCCTCTACCATCTTATCAGGCTGTGAGTTGCAGACCCCCGCCATCCTCACGGTGAAGAAATTTCCCCTCAAATCCTCTGTAAACCTACCAATTACTTTAAATCTATGCCCCCTGGTTATTCACTGCACTGCTAATTGAAATAAGTCCTTCCTATCCACTCTGTCTAGGCCCCTTATAGCTTTAAACACCTCAATAATTTCTCCCCTCAAACTCATCTGTTCCAAAGAAAATAAACACAGCCTATCCAATCTTTCCTCACAGCTAAAGTTCTCCAGTCCAGGCAACATCCTCGTCAATCACCTGTTTACCCTCTCTAGTGTAGTCACATATGTCCTGTAATGTGGCGACCAAACTGCACACAGTGCTCTAGTATTGGCCTTACTAGTGTTTTATACAGTTCATGCATAACCTACCTGCTCTTGTATTCCATGCCTTGGCTAGTAATGGTAAGTATTGCATATGCCTTTTTAACCACCGTATCTGCCTGGCCTGCTACCTTCAGAGATCCAAGGTCCCTTTGCTCTTTTATATTTCTCATTGTTCTCCCATTTAATGTGTATTTGATTGCCTTGTTAGCCCTCCCCAAATGCATTACCTCACACTTATCCAGATTGAATTCCATTTGCCACTGCTATGCACACCTGAGCAGCTCCTGCAGTCTACAGCTTTCATCTTCATTATCAACCACACAGCCGATTTTAGTATCATCTGCAAACGTTTTAATCATACCCACTACATTCATAGATATATACCACAAAGATCAACGGACCTAGTACTGAGCCCTGCGGAACCCCACTGGAAACAGCCTTCCAGTCATAAGAAAACTCATCAATTATACACTTTGCTTTTGCCTTTGAGACAATTTTGGATCCAACTTGCCACATTACACTGAATCCCAGGCGCTTTTACTTTCGTGAACAGTCTGCCATGTGGGACCTTAACTAAAACCTTGCTAAAATCCATATATACTACAGCAATAACCACATTGACCCTCCATGTTACCTCCTATAAAATGCAACCAAGTTAAGAAGGCACGATCTTCCCTTAACAAATCCATGCTGACTGTCTTTGATTAATCCCTGCCTTTATAAATGAAGATTTATCCTGTCCCTCAGAATTGTTTACAATCATTTTGCCATGATTGAGACTGACTGGCCTGCACTTACTCGGTCTATCCCTTTCTTCTTTTTTCAACAAAGGTACCACGTTCGCAGTCCTCCAGTCCTCCGGCATCACACATGTAGCCAGAGAGGATTGGAAAATGATGGTCAGAACCGCTGCTATTTCCACTTTTGCTTCTCTTAATAGTCTGGGGTACATTTCATCCGGTTCTGCAAATTTATCCACTTTAAAAGCTGCTAAGCCCTTTAATATGTCCTCTCTCACTATGTTTATTTCATCTAATATTTGACACACTTCCTTCTCCATTTTTCTAAACTATTGCCATTATAAACCTAGTCTGATCAATCTTGCGATGTTAGGCTGTTGTGTGACGAAACTGTAACACAGGTCTCCAAAACCTGGCAGCAAGCACATGATGCTTATGAGGAGCAAAATGTATAGCACCATAGTGGTTATGTTGCCGGAGTAGTAAAGCAGAGGTCTGAAACTGATTGTCAAGTGTATGCGAGCTCAAATCACACTATGATAGTTTGTGAGTTTAATCTTACTTTATTATCAATAAACTGCTGGAGTTAAAATGTTGGTAATAGTAAAACTTACAATGACACAGCAGAATTGTCAAAAACACTATTGTCCTTTTGGAAGGATAACATCTGTCCTTAACAGGTCTGGTGTATAGGTGACACCAGTTGCAAATCAAAGTAGTTGAAAATGTTCTCCCTCCTGTGATTATCCAGCTTCCCCTTAAACGTGTCGATGCTATCTGGTTCAATTGTTCCTGGTTTTAGTGCTTTCCATGTTTTCATCAATCTTTGCATATGTAAGTTTCTCCTGGATTCTGGATAACATTTTTTGTGACTACTTTATATTTATGATCTCTAGTTTTGGAACTGTTCCCAATCGACACACAAGTAGAAACAGTTTTTATATACCTATCATATCAAAATCTTTCGTTATCCAAAAGACCTCGAGCAGTTCACCGCTCAATCTTCGCTTTTCTGGCAAAAAGAACCATATAACATAGAAAATAGGAGCAGTAGTAGGTCATTCGAGACTGCACCACCATTCAATATGATCATGGATGATCTTCTATGTCAACACCATATTCCCGTTTTTTCCCCATATTCCTTGATGCCTTTTGTGTCTGGAAATCTATCTATCTACCTCTTAAATATATTCAGTCACTTGGCCTCCACAATCTTCTATGGTAGACAATTCCACAGCTTAACCAGCCCCTGAGTGAAAAAATGTCTCCTCATCTCGGTCTTAAATTCCCTACCCCGTATCCTGAGACTAGATGTCCAGCCAAGGAAAACATCCTCCTTACATCAAGTCTATCCAACCTGGTCAGAATTTTACCGTTTCAATGAGAACCCCTCTCATTCTTCTAAACTCTAGTGAATACAGGCCGAGTCGACCCAATCTCTCCTCATACGTAAGAATAAGTCTGCTGAACTTTCGCTGCACTCCCTCTATGGCAAGTATATCCTTTGTTAGCTAAGGAGACCAAAACGACACACAATACTCCAGGTGTGGTCTAACCAAGGCCCTCTATAACTGTAGTAAGACTTCCTTGCTCCTGTACTCAAATCCTCCTCCAATGAAGGCCAACATACCATTTGCCTTCCTAACTGCTTGCTGCAACTGCATGATTGCTTTCAATGACTGGTGTACAAGGCCACCCGGTCCCACTGCACATCAACACTTCCCAAGCTATCACCATTTAAATAATACTTTGTCCTTATTTTTTTCCTATCAAAGTGGATAACTTCACATTTATCCGCATTATAGTCTATCTGACATGTGCTTGCCCACTCACTCAACCTATCTAAATCGCCTTGCAGCGTCTTTGCATCCTCCTCAAATCATAATCAAAATCATAGTTTTGTGTCGTCAGCAAACTTGTAAATATTACATTTGGCTCCCTCATCCAAATCATTTATATATATTGTGAATAGCTGGAGCCCAAGCACTGATCCCTGTGGTACCCCCACTGTCGAAATCTCGACCTCCGAAAAGAATGACTCCGACACTTACAGCTCCGGTAGAAGTTTCCTTTTTAATTTACTTGCTCGCAAGGGGTAGGTTTCACTCAGTCAAGGGCTAAATGAACACCTCAGAAATGGTTCAGTTTAACAAGATATTTATACAGTAAAACCAAAGTTCTGGCCTCTCCCTGTGTATTGCTCTGTCTCACAGTCAGTGAATACAGATAAAGAGTTAATTACTATATCCTGGTCCTGACATGGTGTCCAGATATTTCCTTTTGTCAGGGTTATCAGAAAGCCAAACGGCCATTACTCCATGAGTCATAGGTAATGGGCTATCACCTGTCTTGTATTGTGTCAGGATTGTTTCAATTTCCTGGTCAGTTTATCTGTTTGCATCAAATGGATGAGGTAAAGGAAAGAGATAATGGCTAGAAGATAAGAGTGGGGTGACATGGAACTCCTGTAGTGTAGACAATAGGAGAGCACCATGGGGGGTTACTTGTCTCAGCATGACTTGTCTCCTAGCTGTCTGATGGCCATCAGCCATCTAACAGCAGGTTTAGCTGTTTATGCAAGCTGACTGCTAAAATGCAGAAAGTTCTGGAAGGGCCAGGACTCCATTTTAATCAAAAGGCACACAAATACCGTATGGTATCAGCTTAGATAAAAATACTTTCCACATTCCCCCATTTTGTCCTTCACAAGGACAACTCAATCCATTCTGATCTTGTACAGTCTCTCCATTTCCATTTCTTTAGTTTCATTACTCACTAGGCATATTATACCTTCAGGATTTCCTATTCTGGGAGTAATGCTTAGGAAGGGAGGCTGATGGTTATTATCATAATTGGGCTGGTACCATCCCTGGAAGGCTGTAAGTTTATACTCTGCCGACCTCCATTCTGTTTGCTCCTTCGTTTCTGGCCCCTTAGTTAGTTTTGTCCTGTTTTGCACTGTCAACCATTCTACCATTTGATTCGTTAAAGGGGACAGATCTCAGGGGAATACCCCCCCTGGAGTGGACAGATACATGGGAACATATCCAACAACTCGATAAGTTTCTTTCTTGAGCATACCTATGACTCAGTGCCATAAATACGTTTACGTGCAATTCCCTTCGGTGGTGGGTCTGTACCCTTGGTGTAATCAATAATGTGAAGTAAAACCCTGTCAAGCCCAGCACCATCAGTCCCCATAGTCCATACAGTTCCTTATTCAGTCTTCCTTTTTCTGTTCCTCTGATTCCTTCGTCCCTTCCTCCTGGTCGGGTGCCCGTTTGCAATGGGATGCGTGGATCCATGTTGGTCTTTCCTTTACCTTGATTGCAGTATTGGTCGCCAGCAAGACCTGGTATGGTCCTTCGAATCTTGGCTGTAGACTGCTTTTCCTTTTAAAAATCTTGATGTAAACGAATTCCCCTGGCTCCAGGTTATGACACTTCCCTTCCGCTGGCTTGACTTGGGCTTCCTTTACCTGTGAATGAAAGCTGGAAATACATTTGGTTAGTGCAATACAATAATTCAACATATTTTCCTCCATTTTGTGGATGTCCATCTGTTTTGCAGTAAATGGTGCTGTAAAAGGTAGTCGTTGGGGACGTCCCATAACTATCTCATGCGGTGACAGGCCTGTTGTTCTGTTGGTTGCAGATCGCATTACCATCAAAGCTAAGGGCAGCAGTTCTGTCCATTTCAGTGCAGTGTCATTGCATAGTTTTGCCAGCTTATTTTTAAGCATTCCATTATATCTTTCAACAAGTCCAGCTGATTGTGGATGATAACTGCAATGAAAACGTTGATTAATCTGTAAAGCTTTACACATTTCTCTTATAACAGTTCCCGTGAAATGTGACCTGTTATCACTGGAAAGCTTAGCAGGGATTCCGAAGCGCGGTACGATTTCTTTTAACAAACATTTAGCAACAGTAGTAGCATCGGCCTTTTTACATGGAAAGGCTTCAATCCATCTAGAGAACACATCTACAATAACTAATACATACTTGAATCCCATACACATAGATAATTCAATAAAATCCATTTGTAAATGTACAAAAGGCCCGACTGGATTTGGGTGGGAGGCAGATTCTACTTTTTCCGTCTTACCCGGATTCATTGTCTGACAGGTAACACAATTTTCACAGATTTGTTTTGCAATTGCCGAAATACCTGGTGCATACCAAGTTGCCAAAATATAATCTGCCAATCCCCCTTTGCCTGCATGTGTGAATGTATGAACACATCGGGCAATCCATGGAAGTAAGGATCTAGAGGCCACCACGCGGCCGTCATGGTGAACCCATATTCCTTCTGGATTTTTATAACATTGATCCTTCGTCCAGGTCACCACCTCCTCCATACTGGCCTGTGTCTGAAAGGCCAGCACGTCATTAATAGTGGGTGGCGGGTCTGAGCAATTATTTTTCCTTAGTGGGAACAATGACACCTGCATCCCCCCTTTCGACAGAGCTGCTGACTTAGCTGCATTATCAGCTCTGGCATTCCCAAGTGCCACCTCATTCGACTGGCCTGTATGTGCTTGGCATTTGATAATGGCAAGTTTCAAAGGGCATTGAATGGCTCGCAGGAGATTTTCCGCTTGTTCTGCATTTTTGATTGTCTGAGCCTGTTGCATAGCATAATAAGCTGCTGCCAACGAAGGAAGACATCCTGGTAGTCCGCGTGCCACTGGGTCTAGTTGGGTACTGAAATACGCTACCGGTCGCTGCCTGTCCCCATGTAACTGAGTCAAAACAGATTGTGCAAAACCTGACTTGTGATGCACAAATAAGTTGAATAGCTTAGTGTAATCTGGTAATCCCAAGGCAGGTGCTGAAGTGAGGGACTGTTTAAGGTTCTGAAAAGCATTCCGGGATACCTCATTCCAAATCAACTTCTCTGGTAGTGCGGGCATGGACATGTCTAACAGTGGTCTAACAATCTCGGAATAACTCATAACCCATTGCCGGCAGTATCCTGTCATGCCGAGGAGGTGTTTCATTTCTCTCTTGGTTACTGGTAGTGGGGCAGAGCAGATTGCTTTTACTCGGTCTTGTGTCAATTGTCTCGTATCTCTGACCAATTCGTGCCCTAGATACCGAACCTTTTCTGAGACAAATTGTAACTTTGCCTTTGACACCTTGTGTCCTTTCGAGGCCAGAGCTTTTAATAACACAAGGGAGTCCGTTTCGCAGGCCAATTTGGAGGGTGAGGCGAGCAATAAGTCGTCAACATACTGCACAAGTGTAGAACCTGCTGGTAACATTACATCTTCCAGATCCCTCTTTAGGCACTATGAGAATATGGTAGGGCTCTCGGTAAATCCCTGCGGGAGTCTTGTCCACGTATATTGGCGTCCTTTATACGTGAAGGCAAACAGGAATTGAGACTCTGGGTGAATGGGTATTGAGAAAAATGCTGAACACAGATCAACTACTGTGTAATACGTTGAGGATGCCGGAATACTGGCAAGTATAATTGCCGGGTTGGGTACCACCGGATAAGTTGGGAATACCGAATGATTCACGGCTCGTAGGTCTTGGACAAATCTCCATTTGTCACTATTGGGCTTCTGCACCGGAAAGATCGGTGTGTTACATGGACTTCTAGTTGGAACGATTACTCCCTGGGCCAGCAGGGACTTAATGACTGGCTCAATACCTTGTTCTGCGGCTGGGGACAAGGGATATTGAGGCTTCTTGGGGAGCGGGGCGGTTGAATTGATCGCTACCTTATAGGGTTGTGCGGTGAGCATCCTTCCTACTTCATTAGCGTGTGTAGACCATAGTTGTTCTGGAACTTTAGCAAGAAGCTCTGCTGTGCTTTGTCGTACTGGGAAGCTAGTGGCTGAGAGCATCCTTTCTTCTAAGACAGCATCGAAGTATATTTTCCCATTCAACTTGACCGAATAGCCTCCCCCCCTTTCATGTTGCCCCAAAGTTCCATTACGTGTGTGCCATTCCTCTTGTACTGGGGATCCTTGCATTCTTTTAACCATTCGTCCTAAATCCTGGGGTTTATGTGTGCCTGCAACCGCAAGGGTGCAGTGTGGAATGCTCCCTTTAACCCTAAACAAGCTCTGACTGTGGGAGGATAATTCAACCCCTGCCGCTATCCCTTCGGGTCCGATAAAGATTTTTTCGATCATCAATTGATGTTTCTGGTGCAGGAATGGTTGATAAAAGATTTGTGCTGTAGCGTCTGATCCCGTTTTGTCACAATATGCTGTGCAGTGTAATGTTTCGTGCCACTTGCCCAAGGTTTGAGATTTGAGGTAGTCTGTGATTAACCTTGTTACACACCAATATGAACCAACCAAATAGGATAGGGTTTTGCTTAGTGTGGGGTCCAAATTTTCCCAGGCATACAATATGGGAGTTGTGGGTTGAAGTAGTGGATATGCGCCACATTTATCTATGGGGACTCGAACCTCCAGACCAGCTGGGGAACAGAGGATCGTGGCATTCATTTTACATAACAGGTCACGTCCACACAGATTCACTGGAACCTCCTTAGACAGTAGGAATGAATGACTATCTTCGTAATCCTCTATTTGTACATTGATAGGGTTGGAGAAAAACATTTGCTGTGCGTGTCCAGATAGTCCAATCACTGAGGTTTGATTAGTGGAAGTGGGAATTCCCCTCGTATCCTCCCTTGAAAGGACCGAATAGGTGGCACCAGTATCCACTAGGAATGGGATATCCTTTCCTTGTATTCGTATTTTTACTTCAGGTTCTCCTATGGCATTTAACGGAACGACGGGTAGCTGTTTGTTCGCAGCACTCGGGTCTGGGATTGGGCGTCATTGATCATTATACGGGCAATTTGGTGGTTGGCCGAATTGCTTTTGATTCTGTGATCCAAATGGATCTTGCACAGAGAAATTAGTCTGAGGTCTAGCATGTACCTGGACTTGGGTCGCATACGGGTTGGGTTCTGAAGAGGGAGGGTGTGCTCTATTACCTGCCTGTTGAGTCCAATCATGATTTGGTTGTTGCTGTTTTGCCCGGCAAGTTCTAGCCCAGTGTCCAATCTGACCACAATTGTGACAGATATCATATTGTTCCTGCCCTGCACCTCCTCTCCCTCTTCCCCTGTAATATCCTCCTCTGGCTCGCCCTCTTCCTCTACCCTGGGGGGGGGCGTAGGACGGTGTCACCGGGGTGGGTGTTATTGGAGCTGCTTGTCCTACAAACATGGTGACCTTGCTTCTAGATTCTCTATTTCGCTCTTGTATGTCCTTTAACATAGATACAACCTTGGATAGCGATTCCTGTCGCCATCCGAGACAAACTAGTTTAAAGGGATCTCTGAGTTCGGGCCGTAGCCCGTTTACCACGGCGCTGATCATAGGAGCTTCTACCTCCTCCATTTTCATGCCTGAACATTGGTTCATGATCTCTCGCACTCTTTCTACATAATCCTCAACATCCTCCTCCTTTCTTTGTGTAGTTTCCATAATTTTGGACCAATTCGTTTTCCTCGGGAACACCGAATGTAAGGCTTCCCAACATCTTCCCCAGAACCCCTCTCCTGGCTTCGTGCTGGGATCTGCATCCGGAGCCTCTCGATGGGTTTTAAAATCTTTGAATTTTATCTCAAGTTCGGCAAATTTTGTGTCCTTTAACCATGCTTTCAGTAAGATTTGACCATCTAATATACTGGGTTCGTGACACAAGATGATTACTTTTAACTGGTCTATGGCCTTTTCAATATTGGTTTTGGGGTCTGCCAATCCTTCCACAATTATTCTTAATTCACTTGATGACCATGGTCGATAAATAGGGACCGGAGCTCCCCCAGAGAGTGGACTGGGAAAAAGTCTTACTGGGTATGCAGATGATGATGGCTCCAGGGCAACGGGCTCTGGTCCACGGGTAAGACTTTGTGTGCCCCCTGCAGGGCCGTCACGGTATTGATTCCCTTGTGACTGACTTATCTTTCCTGCAGCCGCACCTGTATTGTTGGGAGCGGGTGTTACCCCGTTTCCCTGTACTCCGGCCCAAGGATCGTCTCCTCCTTGGCCTGGAGCACCCCCCGGGGATGGAACATACGGCGGTGGTTGATGGCTGTAGGGAGTCCAATCCTCATCCCAGTCCTCATCCTCATCCTTATCCCAACCCTCAGGAGCCCTAGGTGAGTGTGCCTTTGTCTCTTTAGCAACCATAACGGATGGGTGTTTGTTATGTCGAGGGCGATTCACCTGCTCTACCCGTTCATCCCCCTGCTTTCTCCCTCTAGTACATTGCTTGCTAACTCTTAGGCTCTTCTCATGTCGTTCCTCAGCTTCCCTTTTCCAATCTCCAAACGCTGACCAATTCACTTTTTTTCCTCTTCTACCTGGGTCTCTATCTATAAGGCATTCTTCTAGACAGGTTATTCTCTCTAAATTGAATGAACCATCGGGTGGAAATGGCCTGTTTTCACCCTTAGTCCATTTTACCCATTCTCTTAGGTGGTCAATTGAAGACTGACCACAATTCTGGAGCATAAAATGGGCTGGGGTCCCTTTTGGTGGTGGTTTACTTGCTCCAGCCCCCATTCTGGATGATTTAAGATTTTTTTTCCACAGTTTCTGATCTCACAATCCTTTCGGCCAACCGAGTTCTCTACGCCCACTTCTCCTGGCCGTTACGTGGCCTGAAAAGGCTCTTAATTCGGGCTCAGTCTGGGTGTGTGAGATATGTTGGCACGAACCAATCGTAGTTGATCAATCAGTCACTGTTTCTTTCTTAATCAATCCTTGTGTTTTTTTTTAATCACAACTCTCCCTTTTTTTTTTCCAATCACAACTTTCCCTAGTGACTCTTCCCGTTTCTCTAATGGCAATGACTCACAAAGGTATTGCACACAACAGTAATACAAGGACAACAAACAATATTCCCGTGAGTACACAAATCATAACCTCTAAACAAATTCTCAGTCTGCGTTGTACGCCACGACAGACCGAGTCTTTAACTTATCCTAATAACAGCTGATAAAACTTAAGGTTCCGTACCCAAACTCTTTGATCGATTGCGCTCTTTTTTTTTTATATAGTCTTATCACATAAGAACCCCTTCCGAATTAAAAACAATAAAAATCTTATCACATAAGAACCTGGAACCCTTTTCGATCGACTAGCGCTCCCTTACCTACTGAAACCTTCCCCGGGCTGTCTCGAGGTTTTTTTCCAGAACCTGTTCTTTTCTGCTGGCGAGCTGAGAAAGAAATGGTTATAAAAAAAAAAATACCTTTAACTTTTAAATGCCGAGTCTTGTAGATGCAGTACCTCAGCTGTGGACAACAGATTACATCTGCGATTCAACAGTGAAGAAACCTCTTGTGAGCAAAGGCTCACCTTGTTTGGCCACCGAAGCCTTTCACTGGAGAGGCACTATGCCTGTATCCGTTTTACTCACAGAACAGAGAGTATGCATCTCGGTGGAACCTCCAATAACTGTCGAAATCTCGACCTCCGAAAAGAATGACTCCGACACTTACAGCTCCGGTAGAAGTTTCCTTTTTAATTTACTTGCTCGCAAGGGGTAGGTTTCACTCAGTCAAGGGCTAAATGAACACCTCCGAAATGGTTCAGTTTAACAAGATATTTATACAGTAAAACCAAAGTTCTGGCCTCTCCCTGTGTATTGCTCTGTCTCACAGTCAGTGAATACAGATAAAGAGTTAATTACTATATCCTGGTCCTGACATGGTGTCCAGATATTTCCTTTTGTCAGGGTTATCAGAAAGCCAAACGGCCATTACTCCATGAGTCATAGGTAATGGGCTATCACCTGTCTTGTATTGTGTCAGGATTGTTTCAATTTCCTGGTCAGTTTATCTGTTTGCATCAAATGGATGAGGTAAAGGAAAGAGATAATGGCTAGAAGATAAGGGTGGGGTGACATGGAACTCCTGTAGTGTAGACAATAGGAGAGCACCATGGGGGGTTACTTGTCTCAGCATGACTTGTCTCCTAGCTGTCTGATGGCCATCAGCCATCTAACAGCAGGTTTAGCTGTTTATGCAAGCTGACTGCTAAAATGCAGAAAGTTCTGGAAGGGCCAGGACTCCATTTTAATCAAAAGGCACACAAATACCGTATGGTATCAGCTTAGATAAAAATACTTTCCACACCACTAGTCACTGCCTGCCACCCCGAAAAAGACCCGTTTATTCCTACTCTCTGTTTCCTGTCAGCTAATCAAATTTCAACCCATGTCAATACATTACCCCCAATCCTATGTTCTTTAATTTTGCACACTAACCTCTTATATCGGACTTTACCAAAGGCCTTCTGAAAATCCAAATACACTTTCTGTCTCTCTCTCTGCCACTTTCTGTCTCTGTCTGTGTATCTCTCTCGATGTCTGACTGTCTCTCTCTCGCTGTCTCTGTCTCTGAGTCTCACTCTCACTTTCTCTCTCTCTCTCTCTCTCTCTCTCTCTCTCTGTGTCACTCTCCCTTTCTGTTCCTCACTTTCTCGGTTTCTCTGTCTCTCTGTCTCCCTCCAAATCTCTCTCTCTCTCTGTCTCTCAGTCTCTGTCTCTCCCTTCTGGCTGTTTGCTGCACAAACCTAGAATCCTGCCCTTGCCCCACAGCCCTGAAACAACGCAAATAAACTGCTTGCGGTTGTTGCTGATGCTGCTACTGTATCCATGTCGATCCGTTACTTGCACAGTTCTGGGTGCGAATGATCCATTTCTCACATATTACTATGGAGGCAGTGGCAGAGTGGATATGGTCTCAGGGTCAGATAGAAGAACTGAAGGCTTATTGTTGCACACTGGAGGGAAGTGTGTAGTGATGTTTCCCATGGGTCGGTTATTGAGACCACTGCTCTTTTTGCGATATATTAACGACCCTTCTCCCTACACCCAGGAGTCCGGGGACAGCGGAGTGGCCTATAAAGGCCCAGCGGTGGTCGGAGAGGCGGGAGTGCGAGCAGCCTATAAAGGCCCAGCGTTCGTCGGAGATGCAGGAGTGCGAGCACCAGGAGTCTGGGGACAGTGGAGCGGCCTATAAAGGCCCAGCGTTCGTCGGAGGTGGAAGTGCGAACAGCGGCAGTCCGGGGACAGTGGAGCGGCCTATAAAGGCCCAGCATTTGTCGGAGAGGCGGGAGTGTGAGCAGCGGGAGTCCGGGGACAGTGGAGCGGCCTATAAAGGCCCAGCATTTGTCGGAGAGGCGGGAGTGTGAGCAGCGGGAGTCCGGGGACAGTGGAGCGGCCTATAAAGGCCCAGCGTTTGTCGGAGAGGCGGGAGTGTGAGCAGCGGGAGTCTGGGGACAGTGGAGCGGCCTATAAAGGCCCAGCGTTTGTCAGAGAGGCGTGGCTGTTGCAGCTGCAATCGGGAGGCAAAAAGGAAATAGAAAGAAATTGAAAGGTGACGTCACAGCCAAGGGGGTAAGTGATTGGCTGGTTATTGGTAAGTAGTTTTTCTTTTTCTTTTCTATATCAGTAAGTAACATTTAGCATTGTTGTTGCCAATTTAAATTTATCTAGGGGTTAAGTCATGGCAGGACAGCTCAGATCATGTTATGCTCCTCCTGTACGATGTGGGAAGTCAGGGACGCTTCCGGTGTCCCTGATGGCGACATGTGCGGGAAGTGTATCCGCCTGCAGCTCCTAACGGGCCGCATTGCATCACTAGAGTTGCGGGTGGATTCACTCTGGACATGCACGATGCTGAGAATGACGTGAATAGCACGTTTAGTGAGTTGGTCTTACCTCAGGTAAAGGGTTCACAGCCAGATAGAGAATGGATGACCAACACGAAGAGCAGTGCAAGGAAGGTAGTGCAGGGGTGCCCTGCGGTCATCCCCCTGCAAAACAGATACACCGCTTTGGGTACTGTTGAGGGGGATGACTCATCAGTGGAGGGCAGCAGCAGCCAAGTTCATGCCACCATGGGTGACTCTGCTGCACAGGAGGGCAGGAAAAGGAATGGCAGAGCTATAGTGATGGGGATTCAATTGTAAGGGGAAGAGGTAGACGTTTCTGCGGCCGCAACTGAGACTCCAGGATGGTATGTTGCCTCTCCGGTGCAAGGGTCAAGGATGTCTCGGAGCGGGCGCAGGACATTCTGAAAAGGGAGGGTGAACAGCCAGTTGTCGTGGTGCATATAAGTACCAATGATATAGGCAAAAAATGGGATGAGGTCCTACGAGACAAATTTAGAGAGCTAGGAGCTAAATTAAAAAGTAGGACCTCAAAAGTAGTAATCTCAGGATTGCTACCAATGGCACATGCTAGTCAGAGTAGGAATCGCAGGATAGCTCAGATGAATACATGGCTTGAGGAGTGGTGCCCAAGGGAGGGATTCAAATTCCTGGGCCATTGGAACCGATTCTGGCGTGGGTGGGACCAGTACAAACCGGTCTGTACCTGGGCAGGACCGGAACCAATGTCTTAGCGGGAGTGTTTGCTAGTGCTGTTGGGGAGGAGTTAAACTAATATGGCAGGGGGATGGGAACCTATGCAGGCAGACAGAGGGAAGTAGAATGGAGGCAGAAGCAAAAGATAGAAAGAAGAAAAGTAAAAGTGGAGGGCAGAGAAACCTAAGGCAAAAAGCAAAAAGAGGCACATTACTGCAAAATTCTAAAGGGGCAAAGTATGTTAGAAAGACAAGCCTGAAGGCTCTGTACCTCAATGTGAGGAGTATTCGGAATAAGGTGGATGAATTAACTGCGCAGATAGCAGTCAACGGGTATGATGTAATTGGCATCATGGTGATATAGCTCCAGGGTGGCCAAGGTTGCAAACTCAACATCCAGGGGTATTCAACATTTAGGAAGGATAAACAGAAAGGAAAAGGAGGCGGGGCGGTATTGCTGGTTAAATAGGAAATTAATGCAATAGTAAGAAAGGACATTAGCTTGGATGATGTGGAATCAGTATGGGTAGAGCTAGGAATTCCAAGGGGCAGAAAACGCTAGTGGGAGTTGTGTACAGCCCACCAAACCGTAGTAGTTGAGGACAGCATTAATCAAGAAATTAGGGATGCATGCAATAAAGGTAAAGCAGTTATCATGGGTGACTTTAATCTACATATTGATAGGACTCACCAAACTGGGAGCAATGCGGTGGAGGAGGATTTCTTGGAGTGTATTAGGGATGGTTTTCTAGGCCAATATATCAAGAAACCAACTAGGGAGCTGGCCATCCTAGACTGGGTGATGTGTAATGAGAAGGGACTAATTAGCAATCTTGTTGTGCGAGGCCCCTTGGGGAAGAGTGACCATAACATGGTAGAATTCTTTATTAAGATAGAGAGTGACACAGTTAATTCAGAAACTAGGGTCCTGAACTTAAGGAAAGGTAACTTCGATGGTTTGAGGCGTGAATTGGCTAGAATAGACTGGCAAATGATACTTAAAGGGTTGACAGTGGATAGGCAATGACAAACATTTAAAGATCACATGGATGAACTTCAGCAATTGTCCCTGTCTGGAGTACAAATAACATGGGAAAGTGGCACAACCGTGGCTAACAAGGGAAATTAAGGATAGTGTAAAATCCAATGAAGAGGCATATAAATTGGCCAGAAAAAGCAACAAACCTGAAGACTGGGAGAAATTTAGAATTCAGCAGGGGAGGACAAAGGGTTTAATTAAGAGGGAGAAAATAGAGTACGAGAAGAAGCTTGACGGGAACATAAAAACTGACTGCAAAAGCTTCTATAGATATGTGAAGAGAAAAAGATTAGTGAAGACAAACATAGGTCCCTTGCAGTCGGATTCAGGTGAATTTATAATGGGGAACAAAGAAATGGCAGACCAATTGAACAAATACTTTGGTTCTGTCTTCATGAAGGAAGACACAAATGACCTTCTGGAAGTACTAGTGGACCGAGGGTCTAGTGAGAAGGAGAAACTGAAGGATATCCTTATTAGGCGGAAAATTGTGTTAGGGAAATTGATGGCCGATAAATCCCCGGGGCCTGATAGTCTGCATCCCAAAGTACTTAAGGAAGTGGCCCTAGAAATAGTGGATGCGTTGGTGATCATTTTCTAACAGTCTATCGACTCTAGATCAGTTCCTATGGACTGGAAGATAGCTAATGTTTGCCTCCTGTAGCCATTGTGTAGGCCCTTGGGTTGTTTTGGGTTCCCTAGTTTTCTGAAGGTCTGCATAATTTCCCTCCATAATGTAAACATGGGGAAGACAATAGTCCAATAATGGCGATGAATCATTCCCACAGTTTTCGAGCAAATGCTCTCCCATTGACTTGAAAGCCTCATGCTTCGGGCTGACTCTGTCCCACCATTGGTCCTCTGCTGTCCTCCCCCGTCCAATCACTGCTCTGCCAAGGTCAAACCGTCTTGGTTTCAATTCACATTGCGGCACAGACAGATCCCACAGCTCTTTTCCTTCTGGGTAAATTGAGGGGGTTTTCGTCCACCCCTACATAACTTTGATGGTATGAGGCATGAATTGGCTAGAATAGACTGGCAAACGATACTAAAAGGGTTGACGGTGGATAAGCAATGGCAAACATTTAAAGATCACATGGATGAACTTCAGCAAATGTACATCCCTATCTGGAGTAAAAATAAAACTGGGAAGGTGGCTCAACCATGGCTAACAAAGGAAATTAAGGATAGAGTTAAAGCCAAGGAAGAGGCATATAAATTGGCTAGAAAAAGCAACAAACCTGAGGATTGGGAGAAATTTAGAATTCAACAGAGGAGGACTAAGGGTTTAATTAAGACGGGGAAAATAGAGTGCGAGAGGAAGCTTGCAGGGAAAAAAAAACTGACTGCAAAAGCTTCTATAAATATGTGAAGAGAAAGAGATTAGTAAAGACAAACGTAGGTCTCTTGCAGTCGGATTCAGGTGAAATTATAATGGGGAACAAAGAAATGGCAGACCAATCGAATCAATACTTCGGTTCTGTCTTCACGAAGGAAAATACAAATAACCTTCCGAAGGTACTAGGGGACAGTGGGTCTAGTGAGAAGGAGGAACTGAAGGATATCCTTATTGGGCGGGAAATTATGTTAGGGGAATTGATGGGATTAAAGGCCGATAAATCTCCGCGGCCTGATAGTCTGCATCCCAGAGTGCTCAAGGAAGTGGCCCTAGAAATAGTGGATGCATTGGTGATCATTTTCCAACAGTCTATCAACTCTGGATCAGTTCCCATGGACTGGCGGGTAGCTAATGTAACACCTCTTTTTAAAAAAGGAGGGAGAGAGAAAATGGGTAATTATAGAGCGGTTAGCCTGACATCAGTAGTGGGGAAAATGTTGGAATCGATCGTGAAGGACGTAAAAGCAGCGCATTTGGAAAGCGGTGACAGGATCGGTCCAAGTCAGCATGGATTTATAAAAGGGAAATCATGCTTGACAAATCTTCTGGAATTTTTTGAGGATGTAACTAGCAGAGTGGACAAAGAAGAACCAGTGGATGTGGTGTATTTGGACTTTCAGAAGGCTTTTGACAAGGTCCCGCACAAGAGATTGTTGTGCGAAATCAAAGCAGATGGTATTGGGGGTAATATACTGACGTGGATAGAGAACTGGTTGGCAGACAGGAAGCAGAGAGTCGGGATAAACGGGTCCTTTTCAGAATGGCAGGCAGTGACGAGTGGAGTGCACAGGGCTCAGTGTTGAAACCCCAGCTCTTTACAATATACATTAACGATTTGGATGAAGGAATAGAGTGTAATATCTCCAAGTTTAAACTGGGTGGCGGAGTGAGCTGTGAGGAGGACGCTAAGTGGCTGCAGGGTGACTTGGACAGGTTAGGTGAGTGGGCAAATGCATGGCAGATGCAGTATAATGTGGATAAATGTGAGGTTATCCATTTTGGGGGCAAAAACACGAAGGCAGAATATTATCTGAATGGCGGCAGACGAGGAAAAGGGGAGGTGCAACGAGACCTGGGTGTCATGGTTCATCAGTCACTGAAAGTGGGCACGCAGGTACAGCAGGCGGTAAAGAAGGCAAATGGTATGTTGGCCTTCATAGCTCGGGGATTTGAATATAGAAGCAGGGAGGTCTTACACAGTTGTACACGGCCTTAGTGAGGCCTCACCTGGAATATTGTGTTCAGTTTTGGTCTCCTAGTCTGAGGAAGGACATTCTTGCTATTGAGGGAGTGCAGCGAAGGTTCAACAGACTGATTCCAGGGATGGCTGGGCTGTCATATGAGGAGAGACTGGATCAACTGGGCCTTTATTCACTGGAGTTTAGAAGGATGAGAGGGGATCTCATAGAAACATAAAATTCTGACGGGACTGGAACGGTTAGATGCGGGAAGAATGTTCCCGATGTTGGGAAAGTCCAGAAGCAGGGGACATAGTCTTAGGATAAGGGATAGGCCATTTAGGATTGAGATGAGGAGAAACTTCATCACTCAGAGAGTTGTTAACCTGTGGAATTCCCTGCCACAGAGAGTTGTTGATGCCAGTTCACTGGATATATTCAAGAGGAAGTTAGATATGGCTCTTACAGTTAAGGGGATCAAGGGATATGGAGAGAAAGCTGGAAAGGGGTACTGAAGGAACGATCAGCCATGATCTTATTGAACGGTGGTGCAGGCTCGAAGGGCCGAGTGGCCTACTCCTGCACCTATTTTTCTATGTTTTCTATGTTTCTAGAGTTCACTCCACCAGGTGACCGAACACCGGAACCAAGTGGAGGAGAGCCCAGTCACTGTGGGCAGTCCGGACAGGCCTAAGGCACTACAAACAGCAGACACTCAGGCCAGCGCCCAAAAACCGGAGCCCCAACTCAGGCGCTCTACAAGGGAGCGTAAACCACCAGAGAGACTTAACCTGTGATCCCAATAAGACTTTTGGGGGGATGTGATATCATGTATTCAACTGTCATTGTAATCCACTTATAAACTGACCTAAGTTGTACACCGTGAGAACATTGACCACAAGGGGTGAACTTGTGGGAGACACTTCTAACCTGGACTTTCAAGTATAAAAGGGGAAGCTCCACCCACCTTCATCACTTCAGTGCTGGCCAATAAAGGACTGGTCACAGAGTGACCTTCTCTCTAGAATGGGCCTCGTGTGCATTTGTACTGTATCGTAAGGACATAGCAAATAGCTTGGCCAAATAGACATGTTTTGAGGACTGTCGTAAAGGAGGAAAGAGAGCTAAGGAGGTGGAGAGACTCAGAGGGAATTACAGAGCTTCGGGCCAAGGCAGCTGAAGGAGGTGGAGCGATTATAATCAGGGATGCTCAAAAGGCCAGAATTGGAGGAGTGCAGAGATTTTGGAGGGTTGTAGGGCTGGAGGATGTTACAGAGGTAGGTAGGGACAAAAGAGTTGAGGTGTTGCCGGACCAGGAGCCAATGTAAGTAAGCCAGTACAGGGGTGTTGGTGAACAGGACTTGGTGTGAGTTACAAAACGACCAGTAGATTGTGGATCAGTTCAAGTTTATAGAGGGTGGAAGCTGGGTGGCCGGCCAGGCAAGCATTCGAATATTCAAATCTCGAGGTAACAAAGGCAATGATGCAGGTTTAAGCAGCAGATGAGCTGAGGCAGGGGTGGAGTCGAGCGATGTTATGGAAGTGGCAGTAGATGGTGTCGGTGATGGAGCCGATATGTGGCTGAATGCTCATCATGGGGCCAAATATAACACTGAGGTTGTGAATGCTCTCAGATAGTGCCCAATCCTGCTCCTGGCTCTGCAGGAAGTGTTTATATTTAATTAAAAATACATCATTTACCTCATTGGGTGCCCTGGTAGTCCCGGGGGCTGCTGGAATATCCAAAGTGTGCAGGTCCAATGCCTGCCCCACACATCGCAACCTAACTTATATATCCAAGGGCTTGAAACGGGTGCAACACAGACCAATTTCTAGCCCATGTAATATAACTAATATAACTAAAATAATATAACAGACTGCTTATCTATTGTAGTTAGTTTTTTTGCCTACCTAAGGAGTTAATGCTCTTTTATTCTCACAAATTTTCAGTAGTCACTGATTTGAGTTGTTATTTGATAAACCGCGACACAGCTAAAGCTGAATTTCGGTGATACTCTGAATCGCCTTTATAAGCTGCTGTTCATTTCGTTAAGTAACAATATTAAATTCTCAGACTGAAAGTGCTGGTGACAATGTTTCTAACTATTTCTATCTATTATCTATTTGTATAATCAAGGGGTAAGTTTAAATAGTGATCGTTGTTATTTTGAAGTCAATAAAGACTTGTTAGTGGATTTTACTTTCTTGCTCTGCCTTGATGAGTTGGCCCTCAGTAACCTGTGCATATCCTAACTGTGGGTTGGCAAGTTGCACTGGTATTACGTAGAGCTGCACAGATACAGGCCAACTGGTCTATGCTGGCGTTTGTGCTCCACACGAGCCTCCCCCCAACTTACTTCATCTAATCCTATCAACATATCATTCTCTTCCTTTCTCCCTCATGTATTATATAGCTTCCCCTTAAATACCTCGATACTGTTCACCTCAACCACTCCTTGTGGTAGTGAGTACCACATTCTCAGCACTCTCTTAATAAAGAATTTCCTCCAGAATTCCTTATTGGATTTACAAGAGGAAACATATTCTCTATGTTTAACCTGTAGAAACCCTTCCTAATTGTAATGACTTCTATTACGTTACCCCTCGGCCTTCTCCTTTCTCGAGAACAGAGCCCCAGCCTGTTTAGTCTTCCCTGATAGTTGCACCATCTCAGTTCTGATATCATCCTTGTAAATCTTTTTTGCTCTTTCTGCAGTGATTCTACTGCCTTTGTAACATTGTTTGTGTGATCTAACCAAGGTTCTAAATATGTTAATCATAACTTCTCTTTTTTTTCTCTAAAAGTGACCCCAGTCCATTTTTTACAGTTTTTGTGCCTTCGTTAACCTGAGTTGCTACTTGTAATGATTTGGAAAGCTTTTTCCTTAGATCTGTTTGGGCCTCTACCCCATTTCAACTTTTATTCTCCCAGAATATGTGACCTTCTTATTGCTCCTATCAAAATGCACCCACTGACATTTAACTATATTGGAATTAATTAGCCTTTTACAAGCACATTCCGCACGATTGTTAACGTCTTCTAGTATTGTTTCACAGTCTGGTGGGGCCGTATGGCCTACTTCTGCTCATATTTATTATGAACTATACATCCCAATTTGGTGTCATCCACAGATTTAATATTATATTTCCTATTCCCCAGTCAATCTGCTCCAGAATGGTCAGCCGTTTCACACTCGGTCTGATTTTCTTTTCCATTGACTTCATATTTCTGTGATCATTTTTATTCTTTGGGTGCCCATTCCTGTTCCCTGCCCCCACTGATCAGTGTTTCAGCAGGCAATTCTCAACCATCTCAGTGCTGCCCCCTACTGGTAAATGGTGGGTCCATTGTTACAGTCCTGCTCCTGGTGAGTTGCTTTTAATAACCTGAGGTAAATGTCCCTCACAGGACACCCTTCCTGGACTGTAGTGTTTGGCCTATTCTCAACTGGACCCACTTCCCAACCCCCATCAGTCGATAATTGTGCCCATTATCATCATTTCCGTTTGATCTTCACTGTTGGATACCCATAGATCAGGTGACCCTTGTCTGAAAATTGCTCCATTGAGCAAAATCCACCACTCAGGCAGTAACCGTTGTTGCAGGAATGCAGTAAAAGGAGGAGACGCAGAAGTGGTTGGTGCTGTTGGGAATTGCAATTTGCATCTTGAAATGGAGACTGGTCATTGTAGAGTTTCCCATGAGAAAGGTATGAATTGAAATTCAACCAAATAATTGGGCCTGATTTTTGGTTCAGAAGCTATAAACTGAGCCGAAAGCTCCTAATAGATGCTGCATCTGTCATAACATTCAGCCAACTCCCTTCCCTGATCCTTTTCCATCTGTCCCGAATCCCGCTTCCCCATGTCCCCTTCTCGCACCACCCTCAGCTTCTCCCTCTTTCCTTCCCCATATCCTCGCTTTCCCCAACTCACAAGCTCTGCTCATCAGCCTCGCATTCCTTCATCAGCTTCCCCGAACTCGCCCATTACTTCTCTCCTTGTTTGTCTCTCGTTCTGACTGAATTCTGTGAACAGAAAACGCTGATGTTAAAACAGGGATGTTCAAATGTAGCACAGGAATTTCAGAGAATTGGTAAAGGAAGATTTGGATTTATATAGCACCTTTCACGACCACTAGACATCTCAAAACGCTTTACAGCCAATTAAGTACTTTTGGAATGTAGTCACTGTTGTAATGTAGGTAAACCTTGGTTGACAAAGTAATAATTTGAAGATAGCAGTTGGGTGGTATATTTATCAGGGGTCTTTGAGTTCCTTTGTTGGTGAACGATGAGACAATATGGGAGTAAACCAGCCACTTGATGGTTAGATAAAGTTGCTTCAAAGTTCACATTTATTCATTACAATCCATGAACAATTGTCTGTTTAAAATGACAGACACTAACTAGGTGACCTGCGCCAGTACGTATCACTCAGATTGCTGAAGGATCAAATGGAGGACATTTATTTCAGACTCACGGTATAAAAGATAATGCTTTGACACAAAAATGTGGGTAAATGTGCAGAGAGCAGCAGCACAGTAAAACACCCGGAGAACTCAGACTGAGGAATCAGACAAAAGTTGTATACATGGGGGAGAAATTTGTCTCTGATGTACCTCAAAATGGGCGATAGCCAATCTGTAGCCTCTATTACACCCGCACAATTTTCTTTGGCAGTGAAATCAATTTCACCACCATGGTTTTCAGAATAAACTAGGGGGTAATTTTAACTAAAATCACCGCACAAAACGGTGATAGCAACGCGTCTTTTAAACTTAGCCCTTGTCGCGAATGGAGTGGGTTTGGGTCGATCGCCTGTTTTACACCCCACCCCATTTTACACTCCAAGGTTTCCAATACAAACATAGATATCAGAATTTATAACAGAATATAAAAATAGTTGCATAATGCAGGGCTATAAACCTGGGATTGAATCATATTTACATACCTTGGTCCATTAATCCTCCGAAGCTCTGCTTCACTTGCAGAATGCACTTGGTTTTGACTCTGCAAGTATTAACCCCAGGGGACTTTTTTATTAGTTCCTGAGATGTGGGGGTCGCTGGTGGTGGAGGGAGTGAATATTTAAGGTGGTGGATGGGGGCTGATCAAGCGGGCTCCTTTGTCCTGGATGGTGTCCAGATTTTTGTGTTTTTGGAGCTACACACATCCAGGCAAGTGGAGAGTATTCCAGCACACTCTTGTGCCTTGTAAATGGTGGAAAGGCTTTGGGGAGTCAGGAAGTGAGACACTTGCCGCAGAATACCCAGCCTCTTACCTGCTCTTGTAGCCACAGTATTTATGTGGGAGGTCCGGTTAAGCTTCTGGTCAATGGTGATCGCCAGGATGTTGATTGTGGGGTATTCAGCGATGATAATTCCGTTGAATGCCAGGGGCAGTGGTTAGACTATATCTTGTTGGAGATAGTTATTATCTGACAGCTGTGTGGCGCAAATGTTACTTGCCACTTATCAACCCAAACTTGAAAGTTGTCCAGGTCTTGCTGCATGTGGGCATGGACTGCTCCATTATCTGAGGAGTTGCGAATGGAACTGAACATTGTACAATCATCAGCGAACACTCCCACTTCTGACCATATGATGGAGGGACGGTGATTGATGAAGCAGCTGAAGATGGTTGGGCCTGGCATACTGCCCTGAGGAACTCCTGCAGCGATGTCCTGGGGCTGAGATGATTGACTTCCAACAGCACAACCATCTTCTTAACCAGTGGAGAGTTATTCCCCTGATTCCCATTGACCAGCTTTACTTGGGATGCTTGATGCCACACTTGGTCAAATGCTGCCTTGATGTTAAGGGCAGTCACTCTAACCTCAACTCTAGAATTCAGCTCCTTTTCTACGTTTGGAACACGGCTGTAATGAGGTTTGGTGCTGACTGGTTCTCGCCAACTTGATATTCTAAATTATATTTGTGATCATCCTTAGATTTACATATAATGTGTCAAGCCAAAAGATTAAGTGGTGATCTGATAAAGGAGTTCAAAATGAAGAATTTGGATCAGATATATCAGAAAACCTTATTTCCACTTGTTGGTCAATAGATTACGTCAGACCATCTACAAGAATGCGAGGTTTAGATCTGTTTTATCTATCCTGTAAATAGTGGGATCCTCCTTGTTGTTGTAAAGTGGCCGAATAAAGCTACACCAAGCACCAAGCATTGTTTTAGCTTTAATCCCCAAATAGATTTAATAACCATTAATTGAACAAGACGAAAGCAGCAATAATTTAACACATATTTACAACATTGTGTTGTGGAAAATAATAATTCGCTTGCACGTCCTGTGGTAAAAATATGAATTACAGTACAATTTTATGTAGTGATAACTACCACATTTGAGAAAATATTAAAGGTATCAGTTTTTAATTGCCCAGAAAGAGAGCTAAATTTCCCTGTCCATGAGGCCTATAAAAGGCGGGACTTGTGCAGCTACAGGGAGAAGGCAAAAAGAAGTAGAAAGAAATCAAAAGGTGACGTCACAGCCAAGAGGGTAAGTGATTGGCTGGTGATTGGTGAGTAGTTTTTCCTTTTTCTCTTCTATATCAGTGAGTAACTTTTAACATTGTTGTTGCCAATTTAAGTGTATATAAGGGTTAAATCATGGCAGGAGAGCTCGGTCGGGTGTTATGCTCCTCCTGTACCATGTGGGAACTCAGGGACACTTCCGGTATCCCTGACGATTACGTGTGCGGGAAGTGTATCCGCCTCCAGCTCCTGACAGACCGTGTTGCGGAGTTGGAGCTGAGGGTGGATTCACTCTGGAGCATCCACGATGCTGAAAATGACGTGAGTATCACGTGTAGCGAGTTGATCGTACCACAGGGAAAGGGTCCACAGCCAGATAGGGAATGGAAGACCAACAGGAAGAGCAGTGCAAGGAAGGTAGTGCAGGAGTCCCCTGTGGTCATCCCCCTGCAAAACAGATACACAGCTTTGGGTACTGTTGAGGGGGATGACTCATCAGGGGAGGGCAGCAGCAGCCAAGTTCATGGCACCGTGGCTGGCTCTGCTGCACAGGAGGGCAGGAAAAAGAGTGGGAGAGCAATAGTGATTGGGGATTCAATGGTGAGGGGAATAGATAGGCGTTTCTGCGGCCGCAACCGAGACTCCAGGATGGTATGTTGCCTCCCTGGTGCAAGGGTCAAGGATGTCTCGGAGCGGGTGCAGGACATTCTAAAAAGGGAGGGAGAACAGCCAGTTGTCGTGGTGCGCATTGGTACCAACGACATAGGTAAAAAGAGGGATGAGGTCCTACGAAATGAATTTAAGGAGCTAGGAGCTAAATTAAAAAGTAGGACCTCAAAAGTAGTAATCTCGGGATTGCTACCAGTGCCACGTGATAGTCAGAGTAGGAATCGCAGGATAGTGCAGATCAATACGTGGCTTGAGCAGTGGTGCAACAGGGAGGAATTCAAATTCCTGGGGCATTGGAACCGGTTCTGGGGGAGGTGGGACCAGTACAAACCGGATGGTCTGCACCTGGGCAGGACAGGAACCAATGTCCTAGGGGGAGTGTTTGCTAGTGCTGTTGGGGAGGATTTAAACTGATATGGCAGGGGGATGGGAACCAATGCAGGGAGACAGAGGGAAACAAAAAAGAGGCAAAAGCAAAAGACAGAAAGGAGATGAGGAAAAGTGGAGGGCAGAGAAACCCAAGGCAAAGAACAAAAAAGGGCCACTGTACAGCAAAATTCTAAAAGGACAAATGGTGTTAAAAGAACAAGCCTGAAGGCTTTGTGTCTTAATGCAAGGAGTATCCGCAATAAAGTGGATGAATTAACTGTGCAAATAGATGTTAACAAATATGATGTGATTGGGATTACGGAGACGTGGCTCCAGGATGATCAGGGCTGGGAACTCAACATCCAGGGGTATTCAACATTCAGGAAAGATAGAATAAAAAGAAAAGGAGGTGGGGTAGCATTGCTGGTTAAGGAGCAAATTAAGGCAATAGTTCAGAAGGACATTAGCTTGGATGATGAGGAATCTATATGGGTAGAGCTGCAGAATACCAAAGGACAAAAAAAGTTAGTGGGTGTTGTGTACAGACCTCCAAACAGTAGTAGTGATGTTGGGGAGGGCATCAAACATGAAATTAGGGGTGCGTGCAATAAAGGTGCAGCAGTTATAATGGGTGACTTTAATATGCACATCGATTGGGTTAACCAAACTGGAAGCAATACGGTAGAGGAGGATTTCCTGGAGTGCATAAGGGATGGTTTTTTAGACCAATATGTCGAGGAACCAACTAGGAGGGAGGCCATCTTAGACTGGGTGTTGTGTAATGAGAGAGGATTAATTAGCAATCTCATTGTGCGAGACCCCTTGGGGAAGAGTGACCATAATATGGTGGAATTCTGCATTAGGATGGAGAATGAAACAGTTAATTCAGAGACCATGGTCCAGAACTTAAAGAAGGCTAACTTTGAAGGTATGAGGCGTGAATTGGCTAGGATAGATTGGCGAATGATACTGAAGGGGTTGACTGTGGATGGGCAATGGCAGACATTTAGAGACCGCATGGATGAACTACAACAATTGTACATTCCTGTCTGTCGTAAAAGTAAAAAAGGGAAGGTGGCTCAACCGTGGCTATCAAGGGAAATCAGGGATAGCATTAAAGCCAAGGAAGTGGCATACAAATTGGCCAGAAATAGCAGAGAACCCGGGGACTGGGAGAAATTTAGAACTCAGCAGAGGAGGACAAAGGGTTTGATTAGGGCAGGGAAAATGGAGTACGAGAAGAAGCTTGCAGGGAACATTAAGACGGATTGCAAAAGTTTCTATAGATATGTAAAGAGAAAAAGGTTAGTAAAGACAAACGTAGGTCCCCTGCAGTCAGAATCAGGGGAAGTCATAACGGGGAACAAAGAAATGGCGGACCAATTGAACAAGTACTGTGGTTCGGTATTCACTGAGGAGGACACAAACAACCTTCCGGATATAAAAGGGGTCGGAGGGTCAAGTAAGGAGGAGGAACTGAGGGAAATCCTTATTAGTCGGGAAATTGTGTTGGGGAAATTGATGGGATTGAAGGCCGATAAATCCCCAGGGCCTGATGGACTGCATCCCAGAGTACTTAAGGAGGTGGCCTTGGAAATAGTGGATGCATTGACAGTCATTTTCCAACATTCCATTGACTCTGGATCAGTTCCTATGGAGTGGAGGGTAGCCAATGTAACCCCACTTTTTAAAAAGGAGGGAGATAGAAAACAGGGAATTACAGACCGGTCAGCCTGACATCGGTAGTGGGTAAAATGATGGAATCAATTATTAAGGATGTCATCGCAGTGCATTTGGAAAGAGGTAATATGATAGGTCCAAGTCAGCATGGATTTGTGAAAGGGAAATCATGCTTGACAAATCTTCTGGAATTTTTTGAGGATGTTTCCAGTAGAGTGGACTAGGGAGAACCAGTTGATGTGGTATATTTGGACTTTCAGAAGGCTTTCGACAAGGTCCCACACAAGAGATTAATGTACAATGTTAAAGCACATGGGATTGGGGGTAGTGTGCTGACATGGATTGAGAACTGGTTGTCAGACAGGAAGCAAAGAGTAGGAGTAAATGGGGACTTTTCAGAATGGCAGGCAGTGACTAGTGGGGTACCGCAAGGTTCTGTGCTAGGGCCCCAGCTGTTTACACTGTACATTAATGATTTAGACGAGGGGATTAAATGTAGTATCTCCAAATTTGCGGATGACACGAAGTTGGGTGGCAGTGTGAGCTGCAAGGAGGATTCTATGAGGCTGCAGAGCGACTTGGATAGGTTAGGTGAGTGGGCAAATGCATGGCAGATGAAGTATAATGTGGATAAATGTGAGGTTATCCACTTTGGTGGTAAAAACAGAGAGACAGACTATTATCTGAATGGTGACAGATTAGGAAAAGGGCAGGTGCAAAGAGACCTGGGTGTCATGGTACATCTGTCATTGAAGGTTGGCATGCAGGTACAGCAGGCGGTTAAGAAAGCAAATGGCATGTTGGCCTTCATAGCGAGGGGATTTGAGTACAAGGGCAGGGAGGTGTTCCTACAATTGTACAGGGCCTTGGTGAGGTCACACCTGGAGTATTGTGTACAGTTTTGGTCTCCTAACCTGAGGAAGGACATTCTTGCTATTGAGGGAGTGCAGCGAAGATTCACCAGACTGATTCCCGGGATGGCAGAACTGACCTATCAAGAAAGACTGGATCAACTGGGCTTGTATTCACTGGAGTTCAGAAGAATGAGAGGGGACCTCATAGAAACGTTTAAAATTCTGACGGGGTTAGACAGGTTAGATGCAGGAAGAATGTTCCCAATGTTGGGGAAGTCCAGAACCAGGGGACACAGTCTGAGGATAAGGGGGAAGCCATTTAGGACCGAGATGAGGAGGAATTTCTTCACCCAGAGAGTGGTGAACCTGTGGAATTCTCTACCACAGAAAGTTGTTGAGGCCAATTCACTAAATATATTCAAAAAGGATTTACATGTAGTTCTGACTACTCGGGGGATCAAGGGGTATGGCGAGAAAGCAGGAATGGGGTACTGAAGTTGCATGTTCAGCCATGAACTCATTGAATGGCGGTGCAGGCTAGAAGGGCCGAATGGCCTACTCCTGCACCTATTTTCTATGTTTCTATGTTTACCCGGGCTATTGGATTGCCTCAGAACAGTGAGTGCAGGGACATTGGGGAAGGAGGAGCACAAGCCCCTAATGAACATACCCGAGTTTCTGACCATTGATTTAAATGGGCACCAAATTGGGCAGGAACCCTTCTGGGCATTTATCCCTCTCTGTCTATCCCCCTGTATTCATGGTTCCCAGGTGATTTAAATAAAAACACAGACACAGGAGCAGGCAATTCTGCCCACCATACTCTCTAGAAACGACCCAGAGCAAATTTGCTTGGATTTCAAAAGGGCCGACATTAATTCCCTGAAGCTTCATGAATTAATAAATCTCTGTTAACTTGAATTTCCAGCCAAGCAACCGCAACCCTGAACAATTCACACAGCATGTATGTATTTGAAATGATTAGATCTCTTCAAACAAACATCCCTGAGAACAACGGAACAATCCTAGTGTGTTCAGAGAAGGTGGGACATGATTTATGCGAGAGAAGCAGATTTTAAACACTTGTGTAAGAGGACAGAATGAAAGAAGTTGACAGCAAGGTAAATTGTAGAAAAGGATGCTTACATTTTCCTTACAGGCAACGTTTGAATCTGCACTGGAGGTTCTGTAAATAGCCTGACCATTGAGAATTTGAGAAACATCATGGCTAAATGTTCACCTTTACTGCCTGGGCATCAAACGTTCATTGAAATAAATCAGGACGATCAGGTGGTGTGTAAGGGGCGTGCAAACCAGGCAGTAAAAAATAATAATCTAACCCCACATCTCTCTAAATCTGCCAACATCCATTGTGGCCACAACTAAACAAGGGCAAAATACAGACTTTAGTTTCAATTAGATATTCAGTGGCAGGAGGCCATTGCAGGTCAATCACACCTCATCAGATGTACAGAGACTCTCTGTAAATGTAGAAGCAGGAAACCCGGCCTTCCTTTCTCCCCTTTACCTCATGCCTATTAACTCAACCCTACAGCTGCCCAGGCTGTTTGTGAGGTCCCACGGTGTACAGGATAACCGTATGTAAAACAGTACTCACTGCCTCCAAATAATTGTATTTAATGCATTTTGAGATATTTATGAGAAACATGATGAAATGATTGATATTCAGAAATGGCTAATATTTCACATTGATTTTATTTTTAATCACCCACCTTACAAACACCACAGGGCTAATTTATTGACACAACACACCGGGCCCAGAATCTCAGCCGCCATATTGGAAATTCGTGCTTTAACTTCCCAGGCTTAAAATAGTGGATGGAGAATCATGAGTTGATGGCGTGGTTTTATAATCTGTGCTCCTGGGCAGTGCTCAGATCACCAAAGTGGTAATTCTCCTTTACACAGACCAAGAGGGTCCCAGGTTCTATCCCTGGTCTGAGTTGAGTTATCAGGTCTCAATAGGAACAGCAGTAGAGGGGCGGCAACAGGCCTCCTTACATTGGCCGGCCAGCACTCACAGGGAAGGCTCAACCTGAAGACTGGCCAGCAGAGTGTGACATGGGACAGTAATCGTCAATCACTGACCCTGAACCCATTCAGGGAGCTGAAATGATAGGGTGAGGAAACATGTTTTCAAATCGTCATTTTCACCCTAAAAGAGCGTCTGATTACTGTGGTTACTAGAATTTATGACCACGATATCTGACTGTTAATTTACAGACCCGGAATCGTTCATCTTTAATATTGAACGGTATGTGATGAGTTGGGTGCTTTTCTGTGGAGGTCATTTACTGACGGATGCCAGCATTTAAACTGTCATAATTCACCAGTGCCAGCTTTAAGCCCCACAGCCAGTTCTGTTACACATACTGAGAACCAGCTGTGTGCAGTTATTGGGACTGGGGAAACTTGGAAGGAACAACACACATATTATACAATTACATTAGGAAAAGGAGGCTGGTCAGGAGCAATTTGGAGCCCTTGACAACTGATAACAGTGATATTGGGGCTGAATTCACGGCTCCTATGGGTGTGTACGAGGTGCACACACGCCTGTAGGGTTCCCGCAAGTTTCGGGTTTAGGCATCCATTGCACATGCACCTAAACCCGGAACTTGTGACCTGTCAACAATCCTCTCCACAGATCATACGATGCTAACAGAAATGGGCATTTGCTGGAGGAGAGTTGGGATATTTACCCAACTTCTGTCCATCGAATGCCTGTGAAATTCTTATGCCTGTGTAATACTTTTAAAGGACAGAAAAACACTTTTTTTTCGATAATTTAAACATTTGAAAACCTGTGAGGTAAGATAAGTTTATTTTTAGACCTTTTAAAAATGTACATTTATTTTTCAAAAAATTCAATTTTTGTTTTAAATAGCTAATTAAATTCTAGTTTGATTAATTGTAAATATGTGATATTTTTAATTTATTTTAAGTGTTTGTGTATTTTTGGGGTATTCCCATTCACACTTATGGTAATTCCATACATACTGAACTCATCACAAGTATGAATGGGAATACCCCAACTTTGATTGGTTGGGCAAGCCCACGTAATCCCAGGGACACTTACAAAACGCCTGTGTCCCTGGGATCCATAGACCTCTATGCAGCCCTATGCATAGAGGCCCAGGACCATAAATCACTGAATCTCCAGGACCAGCAGGTAAGCGTGTACATTTTTTTCAAATCTGAGGATGACGCCCGCAGGAAACCTCTGACCCCAATTACTGCACCATTGTAAATGAAAATAAGGAAATAGTGGATATGTTGAATAATTACTTAGCATCATTTACAGTTGCCGGACAACCCAAGGAAATTAAAATTGAATCATGGACGGGTCTCACCAAAAGTAATGTAAGCAAAGTTCAAGTAATGAAGAAAATAATGGAACTAAAGAGTGACAAATCCCAAGGACTAGATTGTTTCCATCTCAGGGCTATAAAGGAGGTAGGTGAGAACATTGCAGATGCTCTAACTATAATCTTCCAATGTTCTCTCGATTTGAAAACCGTTCCTTTTAGATTGAAAAATTGTGCATGTCACTCCGCTATTTAAGAAAATTGAGAGCGGGAATCCAAAGAATTAGCCTAACATCCGGTGTTGGAAAATTACAAGAGTCTATAACTAATGATTGAGTGACTGAACACCTTGAAAATCCTTCTGGCGAGTGGGTCAATAGCAAAAGGTCATAGATGCTGATCAGAGAGAGCGAGCATTGCTTTGTAAAGGTTAAGTCAGGCCTGACCAACTTGACTGATGTTTTTGCAGATGTGGGATTGAACAGAGAAATGTCTATGGATGTTATTTATTCACAGGAACGATTTGTACTCAGTCTCCCTTCTGCGCATGCGTCTCAAGCGAGAGTTCGGACATATATCACCAACTCCGCCCCCCAGTGCAATTCCTACTAACCCTTTTCTGCGCATGCGTCCAACACCACGTTGCCTCCAATTCATCCAGCAGCAACCCCGAGACCCGAGCAGCCCAACGTATCACTGAGCCTCCCATAGCGCCGAGCCCCAAGCTGGTCCTGAGTGGGCTGCGGGCGCTGAGCCGGCCTGAGCCTCCCGCAGTGCTGAGGAGAGCGAGAGGCAGGTGGGGAGAGCAGGCGGCAGGGACAGCGAGAAACGGGGAGAGAGAGCTTCGAGGGTGGTGGGAGAGAGAGAAAGCTTGTGGGGAGAGAGAGTGTCTTGCGGGGGGGGGGGGGAGGAGACAGAGAGAGCTTGGGGGCAGAGAGACAGAGCCTGGGGAGGGAGAGAGAGAGACTGGGGTTGGGGTTAGAGAGCTTGGGGGGGGGGCAGAAAGAAAGAGAGTTGGGGGAGAGAGAGAGTGAGAGAGAGAGCTTTGGGGGTGGGGAGAGGGAGAGAGAGTGCTTGAGGGGGCAGAGAGAGAGAGAGAGAGAGAGTTAGTTTGGAGGGGTGGGGAGAGAGAGAGAGCGTTTTGCGGGGGGTGGGGGGTGATAAAGAGAGCTTGTGGGGTGGGGAGAGAGAGAGCGTGCTTGGCGGGTGGGTGGGGGTAGAGAGAGATGGCTTGGGGGGGTAGAGAGAGAAAGCGAGCTTGGGGGGGTGGGAGAGAGAGCTTGGGGGAGAGCATTTGGGGGTGGGAAGAGCGAGCTTTTGGGGAGCAGAGAAATTGAGAGCTTGGGGGAGAGAGAGAGAGCTTGGAGCTGGGGGGGCAGGAAGACAGAGTCTGGGGATGGAGAGAGAGACTGGTGGGTGGGGAGGGCGGTCAGAGAGCGAGAAAGAGAGTTGGGTGAGAGAGAGAGAGAGCTTGAGTGGGGGGGGTTGCGTGGGAGAGAGAGATAGTGGTGAGAGAGAGAGAAAGAGATCGAGAGAGAGAGCATGGGCATGGGGGGGGAGAGCGATAGAGAGAGCGAGCTTTGTGGGGGCAGGGAGAGAAAGAGCTTGCGGGGCGGGGTGGGGTGAAAGAGAGCTTGGGGGTGTGGAGAGAGAGAGAGAGAGAGAGCGTGCTTGGAGGGGTTGGGGGAGGGGGATCAGAGGCGAGAGAGGGAACTCAGAAAAGACGGATCATGTTGTTGCAACCACCTGGTGTGTGCAAGCTTGGTGCGTGTGTTACAAGGGGCATCATCGGGGTGGATTCACTTCATACCCAGTAAACATGTTAACAATCTGCGTAAAATGCTGCGGGGTGGGGCCAGAGAGAGAGAGAGAGAGAGAGAGAGAGAGAGCTTGGGAGGGGAGAGCCTGTGGGGAGGGAGAGCCTGGAGGGAGGGTGGGGGGGCGGAGTCAGAGAGCGAGAAAGAGAGTTAGGGGGAGAGAGCGAGAGAGAGAGCTTGGCGCGGGGGGTGGTGGTGGGGGGGGGGATGCGGAGGGGGGGGCAGAGAGAGAAATAGAGCTTGGGGTGAGAGAGAGAGCTTGGGGAGAGAGAGCTTGTGGGAGCAGAAAGAAAGAGGGTTTGGGGGGAGAGAGAGAGCAAGAGAGAGAGCTTTGGGGGAAGTGGGATAGAGCGATAGAGAGAATGAGTTTTGTGGGGGGGCAGGGAGAGAGAGAGAGAGAGAGAGAGAAAGCGATTGGAGGGACTGGGGACAGAGAGAGAGAGAAGATGGCATGGGGGGGCGGGGGGAGAGAGAGCAAGCTTGGGGGTGGGAGAGAGAGCTTGGGAGGGCAGAGAGAGAGAGCTTGGGGGAGAGTTCGTTTGGGGAGTGGGAAGAGAGAGCTTTGGGGGGGGCAGAGAAATTGAAACCTTGGGGGGGGCAGAGAGAGAGCTTGGGGGAGGCAGAGAGCTTCGGGGGTGGGGGGGAGAGAGAGAGACAGAACCTGGAGGGGTAGGGGTGGGATTAGAGGGGAGAGAAGGAACTCAGAAAAGACGGGTCATGTTCTTCCAACTACCTGGTGCGTGCAAGCTTGGTGCGTGTGTTACAAGCGACATCATCGGGGTGGATTCACTTCATACCCAATAAACATGTTAACAATCCACACAAAATGCCCCATCTATGGCGGGTGGAGGTAAGGTCTTGCGCTTGGGTAAGGGTCTTCAGCTGTCTGAAGGATTGCTGGGGTAAGGGTATTCAGCTGGCGGAGGGATTACTGGGGTAAGGGTCTTCAGCTGGCTCAGGGATTGCTGGGGTAATGGTCTTCAGCTGGCTCAGGGATTGCTGAGGTAAGGGTCTTCAGCTGGCTCAGGGATTGCTGGGGTAAGGGTCTTCAGCTGGCGGAGGGATGCATTTACACTGGGGTAATGGACTTCAGCTGGAACATGGTGGTTTTTGGGGAGATCTAGCCTCTGTGACTTTTTAAGTCAAAATGAATCGAATTACAAATTGGAAATTCACTCAGAATTTGGGCTGGGTGCTGCCAGTTACACATTCCAGAGAAACGTCAGGGTGTGGCTTATCCTCCAAGGGGACCAATCAGCAATAGGTCTGGAGAGCCAATCAGAGAAATGGCTGCATTTCAGTTAGTACAAATAGGTCTCCAGAAGGCATTTGATGAAGTCCCTGATAAGAGACTGTTAGTTATGGAATTAAAGACAAGTTATTGACCTGGTTAGGAAATTGGTTGAGCAGTGGAAGAAAGAGAGTTGGGATAATGGGCAGATAATCTAATTGGCAGGATGTGACTAGTGGTGTCCTGAAAGGATCTGTGTTTGATCCTTATCTATTCACCATTTTTATTAACGACTTAGATAATGGGACAGGAAGCCACATATCCAAGTTTGCTGATGATACAAAGATAGGCGACATTGTAAGCAGCGTAGATGGAAGCATAAAATTAGAAAGAGATAGTAATACATTAAAAGTGAATGGGCAAAACTGTGGCAAATGGATTTCAACATAAGCAAATGTGAGTTCATTCACTTTGGAATCAAAAAGGTATAGAACGGAGTACTTTCTAAATAGTGAAAAGCTAGCAACAGTGGAGGTCCAAGCAGACTTGGGTCCATGTGCATAGATCATTATCATTAATAGGTACAGAAAATAATTTAAAGGGCTAATGGAACGTAGGCCTTTATATGTCGAGGATTGGAATACACGGGGATAGAAGTTATGCTGCAGCTGTACACAGCCCTGGTTAGACAACACATGGAGTACTGAGACAACTTCAGGACACCACACCATTGGAAGGATTTATTGGCCTTGGACGAGTGCAGCATAAATTTACCAGAATGGTACTTGGACTCCAAGGCTTAAATTACGAGGAGAGATTACACAAACTAAGGTTGTATTTCATCGAATTTACACGGTTAAGAGGTGGTTTGATCAAAGTTTTCAAGATATTAAGGTGAACTGGTAGGGTAGATAGAGATAAATTATATCCGCTGGTTTGGGCAGTCGAGGACTCGGGGGCATGGTAGTAAAATCAAAGCCAGGCCCTTCAGGACTGAAGTTTGGAAACACTTCCACACACACAGTGGTAGATGTTTGGAACTCTCTTCTGCAAAGGGCAATTGATACTAGGTCAATTGTTAATTTTAAATCTGAGATTGATAGCTTTTTGTTAATCAAAGGTATTCAGGGATATGTGGCAAAGGCAGGTATATGGAGTTAGGGCATAGATTAGCAGAACAGGCTCAAGGGGTTAAATGGCCTGCTCCTGTTCCTACGTTCCTATGGGGAGTCATGGTCTAAATTTAGTGTTGTTAATTTGATTTAATTAACTTAATTACCTGAGCAAAGGGATATTTAATCACATTCTTTAACACATCTCTGAACTTAGTCTGGGCCACTGCATAAATAACCGTGTTGGTGCAGGAACTCAAACTCTGGAGCATGTAACCAGTATGTTCCATGATGGTAAAAGGATCTGCATAACCTGTTTGTAAAAAGTGAGTATCTGTAATTTGTACACATATTTCATAGAGACAAGTTACTACCCATAACAGGATAAAGCTGCCTGAAATTGTGAGCAGTAAAATGATGGATTTCCTTCGGTTCTCCATCTCTGGATCATTGTGACTCTCACCTGTCTTACTCCCTCGGAGTCCCCTCCTGACTCTACTGGCCTGCACAATGTGCCTGATGGTCAGAGCATTGAGCAGTGCAATCAACACAAATGGGGCGAATGGGGTTAAAATAACGCGAAGCCAGCAGTAAGCCTTCCAAATGGGCAAGGTGTAGAAGGTAGATTTTACAACACAGAACCATTGTATGTTATCAATTATTTTACCAAAATCGTTTGCAAAGTAAAGTGGAATGTTTAGTAAAAGGCTCCACCCACACACCGTTGTTATGATCACAGCCGCAGTTTTCTCGGTGCAATATTTGACTCTCAGCTTCTGGTAACAAATGGCGATGAATCGATCAAAGGTGAAGACGACGGTTAACCAGACAGAACAATCAATGGCAGCAAATGCCAGGCTGATATTGAGACTGCAGATGAGAGTATAGTTCAGGAATGAACGTGGGAAATAAATCCCTTTCATTTCATACAGAATGACATTAAATATCAGGACCAGTAGATCTGCTGCTGCCATGGCCACCAGGTAACGAGTGATACATGCGGAGAGACCGCACTTTCCCCGGGAGAGAATCACAATTGTGAATAAATTCGCTGCAATAACAGTGGGAGAAATAAATTAATCATTTCAGGTATAACAAAATGGCCGGCAGGTAATGAGAGTTAATCAATTTGCAGCGTATATGTTCCACTACTCAATTCGTGCTCTCTCTGACTCTCGATGTATTTCTACAGCTGTCACTGATTCTGACCATCCCTCTGTTTTCCTCACAATCTACGTTTTTCCTGCCTCTCTGTCTCAGTTTGTTTCTGTGTCGCTCGAATCATCTCTGTCTCTCTCAGTTGAGCTGGGAATTTTCTGTTAGGTTATTTTCGGCGTGAAGGGCTCAGGGTTAATGTACAGTATTAACCAGAAGCATGCACTTATCCCCCAGGTCTCCTCACTAGCATAGCTTGAGCTGTAGATTGGGACAGGTTTGGGAGCCCATCACCATCATTGGCAGTCCCTCGGAATTGAGGAAAACATGCTTCCACTCCTAAAGTGAGTCCTTTGGTGGCTGAACAGTCCAATATGAGAGCCACCGACCCTGTCACAGATGGAACAGACATTCGTCGGGGGAAGTGGGTGGTGAGACTGATTTACAGCACGCTCCTTCCACTGCATGCGCCTGACCTCTTCATGTGCAGCGCCCTCCCGGATGCACTTTCTCCACCTCGGGCGGTCTTCAGCCAGGGAGTCCCAGGTGTCATTGGTGATATCGTACTTCACCAGGGAGTCTTTGAGGGTGTCCTTGTAACGTTTACGCTACCCATCCTTGGCTCGTTTGCCGTGAAGGAGCTCTGCATAGAGCAAATGCTTAGGGAGTCTTGTGTCTGGCATGTGAACTATGTGGCCTGCCCAGCGAAACTGATCGAGTGTGGTCAGTGCTTCAATGCTGGGGATGTTAGCCTGGACGAGGACACTGATGTTGGTGCACCTGTCCTCCCAGGGGATTTACAGGATCTTGCGGAGACATCGTTGGGGATATATCTCCAACTACTTCTCTCAGAGGGTTGTATATCTATGGAGTTCTCTGCCCCAAAGAGCTGTGGAAGCTGGGTCACTGGATATATTTAAGGTGGAGAGAGACAGATTTTTGAGCGATAAGGGAATAAAGGGTTATGGGGAGCGGGCAGCGAAATGGAGCTCGGAAAATGGGTATTATTCAAATAAAAGGGATGGGAACATTAAAGGGAAGTGTCAGATTAAGGGGAGAAACATTCTGAGATACTTTGGAGAATCTCAGACGGCATCTCCACCCATTATCCATCTTGGCCAGGGTGCAGGAGTAGAGTACTCAGAGTAAACAGGCAACTATGTAAATAACGGAAGCCCAAGGTGCAGACATATGTTGGCAAACCTTGAGATGTGGCAATAGGGATAAAACAGTAAAGAAGTTAATAAAGCACAGTTACATTTACTGTGCATATTTTAATGGATTCCCAGGATGTGGGCATTGCTGGCATTATAGCCCATCCCTAGTTGCCCTTAGTGAATTGCTAGACCGCATCAGAGGGCAATTGGTGTGGGAATTGAGTCACAGATGGATAAGGCCAGATGGTTAAGGGCAGCAGGTTTCTTACATAAGAAATAGGAGAAATAGGTCACCTGGCCCCTCGAACCTGCTCCGCCATTTAATAAGATCATGGCTGATCTGATCATGGACTCAGCTCCATTTATCTGCCTGTTTCTCTATTTCTGACTGTCACTCTCTACCTCTCTTCCTGTCTGTTTCTCTATTTCTGATTCTGTCGCTCGCTAACTCCGTGTCTGTTTCTCTCTTTCTGACTCTGTCGCTCTCTATCTCTTCCCTTTCTGTTTCTCTATTTCTGACCGTGTCACTCCTTAACTCTCTCTTTGCCTGTTTCTCTGTTTCTGACTGTCATTCTCTAACTCTCTCCCTGTTTGTTTCTCTATATCTGACTCTGTGGGTGAAATCGGTTTTGGACGCGAGAGCAAAACAGACAATAGTGTTATTGGCACCAGATTTCTACCAAGCCTCATTTTTTTGATTTTATTTCAATGGGAAAGGAAATTGGGTGTGGAGTAAAATGATCTCTGAATCGCTGTGAGTCCGTCTGCTGCCCAAGACCAGTTTCCAATCCTGCAACTGTAATGAAAGTTGTTAATATTATCGGTGCTGAAACTCCAGAGACAATTAGAATGTCCCGGGAATTTTCGTGAGATTATTGCATTAACGATTCAGTAGAAACTGATTAGATTTAATTGATCTCAGTAATTATGGGCTGTGCAAACAACCCCGTGAAAACAAACAGATCAGAAAATCCACAAGAGCAGCGATACAGCTAAACACCGAGTGACATTGACAACTGATGGAAATGACTTACCAGGAATACCAAACAGTGCGAGGATAGGGTAATAAACTGCTTCAATCTGGGCAAGGATTGGTCGATCCATCTGTTCCAGTGACACGGTACCGTGCTGCAGGCAATAGCTCAGTCTGACAATAAGATGAAGCCGCTTCAATCCAATCATTATTTATATCTGAGGGAAATCTCAAGTGAGGCAATTAGCTTACACAATGACTGACATTACTTCCTGTCTTTTAAACAAACAGATCTTTTACTCTAATAATTCTTTTCCATTGGAAGGGCAGAACTTCTGATCAGTGAAACACTCCGATGAACTTTAAGCTATTTGCCCAATATTCCTGTGAATTTACAGAGGTGTTAACTCCTTAACGCACACGGGAATGTCAAAATAAATCTGGTACTTGTATTGCGTTAATCAACTCTATTAAGTGTGTCAAACCGCACTTATTGGTGACAGATTAATGTTGTGTGTCCTTAATTAATCCACTATTTTCAGGGTTGGGTCAATGCTATCGTGTTTTATGGCAGCTCTAATCGATTCTTCTCCTCCCTGTGTTCAATAAAGACCTCTTGACTCTTAACAGTAATATTCTGCAAAAAAGAAAAAGGACAAAGACTATTGCTTAGAATCAACTCTAGGTTAATCGCTTGAGAAGATCCCTTACTTCTATAATTGCCTCGATTCTATTCTACTTTGTAAAGAACCCTTCAATCCCTCTATCGCATTCCTAGGTTAAAAAAAACTACAGCAGAATATTTGTTTCCCATTATCTGTATCTCGTTCTTCCTCCAGAATATTATTCCACATTCTCTCTTTAAGGAGCTCCATCCATTGATTATTGTTTTGCTTTTCATCAGTTTCTAAATACCCTTACTATTTAACTTGACGATCCTCGCCAAACTTTCGTCAGATTTCTTGTTACCATTTCTTATCTTTGTCACTTCCCGCCTGTATTTTATAAATTCAGTTACATTTAATTTTCCACTAGAGTTATGGCGCCCCTCTTAACTCTCATTGTAATTTTTATTTTTCTGCACATTCTAAGAACACCGGTTTATGATGAGCTACCTTTACTTGTGGGAATATGACGACACTGTACATTAGTATGCCCCTGTTTGAACGATTCCCACTGTCTCTGCACTGCCTTTTTTGAAGCAGTATCTAATTGAAACTATCTTTCCCCAGTTCTGTATCTTTACCTTTGACTGCTCTCCAGTTTTAACATAGCATTTAAATATATCTTCCTATTCTGCATGCACAGCACGAGGACCATCTGTACGACTACTCCTTGGAATTTTTAAACCTTGTTATTTACACCTCCATCACTTCTTCTTAATTTGAATCTTTCGTCATGTAATATATTTAAGCTTGGGGTCACCAGACACCAGAGGGCGCCACTGTCGGATGTCATGCAGGCAATACAGCAAGTCGGATCTTGTAGTTATCGGAGGTGGAATAAAAGAGATCGGGTACACACCCGGTCGAGGTCGATAAAAAACCGGACTCTTTTGTCCAGAACCAGGGGTCACAGTCTGAGGATAAGGGGTAAGCCATTTCGGACCGAGATGAGGAGAAACTTCTTCACCCAGAGAGTGGTGAACCTGTGGAATTCTCTACCACAGAAAGTAGTTGAGGCCAATTCACTAAATATATTCAAAAGGAAGTTAGATGAAGTCCTTACTACTCGGGGGATCAAGGGTTATGGCGAGAAAGCAGGAAGGGGGTACTGAAGTTTCATGTTCAGCCATGAACTCATTGAATGGTGGTGCAGGCTAGAAGGGCAGAATGGCCTGCTCCTGAACCTATTTTCTATGATTCTATGTTTCTATGTTATTACAAGGTAAACTAAGAACTTTCCTCTTTACAATGTGCACTATTGGAATTCTGCACGAATTTGTGAATTGGGCGAACGTTGTCGACCGCCTGGATCAATATTGTTTTGCCAACAAAATGGAGGAAGAGGCTGATGCAGTCCGTCGCAGGGCGGTTCTCCTCACCGTCTGTGGTCAGAAGGTTTACGGCATCATAAAGAACCTTCTCTCGCCTTTACGTCCAACTACCAAGTCTTACGAGGAATTGTGTGATTTAGTGCGTGACCATCTAAAGCCAAAGGAAGGAATCATCATCTCACGCTATCACTTCTACACGCATGTCCATGCTGAGGGCCGGGACGTGTCGAGATTTGTCGTGACCTACGACGTCTTGCTGAGCCGTATAAGTTTGGGAACACGCTGGAAGACATGTTGAGAGACTTTTTCGTGATGGGCTTCAACCATGATGTGATTCTTCAGAAGTTATTGGCTGAAGAGAAACTGGACTTGAAAAAGGCCATCACAATTGCCCATGCCTGCATGTCGACTGATGAGAACTTGAGGCAGAAGCAAAAGGTTGGAGCTCCATGGCAGGCTTGTCAGGTACTGTAAACAAGATTGTATTGTCTTCTGGCAAAGCTGCTTATGGCAGGGCCAAGTCAAACTCTTTATGTGAAACCTGTAGCTGCTCAGAGACCGACAACTGGTACGAAGCTGAGTTCACCCTGTTGGTGTTGTGGGGGCAATCATTGGCCTCATTAGTGTCACTTTAAACAATACTCCTGAAATGGCTATTCGAAAGTGGGACATCTCCAGAAAACGTGCCCACAACTGAGCAAGCGTGCTACTGCTGCTCATCATATTGTTGATGATGACCAGTCCAGTGCTAACTTGGATACACAACCTGAGGTGGAAGTGTATGCTTTGTATTCGTTCTCGTCAAAGAGCCAGCGGATAACTGATAATGTGAAGCTATATGGCGTGCCTGTGTCAATGGAGCTGGACGCAGGTGCAAGTTAGTCGATCATGAGCCAAGTGACATTTGACAAGCTGTGGGACACTAAGGCTGTGAAACCTAAGCTGAGTCCAGCCAAAGCCAAGTTGCATACTTATACAAAGGAACTCATACCGATTATTGGCAGTGCAGTAGTCAAGGTGTCGTATGATGGCGTGATCTAAGATTGACCATTATGGATCATCCCAGGTAATGGTCCAACGCTGTTCGGCCTGAATTGGCTCGAGAAACATAGAAAATAGGTGCAGGAGTAGGCCATTCGGCCCTTCGAGCCTGCACCACCATTCAATATGACCATGGCTGATCATGCAACTTCAGTACCCCATTCCTGCTTTCTCTCCATACCCCTTGATCCCTTTAATCATAAGGGCAATATCTAACTCCCTGACTTCAAGCTGAACTGGAGTGATGTCAAAGCATTGTCCTCAGTGGACGACACTTCTTTTGCTCAAGTGTTCAAGAAGTTACCTTCTTTGTTTGAGCCTGGCATTGGTAATTTTACTGGAGCCAAGGTGCAGATTCACCTGGATTCTGATGCAAGGCCTGTCTATCTCAAATCTTGGTCTGTCCCTTATATGATGAGGGAGAAGAATGTGATTGAGCTTGACAGACTCCAACATGAAGAGGTCGTATCACCTGTCGAGTTCAAAGAATGGGCCAGCCCTATTGTTCCTGTGTTGAAGAGTGATGGCACTGTCAGGATTTGTGGAGACTACAAGGCTACGATTAAGCGATTCTCAAAACCGGTTCAGTACCCGTTATCGAAGACAGATGACCTATTCGCCATGCTAGCTGGTGGAAAGTCGTTCACTAAGCTAGATCTGTGGACCTTTTACCTGTGGTAAGACCAACTCACTAAATGTGCTATTCACATCATTCTCAACATCGTGCATGCTCCAGTTCCACAATGCTGTCCATCAGGAGCTGGAGGCGGATACACTTCCCGCAAACGTAGTTGTCAGGGACACTGGAAGCGTCCCTGACTTCCCACATTGTACAGGAGGAGCATAACATGTGTCCGAGCTCTCCTGCCATGACTTAACCCTTAGATTAACTTAATTTGGCAACAAAAATGCCAAAGGTTACTTACTGATAAAGAAAAGAAAAAAGAAAAGCTACTTACCAATCACTTACCTCCTTGGCTGTGACGTCACCTTTCGATTTCTTTCTACTTCCTTTTTGCCTTCCTACTGCAGTTGCATTGGTAGGCCTCCTCAATCTCCCCGCTCCGCCTCTCACTGACTCCCGAGCCTCCTCGATGGTGGGCCTTAAGTAGGCTGCCTCAATCTCCCCGCTGTGACTCTCGCCGACTCCCGAGCCTCCTCGATGCAGGGCCTAAAGTAGACCGCCTCGATCTCCTCGCTCCACCTCTTGCCGACTCCCGAGCCTCCTCGATGCTGGGCCTTAAATAGGCCGCCTCGATCTCCCCACACGGCCTCTCGCCGACTCCCGAGCCTCCTCGATGCTGGGCCTTAAATAGACCGCACGATCTCCCCGCTCCGCCTCTCGCCGACTCCCGAGCCTCCTCGATGCTGGGCCTTAAATAGGCCGCCTCGATCTGCCCGCACGGCCTCTCGCCGACTCCCGAGCCTCCTCGATGCTGGGCCTTAAATAGGCTGCCTCGATCGCCCCACTCCGCCTCTCGCCGACTCCCGAGCCTCCTCGATGCTGGGCCTTAAGTAGACCGCCTCGATCTCCCCGCTCCACCTCTCGCTGACTCCCGAGCCTCCTCGATGCTGGGCCTTAAGTAGACTGCCTCGATCTCCCCGCTCCACCTCTTGCTGACTCCCGAGCCTCCTCGATGCTGGGCCTTAAGTAGGCCGCCTCGATCTCCCCACTCCGGGTCTCACCGACTCCTGGTGCAAGGGTCAAGGATATCGTGGAGCGGGTGCAGAACATTCTGAAAAGGGAGGGTGAACAGCGAGTTGTCCTGCTGCATATAGCTAACAACGATATCGGTAAAAAACGAGATGTGGTCCTACGAGATGAATTTAGGGAGCTAGGAGTTAAATTAAAAAGTAGGACCTCAAAAGTAGTAATCTCAGGATTGCTCCCAGTGCCATGTGCTAGTCAGAGTAGGAATCGCAGGATAGCTCAGAAGAATACGTGGCTTGGGCAATGGTGCAGAAGGGAGGGATTCAAATTCCTGGGGCATTGGAACCAGTTCTGGGGGAGGTGGGACCAGTACAAACCGGACGGTCTACACTTGGCCAGGACCGGAACCAATGTCCTAGAGGGAGAATTCGCTAGTGATGTTGGGGAGGAGTTAAACTAATATGGCAGGGGGATGGGAACCTATGCAGGGAGACAGAGGGAAATAAAATGGAGTCAGAAGCAAAAGATAGAAAGAAGAATAGTAAAGGTGGAGGGCAGAGAATCCCAAGGCAAAAAACAATAAGGGCCACATTACAGCAAAATTCTAAAAAGGCAAAGTGTGTTAAAAAGACAAGCCTGAAGGCTCTGTGCCTCAATGCAAGGAGTATTCGGAATAAGGTGGACAAATTAACTGCGCAGATAGTAGTTAACGGATATGATGTAATTGCAGACATGGCTGCAGGATGACTAAGGCTGGGAACTCAACATCCAAGGGTATTCAGCATTTAGACAGAAACAAAAGGAGGCGGGGTGGCGTTGCTGGTTAAAGAGGAAATTAATGCAGTAGTAAGGAGGGACATTAGCCTTGATGATGTGGAATCAGTATGTGTGGAGCTGCGGAATTCCACAGGGCAGAAAACGCTAGTGGGAGTCGTGTACAGACCACCAAACAGTAGTAGTGAGGTTGGGGACAGCATCAAACAAGAAATAAAGGATGAGTGCAATAAAGGTACAGCGGTTAACATGGGTGACTTTAATTGAGATATTGATTGGGCTAACCAAACTGGTAGCAATGCAGTGTAGGACGATTTCCTGGAGTGTATTCGGGATGGTTTTCAAGACCAATATGTCGAGGAACAACTTGAGAGCTGGCCATCCTGGACTGGGTGATGTGTAATGAGAAGGGACTAATTAGCAATCTTGTTGTGCGAGGCCCTTTGGGGAAGAGTGACCATAATATGGTAGAATTCTTTATTAAGATGGAGAGTGCCACAGTTAATTCAGAAACTAGGGTCCTGAACTTGGGGAAAGGCAACTTCGACGGTATGAGGCGCGAATTGGCTAGAATAGACTGGCAAAGGATACTTAAAGGAGTAACGGTGGATAAGCAATGGCAAACATTTAAAGATCACATGGATGAACTTCAGCAATTGTACATCCCTGTCTGGAGTAAAAATAAAATGGGGAATGTGGCTCAACTATGGCTAAGGATAGAGTTAAAGCCAAGGAAGAGGCATATAATTTGGCTAGAAAAAGCAACAAACCTGAGGACTGGGAGAAATTTAGAATTCAACAGAGGAAGACTAAGGGCTTAATTAAGAGGGGGAAATAGAGTATGAGAGGAAGCTTGCAGGAAACATAAAACTGACTGCAAAAGCTTCTATAAATATGTGAAGAGAAAAAGATTAGTGAAGACAAACGTAGGTCCCTTGCAGTTGGATTCAGGTGAATTTATAATGGGGAACAAAGAAATGAAAGACCAATTGAACAAATTCTTCGGTTCTGTCTTCACCAAGGAAGACACAAATAACCTTCCGATTGTACTAGGGGGCAGTAGGTCTAGTGAGAAGGAGGAACTGAAGGATATCCTTATTAGGCAGGAAATTGTGTTAGGGAAATTGATGGGATTGAAGGCCGATAACTCCCTGGGGCCTGATAGTCTGCATCCCAGAGTACTTAAGGAAGTGGCTCTAGAAATAGTGCTGATCATTTTCCAACAGTCTATCGACTTGGGATCAGTTCCTATGGACTGGAGAGTAGCTAATGTAACACCACTTTTTAAAAAAGGAGGGAGAGAGAAAACAGGGAATTATCGACCGGTTAGGCTGACATCAGTAGTGGGGAAAATGTTGGAATCAATCATTAAGGATGAAATAGCAGCACATTTGGAAAGCAGTGACAGGATCGGACCAAATCAGCATGGATTTATGAAAGGGAAATCGTGCTTGACGAATCTTCTGGAATTTTTGAGGATGTAACTAGCAGGGTAGACAAGGGAGAATGAATGGATGTGATCTATTTAGACTTTCAAAAGGCTTTTGACAAGGTCCAGCACAAGAGATTGGTGTGCAAAGTCAAAGTGCATGGTGTTGGCGGTAATGTACTGATGTGGATAGAGAACTGTTGGCAGACAGGAAGCAGAGAATCGGGATAAATGGGTCCTTTTCAGAATGGCAGGCAGTGATTTGTGTAGTGCCGCAGGGCTCAGTGCTGGGACCCCAGCTCTTTACAAAATACATTAACGATTTAGATGAACGAATTGAGTGTAATATCTCCAAGTTTGCGGATGACACTAAACTAGATGGCGGCGTGAGCTGTGAGGAGGATGCTAAAAGGCTGCAGGGTGACTTGGACAGGTTAGGTGAGTGGGTAAATGCATGGCAGATGCAGTATATTGTGGATAAATGTGAGGTTATCCATTTTGGGGGCAAAAACACGAAGGCAGAATATTATCTGGATGGTGGCAGATTAGGAAAAGGGGAGGTGCATCGAGACCTGGGTGTCATGATTCATCAGTCATTGAAAGTGGGCATGCAGGTACAGCAGACGGTGAAGAATTCAAATAGTATGTTGGCCTACATAGCTAGGGCATTTGAGTATATGAGCAGGGAGGTCTTACTGCAGTTGTACAGGGCCTTGGTGAGGCCTCACCTGGAATATTGTGTACAGTTTTGGTCACCTAATCTGAGGAAGGACATTCTTGCTATTGAGGGAGTGCAGCGAAGGTTCACCAGACTGATTCCTGGGATGGCAGAACTGTCATATGAGGAGAAACTGGATCAACTGAGCCTTTATACACTGGAGCTTAGAAGGATGAGAAGGGATCTCATAGAAACGTATAAAATTCTGAAGGGACTGGACAGGTTAAATGCAGGAAGAATGTTCCCGATGTTGGGGAAGTCTAGAACCGGGGGACATAGTCTTAGGATAAGGGGTAGGCCATTTAGGACTGAGATGAGGAGACACTTTTTCACTCAGAGAGTTGTTAACCTATGGAATTCCCAGCCACAGAGAGTTATTGATGCCAGTTCATTGGATATCTTCAAGAGGGAGTTAGATATGGCCCTTACGGCTAAGGGGATCAAGGCGTATAGAGAGAAAGCAGGGAAGGGGTACTGAGGGAATGATCAGCCATGATCTTATTGAATGGTGGTGCAGCCTTGAAGGGCCGAATGGCCTACTCCTGCACCTATTTTCTATGTTTCTATGATCTGGCGTCGGCCTACCTGACACAGGAACTCGTCGATAATTCGAAGAAACTGACATGCATCAACTCCCATAAAGGATTGTTTGTCTACAACAGGTGTCCTTTTGGAATTCGTTCGGCTGCAGCCATATTTCAGTGGAATATGGAGAGTCTACTGAAGTCTGATCCTAGAACTGTTGTGTTCCAAGATGATATTCTGGTCACAGGTCACGACAATGCTGAACATCTGAACAATCTTGATGAAGTTCTACATTGTCTGGACAAAGTGGGACTCGGGCTGAAATGTTACAAGTGTACCTTCATGGCACCTGGAGTTGAATTCATTGGTAGGAAGATTTCTGCTGATGGAATCAGGCCTATTGATTCAAAAACCAAGGCCATCAAAAAGGCTCCCAATCCTCGGAATGTGACAGAGCTGCGTTCGTTCCTTGGGCTACTCAACTACTTTGGTAATGTCTTACCTCGATTGAGCACTTTATTAGAGCATTTTCTACTCAAAAAAGGTAACAAATTGGTCTGGGTTATGTCTCAAGATGGAGCCTTTGAGAAAGCTAAGAGTCTGCTTGTTCATTATGATCTGTGTAAGAGTCTTGTTTTCACCTGTGATGCTTCATCATCTGGTGTTGGCTGTATACTCCAACAAGCCAATGAGTCGGGTAAGCAACAATCTGTTGCATATGCTTCGAGAAGTTAATCAAAAGCGGAAAGAGCTTACAGCATGGTAGACAAAGAAGCTTTGGCCTGTGTGTATGGTGTAATAAAGATGCATCAGTACCTGTTTGGTTTCCGTTTTGAACTCGAAACAGAACACATGCCACTCATTTCATTGTTTTCTGAAAACAAAGGTATTAATACCAATGCATCGTCCCGTATTCAGAGGTGGGTGTTAACATTGTCCAGCTATAATAAGATTATTCATCATAGACCCGGTACTGAGAATTGTGCCGATGCACTGAGTCGTTTGCCTTTGCCTACACCTGATGTGAAAACGCCTCAACCCGCAGATCTAATGTTGGTAATGGATGCTTTCGAGAGTGAAACTCCTGTCACTGCTCAAGTTAGGATCTGGACCAGCCATGCCTCTATTTTGTCGGTTGTGAATCGTTGAGTCCTCAGTGATGATTGGTTTGATAGACCTAGGAAGCTGTGTGAAGAGGCCAAGCCTTACATCCATCGCAAGGATGAGCTGTCCATTCAGTCAGATTATTTACTGTGGGGTAATCGTGCCATTATGCAAATGAAAGGGAGAGAAAGATTTTTATGAGAGCTACATAGCACTCATCCTGGTATTGATATGATGAAAGCCATTGCGAGGTCTCATATGGTGACCCAGAATTGACTCTGATCTAGAATCATGTGTCCATCAGTGTAATACTTGCATGCAGCAAAGTAAAGTACCAGTGGAATCTCTGTTGAGTCTTTGGTCGTGGCCATCTAACCCATGGTCGAGGATCCACATCGATTTTGTGGGTCCATTCCTTGGAAAGATGTTTTTTGTTGTGGTGGATGCATATTCAAAGTGGATAGAGTGTATTATTATGTCATCCAGTACATCTACAGCCACTATCGAGAGCCTACATGTCATATTTGCTACTCATGGTTTAACTGACAGGTCTTGAGTTTCAGGAGTTCATGAAGCTCAATGGTATTAGACATGAGATCAGCTCCATTCAAACCTGCTTCTAATGGTCAAGCAGAGCCTGCTATTCAAACTATCAAACAAGGTATGAAGCATGTAACTCAGGGTTCACTTCAAACTTGTTTGACATGCATATTGCTCAGTTTTAGGACAAGACCTCATACTGTAACTGGTGTTCCCCCTGCTGAACTACTGATGAAGAGAAATCTCAAGACCAAGCTTTCACTTGTTCATCCTGATTTGAATGATCATGTTGAAAACGGACATCAAAGTCAGCAATTATATCATGATCGTACTGCTGTGTCACAACATATTTCTGTCAATGATCCAGTGTTTGTACTGAACTATGGTCGAGGTCCAAAATGGATCGCTGGTACTGTTACAGCGAAGGAGGTTAACAGAGTTTTCATTGTCGTGCTGAAGGATGGCCAAACTTGCAGAAAACATGTAGACCAGGTAAAACTGCGGCACACACAACCATTTGAGGAAGACCCAGTCAGTGACCCACCAACTATCATTCATTCATCAGAGGTCTCTGTTTTCATTCCTGAACCCGGACCTTCAGTCTCTGATGTTGTTATTACCACTCCCACCAGAACTGTTACTCAACCTTCAGTCACAACTGACTTAGAACGTTCACCTAGAAATAATGTTGAACTGAGATGATCAACTCATGACTGGAATGCCCCAGATCATCTTGTATTGTAAAGTGACTGATACTAAGATCTTGAAAGGGGGCTGCTGCAATATATTTCTGCTTGGCGTCACCAGACACCAGAGGGCGCCACTGCGGGATGTCATGCAGGCAACACAGCAAGTGGAATCTTGTACTTATCCGAGGCAGAATAAAAGAGATCGGGTACACACCCGGTCGCGGTTTATAATAACAGGATTCTTGTGTTATTACACCTCTCTTCTCATTAAAAGGTATTTTTTCGCCCTTCACATCTGTTGCCTCACTGCCAGTATCTCTTTCTCCTTTTGATCTATGCCTCTGTGGCCTTTCTGTCAATTATATCTCTCTTTCTACAGACACAAATATCTAGTCTTACAAATAAAAAGCTGCATTCAACATCTTCTATGAAGGACATCCTCACTATTTAGCCACATGTATTGATATGAACAAATGGAACACTGTGTCCGTGTGGGCAGAATGGGGCAGATGAGGAATATAAATGTACTCTCCTGTCGTCTACACAGCTAACATCTGCGCGTATCTCCAGAAATGTACCATATCTTTAACTTTCCAAGCAGGGTCAGCCTCCTACAACTCTACCACTGTTTCTCTGCAGGTCAGCTCTGGGGTATTGACGACTGGAGTTAGGCTCTGTAAAATTATTGGTTGTGAGTGTTGTGGGCCCTTGCTCAATTCCTCCTTCCAGAACACTCCGAACAGAGCACCAAAGGCCCTGTCTATATCGTGTCTCTATTTGTCGAGAGACATGCACCTCACAATAGGTAAAAGGCGGTATGGATTGAACTTCTCCTGGTAACATGGACCATATGCTAGGATCTATTATTATTATCGGTGACATGGTATCAGGAGCACTTATAAAATCATAATATGATTGGGCAGAGTCAACATGAAAGGGAAATCGTGCTTGACAAATCTGTTCATTTTTTGAGGTTGTAACTAGCGGGGTAGATAAGGGGCACCTGTGGATGTAGTGAGAGGATGAGACACGTTGTTATTCAGAGGGACATCAGTGTCCTTGTACCTGAATCACAGGATGTTAACATGCAGGTAGAGTAAGCAACTAAGAGAGCAAGTGGTGTGTTGGTCTTTATTTCAAATGGATTGATGTATAAGTGTAAAGAATATTGAGTAGACTAGGTCTATATTCCCGAGAGTTTAGATGAATGAGAGGTGATCTGACTGAAACATATAACATTATTAAAGGACTTGACAGGGTTTGACTCCCTATCTGGGCAGTCTAGAACCAGGGGCCACAATCTCACAATAAGAGGTCGGCCATTCAGGACTGAGATGAGGAGACATTTCTTCACTCAAAGGGTTGTGAATCTTTGAAATTCTCTAACCCAGAGAACTGTGGATGCTCAGTCATTGAGTATATTCAAGAAAGAGGTCAATAATTATTTGGATACTAAGCGAATCAAGGTCAATGGGGATAGGGTGGAAAAGTGAAGTTGATGTAGTAGAGCAGCCATGATCTTATTGACTGACGGAGCAGAAGTCCAAGGGCCGGATGGCCTACTCCTGCTCTTATTTCGCATGTTCTTATGATCATATATCCCACAGGTGGCACTCGCTGTCAGCAGTTGTAAGACAAGGTAGAATATGGCATCATGAACATGAACGAATGGCTGGTACAATTCCGATCATGTTATAACTAATTAACATTTGTAACATTGTACAAGATTATTTAATAATCTGTCTCTTCATGTCATTCGGTATCAAAGTTCTTTGATGTATGTCACTCTCTGAGTCTGTCCTCCTTGATTTTTTGTCCTGCTTCCTTCAATTTTGTATCTCTCTTTTCTCCTTTGTCTCCTGCTCCAACCTCCAGCTCTGTTCCTTCACTGTCTGTCTCCTTTTTGTCTTAAGAACGTACGTACAGAAGAAACAGGAGCAGATGTAGACCATACGGCCCTTTGAGCCTACGTAAAAACATTTCCTCTACTTCCCTCTTGATCTTTTCTCAATGATTTTTAATCTATGACCTCTGGTTATTGACCCACTCGCCAGAAGGGATAGTGTTTTTTAATTCTATCAAAATCTCTTATCTGCAAAAAAAGGCTTTTTTAGGTTACCTCCTAACCTTCTCTGTTCCAAGCAAAACAGTCCTAACTTTTCCAACCTCTCATCATAACTGAAGTCCCTCTTCCCTTGTAACATCCTGGTAAACCTCGACAGTACCATTTCTAATACCTTTTCAACTTTCCTGAAGTATGGTACCAATAATTATCCACAATAATCCCACTTAGCACTAACCAGTGATTTATAAAAGTTCCCGCATAATCTCTTTGCTGTTGTATTCTATTACTCTATTTATAAACGCAAGTAACCCACATGCTCTTTAACCATCTTATCAACTTGTCGTAAAACCTTTAAGAATTTTTGAATATGGACAAGTTCTCTCTACTAATCTATATTTTTGAAAATCGTGCCATTTATTGTATAGTATCTTCCCAAAGTGCATATAGCCTCATTCTACACAATCTATCCTCATAGGACATCCCTCCAAGCCAAGGAATAAATCTAGTGAACCTTTGTTGCAGCCCCTCTACAGCAGCTATATCCTTCCTTAGGTAAGGAGATCAAACTGTGCACAGTAATCCAGGTGTGGTCTCATCTAAGCCCTATAGAATTGCAGCAAGACCTCCTTACTCTTATATTGCAACCCCCTTTCAATAAAGGCTAACTTCCCAGATGGATGTATATGTTCAGTGATGAGAATATTCAAGACTTACGGCTTCCTTTTTTTAAATTAATTTTTGTCTGTATCCTTCATGTCTATTATTCTTCCCTTCACCTCGTAATGTCTCAGGAAATGGACAAAACTGATCAGACTACATTTACTGCCAATGGCTTTTTGCCCTGTTAACATTATGGTAGATGTGATCCAAAAGAGATCAAGTCCTTGTGGGGATCATTCCCATAATTACGTTTGGTAGGGAATTTCAAGTAAAGGACACAGCAACGATGGAGGAATGGTTAAGTTTGTCCAATTTATGAACATTTGTGTCCTGGTGGGGGGTTGGGGAGGCAACAGTCTTCCAATATAATTGCTACACTGCTCCTTATTGGCAGTGGAGGACGCAAGGGAAGGAAGTGTTGCTACAGTCAAGCAACCTTAGCAGGTTTCCAGAGTGCGGACAATTGTGTAGGCTGTGTCTGCAATGCATCCCTGATGGAGAGGGTAGATATAGTGTCCAGTGGCATGGGGGCCCATCAAGTGACCGGCTCTGTCCTGAATGTTGCCAAGCTTCATGAGCACTGTTTGGGTGACACACTTCCAGCAGAGTAATGAGTATCCCACATCACTCTTAACTTGAGCCATGTTAATGATGAAGAGGCGTTGAGGGGCCAGAAACTCAGCGATTAAACTAATATGGCAGGGGGATGGGAACCTAGGCAGGGAGACAGAGGGAAATAAAATGGAGACAGAAGCAAAAGATAGAAAGGAAAATAGTAAAAGTGGAGGGCAGAGAAACCCAAGGCAAAAAACAAAAAGGGCCACTTTACAGCAAAATTCTAAAGGTGTTAAAAAGACAAGCCTGAAGGCTTTGTGCCTCAATGCGAGGAATATTCGGAATAAGGTGGATGAAGTAACTGCGCAGATAGCAGTTAACGGATATGATGTGATTGGCATCTAGAGACATGGCTCAAGGGTGACTAAGGCTGGGAACTCAACATCCAAGGGTATTCAGCATTTAGGAAGGATAGACAGAAAGGAAAAAGAGGCGGGGTGGCGTTGCTGGTTAAAGAGGAAATTAATGCAATTGTAAGGAAGGACATTGGCTTGAATGATGTAGAATTGGTATGGGTGGAGCTAAGGAATACTAAAGGGCAGAAAACGCTAGTGGGAGTTGTGTACAGGCCACCAAATAGTAGTAGTGAGGTTGGGGACAGCATCAAACAAGAAATAAGGAATGTGTGCAATAAAGGTACAGCAGTAATCATGGGCGACTTTAATCTACATATTGATTGGGTTAACCTAACTGGAAGCAATGCAGTGGAGGAGGATTTCTTGGAGTGTATTCGGGATGGTTTTCTCGACCAATATGTCGAGGAACCAACCAGAGAGCTGGCAATCCTAGACTGGGTGATGTGTAATGAGAAGGGACTAATTAGCAATCTTGTTGTGCGAGGCCCCTTGAGGAAGAGTGACCATAATATGGTAGAATTCTTTAAGATGGAGAGTGACACAGTTAATTCAGAAACTAGGGGCCTGAACCAAGGAAAGTTAACTTTGATGGTATGAGGCATGAATTGACAAGATTCGACTGGCAAATGATATTAAAGGGTTGACAGTGGATAGGCAATGGCAAACCTTTAAAGATCAGATGGACAAACTTCAACAATTGTACATCCCTGTCTGGAGTACAAGTAAAACCGGAAGGTGCCTGAACCGTGGCTAACAAGGGAAATTAAGGATAGTGTTAAATCCAAGGAAGAGGCATATAAATTAGCTGGAAAAAGCAGCAACCCGGAGGAATGGGAGAAATTTATAATTCCGTAGAGGAGGACAAAGGGTTTAATTAAGAGGGGGAAAATAGAGTATGAGAGGAAGCTTGCCAGAAACATAAAAACTGACTGCAAAAACTTCTATAGATATGTGAAGAGAAAAAGAATAGTGAAGACTATTCTTTACTATTGGTCCCTTGCAGTCAGATTCGGGTGAATTTATAATGGGAAACAAAGAAATGGCAGACCAATTGAACAAATACTTTGGTTCTGTCTTCACAAAAGAAGACACAAATAATCTGCCGGATGTACCAGGGGACCGACGGTCTAATGAGAAGGAGGAACTGAAGGATATCCTTATTAGGCGGGAAATTGTGTTTGGGAAATTGACGGGTTGAAGGCCGATAAATCCCCAGGGCCTGATAGTCTACATCCCAGAGTACTTAAGGAAGTGGCCCGAGAAATAGTTGATGCATTGGTGATAATTTTCCAACGGTCTATCGACTCTGGATCAGTTCCTATGGACTGGAGGGTTGCTAATGTAACACCACTTTTTAAAAAAGGAGGGAGAGAGAAAACGAGTAATTATAGACCGGTTAGCCTGACATCAGTAGTGGGGACAACATTGGAATCAATCATTAAGGATGAAATAGCAGCGCATTTGGAAAGCAGTGACAGGATTGGTCCAAGTCAGCATGGATTTATGAAAGGGAAATCATGCTTGAAAAATCTTCTGGAATTTTTTGAGGATGTAACTAGTAGAGTCGACAAGGGAGTACCAGTGGATGTGGTGTATTTGGACTTTCAAAAGGTTTTTGACACGGTCGCACACAAGAGATTGGTGTGCAAAATCAAAGCACATGGTGTTGGGGGTTATGTACTGACGTGGATAGACAACTGGTTGGCAGACAGGAAGCAGAGAGTCGGGATAAACGGGTCCTTTTCAGAATGGCAGGCAGTGACTAGTGGAGTGCCGCAGGGCTCAGTGCTGGGCCCCAGTTCTTTACAATATATATTAATGATTTAAATGAAGGAATTAAGTGTAATATCTCCAAGTTTGCAGATGACAATAAACTGGGTGGCGGTGTGAGCTGTGAGGAGGACACTAAGAGGCTGCATAGTGATTGGACAGGTTAGGCGAGTGGGCAAATACATGGCAGATACAGTATAATGTGGATAAATGTGAGTTTTGGTCTCCTAATCTGAGGGAGGACGTTCTTGCTATTGAGGGAGTGCAGCAAAGGTTCACCAGACTGATTCCCGGGATGGCTGGACTGACATATGAGGAGAGACCAGATCAGCTGGGCCTTTATACACTGGAGTTTAGAAGGATGAGAGGGGATCTCATAGGAACATATAAGATTCTGACAGGACTGGACAGGTTAGATGTGGGAAGAATGTTCCCGATGTTGGGGAAGTCCAGAACCGGGGACACAGTCTTAGGATAAGAGGCAAACCATTTAGGACTGAGATGAGGAGAAACCTCTTCACTCAGAGAGTTGTTAGTCTGTAGAATTCCCTGCCGCAGAGAATTGTTGATGCCAGTTTATTGGATATATTCAAGAGGGAGTTCGATATGGCCCTTATGGCTGAAGGGATCAAGGGGTATGGAAAGAAAGCAGGAAAGGGGTACCGAAGGAATGATCAGCCATGATCTTATTGAATGGTGGTGCAAGCTCGAAGGGCCTAATGGCCTACTCCTGCAACTATTTTCTATGTTTGTATAGAGTTTTTTGAGGATGCGACTAGCAGGGTAGATAAACGAGAACCAATGGATGTAGTGTATTTAGATTTTCACATGGCATTCTATAAGGTGCCACACGAAAGGTTGTTCCTCAAGATACAGACTTGTTAGCATATATAGTGGATTGATTAAATGACAGAAAACAGAAAGTAAGAATAAACAGGTCATTTTCAGGTTAACAGACTATTACTAGTGGATTGCCGCAAGGATCAGTGCTGGAGCCTCAGCTATTTACAATCTATATGAATGGCTTGGATGAAGACACCATGTGAGAGGCCAACAAGTGCCAGATGGAGGACCGTGTGGGGAAATGTGGGGTTATTTACTGTGCTGGGATGAATAGAAAACCAAAATATTATTCAAACGGTGAGAAACTATTAAATGTTTGTGTTCAGAGGATTTGGCTGCCTTGTACACGAAGCACAGAAATTTAACATGTAGGCGCAACAAGCAATTATGGAGAAAAATGGTGTCATGACCTTTATTCCAGGGGAATTGGAGTGCAAGTGTAAGGAAGATTTGCTGCAATTTTACAGCCCTTTGGTGAGACCACACATCGAGCACTGTGCACAGTTTTGGTCTGCTTATCTAAGGAAGGATCTGGTTGAGGGGGTGCAACAAAAGTTCACTGGATTGATTCCTGGGATGAAAGGGCTGTCCTATTAGGTGAGGTTGTGTAGAATGGGGCTATATGCATCTTGGGAAGACAGTATAAAAGTGGCACACTTTCAAAAACTGTAGATGAACAGAGAGAACTTGGTGTCCATATAAAAAAAAGTCCTTAGAAGTGGCACAAGTTGATAAGTTGGTTAAAAAGCATAAGGTTCACTAGTTTTATTTCCGGGGGCGGGGGCGGTCATGAGCCATGTCATCAGAGGATGGCAGGTTTCGCCAAGTGTCCAGCCTTTGACTTGCCATGGTGGGTCAACACCAGCTGGTGCAGAGGACTGCTGCAGTATGAAGGAATCATGACTACTGCCAGGATAACGGACATTTATCTGCATGAAGCGAGGCCTATGGTCGCACACCAACTGCACATTGAGGGAGCGGAATTCCGTTCTGTTGAAGAAAAGGGCTCAGTTCACATGAGGTGCATGCAAGGCACTGTGCGTGCAGTCAATGGCGCCCTGCACCAGGGAGAATGCTGTAATCAGTGCAAATCCCCGTGCTCTTTCCGTCTACAGTAAACTCTTGTTTACCCGGATTGTTTGGGGAATCGGCAACTCCGGGTAAATGAATTTTCCGATAGGGCGAGTTTACATTTTAAAGTTAATATTTGAAGGTGATAGAGCCACCCATGAAATATTTTATATCTCGTATTGTATAGATCTTGATCCGCTCTTTCCAATGTGCTATTCAGATTGAAAATCGTTTCATAACTTTTCGGAATTAAAAATAAATGTCTAATAAATGAAACAAAATAATTTGTTCATGTTGTTTTATTATTTTATTCAGTTAAATTTGCTTATTCTGCCATTGCTTCTTCAATTGCTACTTCTATCAATGTTTCTTCATCTACAGATGCTCCTCTTTCTGCGTTGACATTTGAGATTGATTTTTAAAATAGCGATCTTATCTGCTTGTTTAAATGAATTCATTTTCTTAATCAAAATGTTAAGGATGATATGAGTTTACAGAACCTTGTAAGAAGTACAATGAGAATTCTCCTAACAATAAACAACATATTTCATTGCTTCTTCAGCACGTGTCCAAGTCTTTTTTTGTTTTTCTTCAATTTCACTGTCTGAATCGCTCATCTCTTCGACAGATTTGTCTTTATTGGTGACTATGGCGATAAGTTCCTCGTCAGTATAAGTTTGTGTTACATCTATTTCGATGTCAACATCTATCCATTTAGCAATGTCATCTTCTGCTAAGGATTTAAGTGCGTTTGTTTCATGTGCACTGCTGACAATCTCCATGATTTCTTTTACAGCCTGTTTTTTATTAGCCCGAACATGAAAACCTTCAAATTCGCCCGTCACATCCAGCTGGTGAATGCCGTGGCTCAAAAAATGCACTCTTCAGTTAAATTCATTTTCATCCTGAAGTCCTTGGCATTTGCTGTAATCATTGGCCCTGAAATTGCCGCATCTTCAGACCGTTTCAAAGAAAACCATTTATAAAACACTTGGTCTAGTTTGTCAAGCTTCGCCTTTCGAAAATTCTTGTGGGACATCACCTTCACAGAAGATTCAGAAGCAGCGGAGAAACTTTCTAAATCTTTCTTTTGCTTCTTGATATCATAAATTGTTGATGATCCAACTTCATAATCGTCCATCAAAGTACGCACACTTCTGCCAGCTTCAGACTTCTTTATAATTCATAATTTCTGCTGAATATTCAATACTTTTCATTTCCTAATGCTGCATTTGCTTTTAGTGCTATCAGAAGGCATTTTAAATTGTTTGATTTCAGGGTGTTTTGAACAAGTACACTCGACAGACTGCTGCGTTGCAATGAACTGCTTTCAATGTGTGTGACAGTTGCAAAGTGAGCAAGAAGTCCAGGCCTGCGTCAATTTATGTGTAATTGAGCAACCTGTCCATGTTTGTGATAGTTGAAGTGAGCGAGATATTCACGTGTGTGACAGTTAAATTGCCGAATCTCGCAATATTTTAAATTCTGTTACGGCGGGTTTTCGTTATCCGGGTAAACGAGAGTTTACTGTACTTGTCTCTAACAAGAGGGAATGAGATTAATCTGTCTGCCTTTGTATAGAGAACCTGACCGACCTCTTTTATGCAGCAGTGAACTGCAAACTGTGAGAGACTGTTTATATCACCAGCGGCGGTCTGAAAAGAGCAAAATGTATAAATGTTAAGAATCACAGTCACATTGTCATCATCGTAGGTGGTCCCTCGAAGCGTGGATGGCTTGCTTCCACGCCAAAAAAAGGATGAGTTCACAGGTGTTTCAATGAAGGATCTAATATTCCAGGTCCTAAACTTCATCCTGAAGCGTGGATGCCTGTGCGTGGATTTTCTTTAACGTGGGGTGGCCGTTGCACACCAGCCACCACACGGGCTTGACAGAGCTAGGTATTGGTCCAGTGGCAAGGATTACCCAAGACGATTGGAGACCTGCTCTGCTGCACGGACCTAGTGCACACACATATTGCAGTGTGGGCTGGCCCGTGCTGCCCCTGGGCCCTCAGCTCCTCTGGGCCCCAAACTCATGCCTCTCCTGGGCCCCGATCACAGCATGAGTACAGCAACTGTGAATAGCTTCTGCGGGGTCCTAATGCTCTTCCTGTGAGCTGTAACAAATAAATAAATAAATAGAGTATGAACACAACATAGTTCCTCCCTTTTTAAATCCACAGTCTATGTACAGACAAAGTCCTTGAGATAGCCAGGTCGTGTTCTGATGCGCTGAGACCGGCATGGAGCTTGCGGTGTTTGCTCTAGGTTTTGGTTGGGACACAGAACGGTGCCTCTGTTCCATCCTGCTGGTCTCTCCACGCTAGTTTTGTCTGGGGGTTTGAGAATATCTAGTAGCCAGCGAAGATTCCCCCCAATAATGAGCTCAGAGGGTGTCTTCCCCGTTAGCGAGTGCTTTGTCGAACGGTATGTGCGGAGATTGGTTTGCACCGCTTCGTTGAATGTTTGGCCTGCTGTGAGGTTGGCTTTTAAACCCTCTTTGATGACACGGTTAAATCGCGCAAAACCTCCGTTGCTTTGAGGATTGTACCAAGCAGTAAGGCGATAGAAACATACAAACATAGAAAAGGAGTAGGCCATTCGGCCCTTCGAGCCTGCACCACCATTCAATAAGATCATGGCTGATCATTCACCTCAGTACCCCTTTCCTGCTTTCTCTCCATACACCTTAGTCCTTTAGCTGCAAGGGCCATATCTAACTCCCTCTTGAATATATCCAATGAACTGGCATCAACACCTCTCTGCGGTAGGGAATTCCACAGCTTAACAACTCTCTGAGTGAAGAAGTTTCTCCTCATCTCAGTCCTAAATGGCTTACCCGTTATCCTTAGACTATGTCCCCTGGTCCTGGACTTCTGCCATCCCGGGAATCAGTCTGGTGAACCTTCGCTGCATTCCCTCAAAAGCAAGAACGTCCTTCCTCAGATTAGGAGACCAAAACTGAACACAATATTCCAGGTGAGGCCTCACGAAGGCCCTGTACAACTGCAGTAAGACCTCCCTGCTCTTATACTCAAATCCCCTAGCTATGAAGGCCAACATACCATTTGCCTTCTTCACCGCCTGCTGTACCTGCATGCCAACTTTCAATGACTGATGCACCATGACACCCAGGTCTCGTTGCACCTCCCATTTTCCGAATCTGCTGCCATTCAGATAATATTCTGCCTTTGTGTTTTTGCCACCAAAGTGGATAACCTCTCATTTATCCACATTACACTGCATCTGCCAAGCGTTTGCCCACTCACCTAATCTTTCCAAGTCACCCTGCAGCCTTTTAGCATCCTCCTCACAGCTCACACCGCCACCCAGCTTAGTGTCATCTGCAAACTTCGGGAAATTACACTCAAGTCCCTCATCCAACACATTAATGTATATTGTAAATAGCTGGGGTCCCAGCACTGAGCCCTGCGGCACCCCACTAGTCACTGCCTGAAATTCTGAAAAGGACCCTTTATCCCGACTCTCTGCTTCCTGTCTGCCAACTAGTTCTCTATCCACATCAGTACATTAACCCCAATACGATGTGCTTTAATTTTGCGCACAAATCTCCTGTGTGGGACCTTGTCAAAAGCCTTTTGAAAGTCCAAATACACCACATCCACTGGTTCTCCCTTGTCCACTCTACCAGTTACATCCACAAAAAATTCTAGAAGATTTGTCAAGCAGGATTTCCCTTTCATAAATCCATGCTGACTTGGACCGATCCCGTCACTGCTTTGCAAATGTGCCGCAATTTCATCTTTAATAATTGAATCCAACACGTTCCCCACCACTGATGTCAGGCTAATCGGTCTATAATTATGGAAATGTGGTGAGAAAAAGTCAAGGTGGCTGACTGGGTAAAAAGACAAAATAGATGTAAACAGAAATGTTTCTAGAAATTAAAGAAATTTAACACTCAAATAAATAGGGCTGATTACAAAGAACAACGGAACAAAACAAAGACTGCTATTAGATCAGCAAAAAAGCTGATGGAAAAATGATTATAGTTAACTGGCAGTAATGGGAAGAGCTTTTTTTAGTTATGTAAAGTTTCAGAGAACTATCAGAGACTGTATTGGGCCACTGAAGGGTGTTCAGGACAGGTGACAAAGGACTCACTAGGTATGGTGGAAATATTAAATGAGTACTTTGTATCAGTCCTCACCCTTGAAGATGATGATTGAATATTAGAATTTAATAATACTATCCATAACATTAATCTAGATAAGCATATTGTTTTAGAAAGAATCAAGAAAGAAAGAAAAATAGACAGAGCAGCAGAGCCGGATGATATCCACCCGAGGGTCCTGCGGGAGATGGGACATGTGCTGTGCGAGCCCCTGGCCTGTATGTTTAATAGCTCACTGCACTCTGGAATGGTTCCAACAGATTGAAAGGAAGCTAATGTAGTCCCCATTTTTGCTAAAGGTGACAAGGCCGACCCGGGTAATATAGGCCCATTGGTTTAACATCAGTAATAGGTAAGATGCTTGAAAGAATCATAAGGGATGCAATATATGAATACTTGGATAGGGAGAGACATATTAGGGACACCTAACATGGCTTCATAAAAAAGGGGTCATGTCTCACACATCTAAGTGTATTTTTTGAAAAAGTTACAAAGTTGGTTGATGAGTGAAGCCCAGTGGACATTGTCTACTTCGATTTCCAAAAAGCCGTTGACAATGTACCGCACAAGAGACGTCTCTATAGGATCGGAACCTCTGGTAATAGTGGAAACATATTGAGCTGGGTTCAGAACTGGCTGGCAGGACGCAGGCAAAGAGTAGTTATAGATAGATTTGGATCTGTTTGGAGACAACTCATCAGTGGTCTCCCACAGGGATCAGTGTTGGGACCATTGCTTTTTACTATTTTTATTAATGATATGGATTCAGGGGTTGGCGGATGATACCAAGATCTGTGCGAGTGTCAGAACCGTAGAAGAGGCTCTGATTCAGGCAGATCTTATTGTGTTGGGAGACTGGGCTCAAGACTGGGATATGATGTAGAACTTAGATAAGTGCAGTGTTACGCATGTGGGCAGGGTAAATGCTTAACATCCATACACTCTCCAGGGAAGGGCATTAAAGATGGTGGAGGTAGAAAGAGATTTGGGCATTCTAGTGCATACATCCTTAAAGGTGCACATGCAATGCTCTGCAGCGATAGCTAGAGCAAAGAGGGTGTTGGGGTATACCCATAGGACAATTGAGTATAAGACGAGGCGTACTGTCGTGTTCTTGTACAAGACCTTAGTCAGGCCACATTTGGAATACTGTGTCCAGTTTTGGTCTCCTCACATAGTGGGTGATATTGAGGCTCTGGAAGGGGGGCAGAAGAGGGCCACTAGAATAATTCCAAGCCTAAAGCATCTTAGTTATCAAGTTAGGTTAAAAGAGTTGGGACTCTTTACCTTAGAACAGCATAGATTTATAGAGGATATGATTGAGGTTTATAAGATAATGAAGTGAATAGACTGTGTTCTAGCTGAAAGTTTATTTCAATTAAATAGATTAGGCAGGCTCAGGCGGGCACACATTTAAGTTGTATAAGATTAGATTTAGGTTAAATGGCGGTTCTTTTCACAGAGAATAGTAGACCTCTGGAACAAGCTGCCCCATCATGTGGTGGATGCAGACTCACTGAATTCCTTCAAGCAAAAGCTGGATTTGTTTTTGACTTTGGTGGAGATCACCACTTACAGAAGGTAGGTACTGCAGGGAATTTAATGGCCAGGGTGATCTCCTGGACTAGTTTCGATCGCTTAGATGGGTTGGAGAGGAATTTCATGGATTTTTCCCCCCAAATTAGCCTGGGTTTTTTATCTGTTTACTTGCCTCTCCCAGGAGATCACGTGGTTTTGGATGGGGTGGAGTGTATATGTTGTGATACACAAGGTATCGCAATTGTGTGGGACAGGCTCGATGGACCAGATGATCTCACAGCACTTCGGTGGTTTGCCATGAATGTGAAATGAACTTTATCATAAATCTCTCTCGAGATTCTGAAGTCAGGGATTGCTCATTCCTTGTTTGATAAAGTAATTTTCCTGACTTGAAGAAAAATGACTACTTTTAAAGACAAATATTGGATTATTACATAACCGCTCAACGTCTCACTTTTTTTCAAAGATTCAATCGAATACTTTTTAAAATAAAATCCTGCTTTTCATAGATGAAATATTGGGCTTTATAAGGCTACACTTCCCCAGTGAAAAAATACAATGTAAATTAACGAAAGTCTGCTTAGAAAGTTTGTGAAACTGAAAAACTAAACAAATATAAAGAACACACTGAGCAAATGCTTCATTCATAGATTTTATTCTGAGCCAGTTAGTTTTTCTTCCATAATAATAGAAGTTGAAATGAACTTCCTGGTGAATTGATTTCAAAATAATACTTCGATTAATTTAGTTTCCCTGTAATTTGAAAAATAATGAATTAGGTACAAGGGAGAAAATATAATTCAACATATTTAACCAATCATTATCATCATAGGCAGTCCTTCCGGATCTAGGAAGACTTGCTTCCACTCTTAAAATGAGTCCTTAGGTGGCTGAACAGTCCAATTCGACTGCCACAGTCCCTGTCACAGGTGGGACAGACAGTCGTTGAGGGTAAGGATGGGTGGGACAGATTTGCCATACGCTCTTTCTGCTGCCTACATTTGAATACTGCATGCTCTCGGCGATGGGACTCGAGTTGCTCAGCGCCATCCCGGATGCACTTCTTCCACTTAGGGCGGTCTTTGGCCAGGGATTCCCAGGTGTCAGTGAGGATGTTGCACTTTATCAGGGAGGCTTTGAGGGTGTCCTTGTAACGTTTCTCTGCCCATCTTTGGCTCGTTTGCCGTGAAGGAGTTCGGAGTAGAGCGCTTGCTTTGGGAGTCTCGTGTCTGGCATGTGGACAATGTGACCTGCCAAGCGGAGCTGATCAAGTGTCATCAGTGCTTCAATGCTGGGGATGTTGGCCTGGTCGTGGACGCTAATGTTGGTGCATCTGTCCTCCCAGGGGATTTGTAGGATCTTGCGAAGACATCGTTGGTGGTATTTCTCCAGTGACTTGGGGTGTTTACTGTACACGGTCCATGTCTCTGAACCATACAGGAGGGTGGGTATTACTACAGCCCTTTGGAGCATGAGTTTGGTGGTAGATTTAAGGGCCTGGTCTTCGAACACTTTCTTCCTCAGGCAGACGAAGGCTGCACTGGCGCACTGGTGGCAGTGTTGGATCTCATCGTCAATGTCTGTTGTTGTTGATGAGAGGCTCCCGAGGTATGGGAAATGGTCCACGTTGTCCAGGGCCGCGCCGTGGATCTTGATGACTGGGGGGCAGTGCTGTGCGGCGAGGACAGGCTGGTGGAGGACCTTTGTCTTATGGATGTTTAGTGTAAGGCCCATGCTTTCGTACACCTCAGTAAAGACGTCGACTATGTCCTGGAGTTCAGCCTCTATGTGTGCATCATCTGCATACTGTAGCTCGATGACAGAGGTTGGGGTGGTCTTGGACCTGGCCTGACCAGCCAGAAGGTAAACTGACAGATGGGTCAAACCGCCACTTCACACCCGCTCAATATTACATTCCATGGGGGGTGAGCACGCACTTTGAGTTCCCTGAGATTGTGAAAGGTGCCAGAGAAATTTGAGTTTTGCTGTCTTTCTTTTTTTCTTTCTTTCTCTCTTCCATTCTTTATTTCTCGCTTTCTTTATTCTCTCTTACTTTTATCTTGTTACTTCCTCTCTTCCATTCTTTCTTGCTTTCTTGCTTTCTTGCTTTCCTTCCTGTTGCTGACTGTTAGCTACAAAGTTGTCAATGTGACTGACGGAGCCACCATGTATGTGCCATTAAACACTGAGCAGATGGACCTCACCTTCCAGAGCTGCTGTTCCCAGTGACAACACCCATTGGAATCCCCCGGTCCAGGTGACACTGCGCGGTATGTGCCACATACACAATGGCCCAGATTCCCACATTGGGGGACAGAAATGGGGAGAAAATCCGAGTTAATGTGTCAGGTGTGGTCCCTTCATCAGAAAAACAAACGGAAAAAACAACGATTTATAATGCTGCAGCCTCCCTTTCATTATACCGTTACTTATAGACTGAAAGAATCTCGAAGATGAAAGAAAAGTAACTGATGAAAATCACAGCTGAGTGTCAATGCCTGACAAATAGAGAGGCGAGACAGCAGGAGGCAAGAGTCAGTTTTACATCTGGGGTGATCACGGGGCACTGCGCACTTTATGACGTCACGATCTGCGAGTCACTAGAGGCCCAGGTGCTATGAGTTAGCGCCAGTGCTAAACCATCACTGAAGTTCACGGGCATCGCAGCATTCACCGCGCCCAATCGTTAACTCCTTAGCACCCCTTTAGCTCTCCCCCGCACTATTGGGAGGCGCTACCCTACCAAATTTCTAGCCCTGAATAATTACAACAGCTAATTAACTCCATGGAATGCAGAATACCGTCACACAATGAAAACCCACGATTAGGAAGGCGGCTTACTCACAAGTGACGGAGAGTGTGACATCACAGAAACCCATGATGCATCTAACCAGCAGCATCCACAGTAAAACATGGCGGCTCTGCCCAAATGGCGGTGTCGGCCAGCAAACCGCCATCTTTTACCGGATTTTATTTTAAAAATAACTTTTAATTTCTTAACCAAATGAATTTCGATCGAAGTTTAAAATTTCACTGAAAAATAAATGACCACCATCGGGATTGAGGAAGCCAGCGCTGTCAATCAGATTGAGCGATTGTTTTGCTGAACACCTCCATTCAGTCTGCAGGATTGACCCTGGGCTTCCAGTCTCTAGCCACCTTAATACTGCATCCCTCTCCCACTCTGACCTCTCTGTCCTCGGCCTCCTAAACCGTACCAATGAAGCTCAATGGAAGCTCGAGGAACAGCATCTCATCTTTCGATTAGGCTCTATACAGCCTTCCAGACTCAACATTGAGTTCAATAATCTCAGACCATAACCACTGCTCCCATTGTTCAGATAGCAGGTGCTGGTAATGTTGCTGCTGTTACCATTCACAGCTCCGCTAGTCCCATCTTTTGTTTCTTTACTTGTCCCGTTACCATTCCATCCTCCGTCATCGAATTACAGTACGCAGACGATGCTGGTGTTTGCACAAACTCTGAGGTCGAACTCCAAACCATCGTCAACACCTTCACCGAAGCCTACAAGTGTATGGGCCTTACACTAGACATCCGTAAGACAAACTTACTCTAGCAACTGCCCCAGCCATTCAGTACTGTCCCCCGATTATCAATATCCATGACGAGGGCTTGGACAACATAGTCAATTTTCTGTACCTCGGGAGCCTACTGTCAACAAGGGCAGACGTTAATGACGAAGGCCAACACTGCCTTCAGTCTGCCAGTGCAGCCTTCGGTCACCTGAGGAAGAGAGTGTTTGAAGACCAGGACCTAAAACCCCGATGCCAAGCTCATGGTCTACATACCCACTCTCCTATATGCTTTCGAGATGTGGACAATGTACAGCATGCAGCTCAAAGCCCTGGAGAAGTACCACCAGCGCTGCCTCCACAAGATCCTGCAAATCCATTGGCAGGATAGGTGCACCAACATCAGTGTTCTCACTCAGGCCAACATCCCCAACATTGAAGCACTGACCACGTTCGATCAGCTCCGATGGACGGGCCACATCATCTGCATGCCCGATACTAGACTTTCAAAACAAGCGCTTTACTCTGAGCTCAGACACGGCAAGCGAGTACAGGTGGGCAGAGGAAACGCTTAAAGGACATACAAAAAGGCTCCTTGAAAATATGCAACATCCCCACTGACACCTGGGAATCCCTGGCCCAAGACCGCTCAAAGTGGATGAGAAGTATCCGGGAAGGCACCAAACACCTTGAATCTCTTCGCCGGGAGCAAGCTGAAGCCAAGCAAACAGTAGAATGAGTGCATGACAACCCAAGCACCCCACCCACCCGTCAGTCCCTTCAACCACTGTCTGCCCTACCTGTGACACAGATTGTAGGTCCCGCATAAGCTTAATCAGTCACCTGAGAACTCAACAGTGTGGAAGCAAGTCATCCTCGACTCCGAGGGACTGCCTAAGAGACAAAGAGATAATCTGTTTTAGTGATGTTGGTTGAGGGATAAATATTGGCCAGGATACCAGAGATAACTCTCATGCTCTTCTTCAAAATCTTGCCATGAGATATTTTACATCCAGCTAAGAGGGCAGACAGGGCCTCGGTTTAACAACTCATATCGGTATCTCCGACAAAGCAGCACTCGCTCAGTACTGCACTGCACTGCAGTGTCACCCTAGATTTTTTTATGCACGAGTTCCAGGAGTGGGACTTGAACCCACAACATTCTGACCCAGAGAAGTTGTTGCTGCCAACTGAGCCACGGCTAACGCACTACAAAGTGCCACATAATAGGCTTGCCAGAAAGTTGAAGCCCATGCAGTGAGAGGGTCAGTGGCAACATGGATATAAAATTTACAACGTGACAGGAAACAGAGTCATGGTGAACGGTTGTATTTCGGACTGGAGAAAAGGTACATCCTGGTGTTCCCCAGTGGTCGGTAGTAGGCCCACTGCTTTTCTTGATAAAATTTAAGCGACTTGGACTTGGGTGTATAGGGCATGATTTCAACATTTTCAGAGGAGCCAAAGCTTGGAAGTATAGTGAACAGTGAGAAAGATAGTGGTAGAGTTCAAGAGGTCATAGACAGGCTGGTGGAATGAGCAGGCAGGTGGGAGATGAAATTTAATGCAGAAAAGTGCGAACTGATATATTTTGGTAGGAAGAACGAGGAGAAGCAATATAACCTACAGGGTATAATTCTAAAGGGGTTCCATGAACAGAGAGACCTGAGGGTATGTTGTGTATGCAATAACTCAATAGACTGAATATTGTAAACTGCGAACAGGTACAAACCTGACTCTACTTTATTAGGGCGCAAAGTGATTACATTACAAGATGGCTGGCCTTTTATACCTAGGCCACACACATATGCACACAGCCCAATGACCTCAGACAGTGGCGCCACCTGGTGGCTAGTAAACCCAAGCATATATACATGACAATATCCCCTTTAAGATATTAGTAACGTTTTTTTTTAGAAATTGAGACAGTCCGGGGCTTTCCAATCCCGAGTTGCATGTCTCAGTTCAAATCTAGCCTTGGGCGAGTGTTCTGAGTCTGTTATGACTGGAGGCTGGGTAGTGGATCTGATGGGAGTGGCATTGACCACGTCAGGGATTGAAAGTCCAGATTCATTGATGACAGCAGAGTCCTCTGACGACTGAGGGTAGGTTGGTTGGTCACTGATTGTGTCTTCCTTCGACTGTTCCGGTTCATCCGTGTGCCGCAGCTTATCTGATCGACATGTTCCTGCATGTCTGCCCATTCTTGAGCTTAACGATAAACACTCTGTTACCTTCCTTGGCCGTAACAGTACAGTTGATCCATTTGGGACCTTGACCATAATTCAGCACATACACAAGATCATTGATAGAAATGTCACGTTACACAGCAGCGCGATCATGATACCCTTGCTGACTTTGACGTCTGTATTCGACATGATTATTCAAGTCAGGGTGGACAAGAGAGAGCCTGGTCTTGAGACCTCTCTTCATCAATAGTTCAGCAGGGGAGACCCTGGTAAGGGGTCTTGTCCTGTCACTAAGCAATATGCGTGATAAGCGAGTTTGCAGTGAACCTTGAGTTACCCGTTTCATACTCTGCTTGATGGTTTGGACCGCATGCTCTGCTTGTCCATTGGATGTGGGGTTGAATGGTGCTGACCTCTGATGTTTGATACCATTGAGTTTCATGAACTCTTGAAACTTCATACTGGTAAAACAAGATCCGTTGTCACTAACAACGATGTCAGGCAGACCATGCGTAGCAAACATGCAACCAAGGCTCTCAATGGTAGCTCTGGATGTGCTGATTGACATTATTATATACTCTATCCACTTGGGATAAGCATCCACCACAACTAAGTGTTCTTTCCCAGGAAGGAACCTGCAAAGCCGATGTGGATCCTGGACCATGGTTTCGATGGCCACGACCACAGACTCAGCCGCGATTCCACTGGTGCTTTACTAAGCTGCATGCAAGTGTTGCACTGATTCATACATAATTCCAGATCAGAGTCAATTCCAGGCCACCATACATGAGACCTGGCAATGGCTTTCATCATGACATACTGGGATGCATGCTATGTAGATCATGCACAAATTTCTCTCTGCCTTTCTTGGGCATAACAACATGAGTATACAATCTGATTGAATGGATAGTTTGTCTTTGCGACGGATGTAAGGTTTGGTCACCTCACACATTTGCTTGGATATGGCAGTCCAATTACCACTCAGAAGACAACGTTTCACAACTGATAATATCAGGTCCTCGCTGATTCAGGTCTTAACTTGGTGAGCCGTGACAGGGATTACTTCACTTTCAAAAGCATCCATGACTAACAGTAGGTCTGCCGGTTGTGGCGTTTCCATCTCCGCTGTGGGCAACGGCAGATGGCTCAATGCATCAGCACAATTCTCAGTGCCCGGTCTATGGCGAATTAAATAATCATAGGCAGATAATGTCAGCGCTCACCTCTGGATGCAGGACAATGCATTGGTATTGATACCTTTGTTTTCCGAAAACAATGAAATGGGTGGCTTGTGATCTGTTTCCAATTCAAACCGAAGACCAAACAGGTACGGATGCATCTTTTTAACCCAATACAAACAGGATAGTGCTTCTTTCTCTACCATGCTGTAGCCTCGTTCCGCCTTTGACAAACTTTTTGAAGCATATGCAACAGGTTGTAATTTTCCCGACTCATTAGCTTGTTGGAGCACGCAACCAACTCCATATGACGAAGCATCACAGGCCAATACTAGACACTTACACGGATCGTAATGTACCAGCAGCTTGTTTGAGCAAAGCAGATTAGTAGCTTTCTCAAAAGCTCTATCTTGAGATGCACCCCAAACCCAGTTGTCGCCTTTTCTTAGCAGCACGTGCAGTGGTTCTAATAAGGTGCTCAATCTAGGTAAGAAATTACCGAAGCAGTTGAGTAGACCAAAGAACGAACGCAGCTCCGTCACATTCTCAGGCTTGGGTGCATTTTTGATGGCCTTGATTTTCGCGTCCGTAGGCCTGATACCGTCAGCAGCAATTTTCCTCCCCAGGAATTCAACTTCCGGTGCCATGAAGACGCACTTCGAGCATTTCAGTCTGAGTCTCACTTTGTTCAGACGATGTAGAACCTATTCCAGTTTGTTCAGATGTTTGGCCGAGTCACAACCTGTTACCAGTATGTCAGCTTGGAACAAGACGGTGCTGGGGATGGACTTCAGTAGACTCTCCATGTTCCTCTGAAATATGGCTGCAGCCGAGCAAACTCCAAAAGGGCACCTGTTGTAAATAAACAGTCCTCTATGAGTGTTGATGCATGTAACTTTCTTCGACATGTCGAGCAGGTCCTGTATCATGTAGGCCAACGTCAGATCCAGTTTTGTGAATGACATCCCCCCGGCTAGCATTGCAAACAGGTCACCAGTCTTCGGTAACAGGTATTGATCCTGTTTCGAAACTGGGTTGATCATAACCTTGTAGTCCCCACAAATCCTCACAGTGCCATCACTTTTCAACACAGGAACAATGGGGCTGGTCCATTCGTTAAATTCGACTGGTGATATGATCCCCTCATGCTGGAGTCTGACAATTTGATTTTGACCTTCTCCCTCATCATGTATGGAACTGCCCGAGCTTTATGATGGGCGGGTCTTGCATCTGAGTCCATGTGGATCTGCAGCTTGGCTCCCGAGAAATTGCCGATGCCTGGTTCAAACAGCGAGGGGAACTTGCTGAGCACTTGAGCACATGGAGTATCCTCCTCCGACGACAACACTTTGATCTCGTTCCAGTTCCATTTGATTTTTTCTAACCAGTTCCTGGCGAACAGCGTTGGACCATTGCCTGGAACAATCCATAACGGTAAATCGTGAACCATACCATCATTCGACACCTTGATTACTGCACTGCCAATCACCGTTTTGAGTTCTTTAGTGTATGTATGCAACTTGGCATTGACTGGACTCAGCTCGTGCCTCACAGCCTTAGTATCCCACAGCCTGTCGAATGTCCTCTGGCTTATTATTGATTGACTCGCACCCATGTCCAATTCCATCGGTACAGGCACACCATTAAGTTTTACATTAATCATTATCGGTTGGCTCTTTGTTAGGAATGAATACAGTCCATACACTTCCTCCTCTGGTATCTCGGATTGCATAGTTTGCATAGATTGCTCAGTTGCATTGGAGATGCCCCACTCTTGAACAGCCTTTACATATATACTGTTTAAACCAACACTGATGATGCCGATGATTTCCCCCACAACACCAACACGGTGATAGTGGATTAATTCCCATCGGTGGTCTTTGAGCAGCCACAGGTTTTGCATACACAGTCGGGTAAACCCTGCCATATGCAGCTCTGCCAAACGACGATACTATCTTGTTTACAGTACTTGCCGAGTTCCAATTTTTCAATGATAACTGCTTTAAGATTTTGTCCGTCGTCATGCATGATTGGGCAATCGTGATGGCCTTGCTCAAATCCAGTGTCTCCGCCATCAGTAGCTTACGCAGCATCACCTCGTGGTTGATGCCGATTACAAAGAAGTCTGACAGCATGTCTGGCAACGCAGCTTCGAACTTACACGGTCCAGCTAGACGTCTTCGGTCGGCAACAAATTCCAATACATCGTGGCCCTCAGAACGAACGTGCGTATAGAATCAATATCTTGAGATGATGATGCCTTCATCTGGTTTGAGATGGTCACGTACCAGAGCACACAATGTTTCATAGTCCTTGTCCATTGGACTTGAAAGCGAGAGGAGATTTCTTATGAGTCCATAGATTTTCGGACCGCAAACCGTGAGGAGGACTGCCCAGCGCCGAACTGCATCTGCCTCTTTCTCCATTTTATTGACCCCAAAGTACTGGTTCAAGCGGACTACAAAGTCTGCCCAATCTTCTCCCTCCAGGAATTGCTCCAGAATTCCAATTGTGCTCATTTTTGCATGCGAAGGTTCTTGTTACCTCGTTGCCAAATGTAGTGTATGCAATAACTCAATAGACAGAATACTATAAACACTGAACAGGTACAAACCTGGCTCTACTTTATGAGGGCCCAACGTATTACGGGGAAAGGGCGGGGGAGTGGAACTTGCTGACGTGCTCTTGTAGAGAGCCGACACGGGCTCAACAGGCCGAGTGGCCTCCTTCTGTGCTGTAACTATTATTCTATCCCACGATCATGCCATACGTGACACATCTAGAGGGCATTCTGGGCCTTCAAGTGACCTTATCAACAGATAGGAGTGGGAGGGTGCGGCGGTGTAGGTGGGGGGCGGGAGAGTGGGTCTGGAGATCATTGCTCATCTCCCCCTGCATAGGTCCTATATCTCTGGTAATGGCCAGGATATCAAATACAGTTACATAGTTCAGTACAGGCAAGGACACAAGAATTTCTAAGACAAAACTTAGCAGTTAACTATTCTTTACTAAATTGTGCTGAATTTCACTCGCATATACATCAATATCAGATTGTGTGAAGGTGATTTATGTTACTCATTGGTGCATTCACACAGCTTTCCCGAACCCTTTTGGACTGATTCCAATTCAGCTATTATCAGTTAAGAATAAAAAATAAGGGCTTGTGAGCTGAAAGTAAGGGAGAATCTCAACGTAATTTGATTCACGTTAAAGTTAAAAATTCCAACCCGTAATCCATTTTAAAACCTTTGAATTTATGTCAGTATACAAAGGAAAACACAAGTGAGTAGGAGCCAGCTTGGATTCCAGAGACCATGCACAGCCGATTGCACCGTGGACTCTTAGTCACCTTTCTAATATCCTGAGGGAAACGTATACATTAAAATATTCAGTCCGTATGCAGCCCATTATAAATATCCTGTGAATACGGAAAATATGAAGTAATTGATTTTTAAAAGTCCTGGCTGAATTACCACACACAGCTCCAGAACCCCTAGCATGGCTCTTTTCCAGCAGTTTTCCTTTTCGGAATGGGAAATCGGTCGGAGTTTGGGGGCAACTGTGAACATCTCAAAAATAAAAGAACCTGGTCAGAGCAGTGAAATTTAATGCTGCAACACCGCTCCTAGCCACCAGAGGGCGCTTCACTAACCATGGCTCACTGAGGGTCTCCTGTGGCAGAAAAGCTGTACTACAGCAACACTCTGCATTCCTTGTTGGAATAATTTCCCAATATAATTGCACTGATCAGATGATGGGTGCAGATGAAGAAAGCACTTAGACCATTTGCTTTCTTTCCTCCAAAATATGAACCTATTGTCTTCCCAATACAGCATCTAGATATGGATTAAATAAGTCCAGTGTCCCGGCCTCAATTCCCTTCCATGGTAACCCATCCCAGATATTGCTGATCCCACATCCTAAACTTGCCTTTCACTAACGAGCATAATTTAAAAGTTTAATGTTGTGCTAACATGCTCTGTATGTTCAGCGTCTTGTACATTAACATATTTATATATTAACTCACATATTTCCCACAACCTGTGACATTTGCTGTTTGAAGATCAGGTCTTAAATTCTTAATACCAATGAATCACCACCTGCACCAACATTTTTCCAATGAACATTATTTGTTAACTCTGTGAAGTCATGTTTATGTCACATAACTAATCTCAGTAATCCTGCACCATCAACACTTATGTGGTCCTGAAAAAACATGGTCCCCTGTTTCAAAACAAAAGAAAATCAGATAATCCATTGTGGTTCTTCTTGTGAGCCCAAGGGGTTAATTCGTGAAGTCGTAATTCCTTTGTCACTGTGAGGGAATATTCACTCAATGTGAGAAACTTAACAATTAATAATGCTCAAAATGAGTTTACTTTCAGCAATGCAAGAGTATGTTGCACGGTGAATTAACAACAGCGGTCAGTGGAAGGGGTTAAATTATTTGCCTTTAAAAGTAAACAGACCCAAACATCATCAAGCAGCGTCAGGTTGTATCACACACATTCGCAATAGCATTCAAGTAAATTAAAACAACTTTATTAACTGAAAAAGACCCAAAATCCATGTTGTTTTTTTTCTCAAAATATTTGTACCTTTTAAAATGTGCAAAAGTATATCAACAAACTTTTTTCATCCATAGGAATTGAAAATCTGTTAAAACAGCAGAAATCATTCGTACCATCACTATTAACTCTAAACACTGTGTGAAACGATGCTCCAGTACATTCTAACTCTAAATACTGTTGTTGGGCTAAAAAGGAGGCTTCTCTCCCTCGGGGCGGACTACCTGATATAGGTAGTCGACACCTCGCCCGTCTGTTGGGGTAAAAAGAAGGCCTCTCTTCCTCAGGGTGGAATAACTGATACAACGAATCGACACCTTGCCCAGCTCCCACTGTCTAACGACCACGGAAGTAAACACATGAGACCTTTCAGGTTCAACCGGCTTTATTACGAGCAATGCACGGGAAGGTTCAGTCTAAACCTTTGAAATACATGAGGTTTTCAGTACAACCTATACAGGTTTTGGAGAGGAGCTAACCTCCTCCAAAAAATCGATAGGTCTATTGCTATCAGAGAAGTTACATTCATTTGTCGACTCTTATCAGACTGTCTCTGAGTGGTACATGTAATTGTCCATCTCCCATATTGTGTTGTTCCACTATTTGCCCTCTGCTCCAGTGTTTGTGTCACCTAGAGTAACTGTATCAAAATACCGGCGCCCTTATCTCTTCCTCTGAGACTTCTAATCAAAAACTGCTGACTTTGGCTGTTTAAATGTAACTAAGGTTAAGGATACATTTTGAGCAATGCATTATAAGTGTGCTATACCTGCAGAAGCAAGTGTTACATACATAGACAATTTGCCCTCTAATATTGATACGTTCACTATCTTCAGCATTGTTCTGACCACCTCTGTGCAACTCCTACAATTTATTCCTTACAATTCCCCCCTAATGGCCCTTGGCTATATGCCCAAGATCAGCCATTTCCCAATTAATTCCTCATGAGTGAGCTTCCAGGTTGTCCTTTCGCTTGGGTAGCTCTACTTCCTGAGCTGCAGGATCTACCTGTTGGCTTTCTTATCAAGGTTATACCAAGTAAGTCCTTTCTGCCGGACTGTCTGATTTCCCTTTATTCAATGTTTTTACTATAGTACGGGCTAGGGCCTGCCTCTTACGTAAATCACACTTCTTACACGCTAACAATAGTAGGATGACCAAGATGACGCCTTACACTACGACCAGTATGTGTGACACTATCTGTGTCCACAGATGCACTTGTACAGCAGTCCAAAGTCTCTTATACCTTGGCTGAATAGCCAGCATTTTTTCAATGTCTCTTTGCAGTTTATTTATGTCTTCCATCAGGATTATATATTTTAGTCGTTGCTTCCGAATATCCTGCTCCAGTCGAGTTTGTTCCTCATTCAGTTGGGGTATCAGTTTTCCTTGCAGCCCGATGGCCTTTTCATACTCTTCGCGGATAGAGTCTACCATTGTCCCATTGATGGTTTCTTCCTTCAGTTCAGAGTTTATAACCTATCCATTTATGTGTGTCTCGTCATGCGGGGTAAAATAGAAGTCATTATTCATGATGGCGCATTTGTGACCGTCATCTCAGTCGCCGTGGTGCTCACACACCATTTCCCATTTCCTCGTGAAGCAGGTGGTTTCGTAGTCCCGGGCTAGTGGGGTGATACTCAAGGTGCACCTGTCCACTTGGTCATATCCACAGTCATCTCTGAGCATTCGTAGTGGATCTCGACATAAAGCAACTTGGTTATTTTTATAGTAATCATCTATGCTGAGACTCTTAGTTCTGTTGTTCTCTTTAATTACATATCTGGATAGGGAATGGGACCGTACGCGAGTTTGATTTCTTATTTCTCCCACATTGTTTGTTTGGTGTAGGGGATCTCCCTTTGTCACATCATATTGTGGTATAGATAATAGAAAACCTATTATATTTAAATATCTGGTTACACATCTGGCCTTTGGGACCCAAGCATGACTGTTTCTCCGCACCTCACAGGCATGAGTCATGTTTTTGTCCAAGGTCCAGTTGGTAAATACATCAAGTGCTATCCAATCGGGCACCTTTCCATTCTGAAGCTGCTCTAGGTCATGTTGTATTCCATTGAGCAACCATGCTTCATATCCTGTACATACTAGTTCGGTCTATGGTTTTACTTAAGTTCCATTCTGCTCTATTCATCGAATGTACAGTTCTGGCGTGGTCTCGCAATGTGTGGGACACTTGTAATAATTCCCTTTCTGTGCCATTTCCCAGTTGAGCCTGTATATTTTCATTATACTGATCCCTTTCCAGCAATCCCTGTAAGGTTCATGTTAGGGTATTAACTCGATCATCTATCGTGTGCAGGCCTATAGTGTTTACCGTCACAACTCCCGCCGCGTATCCCGCGCCTACCATTTCCAGTATCCCTCTTTTTTCCTGATTCCATTTTTTACCTGACCTTCTTCCTACATTAAACTTCATGGTTGTTGATTCAGGGCCTTCAAATGCCCGCAGGGTCAGATTTTTAAACAGCTTATAGTGTTTAACCCGCAAAAGTTGGGGATCGTTAAGTCTGTTAAATTTAGGAAGATAGTAATTAGTCGCTGGCCTACCCCGGAGTATATCTTATCCTTGGTCTGCCTTATTACCAATCTCCCTCTTGCCCCAGTGTTTATAATTGGACATGTTGGTGGTGCTGAGGGTGCGTCTCGGGGAATAATTCTCCTACACCATTTATAGGCATCGGCACCTTGAGAGGGCGGGCATAACTTCCAATCCTTCCCTTGTTGGGGTACCCCAGAGAATTGAGTGTAATTTGGTGTGCACCTTATCTGCAACTCCCCCTTCTCTTAGGTGCAGTATCTTTGCCCTCCCCTCTCCTGAGTGCAAAACACACCGTGATTTTATTCACCCAAATTATTAGTCCCGCTATATTTGCCCATCCCCATTGTCGATTGACCCCTCGACATATTGTCTTATGCCTGACAGTCCTACACTGCAATTTAAGTCCACTGTTGCTCCGACTGTCACCGTCAGCGTTCCTGATTCGTTATCACAACCAATGTCGCCCAAGTACCTGTAATACAGCCCTTGCTGTTCTTCAGCTGGTTGTCCTTGGTATGGGTTACGTCGTGGTGTTTCCACGAGCACCAGAATCCTACAAAAGAATAATATTTTCTGGTCGTCACCGGTTAATTTAGTGATTATGTTTTTTCAGCTGGGTCCAGTGTTTCCACCTGCCGATACCCCTTATAACTACGCATGCACACGTGTCACTTGCCATTATTACCTGATGGGTGTGAGCCTGGACCTCTGGAGTAATTCTTACCATTACCTGACTAACTATTTGGGATATTTGGACCTTCTGTTCCTTTGTGTCATTCTCTAAGTCCTTGATTATCTGTTGCTCTCTAGCCTGTGCCTTTAAATCATGTAACTGCTTACAGAGTTCCATTGCAAATTTCTGTATTCTGTCTTTATATGGTCCTACTTCCTCGCTTCCTGAAACCATGACTTCTGCCAGTCTCATTGCCCTTCCAGTCATTAGTTCAAAGCGTGTCAGTCCTGTCGTCCGACTAGGGGTTGCCCTGAGCTTCATTAGTACTCAGGGTAAAATCTCGACCCACCCTTTTCCAATTTCCTCAATTGTTTTAGTTAGGGCTATATTTAAGGTCCTATTCATTCGTTCTACCAATCCGGAGCAGGATGGTATGGGATGTCGAACGTTTGCCTAATCCCGAGTAAAGCACAGGCCTGTTTCATCACCTTCCCTGTGAAGTGGGTAACTTGATCTGAGTCCAGCTGCAGTGGCATTCCCAATCGGGGTAATATTTCTTCTGCTAGGATCCTGGCCACGGTTTCTGCTGAACAATTTCTAGTGCGAAAGCTTCTACCCACTTTGTAAACTGGTCTATTATAACGAGGCAGTATGTCTTCCCCTTGTTGCTGGGTAATGGTCCAGTAAACTCTATCTGCAAGTTTTCCCAGGGTCCTTTCGGTCGGGGCTGATGTCCCGTTTCTGACTTTTAATTTCCCCCTGGGTTGTATTTTGCACATGTCAGACACCTCCTACAGTAGTTCTTGTTATGTCTGCCTCATGGAGTCATTCATAAGTGCATTACAATGTGTTGTACTCAATGTATTGTGACCTTGGTCCTTTATTCGTAACTCCAGAGTGAGGCACAAGCATGGTGGGCAGCCTTTTATACTGGGCCCTGCACACCTATGCAGGTGACCCTCAGGTCTCCCACCACAGTGCCCTCTGGTGGACAGTCTCTTCCACAGGGGCAGGAAACCCTGGCCTCCACCAGTTGCACCCTCGAGTGGTGCCAGCATAGTATATATACAGTGTAAACCTTATTGACAGTTCATCAGGTAACAAGTCTCCATCTTATGCAACTATACAATGACTACACAGAGAGTATATCTATAGTCTGCATATATAACAGTTCTCCATATCTCTACTCATTCCCTTCCATCACCAGAATCACAAATGTAGGGAATGTTATAGAGATATAGAGCTTATCATTTTGGTTCTACCTGTATGGACATACCCGTGGTATAAATTTAATAGGCTCCCCTGGATGCATTCCGGGGCCACCACATTCCAATCTTTCCTCCATATCCCTTCGGTCCCTTGTTGGGCTCCTCTCTGCTTCCATCCCTCCTTTTCCTGTGGAGTGGCTTCTCCCTATACTGTAAGCATGTTTACTTCCTCAGGCCCGATTGTACATGCTCCAACCTGGGCTTCCCCGGCCAGTGGACCTGTCTCTGCCACCCGATTGGCTGCTTCCTTTGCCCATGCATTCCCCTGTTGATGTTGATAATTTTTATGTGCGCTTTAACCTTTATTATCGCACACTCCTGGGGTAGGAGGGAGGCTTCCACTAATTGTTTAACAATCTCCTCATGTTAAATCGGCCCTCCTCCTGACGTCATGTATCCCCATCTGCTCCAGGCTCTCATATAATCATGCACTACTCCAAAAGCATATCGACTGTCTGTATAGATGTTTACTCTTTTTCCCAGAGCCAGCCTCAGAGCCTCAGTGAGAGTCACTAATTCAGCCACTTGAGCTGATAGACCCCCTTCTAACCATCCTTCCCTTTTGACCAGTCCACTGCTATCTTCCACGGCCCATCCTGTCCGTGGTGTCCCGTTGATATAGCGCCGAGACCCATCTACATATAGATCCATGTCTGCCTCCTCAAGTGGTGTTTCACTTGCCTGTCTACTTCCCTCGTCTTCTCCTGTTGGACTACACTGATGCTCTTCTCGCTCCATAACGATCCATCCTGCAGAGTTGTTACAGTTGTCTTTTATTATTGTTACTGTCCCATTGGGGGATAAGAGCATTGCTTCGCGACTCGCCCTTCGTGCGTCTGATTCCTTTTTAGCCTTCCTGTGTTAAGCAATTCTACTAAGGTATGCTGGGTATGTGTCCCGACATTACTATGCCACTGGCCTATGCCTGTCCCCATGGAATGATCTTTACTGTGGTGGGTATAGATTTGGAAGGGCCTATTCTGGTCGGGTAATCCCAGGGCTGGAGCACTTGTGAGAGCTTGTTTTAACTTACAATCACAATTTCCTGATCTCGGCATTTCTGCAGTAGTTGAATAGCCCATTACCTGTCTAGCCCCTTTCACAGTCCCTGGCCTGGACATTGATCATATTGCTTCCTTTCTGTCCTTAGGCATCTGTCTCTTCCCTTGTGATATTATGTATCCTAGATATGTTACTTCGCTCCTTCCCACCTGCACCTTCCTAGGATTTATTTTTAATCCTGTGCTCTGTATAGCTCCTAGCACTGTAGTTAAAGATAGTATGTGTTGTTGTTCTGTGCTGGAGGCAATAAGGATATCATCCACATACTGCAAAAGAGTGCTCCTTTCTCATATGTCTACTGGTTCCAAAATCCCTGATAATACTCGATGAAATATGCTCGGGCTATTATGGAATCCCTGTGGCACTCTGCTCCATGTGTATTGTTTTAGAAACATAGAAACATAGAAAATAGGTGCAGGAGCAGGCCATTCAGCCCTTCTAGCCTGCACCGCCATTCAATGAGTTCATGGCTGAACATGAAACTTCAGTACCCCCTTCCTGCTTTCTCGCCATAACACTTGATCCCCCGAGTAGTAAGGACTTCATCTAACTCCCTTTTGAATATATTTAGTGAATTGGCCTCAACTACTTTCTGTGGTTGAGAATTCCACAGGTTCACCACTCTCTGGGTGAAGAAGTTTTTCCTCATCTCGGTCCTAAATGGCTTACCCCTTAGCCTCAGACTGTGACCCCTGGTTCTGGACTTCCCCAACATTGGGAACATTCTTCCTGCATCTAACCTGTCTCAACCCGTCAGAATTTTAAACGTTTCTATGAGGTCCCCTCTCATTTTTCTGAACTCCAGTGAATACAAGCCCAGTTGATCCAGTCTTTCTTGATAGGTCAGTCCCGCCATCCCGGGAATCAGTCTGGTGAATCTTCGCTGCACTCCCTCAATAGCAAGAATGTCCTTCTTCAAGTTAGGAGACCAAAACTGTACACAATACTCCAGGTGTGGCCTCACCAAGGCCCTGTACAACTGTAGCAACACCTCCCTGCCCCTGTATTCAAATCCCCTCGCTATGAAGGCCAACATGCCATTTGCTTTCTTAACCGCCTGCTGTACCTGCATGCTAACCTTCAATGACTAATGTACCATGACACCCAGGTCTCGTTGCACCTTCCCTTTTCCTAATCTGTCACCATTCAGATAATAGTCTGTCTCTCTGTTTTACCACCAAAGTGGATAACCTCACATTTATCCACATTATACTTCATCTGCCATGCATTTGCCCACTCACCTAACCTATCCAAGTCACTCTGCAGCCTCATAGCATCCTCCTCGCAGCTCACACTGCCACCCAGCTTAGTGTCATCCGCAAATTTGGAGATACTGCATTTAATCCCCTCGTCTAAATCATTAATGTACAATGTAAACAGCTGGGGCCCCAGCACAGAACCTTGCGGCACCCCACTAGTCACTGCCTGCCATTCTGAAAAGTACCCGTTTACTCCTACTCTTTGCTTCCTGTCTGACAACCAGTTCTCAATCCACGTCAGCACACTACCCCCAATCCCATGTGCTTTAACTTTGCACATTAATCTCTTGTGTGGGACCTTGTCGAAAGCCTTCTGAAAGTCCAAATATACCACATCAACTGGTTCTCCTTTGTCCACTTTACTGGAAACATCCTCAAAAAATTCCAGAAGATTTGTCAAGCATGATTTCCCTTTCACAAATCCATGCTGACTTGGACCTATCATGTCACCATTTTCCAGATGCACTGCTATGACATCCTTAATAATTGATTCCATCATTTTACCAACTGCTGATGTCAGGCTGACCGGTCTTTCATTCCCTGTTTTCTCTCTCCCTCCTTTTTTAAAAAGTGGGGTTACATTGGCTACCCTCTACTCCATAGGAACTGATCCAGAGTCAATGGAATGTTGGAAAATGACTGTCAATGCATCCGCTATTTCCAAGGCCACCTCCTTAAGTACTCTGGGATGCAGTCCATCAGGCCCTGGGGATTTAATCCCATCAATTTCCCCAACACAATTTCCCGACTAATAAAGATTTCCCTCAGTTCCCCCTCCTTACTCGACCCTCTGACCCCTTTTATATCCGGAAGGTTGTTTGTATCCTCCTTAGTGAATACCGAACCCAAGTACTTGTTCAATTGGTCTGCCATTTCTTTGTTCCCCATTATGACTTCCCCTGATTCTGACTGCAGGGGACCTACGTTTGTCTTTACCAACCTTTTTCTCTTTACATACCTATAGAAACTTTTGCAATCCACCTTAATGTTCCCTGCAAGCTTCTTCTCGTACTCCATTTTCCCTGCCCTAATCAAACCCTTTGTCCTCCTCTGCTGAGTTCTAAATTTCTCCCAGTCCCCAGGTTCGCTGCTATTTCTGGCCAATTTGTATGCCACTTCCTTGCTTTAATACTATCCCTGATTTCCCTTGATAGCCATGGTTGAGCCACCTTCCCTTTTTTATTTTTACGCCAGACAGGAATGTACAATTGTTGTAATTCATCCATGCGGTCTCTAAATGTCTGCCATTGCCCATCCACAGTCAACCCCTTAAGTATCATTCGCCAATCTATCCTAGCCAATTCACGCCTCATACCTTCAAAGTTACCCTTCTTTAAGTTCTGGACCATGGTCTCTGAATTTACTGTTTCATTCTCCATCCTAATGCAGAATTCCACCATATTATGGTCACTCTTCCCCAAGGGGCCTTGCACAATGAGATTGCTAATTAATCCTCTCTCATTACACAACACCCAGTCTAAGATGGCCTCCCCCCTCATTGGTTCCTCAACATATTGGTCTAGAAAACCATCCCTTATGCACTCGAGGAAATCCTCCTCCATCGTATTGCTTCCAGTTTGGCTAGCCCAATCTATGTGCATATTAAAGTCACCCATTATAACTGCTACACCTTTATTGCATGCACCCCTAATTTCCTGTTTGATGCCCTCCCCAACATCCCTATTACTGTTTGGAGGTCTGTACACAACTCCTACTAACGTTTTTTGCCCTTTGGTGTTCTGCACCTCTACCCATATAGATTCCACATCATCCAAGCTAATGTCTTTCCTAACTATTGCATTAATCTCCTCTTTAACCAGCAATGCTACCCCACCTCCTTTTCCTTTTATTCTATCCTTCCTGAATGTTGAATACCCCTGAATGTTGAGTTCCCAGCCCTGATCATCCTGGAGCCACGTCTCCGTAATCCCAATCACATCATATTTGTTCACATCTATTTGCACAATTAATTTATCCACCTTATTGCGGATACTCCTTGCATTAAGACACAAAGCCTTCAGGCTTGTTTTTTTAACACCCTTTGTCCTTTACGATGAAGGCAAATTTCCCCTTGGACTCTTCATCCAAAGGGTATGGCCCAAAATCCATTCGCTATATCCAGCACAGTGAATAACTTATGTTCTGGATCCAGGTCATTAAAAATTGTGGCCAGACTTGCGACTATTGTGTGTTCTCGGGGAGTTACCTATTCGGGGTGGTATAATCGATAGTGAGTCGGTAAGACCTGTTGGGTTTCTTTACTGGCCACACAGGTGAATTAGTGGAGGCTATTACCTGTTTCCCTACCCCTTGCTTCTCTAATTCCTGCACTATCTGACAGACCGCTATCTCAGCTTCAGGTCTTAGTGGGTACTGTCAGGGAGCTTTGAGTTCTGGTCTGGCAACTTTGATGGCTGGTGTCTCTGTTAATCCACAATCTTGCTTGTATTGTGCCCACAACGTGGGTATAATTGGCACACGCTACCCCATACACCCTTTGTTTCCCACTCGGGCTGGATTAGGGTTATTCCAGCCACTCATTGCTGCTGGTGTCCCGGGTGTTCGTACTTAATTTGGTTTTCGTTCTTATCCCCTGAAATTATCTGGTTACACTGGGGATCTATCAGTATCCCTATCTCCCGTAAGGTATCGATGCCCAATATGGTGCCTTCTGTATACTGACAGCATCAAAACTGAGTAAGTAACATTACCCCCTGTACTTCAAATAACACCATCTCACTTTGGGTTGCTTTCCGATATCCCCCACCTACTCCTTGTATGTTTACAGTCCTATGGGTTAGGGGCAAATCTAAGTTGGTTGTTGAAACGGACACTCTTGTGTCTACTAACATATTGCAGTGCCGGCCCCCTAACACTGTACTAATAAACATTCATGGATCCTCTAGCTGCCGTCCCATACCTGCGCCGGGGACCAGCAACCCCTAGCATGTGCTGGATAATTGGAGCATGTTGATAATATCCTCGTTAGAGGATGTCTCAAGTAGAGGCAGTGGTGGCAGTGGTGCTGGTACCTGTCTGAGATGTCCATCAGCTCTTCCCTGGTTAATGATATACCCTTCTTTGCCTGTTGGAGGCCTCGCCTTCCCGCGCCTCCTTCCTTACTCCAGCAATCTTTGGACAAATGTCCAAGTTTACCACAATTGTGACATTTCCCTTTGGAATTTCCGTAACATTTCCTTTTCTGCGAGCAGCCCCTACTGAAGTGACCTTCTTGGTTGCAGTTAAAACATATCAGGGGAGCTGCGCAGGGGTGTGTCTCCTCCTTCGTTTCTGCTGCTACCGCTGTTGCTGCTATTTTTGCTATTTTCTCCCTTTGTTCTAACTTTAACACTTCTACATGTTCTGCCCATTCCAAAGTTTCATCGTAATCATCGCCTGTTTTAAATCCTAACTTAATTATCTTTTGATGTGCTTCTCCTCATCCGTCTTTAAACATTTTCAAGAATGCTGCTTCATTTTTGTCAGGGTTATCCGCCCCAGAGTGGTCTTTGTATTGAATCCAATTTCATTCCCCGTACTCCCCGACCCTTTTCCTGCCTTTTGAGTCACATTCAGTTTTCTACTCCAATTGGTTCTAATTGGTCCCCAGCACCCTTCCATCCCGTATTTGAGGAATTCCAATCTTTGTATTTTTGCTAGATCCTCCCTTCCCTTATTATGCCATTCCCCATCCTGTACCTCTGGTGTCGCTTTGTGCCAATTTATCGGACCCGTTTTGGCTTTACCAGATTGTGAATGTCTGCTAATGTTAGGTTATAGGCATCTAGCAGTTCTTCCACCTTTTGCCAGAATTCTGAATTCCTATTATTTGCTTTAACGGTTGGTAACTTATTCAATAAAATTTGTCTCTCCTGTGGGCTGAGGGGTACCTCCTGTATGGTAATCTGGGCTGCTCTACGTCCATTACAGGGAATGGTGGTAGTGCGTATAGGTGCTGCTGATAAGTAGCCATTATCATGTGCCGGGGGCCACTCTACTCCGTACTTATTATCCCAGTCTGGTTTACTGTTAGGTTGGGTTTGTGTACTACACTTACCCACCGTGGGGTACATCAGTCTACTGCCGTAGCTGATAGTGCAATGCACAGCCATAGCACCATCTGTCTGGTCCAGTTTTTTAAAATCTCTTCCAGCTTATTTATCTTAGCTTCTAACTCTGGAATTTGTTTTGTTTAAGTATCTATCTCTTTTATCTGTCCTCTGTAGCAGGTGAGTATTATTACATAGGCTATTTCTGTTTTATATTTAATCTGACTATCTCACCATTTCCTATGTCTGTCAGGTGTGTCTTCTGGTTGCCATCCTTGCTTTTTCATTTCTTGTGTTATGAAACCCAAATTAATAATGTCCAGTATGAAACAGCCGTCAATACAGATGTGTAAGAAGGCCTGATGTCATTACGTGAATTCGTATAATCATCCAAATTTTTATCCATGACATATAGCTAATCGACACCTCGCCCAGCTCCCTCTGTATAATGACCACGGAAGTAAACACATGAAACCTTTCAGATTCAACTGTCTTTATTACGAGCAGGAAGGTTCAGTCTAAACCTTCGAAATACATGGTGTTGAGTACAATTTATACAGGTTTTGGAGAGGAGCTATCCTCATACAAAATCATCGATAGGTCTATTGCTATCAGCGAAGTTACATTGATTTGTCAACTCTTATCAGACTGTCTGAATGGTACATGTAATTGTCCATCTCCCATATTGTGTTGTTCCATTATTTGCCCTCTACTCCAGTCTTTGTGTCGCCTAGAGTAACTGTACCAAAATACCGGCGTCCTCATCTCTTCCTCCAAGACTGCTAATCAAAAACTGCTGACTTTGGCTGTTTAAGTGTTACTAAGGTTAAGGATACAGTTCGAGCAATGTATTATATGTGTGCTGTACCTACATAAGCAAGTGTTACATACATAGGCAAATTGCCCTCTAATACTGATACATTCACTATCTTCAGCATTGTTCTGACCACCTATTTGCAACTCCTCCAATTTATGCCTTACACTGTGATACAATGCTCCAGTATATTCTAAATCTAAACACTGTGATACAATGCTCCAGTACATTCTAACTCTCAACACTGTGATACAATGCTCCAATACATTCGAACTCTAAACACCATGTGAAACAATGCTGTTGTGTATCGAAGAACTCCACGAGGCTGAGTACCGTGAGCTAAACTTAGTGTGACCTTAGTATTTTTTACAACTCCAGAGTGCCTAAACAACATGGCAGCCAGCCTTTTATACTGGCCCTGCACATATGCGCCGGTGACAATTAGGACTCCAACAGTCGCGCTCTCTGGTGGCAAGTATTACATAGTTACATACACAACATCACTCCCCGCCCCCCCCCCACAAATTCTTCGGTACAAGTTGAGGTGATCCGGTGCCCTTCGCTCCCTGGTTGATCGTCTAAGTTCAAACCCTGGTGTGTATGAGTTGGCTGGACCATTGCTGGACTGCACCGTGGCTGGTCTGACCGGACTTTCAGGAACGGTGGTTTCATTCTCGTGATTGACAGCGAGGTCGACTGCTGGTTGGGTGTGCGTTGGTGGATCACCGATGGTGATGTCCTCTTCAAGTCATTCCTGGTTGCCAGTAAATCTCAATTTGGTCTGATCTAAATGTTTTCTGCACATTTGGCCATTTAACAGTTGGATTATAAACACCCTATTCCCTTCCTTGGCCAAAACAGTGCCAGCAACCACTTGGGACCATGACCACAATTCAGGACAAACACAGGGTTGTTAACATCAATGTCACGTGAAACAGCCGTGCGATCATGGTATATATTCTGCCGTTGTCGCGTGTTTCCACGTGATCATTAAGATCTGGGTGGACTAGGGAGAGCCTGGTTTTTAGGGCTCCCTTCATTAACAATTCTGCTGGGGAACTGCGGTGAGCGAGTAGGGTCATGTCCGGTAACTGAGCGGAATGCGAGACAAGCGTGTCTGCAGGGAGCCGTCCGTCATGCGTTTTCAGGCCCTGCTTGATTGTTTGGACTGCCTGTTCTGCTTGACCATTAGACGCGGGCTTAAATGGAGCAGACCTGACATGCTTCATGCCATTGCGGGTCATAAACTCTTTGAATTCCGAGCTGGTGAAACATGGTCCATTGTCGCTGACAAGGACGTCGGGCAGGCCATGGGTGGTGAACATGGCCCAGAGACTTTCAATGGTGGCTGTGGACGTGCTGGATGACATGATTACGCATTCAATCCATTTGGTGTAAGCGTCCACAACTACGAAAAACATCTCTCCTAGAAAGGGGCCGGCAAAATCTATGTGGATCCTGGACCACGGTTTGGAGAGCCATGACCACAGACTCAGTGGAGCCTCCCTTGGTGCATTGCTCAGTTGCGAGCAAGTGTTGCACTGATGCACGCATGACTTCAAGTCCGAGTCAATGCCGGACCACCAAACATGCGACCTCCAATTACCTTCATCGTGACAATGCCTGGGTGGGTACTGTGTAGGTCGCGTATATGTTTCCCTGCCTTTTTTTTCACAAAACCACGCGATTACCCCATAAGAGACAATGGTGAAACGGCTTAATTTCATCTTGCATTTCCCTGGGAATGGCCGACCAGTTCCCATTTAGGACACAGATCTTTACTAATGATAGCACAGGATCCTTGCTAGTCCAGATCCTCATCTGGTGAGCTGTGACGGGTGACCTCTCACTCTAAAAGCATCCATGACCAGTAGCAAGTCTGCGGGCTGCGCCATTTCAACCCCAGTGGTGGGTAATGGTAGCCAGCTGAGAGCATCGGCACAGTTTTCAGTGGCTGGTCTGTGGCGGATAACATATTCATAAGCGGATAATGTTAATGCCCACCTTTGGATGCGGGATGAAGCATTTATTTATACCTTTGCTCTCTGAAAACAAGCAAAATGAGCGGCTTGTGGTCAGTTTCAAGCTCAAACCGAAGTCCAAATAGGTATTGGTGCATTTTCTTAACCCCATATCCACATGCTAACGCCTCTTTCTCGACCATACTATAGGCTCTCTCAGCTGTAGACAGACTTCTAGACACATATGCAACAGGTTGGAGGTTTCCCAATACATTGGCTTGCTGTAACACACAACAACCCTGTATGATGAGGCGTCACAAGCTAGCACCAAACGTTTACATGGGTCATAGTGTAGAAGTAACTTATTTGAACATAGCAGGTTATTGGCCTTCACAAAGGCTGTGTCTTGAGATTTACCCCAAACCCAGTCATCACCCTTACATAGCAACACGTGCAAAGACTCGAACAACATGCTCAACCCGGGTAGAAAGTTACTGAAATACTTGAGTCCCAGGAACGAACGCAGCTCCATCACATTCTGTGGTCTTGGTACATTCTTGATGGCCTCTGTCTTTGAGTCCGTGGGCCTGATGCCATCTGCTGCAATCTTTTTTGCCAAAAATTCGACTTCTGGTGCCAGGAAAACACACTTGGAGCATTTCAGCCTGAGTCCCACTCTGTCTAGGTGACTTAGAACCTCTTCCAGGTTGTGTAGATGTTCGATGGTGTCACAACCAGTGATTAGGATGTCATCTTGAAACACAACAGTGCGCGGAACAGATTTCAGCAAATTCTCCATGTTTCTCTGGAAAATGGCTGCAGCTGAGCGAATCCTGAAAGGGCATCTGTGGTATATAAACAGCCCTTTGTGTGTGTTGATGCACATCAGTCTTTTCAAAGATTCAGCCACTTTCTATGTCATGTAGGTGGAGGTTAGGTCCAACTTGGTGAATGACTTCCCCCGCCCCCCCACCCCCCCACCAGTGTTGCGAACACGTCATGCATTTTGGCTAGTGGGTACTAGTCCTATAGTGAGACTTGATTAATGGTTATTTTGTAGTCGCCACATATTCTGACTGTGCCATTGCTTTTCAACACCGGAACAATTGGACTGACCCACTCATTGAACTTGACTGGCGATATGATTCCTTCCTGTTGGAGTCTGTCCAGTTCAATCGCAACTTTCTCCCTCATCATGTACAGAACCGCTCGAGCCGTGTGAGGTACGGGCCGTGCATCGGGGCCTAGATGGACCTGTACCTTGGAGCCTGTGAAGTTGCCGATGCCTGGCTCGAATAGTGAGGGAAACTTGCTCAGCACTTGAGCACACGAGGTGTCATCCACTGAAGATAGTGCGTTGATGTCGTTCCAATTCCATCTAATCTTTTCTAACAAGCTTCTGCCGAACAGTGTTGGGCCATTGCCTGGAACAATCCACAATGATAGTAATGCACAGCTCCATCGTACGTTAACCTCACTGCCGCACTTCCAATGACTGTTATGAGTGCTTTGGTGTGGGTACGCAGCTTTGCATTAATTGGGCTCAGTTTGGGCCTTTGTGCTTTATTGCCTCACAGTTTCTTGAAAGTCTTCTGGCTCATTATTGACTGACTCACACCCGTGTCCAACTCCAGGGATACTGGAACTCCATTTAATTTGACTTTCAGCATTATAGGAAGGTTCTTGGTGGTGATGATATGCACCCCATACACTTCTTCCTTGGGTTGAGTTGCCTGGGCTGCGTGATTCGCGCTGGATCAATCATCCTCTGCCACTGGGTATGTTGCAGCACATTTGCACATTCGCTGGAGGTGCCCCATCGTTGCTCATCCTTTGTACACTTAGTGCTTGAATCGACATTGATGGGCCCAATGATTGTACCTGCAGCACCAACACGGTGCTAATGGATTCACATTCCCCCCACAGATGGCGGACTCTGAGTCATCACAGGTCTTGCAGCTGCAGACATATAGGCCCTGCTGTATGCAGTTCAGCCTGTAAGCGACGTCATTTTATGCACAGTATTTGCCGGTGAGCTTCGATGTTGAGAAGATATAAGTTTGGTGTTATCATCCGTGGCCATGCATGCCTGGACGATCGCGATGGCCTGCTCAGGTTTAGGGTTTCAGCAGCCAGCAGCTTTTGAAGAATGACCTCGTGGCTGATGTCCAGCATGAAAAGTCCCGCAGAATTTGCCCCAATACAGCTCGAAAACTGCAAGGTCCCGTGAGGCGTCTCAGGTCAGTGACATAATCCACCACATCCTGGCCCCCAGAGCGATGGCCATGAGGATACTCTCCTTCGGCTTGAGATGGTCCTGAACCAACGTGTACAATTCTGTATATTCCTTCTCCATTGGTTTTGTCAGTGTGGCCGTATATTTTAGGCCCACAGACGATGAGGAGAACTGCCCAGCGCTTGGCCACATTAGTGTCTCCTTCCAGCTCGTTGACCACGAAGTACCGGTCGAGCCGCTCGACAAAGGCTTCCCAATCATCACCCTCTAGGAATCTCTCTAATATTCCAACGGCAGCCATGGTTGCATGAAGGTTCGTATTCTATTACTCATCGGCAATTGTTGTATATAGAAGAATTTCACGAGGCTGAGTACTGTGAGCTGAACTTAGTGTGACCTTAGTCTTTATTACAACTCCAGAGTGCCTACCAACATGGCAGCCAACCTTTGAAACTGGTCCTGCATGTGTGTGCAGGTGACCATTATGACTTCAACAGTTGCGCCCTCTGATGGCAAGTATTACATAGTTACATATCTACCAAATACTCCAGTACATTCTAACTCTAAAAACTGCAACATGACTCTGGATTGCTGCCACAGAGATAGCAGTAGATCTTTTAATCATTTCCTTGTCTGTCTTTCTGTCACGTTTTCTGACCAGAGTCAATCACAAGATCAATGGGTGCTGTCAGTTTGCTAATAGCTATCACATTCTAGTGCAACCAAGATGATTAAACAAACAGAATCAGCTCAATTGCCACATTTTTAGAAAACCCAATGCACATCAATTAAACTTACATTCACTCCTTATCTATTTCATATAATTAAGCATTTAACAACTTCAAAACATGCCAGTTTTTTTTTACTGTGTTAGACCCATGTCTGGAATTAGAGATCTACACATAATTTAACATAACCAGAATTTCACCATGGCCACAACAATTCTGGTTTTCACACTTTAATTCTTAAATAGTTAACCTCAATAGTTCTAATTTAATTCAGACCAATGTCTTAAACTAAACAAAATATAGAACGAATAAAATTATCCAAATAGCCTGTGTCACGACTTATGAATGCTGCTCATGACACAAACACCATCTTTGATATCCTGGGGTTGAAATTTACATTGGGCGAGGATGCAACAAGTTGTAACTGACCCACCACAGTTACACACCATACCAGATTTCCCTGTACATTGAAGCCAATGGAAAGGGATGCCGAGCTGGGTGTGTAAAAGGCGACCAATGAGCCAGTTCTTCACATCTGAAGATGAATTTCACCCATTTATCTCTCTCGTTTATTCTGTACTTTGTCCTTGCTTAAATAAGGCAAGGATACATTGGGGGTAATATTTATCTTCATTGCCGGGCAGTATCATAAATGGACTGCATGTGCATTATGTGATTAACATGCTTGTAGTTTCTTCAATTCAAAGTTGTATTTCGATGTGAATTTGTGTAATAATTACTCTGCAGTAGCAGCTCACATCAGCACATCTGGGATTGGAAGACATCTCGGGACATGTGTTGCAATCACTGCCCGGGTATCACACTGTCAGTCTGGAACAGCTGCCCGTATAAAATCCAAATAATATTCACTGCCATTCAAATGATCTGCATATTTCAGTACTGAATTTATACCTAATGAATGTGCCTCTTGCAGGATTTTATGCTCATTGATCTAAAATGTAGTCTGCACGTTTCAGGGATCGATTGCACGTTTTGCTTTATGCTTAATTAATGTATGCTCTGCATGCATTTGTAGGGATTGTACAACTATGGGAAACATCATCTCTATGATTTTATACTGGCTGCACACCTACAGAAACAGCCCCTGTGTGATCTTATACTGACTGTACACCTAGAGATAGCAGCCTTTTTATGATCTTATTCTGATTGTACACCGACAGATAGCAGCCTCTGTATGATCTTATACTGGTTGTACACCTACAGAAAACAGTCTCTGTATGATCTTATAATGATTGTACACCTACAGAAAGGCATCGCGGTGTCATATTATCCGGATTGTACACCTACATAAATCAGCCAGTATGATCTTGGACTGATTATACATATACAGAAATCTTCCTCTGTGTAATCTTACACAGGTTGGACCAGAATTGAATGCACACCCTATAATATGTTGTACTGGTTTGTAACTCGAAGTATACTACCTATACGATTAAGTAATTATATTTCACCGAATGACTGCAAGCTTGATATGAATTTGGACCGATTTTACATTTCAATCTTACATGGTGCGGTTTCGGAGCAAAAAGATGCAAAATGATGTTGCACTTTAATTTGGGGAAAGTCCATTTTAACTCCACATTTTAAAAATTGTATATGGAACCTTATGGGCTCTTTTTCCGACAGAAACTTTAGGCACAAAGACTGGCTCGATATAGGAAATAATAATTTATTACACATGGGAAATATAGGTAATAGAGTTAAACAACATATTCGATTACTGGACGATTTAGAATTGATTTAACAACAAGAAAACAATACCTTCTGAATTCACCAAGTAAATAACCTCTTGGAGATCAAATATATATCTGACCCTAAAACCATAACGAACATTTTTACTCCTGGTTAACTCAGTATATTGATGAAGATCTTTGAATCGCATGATGGACACAGTGGTAATGTAGGATGGCTTTCTCTTGTAATCTGTTCAACCATTTAAGAAGGAGACTGTAATTCTCCATCAAGGCACGGAGCTGTGAGTTAGAGAGCTGTCAACAAGCCAAGTGAGGGGGTCCCGTCAGGCGAGATGGAGCAGTGAAGAGGTGACACAGTGACCCATTCTAACTACCTTCTGCTTTCAAAGTCTCCTTCAACTTCAACCACATTTCTGGAGCGGCGGCTGGTCAATAATTCAATAATACAACTCCAGTCTTGATTGAGATTCTGTTTGTTTTCTCTCAGTGTCTCGATGTCATCGAGGCATTTGAGAGGTTTTCAGCCGATCCCCAGCCGATCCAGATCGAGCTCTTGATGTTATGGCCACGTTGCTATGGTAATCTGTCCTTCTCACTGTGGTAGTTAATGGCGTGTAATTTCACAACCCCTTTAAAAGAATTTCCATCAGCCGACTGGAGCCGATTTTACAGCAAACTTTTGTTCATCAGATGCATTCTTACTGCAATATCTCATCGTCAGAATCATGCATCACCACTGTTAGAAAGTCGAGTTAGTCATAGATACCTTATTGGATTCGCTGACACCGTTCACTCCTGTTATTAGTTTGAGCATCTTACATTCATGGTAACATGTTGCACTGCCCGATATCCGCTTGTACAAAGGGCGTGACCTGGGGTGTAACAATACCCTTCTGTGACATGAAACATATTTCCGCATCGCCCGTATGTGCATTTCTTCAATCTCTGCAAAGGCAGAGATTCACATATTCCCATCAACATAAGCTTGTTATTGTAAAATATTAATATAAAATAAAGAGCACCCATGCCAGCCCATTTCAGAGGTCATTTTACTTTCGATCTCCTCCCTCCAATATTCCGTCGTTCCAACTGTTTTTCTGCTGCTGAACCCACTTTAGCTTCAGCAGCTCGCTCTGTTTTAAAAATGTGATCACTGTGTCAGCTTTCTTTGTCAATCTGGTTACACCCTCCAAGATCAAAATCCACCAATTTACCGTAGAAACAGTCGGTGCTGAGTTAAATGGAAGCGGGTTGTGACAGTAACAATGGATGTGAATGATCTCAGGTATGTCTTCAGCAGCTGCTTCAGATGCCCTCTCAATGTAACCACCTGAGAGCAAAGTCTATCTCAATAGTAGCATTATAACACCAACGCCCACCATCAGTCCCCCTCCCCCATAATGGCATGATAGGAAATCCTAAAATGTGACATCTAACGAGTAATGCGTTTTGAGCCGGAGTCTTTCCTAGGGACAAAACCACAATCGTCATAAAGTTAAGAGTACGAATAATTACAGACTAGACTGGCCGCAAAACCATCAGATTACTGGAGGTTGTGTGAAACAAACAGCTGTATGCTGTCATTCAGAGGTGGAGCTTGATACCAGAAACAGCACTTTCAGCTGGGGATAGATTTTATTAAGGATAAACTAAGCGGTAAAAGGAAATGAAAACAACTTTACATGAATAAAATAAAGTGAAAAATATGAACTGCAGCAGTAACAAGCAATGGAAGTAGACTAAGCAGACTGAAATAAACACGTTCATTTTCAATATTGGAGCTTAAAGGCATGCGGAATTTAAACTGGCGAGGACGGTCGAGCAACAGAGAAAGACAATTTATTGACCAGCGCTGATAATCAGATTCAAAATGAAAAAAGAAATAAGAAAGACTTGGATTTATATAGCGCCTTTCAAAACCACCGGAGGTCTCAAAGCGCTTTACAGCCAATGAAGTACTTTTGGAGTGTAGTCCCTGTTGTAATGTAGGAAACGCGGCAGCCAATTTGTGCACAGCAAGCTCCCACAAACAGCAATGTGATAATGACCAAATAATCTGTGTTTTTGTTACGTTGATTGAGGGATAAATATTGGCCAGGACAACCGGGTTACTAACATTTGCCTGTCAACATAGTAGCGATAGAAAAACAGCAACAGGAGGAGGCCATTCAGCCCTTGAGCGTGTGCACCATTCAATCAGATCATGGCTGATTTGTATCTTAACTCTACCTCCCCGCCTCAGTTCCATAACTTTTAATAATCTTGACCAACAAAAATCTATCAACCTCATGTTTGAACTGATCAATTGATCCCCAGCCACAACAGCTTCTTCAAAATGAAAAAAGAAATAAGAGCGTTCCAGATTTCCACCACCCTTTTTGTTAAGAAGCGCTTGCTGACATGATCCCTGAATGTCTTTACTCTTTCTCTGTGTGAATTAGCCACTTTGTTCTGGATTCTCCTACAAGAGGCAGTAGTTTCTCTCGATATTCATTAACTTTGCTTCTAATTTCCAGCCCTCCCTCGCTTTCACACGGTCCATGTCTGACTCTTCCCTTCCCTTCCTCGACGTCTCTACCTCCATTTGTATGACCAATATCTACGAGAAGCCCACTGACTCCCACAACTAACTTGAATACAGTTCCTTCCACCGCACTTCCTGTAAGCCCTCTATTCCATTCTCGCTGTTTCTCAATCTCTGTTGCATCTGTTCCGATGATGCCACATTCCTTTTTCCTCCTTTTTCCCCAACCAAGGATTCCCTTCCACTGTGGTTCAAAGGCACTAGGCCATGTCCATCCTATTTTCCACGCTTCTGCTCTTACTCCTTCTCCTCCCTCCCAGAACCACAATAAGGTTCCCCTTGCCCTCAGCTTTCACCCCACCAGCCTCCATGTTCAACGGATCATTCTCTGCCATTTGCTCCATGTCCAACATGATGCCAGCACAAAACACATCTTCTCCTCCCCTTTCAGCAGTCTAAAGGGACCGTTTCCTCCACGAAACCCTGGTCCACTCTTCAATCAGGCTCAACAACCTCGCCCCTTTCCAGGACACCTTCCCGTGCAAGCACAGGGGATGTGACACCAGCCCTTTCATCTACATAATAAGAACATAAGAATTAGGAACAGGAGTAGGCCATCTAGCCCCTCGAGCCTGCTCCGCCATTCAACAAGATCATGGCTGATCTGGCCGTGGACTCAGCTCCACTTACCTGCCCGCTCCCGATAACCCTTAATTCCCTTATTGGTTAAAAATCTATCTATCTGTGATTTGAATACCTCCAATGAGCTAGCCTCAACTGCTTCCTTGGGCAGAGAATTCCACAGATTCAGAACTCTCTGGGAGAAGAAATTTCCTCTCAACTTGGTTTAAAATTGGCTCCCCCATATTTTGAATCTGTGCCCCCGAGTTCTAGTCTCCCCGACCAGTGGAAACAACCTCTCTGCCTCTATCTTGTCTATCCCTTTCATTATCTTAAATGTTTCTGTAAGATCCCCCCTCATCCTTCTGAACTCCAACGAGTAAAGACCCAGTCTACTCAATCTATCATCATAAGGTCACCCCCTCATCTCCGGAATCAGCCTAGTGAATCGTCTCTGTACCCCCTCCAAAGCTAGTATATCCTTCCTTAAGTAAGGTGACCAAAACTGCACACAGTACTCCAGGTGCGGCCTCACCAATACCCTATACAGTTGCAGCAGAACCTCCCTGCTTTTATACTCCATCCCTCTCGCAATGAAGGCCAACATTCCATTCGCCTTCCTGATTACCTGCTACACCTAAAAACTAACTTTTTGGGATTCATGCACAAGGACCCCCAGGTCCCTCTGCACCGCAGCATGTTGCAATTTCTCCCCATATAAATAATATTCCCATTTACTGTCTTTTTTTTCCAAGGTAGATGACCTCACACTTTCCGACATTGTATTCCATCTGCCAAACTTTAGCCCATTCGCTTAACCTATCTAAATCTCTTTGCAGCCTCTCTGTTTCCTCTACATAACCCGCTTTCCCACTAATCTTTGTGTCATCTGCAAATTTTGTTACACTACACTCTGTCCCCTCTTCCAGGTCATCTATGTATATTGTAAACAGTTGTGGTCCCAGCACAGATCCCTGTGGCACACCACTAACCACCGATTTCCAACCCGAAAAGGACTCATTTATCCCGACTCTCTGCTTTCTGTTATCCAGCCAATTCTCTATCCGTGCTAATACATTTCCTCTGACTCCGCGTACCTTTATCTTTTGCAGTAACCTTTTGTGTGGCACCTTATCGAATGCCTTTTGGAAATCTAAATACACCACATCCATCGGTACACCTCTATCCACCATGCTCGTTATATCCTCAAAGAATTCCAGTAAATTAGTCAAACATGATTTCCCCTTCATGAACCCATGTTGCGTCTGCTTGATTGCACTATTCCTATCTAGATGTCCCACTATTTCTTCCTTAATGATAGCTTCAAGCATTTTCCCCACTACAGATGTTAAACTAACTGGCCTATAGTTACCTGCCTTTTGTCTGCCCCCTTTTTTAAACAGAGGCGTTACATTAGCTGCTTTCCAATCCACTGGTATCTCCCCAGAGTCCAGAGAATGTTGGTAGATTATAATGAATGCATCTGCGATAACTTCCGCCATCTCTTTTAATACCCTGGGATGCATTTCATCAGGACCAGGGGACTTGTCTACCTTGAGTCCCATTAGCCTGTCCAGCACTAGTGATAGTGATAGTGATTGTCTCGAGGTCCTCCCTTCCCACATTCCTGTGACCAGCAATTTTTGGCATGGTTTTTGTGTCTTCCACTGTAAAGACCGAAGCAAAATAATTGTTTAAGGTCTCAGCCATTTCCACATTTCCCATTATTAAATCTCCCTTCTCATCTTCTAAGGGACCAACATTTACTTTCGTCACTCTTTTCTGTTTTATATATCGGTAAAAGGTTTTACTGTCTGTTTTTATGTTTTGCACAAGTTTACTTTCGTAATATATCTTTCCTTTCTTTATTGCTTTCTTAGTCATTCTTTGCTGTCGTTTAAAATTTTTCCAATCTTCTCGTTTCCAACTAACCTTGGCCACCTTATACACATTGGTTTTTAATTTGATACTCTCCTTTATTTCCTTGGTTATCCACGACTGGTTATCTCTTCTCTTACCGCCCTTCTTTTTCACTGGAATATATTTTTGTTGAGCACTATGAAAGAGCTCCTTAAAATTCCTCCACTGTTCCTCAATTGTGCCACCGTTCAGTCTGTGTTTCCATCTACTTTAGCCAACTCTGCCCTCATCCCACTGTAGTCCCCTTTGTATAACCATAGGACGCTCGTTTGAGACACTACTTCCTCACCCTCAATCTGTATTACAAATTCAACCATACTGTGATCACTCATTCCGAGAGGATCTTTTACTAGGAGATCGTTTATTATTCCTGTCCCATTATACAGGACCAGATCTAAGATCGCTTGCTCCCTTGTCCGTTCTGTAACATACTGTTCTAAGAAACAATCCCGTATGCATTCTATGAATTCCTCCTCAAGGCTACCCCGTGCGATTTGATTTGGCCAATCGATATGTAGGTTAAAATCCCCCATGATTACTGCTGTTCCTTTTTCACATGCCTCCATTATTCCCTTGATTATTGCCCGCCCCACCATGAAGTTATTATTTGGGGGCCTATAAACTACGCCCACCAGTGACTTTTCCCCCTTACTATCTCGAATCTCCTCCCACAATGATTCAACATTTTGTTCATTAGAGCCAATATCGCCTCTCACAAATGCCCTGATATCTTCCTTTACTAACGGAGCGACCCCACCTCCTTTCCCTTCTTGTCTATCTTTCCGAATTGTCAGGTACCCCTGTATGTTTAATTCCCAGTCTTGGCCACCCTGCAACCACGTTTCTGTAATGGCCAACAAATCATACCCATTTGTCATGATTTGTGCCGTCAACTCATTTAATTTATTTCAAATGTTGCGTGCGTTTATGTATTGCGTTTTGATACTAGTTTTTAAACTATGATTTTTAGTTTTGACCCCTCCTGCTGCCCCTTTATAGCCACACATATTGTCCCTTCCTATCACCTTGTGGTTTACACTTATCCCAGTGCTACTCTGCTCTGTTGCCACTTGCCTTTTGCATTCTTTCTTGGGATCCTGTTCATCTGAGCTTTCACCCATTCTAACTAGCTCAGGGCCCTCTCCTATGTTTGGAGACTCCTTACATTGAGGCACCAAGCTTTCATGCTTACCTTTTTATTACACTTTGACCCTTTAGAATTTTGCTGTACAGTGGCCCTTTTTGTTTTTTGCCTTGGATTTCTCTGCTCTCCACTTTTACTCATCTCCTTTCTGTCTTTTGCTTTTGTCTCCTTTTTGTTTCCCTCTGTCTCCCTGCATTGGTTCCCATCTGCTCCCTTCCCACTGTCCAGGAACTCATCCCTTCCAAGTGAAACAGAGATTTACTTTTACTTCATTCAGTTCAGTATTACTGTATTCGCTGCTCACGATGTAGTCTCCTCTAAATTTTTGAGACCAATGTAGATTGGATGAATGCTCTTGGGGAACACCTCCATTCAGTCCGTAATTGTGACACTGAGTTTCAGTCACATGCCAACTTAATTCATTCCTTCTCTTCCACTCTGACCTCACTGTCCTGACCTCCTGCAGTGTTCGAATGAAGATGAACTGAACCTCGAGTCGCAACACCTCATATTTTGATTAGGCATTGCACAGCCTTCAGGCGACAACATTGAGCTCAACATTTGCAGATCATAACCACTACTGTGAATCATTGTCATTTCAGTTGATGGTAAAGATTGTGGTGTGGTCATTTACAACTCCTTTAGACCCATCTTTTGTTTATTTTCTTATCCCATTATAAACTCTTTGTACCTCGGACCATCATCCCTTATTTCATATAATCCCTCCTGGCCTCCACCCTATTACAGACCTGCCCTTTTGTTCTTTCCTCCCGACTTTCCCTGCCTCCGTACTTGCTTAACACCTGTTACATCTCTAACTTTTTAAAGTTCTGAAGAAAGGTTATCAATCTGAAATGTTAACTCTGTTTCTCTCTCCACAGATGCTTCCTGGCCCGCTGAGTGTTTCTAGCATTTTCTATTTATATTGCTGTTAGCTCTGGTGACACAAGCAGCCACCTCCAATGACATCGAGTCCACCTTGAATGGGAACCTAATAACCATGGAGGAATATTTCCAGAAATGGAGGCTCACAGCAAATCCTCACAAAACAGACACTGCTTTCCATCTTGATAACAGGAACGCTAAGAATACCCTGAACGTGACCTTCTGCAGCAACACTGAGCGACATGACCCCACACCGACCTATCGCGGAGTGAAGCTGGACTGCACGCTAACCTGTCATGCCCACCTGAAGAAGGTAGCCGCCAAACGCAGACAACGGTCAATCTGCTCCAGAAACTAGCAAACACAAACTGGGGAGCATCAGCATCCATTTATGCACTTTAGCGATGGGCCTTGTGTGCACCACAAATTTGCAGACCAGAAGTATCCACACTCGGATTGCTGTATTCACTAAACACTGCAATGAGGTGCATCACTGGGACCCTCAAGTGGACCCCAATACCTTGGCTGCCCGTGCTGTTGCACATTGCTCCCACATCCATTTGTCACGATGCCACAACCCTCCGGGAAGTGCACAAATTGTTGATAATGATCGTCTCCCCATCCACAGGGATCTCAACAATGTCCCTCAGCACCGCTTGGTCATGCAAGATGTTTGAGACCCACGTGCTTCAGCTTCGACAATGTGGCTTCAACCCTGTTAACAAGATGTCACTAACACAGCGGTGGGCATTTATGTGGGCTGCAGTGCCACATAACAAGTTTAGTGAGCTGTTGAGGGCCGCCCACCAATGTTCCCCCTAAGGTGCGTGGCCGTATGGTCGTGCACCAATCGCGTGGTCCCACGCAGGCCGCTCCCCAGCTCCTGCTGCTGGAAGAGATATTGCGCATGTGCGGCTGTATAGCGGCCCGTTGGGCAGCAAAGTTAAAGGGACCGCGCACGAAACAGAATTAGAGGGAACATTGCACAAACAAACATTGCATGAACATAAATTAAGATAGTAGTCAGATGCTATCACAAATACACAACACGTATTGGGTACTGCTTAGAAATGGATCCAAGATAAAGGTTGAAAATGTGGTATCTTCTGGTCTCTGTAAATCAGTGCTGTGAAATAAAACTGCCCTCTTTAGAGCCTGTGTCAGCATCAATTCCCCACCTCAGTCATCCTTATTTCTCTCTGCAAAGGTTACTAATGCCATCTCAATTGGTGCCAGATCAGAACTCCCCTGCCATCACATTCTGGATACCGGAAGGGAAAGATGCAGTGCCGGTCACTTTCTCCGGTAAAAGTTTTGTGGAGAAGAGCAACCATGACTCCACCCTAAATTGGATAGTGCATATTCGAGACCACAGTGCATTTTGGGTTGGGACGTCCGCCATTGGAGCCCAGAATTAAGGAACGCATCCTTTTTAAGATCGTGCCAGGGAGAATCGCTTTTGCGAATTATTGATTTGAATGAAGTATTCCTATGTTATTTTCTAGGCTACAGTTCGGGTCTGTCTCTGCCCCATGAGAAGTGGAAGTGCATAGACGATTGTGCAGCTCAAGCTCTGGCTCGCGTTTTATTTCTGCCCCACAAATATGAAGGAGGCATCACAGCGATACACCCACTCCTCCTGACCCAATTATCTGGCTGAACCACCTAAATGTACACTTATAGTTGTTGCTCCACATGCATGTCAGCCACACAAAATAATAATACTGGAATCTGTGGAGAAAGGCAAGGTACTACATTGAAACCCTAAAGTAACATATCACACGGCAGAATATGTGTTCTATGGTTAGTACACATCCTTTACACAAAGGGAGGTGCGAATGTGAACTTATATGCAAAAAACTGTTGTTGACGCAGACGCCATATGTTATTTTAAAGGGGATTAAGAAATGCGCCAAGAATCAGGTGAAAATTAAAAGTGCTTAAAGGAACCTCTTCCTTTACTGCTGATTTCATCCTCCTTTATTTCCGAACCTTCTTATTTTGCCTTTCGGCCTTCGTTACCTGCTTCTCTCTGTATTGCTCTCCCTGCACTGTCTGTCTCGATTGTGCCCTCAGTCTTTCCTTCTTCTGATTAACGTTAGTTTCTGTCCTTCATCTCTATTCTTTCTTTCACCCGCCTCCCTTTGTCTCAGAATGGACGAAGCTGGCAAGGCTGCAATTGGTGCCAATTACTTTCTGCACTGATAAGTTAATGGTGGACATTTTCCTGAAGTGATCAAGTCTTTGTGGTGAAGGTACTTCCAAGATGATGTTAGGTAGGGAATTCGAAGACATTAATCCAGCAAATGATGATAGAATGGTGACATATGTCTAACTTAGGACAATGTGTGTCTTGGAGGGAGACATGGAGGTGGCAGCCTTCCCACGTCATTGCTACTTCCATTAACCTCATCAGCAGTAGGGGTCGCAGGGGAAGGAGGTAATAAAAACAGAACATGCTGGAAATCTCAGCGGGTCAGGCTGCTTCTGTGGAGAGCAAAACAGTTAATGTTTCAGGTCGATGACCCTTCGTCAAAACTGGCAAATGTTCGAAGAGAACAGATTCTTCAGGAGCACTGACAGTGGCAGGGAAAAAAATAACAAATGGGAAGGTCTGTGATACGGTAGATGGCAGGAGAAAGTAGAGAGACAAAAGTGATGATGGGCTGAATTGAAATGGTAATGGCAGAAGTTAGAAAAAGGTTAGTCTAGATAGGGTGTGAATGGCGCAATAATGACCAGCTGCCATTGGAGACAAAGGCAAAAAAATCCTAAGATGGGGGGAGGGAGCCAAAAATGGGCAGAGGTTATCTGAAATTGTTGAATGCGATGTTGAGTTCAGAAGATTGCAAAGTGCCTAAACGAAAGATGAGATGCTGTTCCTCGAGTTTGCGTTGAGCTTCATTGGAACAGCGTAGGAGGTCGAGGACGGAGATTTCGGAGTGGGAGTAGAGCGGGGAATTAAAGTGACAGGTGACTGGAAGCTTAGGATCACATTTACAGACTTAACGGAGGTGCTCCGTAAAGCAGTCTCCTCAATGTAGAGAAGACCACATTGTGAGCAGCCAATACAGTATACTAAATTGAAAGAAGTACAATTAAATCACTGTTTTACCTGGAAGGGGTATTTGGGGCGTTGGCTAGTGGGAAGAGCGGAGGGAAAAGGGCAGGTGTTGCATATTCAAAATGTACAGGTCCAATGCCTGCCTTGCAATCGAATTTGGAAAAGGTGTCCTTTAACAGGGGTTAGACCGTTTAAAAGGGGTCCTTTATCAGGGGTTAGACCCTTAATTTATAATTTCAAGGGCTTAAAACGGGTGCAGCACATACCAATTTCTAGCCCATATAATATAACTAATATATTCAACAGACTGCTTATCTATTGCAGTTAGCTTTTTGCCTACCTAAGTAATTAATCCTCTTATTCTCACAAATTTGCAGTAGTCATTGATCTGAGTCATAATTTGAGAAACTGCGACCCAGTTAATGCTGAATTTCGGTGATACTCTGAATTGCCTTTATAAGCTGCTTTTCATTTCACTAAGCAACAGTATTAAATTCTCAGACTGAAAGTGCTGGTGACAATAGCCCCAAGTTTCCACCTGATCTGCTCCTGATTTTTAGGAGCAACTGGTGTAGAACGGAGTATCTGAGAAATCGGAATTCTCCACATTTAGTTTTCTGCAGTTCTAGTCAGGTAGAACAGTTTCACTTTGGAACAGAATTTTTTTTTCAAAAGGAGGCGTGTCCGGCCACTGACGCCTGATTTCAAAGTTTCCACAGTGAAAACGTACTCCAAACTAACTTAGAATGGAGTAAGTGAAGATTTTTGTACGCTCAAAAAAACCTTGTCTATACTTTAGAAATTCAGGCGTAGGTTACAAATCAGGCGTAGAGAATGGTGGGGGCGGGGCGGGGCGGGGGGGAGACAGGTTTAAAGGGAAGTTTACAATCATTAAAAACTTCAGTTTTACAAATAAAGAGCCATCATCAATAATAAATGATAAATACATCAATAAATCAACCAATAAATCAATCAAAAAAAATTAATAAGAAATAATTTTTTTAAGAAAAATCAATAAATAAAACATTTTCTCCTTACCGACTGCAGCACTGGGAGCCCTCCAACAGTGTGCTGGGATGGCCCCCCCAGTGTGTCTCTGTCAGTGTCTCTATCTCTCTGTCTGTCTGTGTGTGTCACTCATTCTCTGTCTGTCAGTGTCTGTGTATCTGACAGCGAGGGGAGGGGGAGGAGCGGGGTAGAGGGAGAGAGGGGGGAGAAGAGGGAGGGAAGGGGGAGGGATGGGGGAGAAGGGGGAGGGGGGAAAGAAGGGGGGAGGGGGAGAAAGGAGATGGGGGAAAGGAGATGGGGGAAAGAAGATGGGGGGAAAGGAGATGGGGGGAAAGGAGATGGGGGGAAAGAAGATGGGGAAAGGAGATGGGGGGGAGGAGATGGGGGGAAAGGAGATGGGGGAAAGAAGATGGGGGAAAGGAGATGGGGGAGGAGACGGGGGGGAAAGGAGATGGGGGGAGGAGATGGGGGGAAAGGAGATGGGGGAAAGGAGATGGGGGAAAGGAGATGGGGGGAGGAGATGGAGGGGGGGAGGAGATGGAGGGGGGGAGGAGAAGGGGGGGAAGGAGATGGGGGGGAAGGAGATTGGGGAGGGGGAAAGGAGAAGGGGGTGGAAGGCTGAACCGGCCGGGCCTGAGACTTCAGGCAGGGCCCGTCCCCAGCACCAGATTTACAGGTAGGTGACGTTGGGTTGGGTCGGGTCGGGGGATGGTGGGAGGTAGGGAGGTTAGGTTCGGGTCGGGGGGAGGGAGGTTAGGTCGGGGAGAGGGAGGTCAGTTCGGATCCAGTCCGGGGCAGGGGCGGGGGCAGGGGCGGGGAGGGAGCAGGAGTCGGGTCGGGTCCAGTCGGGGGGGCGGGGGGGGAGCGGGAGTCGGGTCTGGTCCAGTCGGGGGGGGGGGGAGAGCGGGAGTCGGGACGGGTCCGGGGGGGGGGGGCCTTGGGGGAGCGGGAGCGGGAGTCGGGTCGGGTCCAGTCGGGGGGGTGGGAGCGGGAGCGGGAGTCGAGTCGGGTCCAGTCAGCGGGGGGAGGAGCGGGAGTCGGTTCGGGTCCAGTCATGGTGGGGGGGAGCGGGAGTCGGGTCGGGTCCATTCCGTGGGGTGTGGGTGGGGGAGGAGCGGGAGCGGGAGTCGGGTCGGGTCCGGGGGCGGGGGAGCGGGAGTCGGGTCGGGTCTGGTCCGGGGGTGGGGGGGGGGAGCGGGTGTCGGGTCCGGTCTGGAGGCGGTGGGGCGTGGGGTGGGGAGAGGGTGTCGGGTCCGGTCCGGGGGCGGGAAGCGGGAGTCGAGTCCGGTCGGGAGGAAGCAGGAGCTGGGCGTGGGAGGAGCCTTATTCACGCAGCCCCAGTAAGGCCATTCGGCCAGGGCTAGGGGCTGCGTGCTTCGGGCCCCTCCCAAACAGTTTCGGGCGTCTGGAGCTACTGCACTTGCGCGCCCACTGTAGCATGCATGTGCAGAGCTCCCAGCACTGTTTTCAGCGCAGGGACCTGGCTCCGCCCTCTACAGCTCCTGCTGCGCTGTGCCGAGGGCCAGAGGACCTGCAGGGAGGTGGAGAATATTTTGTGGCGCGAAAAATGGGCGTCAATGTCGGGACTGCGCCATTCTAGGCGCGGCTCGAAACTTGGGCCCAATTTTTCTAACTATTTATATCTACTATCTATTTGTATAATCAAGGGGTGAGTTTAAATAGTGATCATTGATATTTTGAAGTCAATAAAGACTTGTTTGTGGATTTTATTTTCTGGCTTCTGCCTTGATGAGTTGGCCCTCAGTAACCTGTGCATATCCTAACTGTGGGTTGGCAAGTTGCACTGTATTACATAGAGTGCACAGAAACAGGCCAACTGGTCTATGCTGGCATTTGAGCGCCACACGGGCCTCCTCCCAACTTACTTCATCTAATCCTATCAACATATCATTCTCTTCCTTTCTCCCTCATGTATTATATAGCGTTTCCTTAAATAGCTCGATACTGTTCACCTCAACCACTCCTTGTGGTAGTGAGTACCACATTCTCAGCATTCTCCTAATAAAGAATTTCCTCCAGAATTCCTTATTGGATTTACAAGAGGAAACATTCTCTATGTCTAACCTGTAGAAGCCCTTCCGAATTGTAAAGACTTCGATTACGTTACCCCTCAGCCTTCTCTTTTCTCGAGAACAGAGCCCCAGCCTGTTCAGTCTTCCCCGATAGTTGCACCATCTCAGTTCTGATAGCATCATTGTAATTTTTTTTCCTCTTTCTGTAGTGATTCTACAACCTTTGTAACATTGTTTGTGTGGTCTAACCAAGATTCTAAATATGTTGATCATAATTTCTCTCTTTTTCTCTAAAAGTGATCCCAGCCCATATTTTTTACAGTTTTTATGGCTTCGTTAACATGAGTTGCTACTTGTAATGATTTGGAAAGCTTTATCCTTAGATCAGTTAGTACCTCTACCCCATTTAGACTTTTATTCTCCCAGAATATGTGACCACCTTATTGCTCTGATCAAAATGCACCCAATGACATTTAACTATATTGGAATTAATTGGCCTTTTACAAGCACATTCCGCAATATTGTTAACGTCTTCTTGTATTGAATCGCAGTTTGGAGGGGCCGTATGGCCTACTCTTGATCATATTTATTATGAACTGTACATCCTAATTTGGTGTCATCCACATAATTTGTTATTGTACTTATTGTACTTTCTATTCCCCAGTCAATCTGATACAGAATGGCCAGCCATTTCACAATTGGTCTGATTTTCTTTTCCATTAACTTCATATCTCTATAATGATGTTTATTCTTTGGATGTCCATTCCTGTTCCCTGCCCCTGCTGATCATTGTTTCAGCAGGAAATTCTCAACCATCTCAGTGCAGTCCCCTGCTGGTAAACAGTTGGTCCATTGTTACATTCCTGCTCCTGGTGAGTTTTTGATAACCTGAGGTAAATGTCCCTCACAGGACATCCTTTCTGGACTGTAGTGTTTGGCCTATTCTCAGCTGAACCTGCTTCCCAACCCCCATCAGTCGATAATTGTGCCCATTATCATCATTTCCATTTGATCTTCACTGTTGGATACCCATAGATCAGGTGACCCTTGTCCGAAAATTGCTTCATTGAGCAAAATCCACCACTCAGGCAGTAACCGTTGTTGCAGGAATGCAATAAAAGGAGGACACGCAGAAGTGGTTGGTGCTGTTGGGAATTGCCATTTGTATCTTGAAATGGAGACTGGTCATGGTAGAGTTTCCCATGAGAAAGGTATGAATTGAAATTGGACCCAATAACTGGGCCTGATTTTTGGTTCTGAAGCTGAAAACTGAGTCTAAAGCTCCTTATAGATGCTGCATCCATCATAACATTCAGCCAACTCCCTTCCCTGATTCTTTTCCATCTGTCCCGAATCCCACTTTCCCATGTCCCCTTCTCGCACCACCCTCTGCTTCTCCCTCTTTCCTTCCCCATATCCTTGCTTTCCCAACTCACAAGCTCTGCTCATCAGCCTCGCATTCCTTCATCAGCTTCCCCCAACTCGCCCATTACTTCTCTCCCTTTTTTGCCTCCCATTCTGACTGAACTCTGTGAACAGAAAACTCTGATGTTAAAACAGGGATGTTCAAATGAAGCTCAGGAATTTCAGAAAATTGGTAAAGGAAGAGTTGGATATATATAGCACCTTTCATGAAAACTGGACATCTCAAAGAGCTTTACAGCCAACGAAGTACTTTTGGAATGTAGTCACTGTTGTACTGTAGGTAAACCTTGGTTGACAAAGTAATAATTTGAAGATAGCAGTTGGGTGGTATATTTATCAGGGGTCGTGGAGTTCCTTTGTTGGTGAACAAAGAAACAATATGGGACCAAATCAGCCAGTTGACGGTTACATAAACTCGCTTCAAAGTTCACATTTATTCATTACAATCCATGAACAATTGTCTGCTTAAAATGACAGACACTAACTAGGTGACCTGCGGCAGTCCGTATCACTCAGATTACTCAAGGATTAAATGGAGGACATTTATTTCGGACTCACGGTATAAAATATGATGCTTTGACAAACAAATGTGGGGAGATGTGCAGAGAGCAGCAGCACAGTAAAACACCCGGAGAACTGAGACTGAGGAATCAGACAAAAGTTGTATACATGGGGGAGAACTTTGTCTCTGATGTACCTCAAAATGGGCGATAGCCAATCTGTAGCCTCTATTACACCCGCCCGATTTTCTTTGGCAGAGAAATCAATTGCACCACCATGGTTCTCAAAATAAACTAGCGGGTTATTTTAACTAAAATCACCACACACAACTGTGATAGCAACGCGTCTTTTAAACTTAGCACCTGTCGCGAATGGAGTGGCTTCGGGCCGATCACCTGTTTTACACACCAAGGTTTCCAATACAAACATAAATATCAGAATTTATAATAGAATATAAAAATAAGAACATAACGCAAGACTATAAACCTGGAATTGAATCATATCAACGTACCTTGGTCCATCAATCCTCCGAAGCTCTGCTTCACTTGCAGAATGCTCTTGGTCTTGACTCTGCAAGTATTAACCCCTGGGGACTTTTTTTATTAGTTCCTGAGATGTGGGGGTCGCTGGTGGTGGAGGGAGTGAATGTATAAGGTGGTGGATGGGGTGCTGATCAAGCGGGTTGTTTTGTCCTGGATGGTGTCCAGCTTCTTGTGTTTTTGGAGCTGCACACATCCAAGCAAGTGGAGAGTATGCCAGTACATCCTTGTGCCTTGTAGATGGTAGAAAGGCTTTGGGGAGTCAAGAAGTGAGACACTTGCCATGTTTCAGGAGGCGGTCACCCCACAGCTTAAAAAGGTGCAGGCAGAGGGGAAGTGGGTGACCACCAGACATAGTAAGAATGCTGGGCAGGTAGTGCAGAGCCCCCTGTGAGTCCATTTCGCTATCCAACCGATATTCTTTTCTGAGTATCGGTGAGGGCGATGGTGCCTCTGGGGACTGCAGCCAGAGCCAATTGAATGCACCAGGGTGGCTCAGCTACACAGGGGGGAGGGACGAAAAATAAAAGAGCTCTAGTGATAGGGGATTCTATAGTTAGGGGAACAGACAGGGGTTTCTGCGGCCATAGATGTGACTCCAGAATGGTATGGTGCCTCCCTGGTGCCAGGGTCAAGGATGTCACAGAGCGGCCGCAGGGCATTCTGGGGGGAGAGGGTAAACAGCTCGAGGTCGTGGTCCATATCGGGAAAAACGATATAGGTAAAAAGAGGATGAGGTTCTACAGGCAGAATTCAGGGAGCTAGGAAGAAAATTAAAGGGTAGAACCTCAAAGTTAGTAATCTCCGGGTTACTACCGGTGCCTCCTGTTAATGAGTACAAGAATAGAAGGATAGAGAGGATGAACATATAGGTGGAGAGTTGGTGTTGGAGGGAGGGCTTTAAATTCTTGAAGAATTGGGACCGTTTCTGGGGGAGATGGGACCTGTACAAACCGGACGGGTTGCACCTCAACAGCGTCGAGACCAATATCTTCACGGGGCGTTTTGCTAGTTCTGTTGGTGAGAGTTTAAACTAGCTTGGCGGGGGGTTGGGAACCGGATAACAAATTCAATAGGGAAGGAACTAAAGCAGAAAGTGGATAACAAGAATTTAGAAAGTGAATTTGTGAGAAAGAGGAAACAAGGGTTAGTAATCAAGGAGGTCTTCCAGTGCTAAATGCTATATACTTTAATGCAAGGAGTATAGCGAATAAGGCGGATGAGCTCAGAGCACAGATAGATATGTGTGTGTATGACATTATAGCTATTACAGAAACATGGCTGAAAGAGGGGCAGCTTTGGCAGGTTAGTATTCCTAGTTACTGGAATTTTAGACAAGACAGAGAGGGGGTAAAAAGTCGGGGGGGGCAACATGGTACTGATTAAAGAAACTGTTACAGCGGTGAGTAGGGATGAAATGCTAGAGGCATCATCAAATGAGGCCATAGGGTTGAATTGAACAATAAAAAAGGGGCGATCACACTGCTGGGCGTGTATTATAGACCCCCAAGCAGTGTGAGGGAGATAGAGGAGCAAATATGTTGGCAAATTGCTGTGAAGTCCAAAACCATAGGGTAGTAATAATAGGGGATTTTAACCATCCAAATATTGATTGAGACAAATATAGTGTGAAGGGTACAGAGGGTGCGGAATTCTTGAGATGCATTCAAGAGAACTTTTTTAGTCAGTATGTAGGAAGCCCAACACGAGAGGGGGCGGTTTTGGATTTAGTTTTGGGGAAAGAAGCTGGGCGGGTTGAAGGGGTATTAGTGGAGAGCACTTGGGTGCCAGTGACCATAATTCAGTCAGATTCAAAGTTGGTTATGGATAAGGACAAGGATAGGCCTGAAATAAAAGTCCCGAATTGGGGAAAAGCTAATTTTGCTAAGTTAAGGAGTGATTTGGCTACAGTGGACTGGAAGCAGCTACTTGTGGGTAAATCAGTGACGTAACAGTGGGAGGCATTCAAGGAGGAGATCCGGAGGGCTCAGGCTAAACACGTGCCCTTAAAGAAAAATGGTGGGAATAATAATTCTAGAGCCCCCTGGATGTCCAGGGACTTACAGGGGAGGATAAAGAAAAACAGGGACGCTTATGTCCTATCCCAACGGCTAAATACTATAGAATCCTTAGAGGACTATAAAAAGTTAAGAGGCAAAATTAAAAAGGATATTAGAAGTGCTAAAAGAGAGCACAAACAATTCTTGGTTAGTAAAATTAAGGAAAACCCTAAGATGTTTTATAAATATATTAAGAGTAAGAGGGTAACTAAAGAAAGGATGGGGCCTATTGGAGACCATGAGAGTAATCTTTGTTTGGAGGGGGAAGATGTTGGTAAGGTTCTTAACAAATATTTTGCATCTGTTTTCACAAAGGAAAGGGGCATTGCAGATACTGCTGAAATGGGATGCACTTTCCATTAGTAATAAAAGGGAGAAAAAGGAAGCTATCTCCAAAGACGGTATGTGTGGTAAACACATTAAGGTAATCAAGATACAGCAGAAGCGGGAAGGTCGGGGCGAAGGAGCAGTGAGAGACTGTAGAGGGACGTGATCGGGGCCCAGGAGAGGTCTGAGTTCGGGGCCAGGGGCCCAGGGACAGCACTGGCCAGCCGACACTGTGAAATGTGTGCACATTAGGTCCGTGCAGCAGAGCAGGTCTCCAACCGTCTTCGATAATTCTTGCCACTGGGCCAAGTCCTAGCTCTCTCCAGCCCGTGAGGTGGCTGGTGTGCAGCGGCCACCACACATTAAAAAAATCCACGCACCGGCATCTTCCACCCTTCAGCATGCAGTTCTGGACCTGGAATATTAGGTCTTTCATTGAAACACCTGTGAACTCATCCTTTTTTGGCGTGGAAGCAAGTCATCCTCGCTTCGAGGGACTGCCTATGATGATGATGATGATGATGGTGATATTCTGGATGAAATAAATATAGTGAGAGAGGAAGTATTAAGGGGTTTAGCAGCTTTGAAAGTAGATAAGTCCCCAGGCCCAGATGAAATGCACCCCAGGCTGTTGAACAAAGTAGAAGAGGAAATAGCAGAGGCCTTGACCATCATTTTCCAGTCCTCTTTGGATTTGGGCATGGTGCCGGAGGATTGGAGGACCGCTAATGTAGTACCCTTGTACCCTTGTTTAGGAAGGGAGAAAGGGATAGGCCGAGTAATTACAGGCCGGTCAGCCTAACCTCACTGGTGGGAAAATTATTGGAAAAAATCCTGAAAGACAGGATAAATCTACATTTGGAAAGGCAAGGATTAATTAGGGTCAGTCAGCATGGATTTGTTCAGGGCAGATCGTGTTTGACTAACCTGATTGAATTTTTTGAGGAGATAACCAAGAGGGTCAATGAGGGTAGTGTGTATGCTGTCGTGTATGTGAACTTTAGCAAAGCTTTTGATAAGGTCCCACAGGGTAGACTGGTCACCAAGGTTAAAGCCTAGGGGATCCAGTGCAAAGTGGAAATGGGATCCAAACTTGGCTTAGAGGTAAGAAGCAAATGGTAATGGTTGATGGATGCTTTTGTGACTGGAAGTGTTATGTATGTAACTCTAGGCAACCTGTATCATATCGCCACCAGAGGGCCTACCTGTTGGAGCACTGTATATAAGCAGGCCTCCAATGCTGTACCAGCACTCTGGTGTCTACAGTATTCAGTTGCATTATTTTATTATGAGCATAAGAGTAAAAATGTTTCCAGTGGGGTTCTGCAGGGCTCAGTACTGGGCCCCTTGCTTTTTGTCGTATATATATCAACGATTTAGATTTGAATATAGGGAGTACGATTAAGAAGTTTGCAGATGACTCTAAAGTTGGCTGTGTGGTTGATAATGAAGAGGAACGTCATAGGCTGCAGGAGGATATCAATCTACTGATTCGGTGGGCAGAGCAGTGGCAAATGGAATTTAATTCGAAGAAGTGTGAGGTAATGCACTTTGGGATGGCGAATAAGGAAAGGGTATACACATTAAGCGGTAGGCCACTCAGTAGTGTAGATGAACAAAGGAACCTGTGAGTGCTTGTTCACAGAACTCTTTTGGGAGGAAACAAAAACATGAAATCGTGGCCCCCCGATCTGGGGGACGCACCAAACATTTACAAGGCTCTTTTTTTTTTTGTATTTTTTTTTGAAGTTTTTTTTTTGGGCACTAAACTCATATTTTTTCTCCAAGTGCCCCCTATAAAAGGGGAGGGGGACACTACAAACACCGGCAATTAAAACAAATTAAACTTTAAAACATAAAATCAAATTAAAATTTGGTAGCCGGGCGTGATGATGCACTCCAGTCCCTCCTGTGCCCACCTCTCGCGGAAGGCTGTGAGCGTACCGGTGGACACCGCGTGCTCCATCTCCAAGGACACCCTGGCGCGGATGTACACGCGGAATAGAGGCAGGCAGTCAGGTTGAATGACCCCCTCGACCGCCCGCTGCCTGGACCGGCTGATGGCACCCTTGGCCGTGCCCAGGAGCAGTCCTACGAGGAGGCCCTCGGACCTACCCGCTCCCCTCCGCACAGGGTGCCCAAAGATCAGGAGTGTGGGACTGAAGTGCAGCCAGAATTTCAGGAGCAGCCCTTTAAATAATAAAACAGGGTCTGCAATCTCGTGCATTCGATAAAAACATGGAACACGAACTCTTCCAGACCGCAGAAATTGCAGGTGGCCTGGGAGCCCGTGAACCGGCTTAAAAATTTATTGCACGGCACTGCTCCGTGCACCACCCTCCAGGCCAAGTCCCCGATAAATACTGGGAGGACTCCCGCGTAGAGTGCCCTCCATCAGGGACCCCCGCCTCCTCCGGATGGCAAGATGGTACGCCATGATGTGTCCGGATGGCAGGCGAGGATGTCAAAGTTGAGAGTGTGCAGGAGCAGCCCGAACAGGAAACACCTCCGCGCGGAACTGAAAGGCACGGAGGGGATTTCCTCGAGGCGGCTCAAGTTGTGAGGCGCCGCCTCCCGAGGGAGGTTCCGGGGTTTGGCGCCAATGAGCAATTCCGTCTGGACGGGGGTCAGTTCGGACGGGATTTCCCCACGTGCTTGAGCCTCCTCGATGCACCTAACGGAGTCGGGGTCCAGAGCTGTTTTAAGCAACTCGATGGCATCGGCCGCGCGGCGGACGTTGGCAGAATTTAGGCGCCGCGCCAGCGTGTCTGGCGCCATCCAGCCCGCTCCTCCGCTATTGAGCAGGTCCCTGACCCTGGTCACCTCACCAGCCACAGCCCTCTCGTCCGACCGCCACCTAAAACCTCGGTCGTGGAGGTACGGATTCCCGAGCAGCGGCTCCTGCAGGACAGCCGCCACTCCAGCCGGTGGAGAGCTGCGCTTGGTGGAGACTTTGTTCCAGACCCTGGTGAATTCCTTGTAAAAGACAGGCAGCTCCTGGAAGGTGGTCCTGACGCCCCCCAGACTCACAAACAGGAGCTGCGTGTCATAGTTGAGGCCGTGCTGCTGGCGGAAGAAGTACGTCGCCAGAGCATGCCACCTGGGAGGGGGCTCGACGTAAAGGTATCTCTGCAGGGTCTGAAGATGGAAAGTCGCGAGCTGGGTGATGACGCACACCAATGACTGACCGCCCTCCCCAAGCGGGAGACTCAATACCGCGGCAGAGACCCAATGCTTCATTTGTTCCAGAAGAAGTCCACCAGCTTCTTCTGTATCTTGGTGACAAACGCAGGGGGAAGGGGTCAAAGTGACCAGCCGGTACCACAACATGGCGGCCACCAGCTGGTTTATGACTAGCGCTCGACCCCTGTAGGACAGCACTTGGAGCAGTCCTGTCCAGCGCCCTAGGCGAGCGGCGACCTTGGCCTCCAGCTCTTGCCAGTTCGCCAGCCAGGCTTCCTCGTCGGGGCTAAGGTAAACACCCAGATAGAGGAGATGGGTCGTGCTCCTGGCAAAAGGCCTGAGCTCCTCCAGCAGGGAGTCCACCCGCCACTGACCCACCAGGAGTCCGGAACATTTCTCCCAGTTGATCCTGGCGGAGGATGCGGCCGAGTAAATCTCCTGGCACTCACGCATCCTCCGCAGGTCAGTGGGATCCTCTACCGCGAGGAGCACGTCATCGGCGTAAGCCGAGAGGATGACCTCCATGCCCGGCCCTTGCAGAGCCAGTCCCGTCAACCTCGTCCACAGGAGGCTCAGGAAAGGCTCCACGCAGATGGCATATAACTGGCCGGACATGGGGCATCCCTGGCGCACCCCTCTCCCAAAGCGAAGGGGCGCCATCAAGGACCCGTTAACCTTTATCAGACACTCCACGGCGGCGTACAAAAGTCGGATCCGGGCGACGAAATGCATCCCGAACCCGAAAGCGCGCTGAGTTCCGAACAGATAGTCGTGATCCACCCTGTCGAACGCCTTCTCTTGGTCAAGAGATCGGAAGGCGACCGACAGACTAGCCTACTGGGAATGATGGATGAGGTCCCGGACCAGATGGATGTTATCGTGGAATGTCCGGCCCGGGACCGTGTATGACTGGTCGGGGTGGATCATGTGGTCCAGCACGGCTCCAAGGCGAGCAGACATCGCCCTGGCGAAGATTTTGTAGTCTGTGCTGAGGAGGGAGACCGGGCGCCAGTTCTTAAGGAGGCGGAGATCGCCCTTCTTAGGCAGCAGGATGATGACTGCCCTGCGCCAAGAGAGGGGCATCTCCCCGGTCGCCAGACTTTCCCCCAGGACCCGCGCTTCATCATCCGCCAGGACGTCCCAGAACGCCCTGTGGAACTCCACGGTCAGCCCGTCCAGCCCCGGGGATTTTCCCCTCGAGAGCCGGTCGTGGGCGCCGGTCAGCTCCGCCAGGCCTAGCGGAGCTTCCAGATTTTCGGCACCCTCCGGGCCGACCTTCGGCAGATCCTCCCACAAAACTCTACACGCTTCCTCGCTGGACAGCTCCGGAGAGAACAGAGCCCCGTAATATTCACGGGCCCTGTTGTTGACGCTGTCCGGATCCGAGACGAGAGAGCCGTTGTCGGCCAGCAGCGTCAAGAGCTGCTTACGGACACTCTGTCTTTTTTCTAGTGAGTAGAAGAAGGGGGAGCCGCGGTCCAGATCCCGCAGGAACCGGATCCGTGACCTCACGAACGCGCCTCGGGACCCTATGAGCTGCAGGTCCTTCAGCGCGGCCTTCTTCGCTTCGTACACCGTCCGCAGGGCCGGGTCCTCGACGACTTGACCGGGACGGGACTCCAGGTCGAGCATCTCTTTTTCTAGGTGCCCGACCCTGGCCGCCCGCCTCTTGGTCGACCCCCTCGCGTACTCTTGAAAGAGGTCGCTGACGTGAGCCTTGCCCATGTCCCACCATAGCCTCAAGGAGGGGAAGCCCCCCTGCTTCCTTCTCCAGTCGGCCCAGAAACGACGGAACGAGTCCTAGAACCGCACGTCCTCCAGCAGCTGGTTGTTAAAATGCCAGTACGCGGACCCCTTCCTCGCGTGGAGTGATGCGAGTTCCGCCCACACCAGGTGGTGGTCCGAACACGGCACCGGTCGCATGGAGGCCGCCGGGACGCAGGAAACGTACGCCCGAGACACGTAAAGGCGGTCGACTCTGGACCATCCTACTCCAGGCCTCACCCAAGTAAAGGCGCTGGAGTCGGGATGGAGATTTCTGCAGACGTCCACCAAGTCGAAGGACCCGACCAGGTCCCTCAACTTCTCCATCACCGTCATGCTCTGTGGGGCACCAGAGCGGTCCCTCGCCTCGAGGGTGCAGTTAAAATTCCCCCCGAGGACAATGCAGTCGCCGACGTCGACGGAGTCATGAAGAGCGGACACTTCTTCGCAGAAGCGCGTTTGCTGCGGGCCGGGCTGAGGGGCGTACACTTTCACGAGATGGAGCGGCACGTCCCCCAGGCGAACCGTCACATGCAGCAAGCGGCCTAGCACGGGCTCCTCGACCCCCAAGATCTCCGGCTGAAAATGTAGGGCCAACAAGATGGCCACCACACAAGAAGTGGTGGTGAGGTGGCTCATGCGGACCTCTCCTTGCCATTCCAGGAGCCACGTGGCTTCGTCTCCCGGAACGGTGTGGGTTTCTTGCAGGAAGCACACCGCATATTTCCCCTCCCACAGGAGTGAAAAATTGTTAAATCTACGGTGTGCCTCTCTGCCGCCATTGATGTTGAGGCTGGCTATGGTTATCTTCATGACAAAAGCATAGTGCAACCTCTACCTAACCTATTGTGGGGGGGGCGGATGGAGTCGTTTGTTGACCTCCACTCCTTCAGCAGCCCAGCGAGGAACCTTTTGAGCCGGCGCAGCTCAAGGCCTTGCGCCTTTGATAAGGGCCCGCCCGCGGCCATGGTTTTAGCGGCGGCGCGGACGGACGTGACGAGCAGCCCCGGCTCGGACCTTCTTTCCAGGGCCAGATGGGCTCGGTTGCAGCAACCCTGGCTCTGGACCAAAAAGTCCCGGAGTTCCTTTGCAGGAATGAGGGGGACTCAGCGGCAGGCACCAGGAGATCCACTGCCTCACTGGTGATGGACTCGAGATCTTCTCCCTCATCCCCCACCGAGTCCCCGTCCCCCTCCGGAAGGTCGCCGCCTGCAGCCGGCCTGTCGACCGCACGAGGTACGGCAAATGGCCCGGCCGCTCCATCCGACGCTGGCTCTGCCCCGATCCCACCCCCAGGATCGTCGGCAGAGGAGTCCCCACTGGGCTCTTTTAAAAGTGGTGCTGGGTCAGGAAGCGACAGTGGAAGGGGTTCCTCCTCCGCCCCAGGAGCCGGGGAACGCGGAGAGACCCGATCAAAGAAATGTTCCAGGTCCTCCAAGTACCCCAGCTCCAAAGTAGGGGGCGAGTGTTGGTGTTCTTCCCCGTCCCCGCTGCCACCCCCCGGCCCAGCGGGTGGATGTTCTGTAAAATTATTAACATTTTCAGTTTCTGCCGAGTCGAGCAAATCCCGGGGGAAGTTGGATAAAGGCTGGGCGGGCTCAGGTTCGGCCTTTTCGGCCCCGCCCGCCTCAGTCCCCGGGACGCTCAACCCGGTGGCTACGCATTCCTCCGCTGGCCCCACGCCCCCCACGACAGGCAGATCTTCCACGCCATCCCCGGGAGGCAGAGGCTGGGCAGCCTCGACTGTCTCACCCTCCCCGGGGACAGACTCCTCTCGCCGACAGCGCAGTTTGGGGGCGCTGGTAGGGGACGCGGGACACGCGGCGGGAACCGACTCCTCCGTGGAGGGATGTTGTTTCCCCTCCGCCTCATTGGAGCGGCGCCTCCTTTTGCCCCTGGGGGTGCGCGGAGGCAGGGAGACCTCAATGTCTGCCGAGGCCTCCCGCTCCACTCCCCCCTTTTGCTTTTCTTGCCCGCGCCCGAGCCCCTCTGTGATATTGGTCAAGGGCTCGGGCACGGGCTCAGGCACCCCGCGCTCGCCGGTGTCAGGTTTGGGCTGAGCGCGGTGTTCAAGCTGTCTGGCGCACTGAGGGGACCCGCCTCGAGATGTTTCACCTTCCTCCGCACCTTCTTTCTGATCGGACGTTCTCCCTTCCCCCCGCCGGAGGCCGTGAAAACAAAGGCCCCCGACAATGCCCGCGCACCTACAGCTCCCGGCACGCGGACGCAAATAGGGGGAGGGGTGGCGGCGGCGCCAGCCTTGGCCGCCTTCGGCGGTTTGGTGGCCCTGAAGGCGGGGTAGTTCTTGCGAACGTGCCCCACCTCCCTGCAGGCATGGCACCGCACGCCGCCCGATGTCCAGAAGACGTGGTAGGCAGTCCCCTCGTGCACCACATTAAAACTTCCCTCCGTCGTCTCCTCCCGCGCCAGCCAGACAAAGAGCTGGCGTCGGAAGGAGAACACGTGGCGCGCGCTGTTCTACCTGAGGCCGAGCGGTATGGGGTTGATCCCCGACCTTACCTCCCCCAGTTGGTGTAGGTGAGGGAGGAGGAGCCCAGCGGGAACAAAGGGCGGGATGTTAGAAATGATGACCCTCTGCGCAGTGGCCTCGAGGGGGTCCACCGGCAGGAACGTACCGCCCACTGTGAGCCCCTTTTCAAGGGCCAGGGACACCGCCCGCTCCGACCCCAGGAAGAATACAGCCTTCCCAGACATCTTGGAGGCTGCGACAATAGCCGAGGGGCCGACTACCCCAGCCATCGCCCGCACGCACTCCTCGATGCTCATTGTGGGGTGAGTGTAGCTCTTGACCCCGTGTTTTTTTGTTATAAGTCTAAATGGTGGCAGGGCAACAGGAGGCGCAGGAGGCGCCGTGTATGTGGACGCCGCCTGCACGTATGTCTTAGCTGGCCCTGCCACCGGTGTGGATGGGGTCGCCATCACAGGGTCCCTTTAAGGGCTACACCCACCCCAATGTCACAGGCCTTAATGGTCTTTAATTAGCCTCGTTGGTGTTTTGAGCAGAGGGAGCTCTTAATGGGGCACACCTCTCCCCTAGTTAACAAATGGGGAGGGGCCTTGCTCCCTCTGCTCAGTTGTCTTAATTAACTTTAAGTTAAGGAGGAAAGGGGCTCTCAGCGAGAGAGGGGAGAGACAGAGAGGGAGAGAAAGAGAGAGGGGGGTGAGAAAGAGGGAAGCTGCGAGGGAAGGTCTCCCCTCACAGCGATGGGTGGGTGTTTCTTGGGGTGCAAGATGGCAAAAAACACAGTCTTTGTAGATGGTCTTCGGGTGGGGGGAGAAGATGTCTTCACCTGGGGCAGCTGGAGCCGCATCGGTGTTAAATAGGGTGATTAGTAAGACTTCAGCCAGGTAGCTCCAGCTATCCCAGCTCAGGCAATGGGGGAGGGGTGCTTCAGTGGTGTGTGGGGCCTATCTGTATGCAAGACCCCCGCACACACTTCCACACACACACCCCCCGCGATGTTCCGGCCCTCGAGTTATCTTCTTTCCTCCCCCCACCGATTCAACAAAGTCATTCGGGGAATTCACCAAAACACACCTACCTGTCGAAGATTGTAGAAATGGCTCTCCCTCCTTCCACACTGGATGGTGTTTTCTCAGGTTGTTGTTCGTCTCCCCCTCTCTCCAACTCTCTGCAGTGGTAATAAGTTGATAAATGTTGTGCTCTCCTCCTCTCCCTCTGGACGTTGGATTGACCAGCTCCCTCCTCCTCTTCCTGGGCTGGTCTCAAGGTTCACTCTAGGCTTTCCAGGCAGGAGCAAAGCAGGGAGGTCCTTCTCTCACAGCAACAGAGCTCCAACTGAATAGGCCACGCCTCCAAAGCTCCACCATTGGTCCACAGAACTCTTTTGGGAGGAAACTGAAACATTAATCCTTAAATCGTGCCCCCCCGATCTGGGGGGCACATCAAACATTTACAAGGCCCTTTTTGTGTGTTTTTTTGTGTTTTTTTGCGTTTATGCTCTTTTTTTAAAGTTTTATTTTTGGGCACTAAAATCATATATATATATATTTTTTTTCCTCCAAGTGCCCCCTACAAAAGGGAAGGGGGACACTAAAACCACCGGCAATTAAAACAAATTAAACTTTAAAACATAAAATCAAATTAAAATTTGGTTGCTGGGCATGATGATGCACTCCAGTCCCTCCGGTGCCCACCTCTCACGGAAGGCCGCGAGCGTACCGGTGGACACCACGTGCTCCATCTCCAAGGACACCCTGGCGCAGATGTACGCACAGAATAGAGGCAGGCAGTCAGGTTGAACGACCCCCTCGACCGCCCGCTGCCTGGACCGGCTGATGGCACCCTTGGCTGTGCCCAGGAGCAGTCCTACGAGGAGGCCCTTGGACATACCCGCTCCCCTCCACACAGGGTGCCCAAAGATCAGGAGTGTGGGACTGAAGTGCAGCCAGAATTTCAGGAGCAGCCCCTTTAAATAATAAAACAGGGTCTGCAACCTCGTGCATTCAATAAAAACATGGAACACGGACTCTTCCAGACCGCAGAAATTACAGGCGGCCTGGGAGCCCGTGAACCGGCTTAAAAATTTATTGCACGGGACTGCTCCATGCACCACCCTCCACGCCAAGTCCCCGATAAATACTGGGAGGACTCCCGTGTTGAGTGCCCTCCATCGGGGACCCCCGCCTCCTCCGGATAGCAAGATGGTACGCCATGGCGTGTCCGGACGGCAGGCGAGGATGGCAAAGTTGAGAGTGGGCAGGAGCAGCCCGTACAGGAAACCCCTCCGCGCAGAACTGAAAAGCATGGAGGGGATTTCCCCGAGGCGGCTCAAGTTGTGAGGCGCCGCCTCTCGAGGGAGGTTCCAGGGTTTGGCGCCGATGAGGAATTCCGTCCGGACGGGGGTCAGTTCGGACGAGATTTCCCCATGTGCTTGAGCCTCCTCGATGCACCTAACGGAGTCGGGGCCCAGAGCTGTTTTTGCAACTCGATGGCATCGGCCGCGCGGCGGACGTTGGCAGAATTTAGGCGCCGCGCCAGCGTGTCTGGCGCCATCAAGCTCGCTCCTCCACCATCGAGCAGGTCCCTGAACCTGGTCACCTCAACAGCCACAGCCCTCTCGTCTGACCGCCACCTAAAACCTCGGTCGTGGAGGTACAGATTCCCGAGCAGGATAGCCGCCACTCCAGCCGGTGGAGAGCTGCGCTTGGTGGAGACTTTGTTCCAGACCCTGGTGAGTTCCTTGTAAAAGACAGGCAGCTCCTGGAAGGTGGTCCTGATGTCCCCCAAGCTCACAAACAGGAGCTGCGTGTCATAGTTGAGGCCGTGCTGCTGGCGGAAGAAGTACGTCGCCAGAGCACGCCACCTGGGAGGGGGCTCGACGCAAAGGTATCTCTGCGGGGTCTGAAGACGGAAAGTCGCGAGCTGGGTGCTGACGCACACCAACGACTGACCGCCCTCCCCCAGTGGGAACTCAAGACCGCGGCAGAGACCCAGTGCTTCCTGTTGTTCCAGAAGAAGTCCACCAGCTTCTTCTGTATCTTGGTGACAAACGCAGGGGGAGGGGTCAAAATGACCAGCCGGTACCACAACATGGCGACCACCAGCTGGTTTATGACTAGCGCTCGACCCCTGTAGGACAGCACTCGGAGCAGCCCTGTCCAGCGCCCTAGGCGTGCGGCGACCTTGTCGTCCAGCACTTGCCAGTTCGCTGGCCAGGCTTCATCATCCGGGCTAAGGTAGACTCCCAGATAGAGGAGATGGGTTGTGCTCCAGGCAAAAGGCCTGAGCTCCTCCGGCAGGGAGTCCACCCACCACTGACCCACCAGGAGTCCGGAACATTTCTCCCAGTTGATCCTGGCGGAGGATGCGGCCGAGTAAATCTCCTGGCACTCACGCATCCTCCGCAGGTCAGCGGGATCCTCTACCGCGAGGAGCACGTCATCGGCGTAAGCCGAGAGGATGACCTCCATGCCCGGCCCTTGCAGAGCCAGTCCCGTCAACCTCGTCCACAGGAGGCTCAGGAAAGGCTCCACGCAGATGGCATATAACTGGCCGGACATGGGGCATCCATGGCGCACCCCTCTCCCAAAGCGAAGGGGCACCATCAAGGACCTGTTAACCTTTATCAGACACTCCGCAGCGGCATACAAAAGTCGGATCCAGGCGACGAAATGCATCCCGAACCCGAAAGCGCGCAGAGTTCCGAACAGATAGTCGTGATCCACCCTGTCGAACGCCTTCTCTTGGTCGAGGGATAGGAAGGCAACCGACAGACTAGCCTCCTGGGAATGATGGATGAGGTCCCGGACCAGATGGATGTTATCGTGGAATGTCCGGCCCGGGACCGTGCAGGACTGGTCGGGGTGGATCATGTGGTCCAGCACGGCTCCAAGGCGAGCAGACATCGCCCTGGCGAAGATTTTGTAGTCCGTGCTGAGGAGGGAGACCGGGCGCCAGTTCTTAAGGAGGCGGAGATCGCCGTTCTTAGGCAGCAGGACGATGACTGCCCTGCGCCAAGAGAGGGGCATCTCCCCGGTCGCCAGACTTTCCCCCAGGACCCACGCGTAGTCATCCTCCAGGACGTCGTAGAACGCCCTGTGGAACTCCACGGTCAGCCCATCCAGCCCCGGGGCTTTTCCCCTCGAGAGCCAGTCGAGGGCGCCGGTCAGCTCCGCCAGGATTAGCGGAGCTTGCAGATTTTCGGCGCCCTCCGGGCCGACCTTCGGCAGGTCCTCCCACAAAACTCTACACGCTTCCTCGTTGGATGGCTCCGGAGAGAACAGAGCCCCATAATGTTCACGAGCCCTGTTGTTGACGCTCTCCGGATCCGAGACGAGAGAGCCATCGTCGGTCAGCAGCGACAAGAGCTGCTTACGGACACTCTGCCTTTTTTCCAGCGAGTAGAAGAAGGGGGAGCCGCGGTCCAGATCCCGCAGGAACCGGATCCACGACCTCACGAACGTGCATCGGGACCCTGCAGGTCCTTCAGCGCGGCCTTCTTCGCTTCATACACCATCCGCAGGGCCGAGTCCTGGACGACTTGACCGAGACGGGACACCAGGTCGAGCACCTTTTTTTTCTAGGCACCCGACCCTGGCCGCCCGCCTCTTGGTCGACCCCCTCGCGTACTCTTGACAGAAGACGCGGACGTGAGCCTTGCCCACGTCCCACCATAGCCTCAAGGAGGGGAAGCCCCCCTGCTTCCTTCTCCAGTCATCCCAGAAATGACGGAACGAGTCCTGGAAACGCACGTCCTCCAGCAGCTGGTTGTTAAAGTGCCAGTACGCGGACCCCGTCCTCGCGCGGAGCGAAGCGAGCTCCGCCCACACCAGGTGGTGGTCCGAACACGGCACCGGCCGCATGGAGGCCGCCGGGACGCAGGAAACGTACGCCCGAGACACGTAAAGGCGGTCGACTCTAGACCATCCAACTCCAGGCCTCACCCAAGTAAAGGCGCTGGAGTCGGGGTGGAGATTTCGCAAGACGTCCACTAAGTCGAAGGACCCGACCAGGTCCCTCAACTTCTCCATCGCTGTCAAGCTCTGCGGGGCACCGGAGCTGTCCTTCGGCTCGAGGGTGCAGTTAAAACCCCCCCGAGGAAAATGCAGTCGCCGACGTCGACGGAGCCAAGAAGAGCGGACACCTCTTCGAAGAAGCGCGTTTGCTGCGGGCCGGGCTGAGTGGCGTACACGTTCACGAGATGGAGCGTCACGTCCACCAGGTGAACCGTCACGTGCATCAAGCGGCCTGGCATGGGCTCCTCGACCCCCAAGATCTCCGGCTAAAAATTCGGGGCCAACAAGATGGCCACCCCACAAGAAGTGGTGGTGAGGTGGCTCATGCGGACCTCTCCCTGCCATTCCAGGAACCACGTGGCTTCATCTCCTGTAACGGTGTGGGTTTCTTGCAGGAAGCACACCGCATATTTCCCCTCCCGTAGGAGCGAAAAATTGTTAAATCTACGGTGTGCCTCTCTGCCGCCGTTGATGTTGAGGCTGGCTATGGTTATCTTCATGACAAAAGCATAGTGCAACCTCTACCTTAACCTATTGTGGGGGAGGGAGCGGAGTCTTTTGTTGACCTCCACTCCTTCAGCAGCTCAGCGAGGAACTTTTTGAGCCGGCGCAGCTCAAGGCCTTGCGCCTTTGATAAGGGCCCGCCCGCGGCCATGGTTTTAGCGGTGGCGCGGACGGACACGACGAGCAGCCCCGGCTTGGACCATCTTTCCAGGGCCAGATGGGCTCGGTTGCGGCAACCCTGGCTCTGGACCAAAACGTCCCGGAGTTTCTTTGCAGGAATGAGGGGGGACTCAGCGGCGGGCACGAGGAGATCCACCGCCTCACTGGCGATGGACTTGAGATCTTCTCCCTCGTCCCCCACTGAGTCCCCGTCCCCCTCCGGGAGGTCGCCGCCAGGAGCACGAGGTACGGCAAACGGCCCGGCCGCTCCATCCGACCCTGGCTCTGCCCCGATCCCACCCCCAGGATTGTCGGCAGAGGAGTCCCCACTGGGCTCTTTTAAAAGCGGTGCTGGGTCAGGAATCGACAGCGGAAGGCGTTCCTCCTCCGCCCCAGGAGCCGGGGAACGCGGAGAGACCCGGTCAAAGAAATGTTCCAGGTCTTCCAAGTACCCCAGCTCCAAAGTAGGGGGCGAGGGTTGGTGTTCTTCCCCCTCCCCGTCGCCACCCCCCGGCCCAGTGTGTGGAGGTTCTGTAAAATTATTAACATTTTCAGTTTCTGCCGAGTCGAGCAAATCCCGGGGGAAGTTGGATAACGGCTTGGCGGGCTCAGGTTCGGCCTTTTCGGCCCCGCCCGCCTCAGTCCCCGGGATGCTCATCCCGCTGGCTACGCATTCCTCCGCTGGCCCCACGCCCCCCAAGATAGGCAGATCTTCCATGCCATCCCCGGGAGGCAGAGGCTGGGCAGCCTCGAATGTCTTACCCTCCCCGGGGACAGAATTCTCTCACCTACATCGCAGTTTGGGGACGCTGGTAAGGGACGCGGGACACACGGCGCGCACCGACTCCTCCGTGGAGGGATGTTGTTTCCCTCCGCCTCATTGGAGCGGTGCCTCCTTTTGCTCCTGGGGGTGCGTGGAGGCAGGGAGACCTCCATGTCTGCCGAGGCCTCCCGCTCCACTCCCCCCGTTTTCTTTTCTTGCCCGAGCCCGAGCCCCTCTGTGATATTGTTCAAGGGCTCGGGCACGGGCTCAGGGCACCCCGTGCTCACCGGTGTCAGGATTGGGCTGAGGGCGGTGTTCAAGCTGTCTGGCGCACTGAGGGGACCCGCCTCGAGATGTTTCACCTTCCTCCGCGCCTTCTTTCTGATCGGACGTTCTCCCTCCCCCCCGCCGGAGGCCATGAAAACAAAGACCCCCGACGATGCCCGCGCACCTACAGCTCCCGGCACGCGGACGCAAATAGGGGGAGGGGTGGCGGCGGCGCCAGCCTTGGCCGCCTTCGGTGGTTTGGCCGTCCAGGAGGCATGGCACCGCATGCCGTCCGATGTCCAAAAGACGCGGTAGGCAGTCCCCTCGTGCACCACATTAAAACTTCCCTCTGTCGTCTCCTCCCGCGTCAGCCGGACAAAGAGCTGGCGGCGGAAGGAGAAGACGTGGCGCAGGCTGTTCTCCCTGAGGCCGAGCGGTATGGGGTTGATCCCCGACCTTACCTCCCCCAGTTGGTGTAGGTGAGGGAGGAGGAGCCCAGCGGGAACAAAGGGTGGGACGTTAGAAATGATGACCCTCTGCACAGTGGCCTCGAGAGGGTCCACCGGCAGGAACGTCCCGCCCACCGTGAGCCCCTTTTCGAGGGCCAGGGACACCGCCCGCTCTGACCCCAGGAAGAATACAGCCTTCCCAGACATCTTGGAGGCAGCGACAATGGCCGAGGGGCCGACTACCCCAGCCATCGCCCGCACGCACTCCTCGATGCTCATTGTGGGGTGAGTGTAGCTCTTGACCCCGTGTTTTTTTGTTATTACTCTAAATGGTAGCAGGGCAACAGGAGGCGCAGGAGGCACTGTGGATGTGGACGCCGCATGCGCGTACGTCTTAGCTGGCCCTGCCACCGCTGTGGATGGGGTCGCCATCACGGGGTTCCTTTAAGGGCTACACCCACCCCAAAGGTCTTCATGGTCTTTGATTGGCCTCGTTGGTGTTTTGAGCAGAGGGAGCTCTTAATGGGGCACACCTCTCCCCTAGTTAACGAATGGGGAGGGGCCTTGCTCACTCTGCTCAGTTGTCTTAATTAACTTTAAGTTAAGGAGGAAAGGGGCTCTCAGAGAGAGAGGGGAGAGACAAGAGAGAGAGAAAGTGCGATGGGGGGGTGGGAAAGAGGGAAGCTGCGAGGGCAGGTCTCCCCTCACAGCGATGGGTGGGTGTTTCTTGGGGTGCACTCCCCAGATGGCAAAAAACACAGTCTTTGTAGATGGTCTTCGGGTGGGGAGAGAAGATGTCTTCACCTGGGGCAGCTGGAGCCATCTCGGCACACATTCCCAACGATGTTAAATACGGTGATTAGTAATACTTCAGCCAGGTCGCTCCAGCTATCCCAGGCTAGGCAATGGGGGAGGGGTGCTTCAGTGGTGTGTGGGGCCTAGCTGTAAGCAAGACTCCCACGCACACACTTCCACACACACACCACCCCCCCGCGATGTTCTGGCCCTCGAGTTATCTTCTTTCCTCCCCCGACCGATACAACAAAGTCTATCGGGGACTGCACAAAAACACACCCACCTGTCGAAGATTGTAGAAATGGCTGTCCCTCCTTCCACACTGGATGGTGTTTTCTCAGGTTGTTGTTCTTTTCCCCCTCTCTCCAACTCTCTGCAGTGGTAATAAGTTGATACATTTTCTGCTCTCCTCCTCTCCCTCTGGACGTTGAATTGACCAGCTCCCTCCTCCTCTTCCTGTGCTGGTCTCAGGGTTCATTCTAGGCCTTCCAGGCAGGAGCAAAGCAGGGAGGTCCTTCTCTCACAGCAACAGAGCTCCAACTGAATAGGCCACGCCTCCAAAGCTCCACCATTGGTCCACAGAACTCTTTTGGGAGGAAACTGAAACATTCATCCTTAAATCGCGTCCCCCCAATCTGGGGGGCACACCAAACATTTGCAAGGCCCTTTTTTTGTGTTTTTTTTGTTGTTTTTTTTTGTGTTTTTGTTTTTTTTTTTAAAGTTTTTTTTTTGGGCACTAAAATCATACATATATTTTTTTTTCCTCCAAGTGCCCCCTTCAAAAGAGGAGGGGGACACTAAAAACACCGGCAATTAAAACAAATTAAACTTTAAAACATAAAATCAAATTAAAATTTGGTTGCCGGGCGTGATGATGCACTCCAGTCCCTCTGGTGCCCACCTCTCGCGGAAGGCTGCGAGCATACCGGTGGACACCGCGTGCTCCATCTCCAAGGACACCCTGGCTCAGATGTACGCGCGGAACAGAGGCAGGCAGTTAGGTTGAACGACCCCCTCGACCGCCCGCTGCCTGGAATGGCTGATGCCCAGGAGCAGTCCTACGAGGAGGCCCTTGGATCTACCCGCTCCCCTCCGCACAGGGTGCCCAAAGATCAGGAGTGTGGGACTCAAGTGCAGCCAGAATTTCAGGAGCAGCCCCTTTAAATCATAAAACAGGGTCTGCAACCTCGTGCATTCAATAAAAACATGGAACACGGACTCTTCCAGACCGCAGAAATTGCAGGCGGCCTGGGAGCCCGTGAACCGGCTTTAAAATTGATTGCACGGCACTGCTCTGTGCACCACCCTCCAGGCCAAGTCCCCTATAAATACTGGGAGGACTCCCGCATAGAGTGCCCTCCAGCGGGGACCCCCGCCTCCTCCGGATGGCAAGGTGATACGCCATGGCGTGTCCGGATGGCAGGCGAGGATGGCAAAGTTGAGAGTGTGCAGGAGCAGCCCGTACAGGAAAGTCCTCTGCGCGGAACTGAAAGGCACGGAAGGGATTTCCTCGAGGCGGCTCAAGTTGTGAGGCGCCGCCTCCCGAGGGAGGTTCCGGGGTTTGGCGCCGATGAGGAATTCCGTCCGGACGGGGGTCAGTTCGGACGGGATCTCCCCACGTGCTTGAGCCTCCTTGATGCACCTAACGGAGTCAGTGCCCAGAGCTGTTTTTAGCGACTCGATGGCATCGGCTGCGCGGCGGACGTTGGCAGAATTTAGGCGCCGCGCCAGCGTGTCTGGCGCCATCCAGCCCGCTCCTCCGCCATCGAGCAGGTCCCTGACCCTGGTCACCTCACCAGCCACAGCCCTCTCATCCGACCGCCACCTAAAACCTCGGTCGTGGAAGTACGGATTCCCGAGCAGCGGCTCCTGCAGGACAGCCGCCATTCCAGCCGGTGGAGAGCTGCGCTTGGTGGAGACTTTGTTCCAGACCCTGGTGAGTTCCTTGTAAAAGACAGGCAGCTCCTGGAAGGCGGTCCTGACGCCCCCCAAGCTCACAAACAGGAGCTGCGTGTCATAGTTGAGGCCGTGCTGCTGGCGGAAGAAGTACGTCGCCAGAGCACGCCACCTGGGAGGGGGCTCGACGTAAAGGTATCTCTGCAGGGTCTGAAGACGGAAAGTCGCGAGCTGGGTGCTGACGCACACCAACGACTGACCGCCCTCCCCAAGCGGGAGCCTCAAGACCGCGGCAGAGACCCAGTGCTTCCTGTTGTTCCAGAAGAAGTCCACCAACTTCTTCTGTATCTTGGTGACAAACGCAGGGGGAGGGATCAAAGTGACCAGTCGGTACCACAACATGGCGGCCACCAGCTGGTTTATGCCTAGCGCTCGATCCCTGTAGGACAGCACCTCGGAGCAGTCCTGTCCAGCGCCCAAGGCGAGCGGCGACCTTGGCCTCCAGCTTTTGCCAGTTCGCCGGCCAGGCTTCCTCATCAGGGCTAAGGAAGACTCCCAGATAGAGGAGATGGGTCGTGCTCCAGGCAAAAGGCCTGAGCTCCTCCGGCAGGGAGTCCACCCACCATTGACCCACCAGGAGTCCGGAACATTTCTCCCAGTTGATCCTGGCAGAGGATGCGGCCGAGTAAATCTCCTGGCACTCACGCATCCTCCACAGGTCAGCGGGATCCTCTACTGCGAGGAGCACATCATCGGCGTAAGCCGAGAGGACGACCTCCACGCCCGGCCCTTGCAGAGCCAGTCCCGTCAACCTCATCCGCAGGAGGCGCAGGAAAGGCTCCACGCAGATGGCATATAACTGGCCGGATATGGGGCATCCCTGGCACAAGCCTCTCCCAAAGCGAAGGGGCGCCGTCAAGGACCCGTTAACCTTTATCAGATACTCCGCGGCGGCTTACAAAAGTCGGATCCGTGCGACGAAATGCGTCCTGAATCCGAAAGCGTGCAGAGTTCCGAACATATAGTCGTGATCCACCCTGTCGAACGCCTTCTCTTGGTCAAGAGATAGGAAGGCGACCGAGAGACCAGCCTCCTGGGAATGATGGATGAGGTCCCGGACCAGATGGATGTTGTTGTGGATTGTCTGGCTCGGGTGCGTGTAGGACTGGTCGGGGTGGATCATGTGGTCCAGCACGGCGCCAAGGCAAGCAGACATCGCCCTGGCGAAGATTTTGTCATCCATGCTGAGGAGGGAGACCGGGCGCCAGCTCTTAAGGAGGCAGAGATCGCCCTTCTTAGGCAGCAGGACAATGACTGCCCTGCGCCAAGAGAGGGGCATCTCCCCGGTCGCCAGATTTTCCCCAAGGACCCGCGCGTAGTCGTCCCCCAGGACGTCGCAGAACGCCCTGTGGAACTCCACGGTCAGCCCATCCAGCCCCGGGGCTTTTCCCCTCGAGAGCCGGGGTTAGCGGAGCTTCCAGATTTTCAGCGCCCTCCGGGCTGACCTTCGGCAGGTCCTCCCACAAAACTCGACATGCTTCCTCGCTGGACGGCTCCGGAGAGAACAGAGCCCCGTAATATTCATGGGCCCTGTTGTTGACGCCCTCCGGATCTGTGACGAGAGAGCCATCGTCGGCCAGCAGCGTCAAGAGCTGCTTTCGGACACTCTGTCTTTTTTCCAGCGTGTAGAAGAAGGGGGAGCCGCGGTCCAGATCCCGCAGGAACCGGATCCGCGACCTCACGAACGCGCCTCGGGACCCTCCAAGCTGCAGGTCCTTAAGCGCGGCCTTCTTCGCTTCATACACTATCCGAAGGGCTGGGTCCTGGACGACTTGACCGAGATGGGACTCCAGGTCGAGCACCTCTTTTTCTAGGCGCCCAACCCTGGCCGCCCGCCTCTTGGTCGACCCCCTCGCGTACTCTTGACAGAAGACGTGTACGTGAGCCTTGCCCACGTCCCACCATAACCGCAAGGAGGGCAAGCCCCTCGGCTTCCTTCTCCAGTCGGCCCAGAACTGACGGAACGAGTCCTGGAACCGCACGTCCTCCAGCAGCTGGTTGTTAAAATGCCAGTACGCGGACCCCGTCCTCGCGCGGAGCGAAGCGTGCTCCGCCCACACCAGGTGGTGGTCCGAACACGGCACCGGCCACATGGAGGCCGCCGGGACGCAGGAAACGTACGCCCGAGACACGTAAAGGCGGTTGACTCTGGACCATTCTACTCCAGGCTTCACCCAAGTAAAGGCGCTGGAGTCGGGATGGAGATTTCGCCAGACGTCCACCAAGTCGAAGGACCCGACCAGGCCCCTCAACTTCTCCATCACCGTCATACTCTGCGGGGCACCGGAGCGGTCCCTCGCCTCGAGGGTGCAGTTAAAATCCCCCCCGAGGACAATGCAGTCGCCGACGTCGACGGAGCCAAGAAGAGCGGACACTTCTTCGAAGAAGCGCGCTTGCTGTGGGCCGGGTTGAAGGGCGTACACGTTCACAGGATGGAGCGACACGTCCCCCAGGTGAACCGTGACGTGCATCAAGCGTCCTGGCACGGGCTCCTCGACCCCCAAGATCTCCGGCTGAAAATGCGGGGCCAACAAGATGGCCACTCCACAAGAAGTGGTGGTGAGGTGGCTCATGCGGACCTCTCCTTGCCATTCCAGGAGCCACGTGGCTTCATCTCCCAGAACGGTGTGGGTTTCTTGCAGGAAGCACACCGCATATTTCCCCTCCCGCAGGAGCGAAAAATTGTTAAATCTACGGTGTGCCTCTCTGCCGCCGTTGATGTTGAGGCTGGCTATGGTTATCTTCATGACAAAAGCATAGTGCAACCTCTACCTTAACCTATTGTGGGGGGGGGGGGGAAGTGGAGTCGTTTGTTGACCTCCACTCCTTCAGCAGCCCAGCGAGGAACCTCTTGAGCCGGCGCAGCTCAAGGCCTTGCGCCTTTGATAAGGGCCCGCCCGCGGCCATGGTTTTAGCGGCGGCGCGGACGAACACGACGAGCAGCCCCGGCTCGGACCATCTTTCCAGGGCCAGATGGGCTCGGTTGCGGCGACCCTGGCTCTGGACCTAAAAGTCCCGGAGTTCCTTTGCAGGAATGAGGGGGTACTCAGCGGCGGGCACGAGGAGATCCACCGCCTCACTGGCAATGGACTCGAGATCTTCTCCCTCGTCCCCCATCAAGTCCCTGTCCCCCCCCGGCAGGTCGCCGCCAGCAGCCGGCCTGTCGACCGCACGAGGTACATCAAACGGCCCGGCCGCTCCATCCGACCTTGGCTCTGCCCCGATCCCACCCCCAGGATCGTCGGCAGAGGAATCCCCACTGGGCTCTTTTAAAAGCGGTGCTGGGTCAGGAAACGACAGCGGAAGGGATTCCTCCTCCGCCCCAGGAGCCGGGGAACGCGGAGAGACCCGGTCAAAGATATGTTCCAGTTCCTCCAAGTACCCCAGCTCCAAAGTAAGGGGCGAGGGTTGGTGTTCTTCCCCCTCCCCGCCGCCACCCCCCGGCCCAGCGTGTGGATGTTCTGTAAAATTATTAACATTTTCAGTTTCTGCCGAGTGGAGCAAATCCCGGGGGAAGTTGGGTATTGGCTGGGCAGGCTCAGGTTCGGCCTTTTCGGCCCCGCCCGCCTCAGTCCCCGGGATGCTCAACCCGGCGGCTACGCATTCCTCCGCTGGCCCCATGCCCCCCACGACAGGCAGATCTTCCACGCCATCCCCGGGAGGCAGAGGCTGGGCAGCCTCGACTGTCTCACCCTCCCCGGGGACAGACTCCTCGCGCCTACAGCGCAGTTTGTGGGCGCTGGTAGGGGACGCGGGACACGCGGCGGGAACCGACTCCTCCGCGAAGGGATGTTGTTCCCCCTCCGCCTCATTGGAGCGGCGCCTCCTTTTGTTCCTAGGGGTGTGCGGAGGCAGGGAGACCTCCATATCTGCCGAGGCCCCCCGCTCCACCCCCCCCTTTTTCTTTTCTTGCCCGCGCCCGAGCCCCTCTGTGATATTGGTCAAGGGCTCAGGCACGGGCTCAGGGCACCCCGCGCTCGCTGGTGTCAGGGTTGGGCTGAGCGCGGTGTTCAAGCTGTCTGGCGCACTGAGGGGACCCGCCTCGAGATGTTTCACCTTCCTCCGCACCTTCTTTCTGATCGGACGTTCTCCCTCCCCCCCGCCGGAGGCCGTGAAAACAAAGGCCCCCGACGATGCTCGCGCACCTACAGCTCCCGGCACGCTGACGCAAATAGGGGGAGGGGTGGCGACGGCGCCAGCCTTGGCCGCATTCGGTGGTTTGGCGGCCCTGAAGGCGGGGCAGTTCTTGCGAACCTGCGCCACCTCCCTGCAGGCATGGCACCGCACGCCGTCCGATGTCCAAAAGACGTGGTAGGCAGTCCCCTCGTGCACCACTTTAAAACTTCCCTCCGTCGTCTCCTCCCACTCCAGCCGGACAAAGAGCTGGCGGCGGAAGGAGAAGACGTGGCCCAGGCTGTTCTCCCTGAGGCCGAGCGTTATGGGGTTGATCCCCGAACTTACCTCCCCCAGTTGGTGTAGGTGAGGGAGGAGGAGCCCAGTGGGAACAAAGGGCGGGACGTTAGAAATGCTGACCCTCTGTGCGGTTGTCTCGAGAGGGTCCACCGGCAGGAACGTCCCGCCCACCGTGAGCCCCTTTTTCGAGGGCCAGGGACACAGCCCGCTTCGAACCCAGGAAGAATACAGCCTTCCCAGACATCTTGGAGGCCGCGACAATGGCCGAGTGGCTGACTACCCCAGCCATCGCCCCCACGCACTCCTCGATGCTCATTGTGGGGTGAGTGTAGCTCTTGACCCTGTGTTTTTTAGTTATAAGTCTAAATGGTGACAGGGCAGCAGGAGGCGCAGGAGGCGTCGTGGATGTGGACGCCGCCTGCACGTATGTCTTAGCTGGCTCGGCCACCGGTGTGGATGGGGTCGCCATCACGGGGTCCCTTTAAGGGCTACACCCACCCCAAAGTCACAGGCCTTAATGGTCTTTAATTGGCCTCGTTGGTGTTTTGAGCAGAGGGAGCTCTTAATGAGGCACACCTCTCCCCTAGTTAACGAATGGGGAGGGGCCTTGCTCACTCTGCTCAGTTGTCTTAATTAACTTTAATTTAAGGAGGAAAGGGGCTCTCAGAGAGAGAGGGGAGAGACAGAGAGAGAGAGAAAGAGAGAGGGGGGTTGAGAAAGAGAGTGCGGGGGGTGGGAAAGAGGGAAGCTGCGAGGGCAGGTCTCCCCTCACAGCGATGGGTGCGTGTTTCTTGGGGTGCACTCCTGAGATGGCAAAAAACACAGTCTTTGTCGATGGTCTTCGGGTGGGGGGAGTAGATGTCTTCAGCTGGGGCAGCTGGAGCCACCTAGGCACACACTTCCAACGATGTTAAATAGGGTGATTAGTAATACTTCAGCCAGGTAGCTCCAGCTATCCCAGGCTAGGCAATGGGGGAGGGGTGCTTCAGTGGTGTGTGGGGCCTAGCTGTAAGCAAGACTCCCAAACACACTTCCAGACTCACACACCCCCCGCGATGTTCCGGTCCTCGAGTTATCTTCTTTCCTCCCCCCACCGATACAACAAAGTCTTTCAGGGAATGCACCAAAACACTGTCGAAGATTGTAGAAATGGCTCTCCCTCCTTCCACACTGGATGGTGTTTTCTCAGGTTGTTGTTCTTTTCCCCCTCTCTCCAACTCTCTGCAGTAGTAATAAGTTAATACATTTTCTGCTCTCCTCCTCTCCCTCTGGACGTTGAATTGTAGTAAGCCAGCCCCCTCGTCCTCTTCCTGGGCTGGTCTCAGGGTTCACTCTCGGCCTTCCAGGCAGGAGCAAAGCAGGGAGTTCCTTCTCACACTGCAACAGAGCTCCTACTGAATAGACCACGCCTCCAAAGCTCCACCATTGGTCCACAGAACTCTTTTGGGAGGAAACGAAAACATTAAATCGTGGCCCCCCGATCTTGGGGACGCAGCAAACATTTACAAGGCTCTTTTTTTTGTTTTTTTTGTATTTTTCTTTTTGTGTTTTTTTTAAATTTTTTTTTTGGGTACTAAAATCATATTTTTTCTCCAAGTGCCCCCTACAAAAGGGGAGGGGGACACTAAAAACTCCGGCAATTAAAACAAATTAAACTTTAAAACATAAAATCAAATTAAAATTTGGTTGCCGGGCATGATGATGCACTCCAGTCCCTCCGCTGCCCACCTCTCGCGGAAGGCCGCGAGCGTACCGGTGGACATCGCGTGCTCCATCTCCATGGACACCCTGATGCGGATGTACGTGCGGAATAGAGGCAGGCAGTCAGGTTGAACGACCCCCTCAACCGCCCGCTGCCTGGACCGGCTGATGGCACCCTTGGCCGTGCCCAGGAGCAGTCCTACGAGGAGGCCCTCGGACCTACCCGCTCCCCTCCGCACAGGGTGCCAAAAGATCAGGAGTGTGGGACTGAAGTGCAGCTAGAATTTCAGGAGCAGCACCTTTAAATAATAAAACAGGGGCTGCAACCTTGTGCATTCGATAAAAACATGGAACACGGACTCTTCCAGACCGCAGAAATTGCAGGTGGCCTGGGAGCCCATGAACCGGCTTAAAAATGTATTGCACGGCACTGCTCCGTGCATCACCCTCCAGGCCAAGTCCCCGATAAATATTGGGAGGACTCCCGCGTAGAGTGCCCTCCATCGGGGACCCCCGCCTCCTCAGGACAGCAAGATGGTATGCCATGGCGTGTCCGGACGGCAGGCGAGGATGGCAAAATTGAGGGTGTGCAGGAGCAGCCCGTACAGGAAACCCCTCCGCGCGGAACTGAAAGGCACGGAGGGGATTTCCCCGAGGTGGCTCAAGTTGTGAGGCGCCGCCTCCCGAGGGAGGTTTCGGGGTTTGGCGCCGATGAGGAATTCCATCCGGATGGGGGTCAGTTTGGACGGGAACTCCCCATGTGCTTGACCCTCCTCGATGCACCTAACGGAGTCAGGGCCCAGAGCTGTTTTTAGCGACTCGATGGCATCGGCCGCGCAGCGGACGTCGGCCATATTTAGGCACCGCGCCAGCGTGTCTGGCGCCATCCAGCCCGCTCCTCCGCCATCGAGCAGGTCCCTGACCCTGGTCACCTCCCCAGCCACAGCCCTCTCGTCCGACCGCCACCTAAAACCTCGCTCATGGAGGAACGGATTCCCGATCAGCGGCTCCTGCAGGACAGCCGCCACTCCAGCCGGTGGAGAGCTGCGCTTGATGGGAACTTTGTTCCAGACCCTGGTGAGTTCCTTGTAAAAGACAGGCAGCTACTTGAAGGCGGTCCTGATGCCCCCCATGCTCACAAACAGGAGCTGCGTGTCGTAGTTGAGACCCTTGCTGCTGGCGGAAGAAATACTTCGCCAGAGCACGCCACCTAGGAGGGGGCTCGACGTAAAGGTATCTCTGCAGGGTCTGAAGACGGAAAGTCGCGAGCTGGGTGCTGAGGCACACCAACGACTGACCGCCCTCCCCAAGCGGGAGCCTCAAAACCGTGGCAGAGACCCAGTGCTTCCTGTTGTTCCAGAAGAAGTCCACCAGCTTCTTCTGTATCTTGGTGACAAACGCAGGGGGAGGGGTCAAAGTGACCAGCCGGTACCACAGCATGGCAGCCACCGGCTGGTTTATTCCTAGCGCTCGACCCCTGTAGGACAGCACTCGGAGCAGTCCTGTCCAGCGCCCTAGGCGAGCGGCGACCTTGGCCTCCAGCTCTTGCAGGTTCGCCGGCCAACCTTCCTCATCAGGGCTAAGGTGGACTCCCAGATAGAGGAGATGGGTCGTGCTCCAGGCAAAAGGCCTGAGCTCCTCCGGCAGGGAGTCCACCCGCCACTAATCCACCAGGAGTCCGGAACATTTCTCCCAGTTGATCCTGGCAGAGGATGCGGCCGAGTAAATCACCTGGCACTCATGCATCCTCCGCAGGTCAGCGGGATCCTCTACCGCGAGGAGCACGTCATCGGTGTAAGCCGAGAGGACGACCTCCATGCCCGGCCCTTGCAGAGCCAGTCCCGTCAACCTCGTCCGCAGGAGGCGCAGGAAAGGCTCCACGCAGATGGCATATAACTGGACGGACATGGGGCATCCCTGGCGCACCCCTCTCCCAAAGCGAAGGGGCGCCATCAAGGACCCGTTAACCTTTATCAGACACTCCGCGGCGGCATACAAAAGTCGGATCCGGGCGACGAAATGCATCCCGAACCCGAAAGCGCGCAGAGTTCCGAACAGATAGTCGTGATCCACCCTGTCGAACGCCTTCTCTTGGTCAAGAGATCGGAAGGCGACCGACGGACCAGCCTCCTGGGAATGATGGATGAGGTCCTGGACCAGATGGATGTTATCGTGGATTGTCCGGCCTGGGACCGTGTAGGACTGGTCGGGGTGGATCATGTGGTCCAGCACGGCGCCAAGGCGAGCAGACATCACCCTGGCGAAGATTTTGTAGTCCGTGCTGAGAAGGGAGACCGGGCGCCAGTTCTTAAGGAGGCGGAGATCGCCCTTCTTAGGCAGCAGACCTGCCCTGCGCCAAGAGAGGGGCATCTCACCGGTCGCCAGACTTTCCCCCACGACCCGCGCATAGTCGTCCCCCAGGACGTCCCAGAACACCCTGTGGAACTCGACGGTCAGCCCGTCCAGCCCCGGGGATTTTCCCCTCGAGTGCCGGTCGAGGGCGCCAGTCAGCTCCGCCAGGCTTAGCGGAGCTTCGAGATTTTCGGCGCCCTCCGGGCCGACCTTCGGCAGGTCCTCCCACAACACTCTACGCGCTTCCTCGCTGGACAGCTCCGGATAGAACAGAGCCTCGTAATATTCACGGGCCCTGTTGTTGACGCCCTCCGGATCCGAGACAAGAGAGCCGTCGTCGGCCAGCAGCGTCAAGAGCTGCTTACGGACACTCTGTCTTTTTTCCAGTGAGTAGAAGAAGGGGGAGCCGTGGTCCAGATCCCGCAGGAACCGGATCCGCAACCTCACGAACGTGCCTTGGGACCCTATGAGCTGCAGGTCCTTTCGCGCGGCCTTCTTCGCTTCGTACACCATCCGCAGGGCCGGGTCCTCGACGACTTGACCGAGACGGGACTCCAGGTCGAGCACCTCTTTTTCTAGGCGCCCGACCCTGGCCGCCCGCCTCTTGGTCGACCCCCTCGTGTACTCTTGACAGAAGACACGGACGTGAGCCTTGCCCACATCCCACCATAGCCTCAAGTAGGGGAAGCCCCCCTGCTTCCTTCACCAGTCGGCCCAGAAATGACGGAACGCGTCCTGGAACTGCATGTCCTCCAGCAGCTGGTTGTTAAAATGCCAGTACGCGGACCCCGTCCTCGCGCGGAGCGAAGCGAGCTCCTCCCACACCGGGTGTTGGTCCGAACACGGCACCGGTCGCATGGAGGCCGCCGGGAAGCAGGAAACGTATGCCCGAGACACGTAAAGGCGGTCGACTCTGGACTATCCTACTCCAGGCCTCACCCAAGTAAAGGCGCTGGAGTCGGGATGGAGATTTCGCCAGATGTCCACCAAGTCGAAGGACCCGACCAGGTCCCTCAACTTCTCCATCGCTGTCATGCACTGCGGGGCACCGGAGCGGTCCCTCGCCTCAAGGGTGCAGTTAAAATCCCCCCCGAGGACAATGCTGTCGCCGACGTCGACGGAGCCAAGAAGAGCGGACACTTCTTCGAAGAAGCGTGCTTGCTGCGGGCCGGGCTGAGGGGCGTACATGTTCACGAGATGGAGTGGCACGTCCCCCAGGTGAACCGTCACGTGCAGCAAGTGGCCTGGCACGGGCTCCTCGACCCCCAAGATCTCCGGCTGAAAATACGGGGCCATCAAGATGGCCACCCCACAAGAAGTGGTGGTGAGGTGGCTCATGCGGACCTCTCCTTGCCATTCCAGGAGCCACGTGGCTTCGTCTCCCAGAACGATGTGGGTTTCTTGAAGGAAGCACGCCGCATATTTCCCCTCCCGCAGGAGCGAAAAATTGTTAAAACTATGGTGTGCCTCCCTGCCGCCGTTGATGTTGAGGCTGGCTATGGTTATCTTCATGACAAAAGCATAGTGCAGCCTCTACCTAACCTATTGTGGGGGGGGTGTGGAGTCGTTTGTTGACCTCCACTCCTTCAGCAGCCCAGCGAGGAACCTTTTGAGCCGGCGCAGCTCAAGGCCTTGCGCCTTTGATAAGGGCCCGCCCGCGGCCATGGTTTTAGCGGCGGCGCGGACGGACACGACGAGCAGCCCCGGCTCGGACCATCTTTCCAGGGCCAGGTGGGCTCGGTTGCAGCGACCCTGGCTCTGGATCAAAAAGTCCCGGAGTTCCTTTGCAGGAATGAAGGGGGACTCAGCGGCGGGCACGAGGAGATTCACCGCCTCACTGGCGATGGACTCGAGATCTTCTCCCTCGTCCCCCACTGAGTCCCCGTCCCCCTCCGGGAGGTCGCTGCCAGCAGCCGGCCCGTCGACCGCACGAGGTACGGCAAACGGCCCGGCCGCTCCATCCGACCCTCGCTCTGCCCCGATCCCACCCCCAGGATCGTTAGCAGAGGAATCCCCACTGGGCTCATTTAAAAGCGGTGCTGGGTCAGGAAACGACAGCGGAAGGGGTTCCTCCTCCGCCCCAGGAGCCGGGGAACACGGAGAGACCCGGTCAAAGAAATGTTCCAGGTCCTCCAAGTACCCCTGCTCCAAAGTAGGGGGCGAGGGTTGGTGTTCTTCCCCCTCCCCGCCGCCACCCCCCGGCCCAGCGTGTGGATGTTCTGTAAAATTATTAACATTTTCAGTTTCTACCGAGTCGAGCAAATCCCGGGGGAAGTTGGATAAAGGCTGAGGGGGCTCAGGTTCGGCCTTTCCGGCCCCGCCCGCCTCAACCTGGCGGCTACACATTTCTCCGCTGGCCCCATGTCCCCCACGACAGGCACATCTTCCATGCCATCCCCGGGAGGCAGGGGCTGGGCAGTCTCGACTGTCTCACCCTCCCCGGGGACAGACTCCTCTCACCTACAGCGCAGTTTTTGGGCGCTGGTAGGGGACGCAGGACACGCAGCGGGCACCAACTCCTCTGCGGAGGGATGTTGTTCCCCCTCCGCCTCATTGGAGCGGCGCCTCCTTTTGTTCCTGGGGTTGCGCGGAGGCAGGGAGACCTCCATATCTACCGAGGCCTCCCGCTCCACTCCCCTCTTTTTCTTTTCTTGCCCACGCCCGAGCCCCTCTGTGATATTGGTCAAGGGCTCAGGCACGGGCTCAGGGCACCCTGCGCTCGCCGGTGTCAGGGTTGGGCTGAGCGCGGTGTTCAAGCTGTCTGGTGCATTCAGGGGACCCGCCTCGAAATGTTTCGCCTTCCTCCGCGCCTTCTTTCTGATCGGACGTTCTCCGTCCCCCCGGCCGGAGGCCATGAAAACAAAGACCCCCGACGATGCTCGCGCACCTACAGCTCCCGGCACGCTGACGCAAATAGGGGGAGGGGTGGCGGCGGCGCCAGCCTTGTCCGCCTTCAGTGGTTTGGCGGCCCTGGAGGTGGGGCAGTTCTTGCGAACCTGCCCCACCTCCCTGCAGGCATGGCACCGCACGCCGTCCAATGTCCAAAAGACGCGGTAGGCATTCCCCTCGTGCACCACATTAAAACTTCCCTCCATCGTCTCCTCCAGCGCCAGCCGGACAAAGAGCTGGCGGCGGAAGGAGAACACGTGGTGCAGGCTGTTCTCCCTGAGGCTGAGCGGTATGAGGTTGATCCCTGACCTTACCTCCCCCAGTTAGTATCGGTGAGGGAGGAGGAGCCCAGCGGGAACAAAGGGCGGGACATTAGAAATGATGACCCTCTGCGCGGTGGCCTCGAGAGGGTCCACCGGCAGGAACGTCCCGCCCACCGTGAGCCCCTTTGCGAGGGCCAGGGAGACGGCCCGCTCTGACCCCAGGAAGAACACGGCCTTCCCAGACATCTTGGAGGCCGCGACAATGGCCGAGGGGCCAACTACCCCAGCCATCGCCCCCACGCACTCCTCGATGCTCATTGTGGGGTGAGTGTAGCTCTTGACCCCGTGTTTTTTTGTCATAAGTCTAAATGGTGGCAGGGCAGCAGGAGGCGCAGGAGGCGCCATGGATGTGGACGCTGCCTGCGCGTACGTCTTAGCTGGCCCGGCCACCGGTGTGGATGGGGTCGCCATCACGGGGTCCCTTTAAGGGCTACACCCACCCCAAAGTCACAGGCCTTAATGGTCTTTAATTGGCCTCGTTGGTGTTTTGAGCAGAGGGAGCTCTTAATGAGGCACACCTCTCCCCTAGTTAACGAATGGGGTGGGGCCTTGCTTCCTCTGCTCAGTTGTCTTAATTAACTTTAATTTAAGGAGGAAAGGGTCTCTCAGAGAGAGAGGGGAGAGAGAGAGAGAATGAGAAAGAGAGAGGGGGGGTGAGAAAGTGAGAGGGAGGGTGGGAAAGTGGGAAGCTGCGAGGGCAGGTCTCCCCTCACAGCAATGGGTGGGTGCTTCTTTGGGTGCACTCCCCAGATGGCAAAAAACGTAGTCTTTGTAGATGGTCTTCGGGTGGGGGGAGAAGATGTCTTCACCTGGGACAGCTGGAGCCACCTAGGCACACACTCCCAATGATGTTAAATAGGGTGATTAGTAATACTTCAGCCAGGTAGCTCCAGCTATCCCAGGCTAGGCAATGGGGGAGGGGTGCTTCAGTAGTGTGTGGGGCCTAGCTGTAAGCAAGACTCCCAAACACACTTCCAGACACACACACCCCCCGCGATGTTCCGGCCCTCGAGTTATCTTCTTTCCTCCCCCCACCGATACAACAAAGTCTTTCGGGGAATGCACCAAAACACTGTCGAAGATTGTAGAAATGGCTCTCCCTCCTTCCACACTGGATGGTGTTTTCTCAGATTGTTGTTCTTTTCCCGCTCTCTCCAACTCTCTGCAGTAGTAATAAGTTGATAAATGTTGTGCTCTCCTCCTCTCCCTCTGGACGTTGAATTGTAGTCAGCCAGCCCCCTCCTCCTCTTCCTGGGCTGGTCTCAGGGTTCACTCTAGGCCTTCCAGGCAGGAGCAAAGCAGGGAGTTCCTTCTCTCACTGCAACAGAGCTCCAACTGAATAGACCATGCCTCCAAAGCTCCACCATTGGTCCACAGAACGGTTTTTGGAGGAAACGAAAACATTAAATCGTGGCCCCCCGATCTGGGGGACGCAGCAAACATTTACAAGGCTCTTTTTTTTGGGGCATCTCCCCGGTCACCAGATTGTCCCCCAGGACCCGCGCATAGTCGCCCCCCAGGACGTCCCAGAACTCCCTGTGGAACTCCACGGTCATCCCGTCCAGCCCTGGGGCTTTTCCCCTCGAGAGCCGGTCGAGGGCACCAGTCAGATTTTCGGCGTCTTCCGGGCTGACCTTCGGCAGGTCCACCCACAAAACTCTGCGCGCTTCCTCGTTGGACGGCTCCGGAGAGAACAGAGCCCCGTAATATTCACGGGCCCTGTTGTTGACGCCTTCCGGATCCGAGACGAAAGAGCCATCGTCGGCCAGCAGCGTCAAGAGCTGCTGACGGACACTCTGTCTTTTTTCCAGCGAGTAGAAGAAGGGGGAGCCGCGGTCCAGATCCTGCAGGAACCGGATCCATGACCTCACGAACGCGCCTCGGGACCCGACGAGCTGCAGGTCCTTCAGCGCGGCCTTCTTCACTTCGTACACCGTCCGCAAAGCCGGGTCCTTGACGACTTGACAGAGACGGGCCTCCAGGTCGAGCGCCTCTTTTTCTAGGCGCCCGACCCTGGCCGCCCGCCTCTTGGTTGACCCCCTCGCGTACTCTTGACAGAAGACGCGGACGTGAGCCTTGCCCACGTCCCACCATAGCCTCAAGGAGGGGAAGACCCCTGCTTCCTTCTCCAGTCGGCCCAGAAATGACTGGAACCGCACGTCCTCCAGCAGCCGGTTGTTAAAGTGCCAGTACGCGGACCCCGTCCTCGCGCGGAGCGAAGCGAGCTCCGCCCACACCAGGTGGTGGTCGGAACACGGCACCGGCCGCATGGAGGCCGCCGGGACGCAGGAAACGTACGCCCGAGACACGTAAAGGCGGTCGACTCTGGACCATCCTACTCCAGGCCTCACCCAAGTAAAGGCGCTGGAGTCGGGGTGGAGATTACGCCAGACGTCCACCAAGTCGAAGGACCCGACCAGGTCCCTCAACTTCTCCATCGCCGTCATGCACTGCGGGGTACCGGAGCGGTCCCTCGCCTCGAGGGTACAGTTAAAATCCCCCCCGAGGACAATGCAGACGCCGATGTCGACGGAGCCAAGAAGAGCGGACACTTCTTCGAAGAAGCGCGCTTGCTGCGGGCCGGGCTGAGGGGCGTACACGTTCACGAGATGGAACAGCACGTCCCCCAGGTGAACCATGACGTGCAGCAAGCGGCCTGGCATGGGCTCCTCGACCCCCAAGATCTCCGGCTGAAAATGCGGGGCCAGCAAGATGGCCACCCCACAAGAAGTGGCGGTGAGGTGTCTCATACGGACCTCTCCTTGCCATTCCAGGAGCCACGTGGCTTCGTCTCCCGGAACGGTGTGGGTTTCTTGCAGGAAGCACACCGCATATTTCCCTTCCCGCAGGAGCGAAAATTTGTTAAATCTACGGCGTGCCTCTCTGCCGCCGTTGATGTTGAGGCTGGCTATGGTTATCTTCATGACAAGAGCATTGTGCAACCTCTACTTAACCTATTGTGGGGGGGGCGGATGGAGTCGTTTGTTGACCTCCACTCCTTCAGCAGCCCAGCGAGGAACCTTTTGAGCCGGCGCAGCTCAAGGCCTTGCGCCTTTGATAAGGGCCCGCCCGCGGCCATGGTTTTAGTGGCGGCGCGGATGGACGCGACTAGCAGCCCCGGCTCGGACCATTTTTCCCGGGCCAGATGGGCTTGGTTGCGGCGACCCTAGCTCTGGGCCACAAAGTCCCGGAGTTCCTTTACATGAATGAGGGGGGACTCAGCGGCGGGCACGAGGAGATCCACCGCCTCTCTGGCGATGGACTCGAGATCTTCTCCCGAGTCCCCCACCGAGTCCCCGTCCCCCTCCGGGAGGTCGCCGCCAGCAGCCGGCCCGTCGACCGCACGAGGTACGAGAAACGGCCCGGCCGCTCCATCCGACCCTGGCTCTGCCCCGATCCCACCCCCAGGATCGTCGGCAGAGGAGTCCCCACTGGGCTCTTTTAAAAGTGGTGCTGGGTCAGGAAGCGACAGCTGAAGGGGTTCCTCCTCCACCCCAGGTACCGGGGAACACGGAGAGACCTGGCCAAAGTAATTCTCCAGGTCCTCCAAGTACCCCAGCTCCAAAGTAGGGGGCGAGGGTTGGTGGTCTTCCCCCTCCCCGCTGCCACCCCCCGGCCCAGCGTGTACAGAATCGTTAAAATTGTTCATATTTTCTGTTTCTTCCGGGCTGAGCGACTCCCGGGGGAAGTTGGTTAATAGCTGGGCGGGCTCAGGTTCGGCCTTTTCGGCCCCGCCCGCCTCAGTCCCCGGGACGGTCGACCCGGCGGCAAAGCATTCCTCCGCTGGCCCCGCGCCCCCCATGACAGACAGATCTTGCACGCCATCCCCGGGAGGCAGAGGCTGGGCAGCCTCGACTGTCTCACCCTCCCTGGGGACAGATTCCTCCTGCCTACGGCGCAGTTTGGGGGCGCTGGTGGGGGACGCGGGACACGCGGCGAGCACCGACTCCTCCGCGGAGGGATGTTGTTCCCCCTCCGCCTCATTGGAGCGGCGCCTCCTTTTGTTCCTGGGGGGGTGCGGAGGCAGGCAGACCTCCATGTCTGCCGAGGCCTCCCGCTCCACTCCCCTCTTTTTCTTATCTTGCCCGCGCCCGAACCCCTCTGCGGTATTGGTCAAGGGCTCGGGCACGGGCTCAGGGCACCCCGCGCTCGCTGGTGACGGGTTTGGGCTGAGCGCGGTAAACAAATTGTCTGGCGCACTGAGGGGACCCGCCTCGAGATGTTTCGCCGCCGCCGGAGGCCGTGAAAACAAAGGCCCCCGACGATGCCCGCGCACCCACAGCTCCCGGCACGTGGACGCAAATAGGGGGAAGGGTGGCGTCGGCGCCAGCCTTGGCCGCCTTCGGTGGTTTGGCGGCCTTGGAGGCGGGGCAGTTCTTGCGAACGTGCCCCACCTCCCTGCAGGCATGGCACCGCACGCCGTCTGATGTCCAAAAGATGCGGTAGGCAGTCCCCTCGTGCCCCCAGTCACCACATTAAAACTTCCCTCCGTCGTCTCCTCCCGCGGCAGCCGGACAAAGAGCTGACGGCGGAAGGAGAAGACGTAGCGCAGGCTGTTCTCCCTGAGGCCGAGCGGTATGGGGTTGATCCCCGACCTTACCTCCCCCAGTTGGTGTAGGTGAGGGAGGAGGAGCCCAGCGGGAACAAAGGGCGGGACGTTAGAAATGATGACCCTCTGCGCGGTGGCCTTGAGAGGGTCCACCGGGCAGGAACATCCCGCCCACCGTGAGCCCCTTTGCGAGGGCCAGGGACACCGCCCGCTCCGACCCCAGGAAGAATACAGCCTTCCCAGACATCTTGGAGGCCGCGACAATGGCCGAGGGGCCGACTACCCCAGCCATCGCCCGCACGCACTCCTCGATGCTCATTGTGGGGTGAGTGTAGCTCTTGACCCCGTGTTTTATTGTTATGAGTCTGAATGGTGGCAGGGCAGCAGGAGGCGCAGGAGGCGCCGTGGATGTGGACGCCGCCTTCGTGTATGTCTTTGCTGGCCCTGCCACCGGCGTGGATGGGGTCGCCATCACGTGGTCCCTTTAAGGGCTACACCCACCCCAAAGTCACAGGCCTTAATGGTCTTTAATTCGTCTCGTTGGTGTTTTGAGCAGAGGGAGCTCTTAATGGGGCACACCTCTCCCCTAGTTAACGAATGGGGAGGGGCCTTGCTCCCTCTGCTCAGTTGTCTTAATTAACTTTAATTTAAGGAGGAAAGGGGCTCTCAGAGAGAGAGGGGAGAGACAGAGAGAGTGATAGAGAGAGAGAGAGCGGGGGTGAGAAAGAGGGAAGCTGCGAGGGCAGGTCTCCCCTCACAGCGATGGGTGGGCATTTTTCTGGGGTGCACTCCCCAGATGATGGAAAAAAATCAAGACACAGTCCTTGTAAATGGTCTTCGGGTGGGGGGAGAAGATGTCTTCACCTGGGGCAGCTGGAGCCACCTCGGTACACACTCCCAACAATGTTAAATAGGGTGATTAGTAATACTTCAGCCAGGTAGCTCCAGCTATCCCAGGCTAGGCAATGAGGGAGGGGTGCTTCAGTGGTGTTTGGGGCCTAGCTGTAAGCAAGACCCCCACACACACTTCCACACGCACACACCTGCCGCGATGTTCCGTCCCTCGAATGATCTTCTTTCCTCCCCTCACCGATACAACAAAGTCTTTCGGGGAATGCACCAAAACACACCCACCTGTCGAAGATTGTAGAAATGGCTCTCCCTCCTTCCACACTGGATGGTGTTTTCTCAGGTTGTTGTTCTTTTCCCCCTCTCTCCAACTCTCTGTAGTAGTAATAAGTTGATAACTTTTCTGCTCTCCTCCTCTCCCTCTGGACGTTGAATTGTCGTAAGCCAGCCCCTTGCTCCTCTTCCTGGGCTGGTCTCAGGGTTCACCCTAGGCCTTCCAGGCAGGAGCAAAGCAGGTAGCACCTTCTCTCACAGCAGCACAGCTCCAACTGAATAGGCCACGCCTCCAAAACTCCACCATTGGTCCACAGAACTCTGAAAGTAGCAGGCCAGATGGATAAGGTGGTTAAGAAGGCATACCGAATGCTTGCCTTTATTGGCTGAGGCATAGAATATAAGAGCAGGGAAGTTATGCTTAAATAGCATAATACTTTGGTTAGGCCACAGCTGGAGTACTGCATGAAGTTCTGGTCGCTGTATTATAGATGGGAAGTAATTGCACGAGAGAGGGTGCAGAGGAGATTTACGAGGATGCTGCCTGGAATGGAGAATCTTAGTTATGAGGACAGATTGGATAGGCTGGGTTTGTTCTCATTGGAACAAAGGAGGTTGAGAGGAGACCTCATTGAGGTGTGAAAAATATTGAGGTGCCTGGACATAATGTATAGTAAGGGCATTTTTCCTTTGGTGGAGGGATCTATTACGAGGGGGCATAGTTCCAAGGTGGTTGCTGGAAGGATTAGAGGGGATTTGAGGGTGGCGGGGGGATTCTTTTTGCAGAGGGTTGTGGGGATCTTGAACTCACTGCCTGGAAGTGTGGTGGATGCAGAAACACTCACCAATTTTAAGAGATGGTTGGATGGTCACTTAAAGTGCTGTAACCTGCAGGGTTATGGGCCTAGAGCTGGTAATTGGGATTAGAATGGATAACCTCTTGTTGGCCGGCACAGATATAATGGTAAGTACAACAGGGAATCAAATACGACCAGAGTGATCTCCTGGACTAGTTTCGATCGCCTGGATGGGTCGGAGAGGAATTTTCCCAGAGTTTTTTCCCCTAAGTTGGCCTGGTTTTTGTCTGGTTTGTGCCTCTCCCAGGAGATTGCATGCCTCCCGTTGGGGTGGAATGTAGAATATTTTAGTTGAAGGGGTGGCGCAGTTGTGTGGGGCAGACTGCTTTGGCTGGGTGCTCTTTACCTTTCTGACAGTGTTCATTATTCATAGGTTGATATGTAAATTTCAGGGCTGCTGACTGAGGGCCGTGTGGCTCTATGTCGACCGGCATGGTCACGATGGGCCGAAATGGCCTCCTTCTGTGCTGAAAAAGTGTATGGTTCTATGAATACCCTGCCTCTAACCTGCTCTTGTAGCCACAGTATTTATGTGGGTAGTCCAGTTATGTTTCTGGTTAATGGTGACCCCCAGGATGTTGATGGTGGGGTATTCGGCGATGCTAGTGCCGTTGAATTTCAAGGTCAGTGGTTAGACTATATCTTATTGGAGATAGTTATTACCTGGCAGCTGTGTGGTGCGAATGTTAATTACCACTTATCAACCCAAACCTGAATGTTGTCCAGGTCTTGCTGCATGTGGGCATAGACTGCTCCATTATCTGAGGAGTTGCGAATGGAACTAAACATTGTACAATCATCAGCGAACACCCCCACTTCTGACCATATGATGGAGGGACGGTGATTGATGAAGCAGCTGAAGATGGTTGGGCCATAGAACACTGCCCTGAGGAACTCCTGCAGCAATGTTCAGGGACTGAGATGATCGAACTCCAACAACCACAACCATCTTGTTGTGTGCTAGGTATGACTCCAACCAGTGGAGAGTTTCCCCCTGATTCCCATTGACCAGCTTTACTGAGGATCCTTGATGCTACACTTGGTCAAATGCTGCCTTGATACCATGGGCAGTCACTCTAACCTCAACTCTAGAATTTAGCTCCTTTGTCCACGTTTGGACCAAGGCTGTAATGAGGTTTGTAGCCGAATGGTTCTCGCCGACTTGATATTCTAAATTATATTTGTGATCATCTTTAGATTTACATATAATGTGTCAAGCTAACAGATTGTGTGGTGATCTGATAAAGGAGTTCAAAATGCTGAAGAATTTGGATCAGATATATCAAAAAAATGTATTTCCACTTCTTGGCCAACTTAAGACCATCTCCAAAAGAAAAGAGTGCGAGGTTTAGATCGGTTGTATCTATCCTGTAAATGGTGGGATCCTCCTTGTTGTTGTAAAGTGACCAAGTAAAACTACACCAAGCATCAAGCATTATTTTAGCTTTACTCTCCAAACAGATTTAACTACCATTAATTGAACAAGAGAAGAGCAGCAGTAATTTAACACATATTTACAGCATCATGTTGTAGAAAGTAATAATTCACTTGCACGTCCTGTGGTAAAACTGTACTGTAATTCATATTTTTATGCTGTGATACCTTTAATATTTTCTCAAATGTGGTAGTTATCAGTCTCAATGGAACATTTTTAAATGCCCAGAGAGAGAGAGCTAAATTCCGTGTCTATGTACCCGGGCTATTGGATTGCCTCAGAACAGTGAGTGCAGGGACATTGGGGAAGGAGGAACACAAGCCCCTAATGAACATACCCGAATGTCTGACCATTGATTTAAATGGGCAACAAATTGGGCAGGAACCCTTCTGGGCATTTACCCCTCTCTGTCTATCCCCCTGTATTCACGGTTCCCAGGTGATTTAAATAAAAACACAGACACAGGAGCAGGCAATTTTGCCCAATATACTCTCTCGAAACGAACCAGAGCAATTTGCTTTGATTTCAAAAGGGCCGACATTAATTCCCTGAAGCTTCATGAATTAATAAATCTCTTTTAAAATTGAATCACCAGCCAAGCAGCTGCAACCCTGAGCAATTCATACAGCATGTATGTATTTGAACTGATTGGATCTCCTCAAACAAACTTCCCTGAGAAGAACTGAACAATCCTAGCAACAGTGTGTTCAGAAAACGTGGGACATGATTTATGCGAGAGAAGCAGATTTTAAACGCTTGTGTAACAGGACTGAATGAAAGAAGTTGACAGCAAGGTAAATTGCAGAACACGATGCTTACATTTCCTTACAGGCAACGTTTGAATCTGTCCAAACTGGAGGTTGTGTAAATAGCCTGACCATTGGGAATTTGAGAAACATAATGGCTAAATGTTCACCTTTACTGCCTGGGCATTAAACATTCATTGAAATAAATTAGGACGATCAGGTGGGTTGTGTAAGGGGAACAGCACTGGGGTAATTTACTGATGCAACACACCGGGCCCAGAATCTCAGCTGCCACATTAGAAATTCGTGCTTTAGCTTCCCAGGCTTAAAATAGTGGATGGAGAATCATGAGTTGATGGCGTGGTTTTACACTCTGTGCTCCTGTGCAGTGCTCAGATCACCAAAGTGGTAATTCTCCTTTAAACAGACCAGGGGGGTCCTAGGTTCTATCCCTGGTCTGAGCTGAGTTATCAGGTCTCAATAGGAACAACAGTAGAGGGGCTGCAACAGGCCTCCTTACATTGGCCGGCCAGCACTCACAGGAAAGGCTCAACCTGAAGACTGGTCAACAGAGTGTGACATGGGACAGTAATCGTCAATCACTGACCCTGAACCCATTCAGGGAGCTGAAAGGATAGGGTGAGGAAACATGTTTTCAAATCGTTATTTTCACCCATTAGAGTGTCTGGTTACTGTGGTTACTAGAATTCATGGACACAATATCTGACTGTTAATTGACAGGCCCGGAATTGTTCATCTTTAATATTGAACGGTATGTGATGAGGTGGGTGTTTTTCTGTGGAAGACATTTACTGATGGATGCCAGCATTTAAACTGTCATAATTCACAAGTTACAGCTTTAAGCCCCACAGCCAGTTCTGCTACACATACTGAGAACCAGCTGTGCGCACTTATTGGGACCGGGGAAACTTGGAAGGAACAACACACATATTTGACAATTACATTAGGAAAAGGAGGATGGTCAGGAGCAATTTGGGGCCCTTGACAACTGATAACAGTGATATTGGGACTGAATTCACGGCCCCTATGGGTGCGTATGAGGTGCGCACACGCCCATAGGGTTCCCGCAAGTTTCGGGTTTAGGCATCCATTGCACATGCACCTAAACCCGGAACTTGTGACCTGTCAAGAATCCTCTCCACAGATCATACAGAAACGGGCATTTGCTGGAAGAGATTTGGGATATTTGCCCAACTTATGTCCATCAAACGCCTGTGAAATTCTTACACCTGTAAGACTTTTAAAGGAGAGAAAAATACTTTTTTTCAAGAATTTAAACATTTAAAAACCTGTGAGATAAAGTAAGTTTATTTTTAGACCATTGAAAATATGTACATTCATTTTTCAAAAAAATAATTTTTTCTTTTAAATAGATAATTAAATTCCAGTTTGATTAATTGTAAATATGTGATATCGTAATTTATTTTAAGTGTTTGTGTATTTTTGGGGTATTCCCATTCATACTTGTGGTAATTCCATACATACTGAACTCACCATAAGTATGAATGGAAATACCCCAACTTTGATTGGTTGGGCAAGCCTACGTGATCCCAGGGACACTTACAAAATGCCTGTGTCCTGGGATCCGTGGATCTCTACGCAGGCCTATGCGTAGAGGCCCAAGACCGCAAAACACTGAATGTCCAGGACCAGCAGGTAAGTTTGTACATTGTTTTCAGATCTGAGGCTGATGCCCACAGAAAACCTCTGACCCCAATTTCTGCACCATTGCAAATGAAAATAAGGAAATAGTGGACATGTTGAACAATTACTTTGCATCATTTACAGTTGCCGGACAACCCAAGAAAATTAATGTTGAATCATGGACGGGACTCACCAAAAGTAATGTAAGCAAAGTTAGAGTAATGAAAAAAATAATGGAACTAAAGAGTGACAAATCCCAAGGACCAGATCGTTTCCATCTCGGGGTTATAAAGGAAGTAGCTGAGAACATTGCAGATTCTCTAACTATAATCTTCCAATGTTCTCTCGATTTGGAAACCGTTCCTTTAGATTGGAAAATTGTGATGTCAGTTCGCTATTTAAGAAAGTTGAGAGAGGGAAACCAAAGAATTAGACTAACATCCGGTGTTGGAAAATTACTAGATTTTATAACTAATGATTGAGTGACTGAACACCTTGAAAATCCTTCTGGCGAGTGGGTCAATAACCAGAGGTCATAGATGCTGATCAGAGAGAGCCACCATGGCTTTGTAAAGGTTAAGTCAGGCCTGACCAACTTGACTGATGTTTTTGCACATGTGGTATTGAACAAAGAAATGTCTATGGATGTTATTTATACGCAGTAACCATTTGTACTAAGTCTCCCTTCTGCGCATGCATCTCAAGCTAGAGTTGGGACATATATCACCGACTCCGCCACCCGCCACTCCCCAGCGCAGCCCCTACTAATCCTTTTCTGCGCATGCATCCAACACCACATTGCCTCCAATTCATCCAGCAGCAGCCCCGAGGCCTGAGCAGCCGAACGTATCGCTGAGCCTCCCAAAGCACCAAGCCCCAAACAGGCCGCGGTCCCCGAGCCTCCCCGAGCTCCGAGCCGGCATGGAGCAGGCCCGAGCCTCCCGCAGCGCCGAGGAGAGCGAGGGGCAGGCGGGGACAGTGAGAAGCAGGGACAGAGAGCTATGGGGGGCAGGGTGGAGAGAGAGCTTGGCAGGGGAGAGAGAGAGACAGAGCCTGGGGGCTGGGGGCAGACAGAGAGAGAGAGCTTGGGGGAGGCGGTGGTAAGGAGAGAGAGCTTGGCGGGGGGTAGAGAGGCAGAGCCTGGTGGTGGGGCGGGGGGGGGGGGAGAGAGCCTGGGAGGTAGGAGCAGAGAGAGAGAGAGAGAGCTTGGAGGGTGGGGAGAGAGAGAGTGCTAGGGGAGGGGTGTTGGGCAGAAAGGGACAGAGAGAGAGTGGGGAGGGGGCAGAGAGAGAGAGAGAGAGAGAGAGCTTGTGGGGGGGGGGAGCTTGGGGGAAGAGAGAGAGATAAGCTGGGGGCGCGGAGATAGAGCTGGGGTGCAGCAGAGAGAGAGCGAGCTTGGGCGGGGGGCAGAGAGACAGAGACCGGGGGGGTGGGGAGAGAGAGCCTGGAGGTGGGGACAGAGAGAGAGAGAGAGGGAGAGCTTGGGGAGGCGGGGTGAAAAGAGAGAGCTTGGCGGGGAGCAGAGGGGCAGAGCCTGGGGGTGAGGGGGGCGCGGGGGAGAGCCTGGGAGGTGGTCGCCAAGAGAGAGAGAGGGCTTGGACAGTGGGGAGAGAGAGAGAGAGAGATTGGGAAGGGGTGTTGGCCAGAGAGAGACAGAGTGAGCGTGGGCAATGGGCGGGGGTGGCAGGGAGAGAGAGAGAGAGAGAGAGAGAGAGAGAGAGATAGAGAGAGAGAGAGAGAGCTTGTGGGGGTGGGGAGAGCTTGGAGGAAGAGAGAGATAAGCTGTGGGGGGGGGGGAGATAGAGCTGGGGTGCAGCAAAGAGAGCGGGAGAGCTGGGGGTGGGGAAGAGAGACAGAGCCTGGGGAGGGAGAGAGAGCCTGGGGGTGGGGCTAGAGAGGGAGAGAGCTGGGGAGGGGGAGGGAAGCAGAGAGAGAGAGAGCTTGGTGAGAAGGAGAGAGAGGGCTTGGGGGGGTCAGAAAGAAAGAGGGCTTGTGCGGGGGGGGGGGGGGGGGCTAGAGGGAGAGAGAGAGAGAGAGAAAGAGAGAGCCGGGGAGGTGGGTGGGTGGGGTGGGGGGGGCAGAGAGAGAGAAAGAGAGCTTGGGAGGAGAAAGAAAAACAGCTTGGGGTGGGAGGCAGAGAGACAGAGAGCTTGGGGAGGGGGCGACACAAGAGAGAGAGAGCCTGAGAGGGGGAGAGAGAGCTTGGGTGTCGGTGGGGAGGGTGGGGGAAAGAGAGAGAGAGAGGGAGAGAAAGCTTGGGGGCGGCAGAGAGAGCGAGATGGGGGCTTAGGGAGGAGCGAGAGAGAGAGAGCGCTTGGAGTGAGAAAGAGCTTGGGGGGCGCAGAGAGAGAGCTTGGGGTGGAGAGAGAGGTTGGGAGGGCAGAGAGAGAGTTTGGGGGTGGGAAGAGAGAGTTGGGGAGGCAGAGAGATTGAGAGCTTGGGTGAGAGAGAGAGAGAGAGAGAGCTTGGTGATGGAGGGAAGAGAGCATGGGAGGGCAGAGAGTGCGAGCTTGGGGGATGGGAAGAGAGAGCTTGCGGAGGGCAGAGAGTGCGAGCTTGGGGACGGGGGAGAAAGAGCTTGGGGATGGCAGAGAGAGAGGGTGGGGGAGAGAGAGCATGGGGTGGGGGGGCGGTTGGAGGGAGACAGAACCTGGGGGGGCAGTGGATTGGATGTGAGAGAGGGAACTCAGAAAAGATTAATCACGTTCTTCCAAACATCTGGCGCATGCAAGCTCAGTGCATGTGTTTCAAGGGACATCATCGGGGTGGATCAAATCCAGAAGTCACGACACTCTTACTATTCACTTCATACACAATAAGCATGTTAAGAATTTGCGCACAATGCCCCATCTATGGGGAGTGGCGGTAAGGTTTTGCGCTTGGGTAAGTGTCTTCAGATTGCTCGGGTAAAGGTCTTCAGCTGGCGGAGGATGCACTTACGTTGGGGTAATGGACTTCAGCTGTGAGAGGCAGCACATGTGCTGGGGTAAGGGTCTTCAGCTGGGGGAGGGATGCCCTTGTGCTGGGGTAAGGGACTTCGGCTGGAACCGGTGGCTTTTGGAGAGAAAAAGATTCTGTGGCTTCTGAAGTCAAAATGAATTGAATTACAAATTGGAAATTCACTGAGAACTTGGGCTGGGCGGTGCCAGTTACACATTCCAGAGGAACTTCAGGGGATGGCTTGTCCTCCAAGGGGACCAATCAGAGAAACGGCTGCATTTCAGTTCGTACAAATAGGCACATCCTTATTTATATGGACTTCCAGAAGGCATTTGATGAAGTCCCTGATAAGAGATTGTTAGTTAAACTTGAAGCTCATGAAATTAAAGGCAAATTATTGACCTGGTGAGGAAATTGGCTGAGCAGTGGAAGAAAAAGAGTCGGGATAATGGGCAGATAATCTGATAGGCAGGATGTGACTCGTGTTGCCCCACAAGGATCTGTGTTTGATCCTTATCTATTCACCATATTTATTAACGACTTAGACAATGGGATAGGAAGCCACAAATCCAAGTTAATTGACAATATAATGCCAAAGGTAAACATAGAAACAGAGAAAATAGGTGCAGGAGTAGGCCATTTGGCCCTTCTAGCCTGCACCACCATTCAATGAGTTCATGGCTGAACATGCAACTTCAGTACCCCATTCCTGCTTTCTTGCCATACCTCTTGATCCCCCTAGTAGTAAGGACTACATCTAACTCCCTTTTGAATATATTTAGTGAATTGGCCTCAACAACATGGTGGAGAGGTGGTTTGATCGAAACATAGAAACATAGAAAATAGGTGCAGGAGTAGGCCATTCGGCCTTTCGAGCCTGCAACACCATTCAATAAGATCATGGCTGATCATTCCCTCAGTACCCCTTTCCTGCTTTCTCTCCATATCCCTTGATCCCCTTAGACGTAAGGGCCATATCTAAATCCCTCCTGAATATATCCAATGAACTGGCATCAACAACTCTCTGCGGCAGGGAATTCCATAGGTTAACAACTCTCTGAGTGAAGAAGTTTCTCCTCATCTCAGTCGTAAATGGCCTCGCCATCCTAGGCCTATATCCCCTATTTCCGGACTTCCCCAACATCGGGAACATTCTTCCCGTATCGAACATGTCCAGTCCCGTCAGAATCTTATATGTTTCTATGAGATCCCCTCTCATCCTTCTAAACTCCAGTGAATAATGGCCCAGATGATCCAGTCTCTCCTCATATGACAGTCCACACATCCCTGGAATCAGTCTGGTGAACGTTTGCTGCACTACCTCAATAGAAAGAACGTCCTTCCTCAGATTAGGAGACCAAAACTGAACACAATATTCCAGATGAGGCCTGACTAAGGCCCTGTACAAGTGCAGTAAGACCTCCCTGCTCATATACTCAAATCCCCTAGCTATGACGGCCAACATACCATTTGCCTTCTTCACCGTCTGCTGTAACTGCATGCCCACTTTCAATGACTGATGAACCATGACACACAGGTCTCATTGCACCTCCCCTTTTCCTAATCTGCCGCCATTCAGATAATATTCTGCCTTCGTGTTTTTGTCCCCAAAATGGCTAACCTCACATTTAGCCACATTATACTGCATTTACCATGCATTTGCCCACTCACCTAACCTGTCCAAGTCACCTCTTACCGTCCACTTCACAGCTCACACCACCACCCAGTTTCGTGTCATCTGCAAACTTGGAGGTATTACAGTCAATTCCTTCATCTAAATCATTAATGTATATTGTAAAGAGCTGAGGTCCCAGCACTGAGCCCTGCGACACTCCACTAGTCACTGCCTGCCATTCTGAAAAGGATCCGTTTATCCCGACTCTCTGCTTCCTGTTTGCCAACAGTTCTCTATCCATGTCAGTACATTACCCCCAATACCATGTGCTTTGATTTTGCACACCAATCTCTTGTGCGGGACCTTGTCAAAAGCGTTTTGAAAGTTCAAATACACCACATCCACTGGTTCTCCCTTGTCCACTCTGCTAGTTACATCCTCAAAAAATTCCAGAAGATTCGTCAAGCATGATTTCCCTTTCATAAATCCTTGCTGACTTGGTCTGATGCTGTCACTGCTTTCTAAATGCGCTGCTATTTCATCATTAATGATTGAGTCCAACATTTTCCCCACTACTGATGTCAGGTAACCGTTCTATAATTATCCGTTTTCTCTCTACCTCCTTTTTTAAAAAGTGGTGTTACATTCGCTACTCTCCCGTCCATAGGAACTGATCCAGAGTCGATAGATTGGAAATGATCACCAATGCATCCACTATTTCTAGGATCACTTCTTTAAATACTCTGGGATGCAGACTATTAGGCCCCGGGGATTTATCGGCTTTCAATCCCATCAATTTCCCGAACACAATTTCCTGTCTAATAAGGATATCCTTCAGTTCCTCCAACTCACTAAACCCACTGTCCCCTAGTACATTAGGAAGGTTATTTGTCTCTTCCTTCGTGAAGACAGAACCGAAGTATTTGTTCAATTGGTCTGCCATTTCTTTGTTTCCCATTATAAATTCACCTGAATCCAACTGCAAGGGACCTACGTTTGTCTTCACTCTTCTTTTTCATTTCATATATTTATAGAAACTTTTGCAGTCAGTTTTTATGTTCCCTGCAAGCTTCCTCTCGGACTCTATTTTCCCCCTCTTAATTAAACCCTTGGTCCTCCTCTGTTGAATTCTAAATTTCTCCCAGTCCTCAGGTTTGTTGCTTTTTCCAGCCAGTTTATATGTCTCTACCTTGGCTTTAACACTATCCTTAATTTCCCTTGTTAGCCATGGTTGAGCCACCTTCCCCGTTTTATTTTTTACTCCAGACAGGGATGTACAATTGCTGAAGTTCACCCGTGTGATCTTTAAATGTTTGCCATTGCTTATCCACCGTCAACCCTTTAAGTATCCTTTGCCAGTCTGTTCCAGCCAATTCATGCCTCATTCCGTCGAAGTTACTTTTCCTTAAGTTCAGGACACTAGTTTCCGAATTAACTGTGTCACTCTCCATCTTAAAGAATTCTAACATATTATGGTCACTCCTCCCCACGGGGCCTAGCACAACAAGATTGCTAATTAGACCCTTCTCATTACACATCACCCAGTCTAGGATGGCCAGCTCCCTCGTTGGTTCCTCGACATATTGGTCTCGAAAACCATCCCTAATACACTCCAGGAAATCCTCCTCCACCGCATTGCTACCAGTTTGGTTAGCCCAATCAATATGTAGATTAAAGTCGCCCATGATAACTGCTGTACCTTTAGTGCACACATCCCTTATTTCTTGATTGATGCTCTCCCCGACCTCACTACTACTGTTGGTGGTCTGTACACAACTCCCACTAAAGTTTTCAGCCCTTTCGAATTCCGCAGCTCCACCCATACCGATTCCACATCATCCAGGCTAATGTCCCTCCTTACTATTGCCTTAATTTCCTCTTTAACCAGCAACGCCATCCTGCCTCCTTTTCCTCTCTGCCTATCCTTCCTAAATGTTGAATACCCCTGGATGTTCAGTTCCCAGCCTTGGTCACCCTGGAGTCATGTCTCCTTGATGCCAATTACATCATATCCGTTAACTGCTGTCTGCGCAGTTATTTCGTCCACCTTATTCCGAATACTCATCGCATTGAGGCACAGAGCCTTCAGGCTTGTCTTTTTAACACACCTTGCCCTTTTAGAATTTTTCTGTAAAGTGGCCCTTTTTGTTTTTTTTCCTTGGGTTTCTCTGCTCTCCACTTTTACTATTCTCCTTTCTATCTTTTGCCTCTGCTTCCATTTTATTTCCCTCTGTCTCCCTGCATAGGTTCCCATCACCTTGCCATGTTAGTTTAACTCCTCCCCAACAGCACTAGCAAACACTCCCCCTAGGACATTGGTTCCGGCCCTGCCCAGATGTAGACCATCCGGTTTCTACTGGTCCCACCTCCCCCAGGATCGGTTCCAATGTCCCAGGAATTTGAATCCCTTGAAGTTTTCAAGATATTAAGGGGAACTAATAGGGTAGATGGAGTTAATTTCCACTGGTTTGGGCAGTTGAGTTCTCGGGGGCAGAGTAGAAAAATGAAATCCAGGCCATTCAGGACTGAAGTTTGGAACCACTTCCACACACACACTGGTAGATGTTTGGAACTCTCTTCCGGAAAGGGCAATTGATGCAAGGTCAATTGTTAATTTTAGTTCTGAGATTGATAGCTTTTTGTTACCCAAAGGTATTAAGGGATATGTGGCAAAGGTGGGAAGATGGAGTTCGGCCACAGGTCAGCCCGGATATGGCAGAACAGGGTCAAGGGGCTAAATGGCCTGCTCCTGTTCCTATGTTCCTATGGGGAGTCATGGTTTAAATTTAGTGTTGTTAATTTGATTGAATTAACTTAATTATCTGAGCAAAGGGAAATTTAATCACATTCTTCAATGCATCTCTGAACTTAGTCTGGGCCACTGCATAAATAACTGTGTTGGTGCAGGAACTCAAACTCTGGAGCATGTATCCACTGTGTTCCATGATGGTAAATGGATCTGTGGAATCTGTTTGTAAAATTTGAGTATTGATAATTTGTACACATATTTCATAGAGGAAATTTACCATCCATAACAGGATAAAGCTGCCTGAAATTGTGAGCAGTAAAATGATGGATTTCCTTCGGTTCTCCATCTCTGGATCATTGTGACTCTCACTCTTCTTGCTCCCGCAGAGTCCTCTCCTGACTCTACTGGCCTGCACAATGTGTCTGATGGTCAGAGCATTGAGCAGTGCAATCAACACAAATGGAGCGAATGGGGTTAAAATAACACGAAACCAGAAGTAAGCCACCCAAATGAGCAAGGTGTAGGAGGCAGATTTTTCAACACAGAACCATTGTATGTCATCAATTATTTCGCCAGCTTCATTTACAAAGTAAAGTGGAATGTTTAGTAACAGGCTCAACCCACACACCATTGTTATGATCACAGCTGCAGTTTTCTTGGTGCAATATTTGATTCTCAGCTTCTGGTAACAAATGGCTATGAATCGAACAAAGGTGAAGGCGACGGTTAACCAGACAGAACATTCAATGGCAGCAAATGTCAGGCTGATATAGAGACTGCAGATGAGAGTATAGTTCACGAATGAATGTGGGAAATAAATCCCTTTAATTTCAAACAGAATTACATCAAATATCAGGACCAGTAGATCTGCTGCTGCCATGGCCACCAGGTAACGAGAGATACATGTGGAGAGACCGCACTTTCCCCGGGAGAGAATCACAATTGTGAATAAATTTGCTGCAATAAAGAATGGGATAAATAAATTAATCATTGCAGTTGTGAGAGAAATTTGGCATTAGGGATACCAGCGGGACTTGTGTTAAAGTGTTGGTTCCTGCACTGACCCATAAGGACGTAAAAGGCCTCTCTTCGGCCTTGCACATTCCAGTACCAAGGCTCCCGAAGTTATTAATTCAATATGTACCGGACATTAGATAATATTCCGACAGGATATAATGATAGAACCTAAACAGACATTGATAAGACCTTGCGAAGAGACTCGAGGCAGTCTCACAGGCACCAAGTAGAATCAGCAAATTCCAACCAAATGAGGTAATCCCAGTTAAGGTCTAAAAGTTGCCTTGAGATCTTGGCCTGTGAATCCAAAATATTACTAATAAGGTAACCCAATTGGAGATCGAGAGAGGTCGTACCGGGGGGGGGGGGGGGGGGGGCGAAGGGATCTATGAAATGTACAAATGATGTACAATTTTGATATTCAGAGTGCATCTCCACTCACAGGCGGATGTGATGAGAGGTGTTCCCGGACGTTCGTAATTAAAGATTGTTATACCTTGCCATCCGTTTCTGTCTGCTAACTTCGAGAATTGCTACATGGGTTGGGGCGAGCATCGACCCGCTATATCAGGGGGCCCACTCGTGGGAGGAGAAGCTTTTCCATTTTCCCCCTACACATTCAACAAAATGGCCGGCAGGTAATGACAGTTTATCAAATTCCAGCATATATTTTCTACCAGTCAACTCAGTTTCTCTCTTCGACTCTCTATGTATTTGTCAGCTGTCACAGATTCTGACCATCCCTCTGTTGTCCTCACATCTGCGTTTCTCCATCTCTCTCTGTATGTCTCAGTTTGTTTCTGTGTCGCTCTATTCATATCTACCCTCTCTCTCTCTGTCGCCGGAACTTTTTTGTTAGGTTATTTTCAATGCAAAGGTCTATGGCGGAGGGTTTAATGTACAGCATTAACCAGAAGCGTGCTATTCACCCCCAGGTGCACTCACTAGCATAGTTTGGGCTGCAGATTTGGACGGGTTCAGAGCACATTAGTGCTGGCAGCGGAAAACGAGCATCATTCAAATAAAAAGGATGGGAAGATTAAAGGGGCGTGTCAGAATAAGGGGAGAAACATTCTGAGATTATTTGATGAATCTCAAAAGGCATCTCCGCTATTATCCAACTTGGTCAAGGTGCAGGAGTGGGAGGACTCAGAAGAAACAGGCAACTATGTAATTACGGAAGCTCGAGGTGCAGACTTATAAGGTGGCAAATCTTGAGAAGTGACAATCAGGAGAAAACAGTAAATAAGTGAATACAGTGAACATTGACTCTGCATATTTTAATTGATACCCAAGATGTGGGTATCGCTGGAAAACTCGGCGTTATTGCCCATCGCTAGTTGCCCTTAGTGACTTGCTAGACCACTCCAGAGGGCAATTGATGTGAGACTTGAGTCACGTATAAACCAGATGGTTAAGGATGGCAGGTTTCTTCTGTCAAGGATATTCGTAAATTAGTTGGCTCTTTATGACAACCCAATAGATTTGTGGTCAGTGTATTATTGCTAAGTTTATTTTTATTTCCAGATATGTATTAACTGAATTCAAATTCTCAAACAGCCAAGGTGGGTTTGAACTCACGTCAAACCCAAAGTTCTTTGAAGCAAATGGAAAGATAATCCAGCGAGGTTCCATAGAAGCAAGCATCGGTTTTACACCTGCCGATCAAAGTGAAGTTTAACTCTCTGTCTCTCTCACTTTCTATGTCTGTCTTTTTTTTAATGTCGTTCTCTATTTCTGACTCTGACTCTCTCCCTGCCCGTTTCCCTATTTCTGACTGTCACTATCTCTCTCCCTGTCTGTTTCTCTATTTCTGACTGTCACTCTCTATCTCTCTCCCTGTCTGTTTCTCTATTTCTGACTCGGTCACTCTCTAATCTTCTCTCCCTGTCTGTTTCTCCATTTCTGACTCTTTCACTCTCTAACTCTCTCCCTGTCTGTTTCCCTTTTACTGACTCTGGGTGAAATCGATTTTGGACGCTCGAGCAAAAATGGCGAATGTAAATTGTCACCAGTTTTCTACCGAGCTTGATATTCTTTTCAATTTATTTCAATGGGAAAGGAAATTGTGCGCGGAGTAAAACAGGCTCGGAATCGCCATGAGCCCATCTCGTACTGCTGCCGAAGACCAGTTTCACCCCCAGTACTGCAACTGTAATGAAAGTTGTTAATATTATCGGTGTTGAAACTCCAGAGACAATTATAATGTCCCAGGAATTTCTGTGAGATTATTGCATTTAGGTTTCAGTAGAAACTGATGATATTTAATTGATCTCAGTAATTATGGGCTGTGCAAACAACCCCGTGAAAACAAACAGATCAGAGAATCCACAAGAGCAGTGATACAGCTAAAAACCGAATGACATTGACAACTGATGGTAATGACTTACCAGGAACACCAAACAGTGTGAGGATTGGGAAATAAACTGCTTCAATCTGGGCAAGGATTGGTCGATCCATCTGTTCCAGTGACACAGTGCCGTGCTGCAGGCACTAGCTCAGTCTAGCAATAAGATGAAGCTGCTTCAATCCAACCATTATTTATATCTGAGGAAAATCTCAAGTGAGACCATTAGTTTACACAATGACTGGCATTACTTATGGTCTTTTAAACAAACAGATCTTTTACCCGAATGATTCTTGTCCATTGGGAGGGTGGAACTTCAGATCAGTGAAACACTCCGATGAACGTTAACGTATTTGCCCAATATTTCTGTCAGCGTTGAATTTACAAAGGTGAAAACCCCTTAATGCACACAGGAATGTCAAGGTAAATCTGCTACTTGTATTGCCTGAACCAACGGCATTAAATTTGTCAAATAGCACTTGGCTTTTTACAGATTAATGTGTGTCCTAAATTAATCCACTATTTTCAAGGTTGGGTCAATTTTATCCTGTTTTATGGCACCAGAATCTGTCATATGGCCCATCTAATCGATCCCTCTCCTCCCCGTGTATCCCTTCAATCCCTCTATCGCATTCCTTGGTTAAAATAAAACATGGCAGAATATTAGTTTCCCTTTATCTCTATCACTCGATCTTCTTCCAGAATATTATTCCACCTGCTCCCTTTAATGACCTCTGCTTTTGATTATTATTTTGCCTTTCATCAATTTCTAAATACATTCACTATTTAATTTGATGTTCCTTGCCAGACTTTCTTTAGACTTCTATTACCATTTCTAATTATTTTCACTTGCCGCCTGTATTTTATATATTCAGTTACATTTCACTTTCCATTAGAATTGTGGCAGGTCCTTTTAATTCTCATTGTAATCTTTATTTATCTACACATTCGAGGAACACCAGATTATAATGAGCTTGCTTTACTTGTGCGAATATTTCGAGGCTGTATATTAATACACCCCTGTTTGAGTTATTCCCACTGTCTCTGCATTGCCTTTTTTTACACATTATCTACTTGAAGCTATCCTTCCACAGTTCTGTATTGTTATCTTTGACTGCTCTCCAGTTTTACCACAGCATTGAACTATATCTTCCTATTCTGCATGCACAGCACAAGGACCATCTACACGAGTACTCCTTGGAATTTTTAAACCCTGTTATTTACACCACCTTGACTTCTGGTTCCTTTGAATCATTCCTATCTTCTCATTAACAGGTACTTTTTTGCCTTTCACATCTGTTGCCTCACTACCAATAAGCCTTTCTCCTTATCATCTATCCCTCTGTGGCCCTTCTCTCAATTACAATGCCAGCTCTTATACATGGCCTTCTTCGACCTTACAAAGAACTTTGACACTATCAACCACGAGGATCTATGGAGTGTCCTCCTCCATTTTGGATGCCCCCAAAAGTTTGTCACCATCCTCCGCCTGCTCCACCACGACATGCAGGCCGTGATCCTTACCAACGGATCCATCAGAGAACCAATCCACGTCCGGATCAGAGTCAAACAGGGCTGCATCATCGCTCCAACACTCTTCTCAATCTTTCTCGCCAACATGCTCCATCTCACAGTCAACAAGCTCCCCACTGGAGTGGAACTAAACTATCAAACCAGTGGGAACCTGTTCAACCTGCGCCATGTCCAGGCCTGATCCAATACCACCCCAACCTCTGTCATCAAGATACAGTACGCGGACAAAGCCTGCATCTGCACACATGCAGAGGCTGCACTCCAGCACATAGTCGATGTATTTACTGAGGCATATGAAAGCATAGGACTTACACCAAACATCTGTAAGACAAAGGTCCTCCACCAGCCTGTCCTCACCGCACAGCCCCCCAGTCATCAAGATCCACACCGCGGCCCTGGACACCGTGGACCACTTCCCGTATCTCGGGAGCCTCCTATTAACAAGAGCAGATATTGACGATGAGATTCAACACTGCCTCCAGTGCACCAGTGCAACATTCGGCCGCCTGAGGAAAAGAGTGTTTGAAGACCAGGCCCTCAACACTGCCACCAAGCTCGGGTCTACAGGGTTGTAGTAATACCTGCCCTCCTGTATGGCTCAGAGACATGGACCATGTACAGTAGACACCTCAAGTTGCTGGAGAAATATCACCAACGATGTCTCTGCAAGATCCTTCAAATCCCCTGGGAGGACAGGCGCACCAACATCAGCGTCCTCATTCAGGCTAACATCCCCAGCATTGAAGCACTGACTACACTCGATCAGCTCCGCTGGGCAGGCCACATAGTCTGCATGCCAGACACGAGAATCCCAAAGCACGTACTCTACTCGGAGCTCCTTCACAGCAAATGAACCAAAGGTGGGCAGCGGAAATGCTACAAGGACACCCTCAAAGCCTCCCTAAATTGCAACATCCCCACTGACACCTGGGACTCCCTGGCCCAAGACCACCCTAATTGAAGGAAGTGCATCTGAGAGGGTGCTGAGCACCTCGAGTCTCAATGCCGAGAGCATGAAGAAATCAAGCGCAGACAGCGGAAAGAGCGTGCGGCAAACCAGTCCCACCTACCCTTTCCCTCAATGACTATCTGTCCCACCTGTGACAGAGTTTGTGGCTCTCATATTGGACTGTTCAGCCACCAAATAACTCACTTCAGGAGTGGAAGCAAGTCTTTCTCGATTCTGAGGGACTGCCTATGACGATGATGATGATATATATCTTTCTAGATACAGATATCTAGGCTTACAAATAACAAACTATACTCAGCATCTTTTATGAAGAACATAAGAACATAAGAAATAGGAACAGGAGTAGGCCATACGGCCCCTCGAGCCTGCTCCGCCATTCTATAATATCATGGCTGATCTGATCATGGACTCAGCTCCCCATAACCCCTTATCCCCTTATCGTTTAATAAACTGTCTATTTCTGTCTTAAATTTATTCAATGTCCCAGCTTCCACAACTGTCTAAGGCAGCGATTTCCACAGATTTACAACCCTCTGAGACACGAAATTTCTCCTCATCTCCGTTTTGAATGGACGGCCAATTATTCTAAGTTCATGTCCTCTAGTTCTAGTCGCCCCCATCAGTGGAAACATACTCTCTGTATCCACCTTGTCAAGCCCCCTCATAATCTTATACGTTTCAATAAGATCACCTCTCATTCTTCTGAATTCCAATGAGTAGAGGCCCAACCTCTCCTCTGTTAGCCACACATATTGAAATGAACAAGTGGAACACGGGACAGATGAGGAATACAAATGTACTTTCCTGTCGCCGACACAATTTTTGTTTGCTACGTGTCTCCAGAAATATACCATAACTTTAACTTTCAAGCAGGGTCAGCCTCCTACAGCTCCAATACTGTTTCTCTGCAGGTCAGCTCTGGGGTATTGACGACTGGAGCTGAGCTCCCAGTAAAATTATTGGTTGTGAGTGTTGTGATCCCTGGCTTAATTCCTCTTTCGAAAAGAATTCGAACAGAGCACCTAGGGTCCTGTCTACATCTTTACTTTATATGTCAAAAGCTATGCACCTCACAGTAGATAAAAGGTGGTATGGATTTGACTTCCCAAGGTAACAGGAACCATGTGCTAGGATCTATTATTATTAGTGATGTTGAATAACTGCCACTTTTGTGCTGTGAATTTTACCAGCTACTTTTGAACCCATAGCTGGATGGCATCCAATCTTACTATTGGCTGACCTAGGTGGCACCATTGTCAAAGTATATTTACAATGGAGCTAAACACTGTGGAACCATCAGTGAACAGCACCACACTGACCTTATGATGGAGGGAAGGTCATCAATGAGGCAGCGGTTGAATGGTTGGGCCAAGGACGCCGCACTGAGAAACTCGTGTAATAATGTGCTGCCTTCAACAACGACAGCCATCTTTCTTTATGTCAGGTAATAAACATCCAGTGGAGGATTTTCCCTTTGATTCATATTGATCACATCCTCTCTCGGTCTCTTCAGTGAAGTACTCAGTTGAATGCTGCGTTGTTTTTGAGTACCCTCACCTCTCTTCTGGGATTGAGTTCCTGCTTGTATCAAGGCTGGGACAAGGTATGGAGACCAATGATACTGGCGGAATCTGAACTGAATGTCGATGATCTGTTCTGAGGTGGTCTTTGAAGGCAGCATTGATGGTTCATTCCATAATTTGACTGCTACTTAGGAACAAAGGAAAATAAGAACAGGAGTAGAACATTCACCCCTCAAGCCCGTTCTGCCATTAACTTAGGTAATCGGCGCTCCATATTCTAACTTAATCTACCCACTTGGTGCCATGTCCCTTATTAAACTTGGCTAGCAAATCTGTATCGATCTCAGTTTAAAATCATTAATGCAGCTCATCATCAGGATGATCGAGGATGACTTGCTTCAACACTAAAACTGAGTTCACAGGTGACTGAAGAGTCCAATGCGGGACCTACACTCTCTGTCACAGGTGGGGCAGATGGTGGTTCATTGTATGGGTGGGTGGATGGGGAGCCTGGGTTGCTGCACGCTCCTTCTGCTGTTTACAATTTGCTTCTGCTTGCTCTCAGTGAAGAGACTCGAGGTGTTCAGCACCTTCCAGATGCTTTTCATCCACTTTCAGCAGTCTTGGGCCAGGGATTCCCAGGTATCGGTGGGAATGTTACATTTTTCAAGGAGGCTTTGAGGGTGTACTTGAAGCATTTCCTCTGCCTACCTGGGGCTCAATTGCCGTGTCGGAGCTCCGAGTAGAGCACTTGTTTTGGGAGTCTCTTGTCAGGCATGCAGACAATGTGGCCCGTCGAGTAGAGCTAATCGGCGTGGTCAGTGCTTTGATGCTTGGGATGTTTGTCTGAGCAACAACACTGACTATCCTGTGAGCCTATCCTGCCATGGATTTTCAGGAGCTTGCCGAGGCAGCGTTGGTAGTACCTCTATTTTGAGGTGTCTGCTGTACATAGTCCATGTCTCTGGGGCAGACAGGAGGGTGGGTATCATCACTGCTCTGTAGACCATGAGCTTGGTGCCGGGTTTGAGGTCCTGGTCTTCAAACACTCTCTTCCTGAGGCAACCGAAGGCTTCACTGGCAACTGAAGGTGGTGTTGGATCTCGTCGTTCATGTTTGCCCTTGTTGACAGTAGGATCCCAAGGTATGGAAAATGGTGCATGTTGTACAAGGCCTCGTCATGGATTTTGATAACCGGGGGGGCAGTGCTGTGTGGCGGGGACAGGTTGGTAGAGGACCTTTGTCTTATGGATATTTAGTGTAAGACCCGTGCTCTCATACGCCTTGGTAAAGGTGGTGAAGGTGGCTTTGAGTTCGGCTGCCGAGTATGCGCAGATGCAAGCGTCGTCTGCGTACTGTAATTCAATGATCGAGGATGAGATGATCTTGGATCTGGCCTGGAGGTGATGGAGGTTGAACAGATTCCCCTTTGTGCTGTAATTTAGCTACACTCCAGCGGGGAGCTTGCTTAGGGTGTGATGGATCATTACAGCAATGAAGATCGAGAAGAGCATTGGTGCGATGACACAGCCTTGCTTGACACCGGTCCGACCGTGGAATGGGTCTGTGATGGATCCGTTGATCAGGATCACGGCTTGTATGTCATCGTGCAGCAGGCGGAGGATGATGACAAACTTTTGAGGGCAGCCGAATCTGAGGAGGCTGCTTCATAATCCATCACGGTTGACAGAGTCGAAGGCCTTTGTGAGGTCAAAGAAGGCCATGTACAAAGGTTCACTGCATTTCTCTTATATCTGCCGCTCAGTGAAGATCATGTCCATTGTACCCCTTAGTGGGCGGAATCCACATTGTGACTCTGGGAGGAGCTATGGGAAGAAGGTGATTGAGGAGGATTCTTGCGATGACCTTGCCGGTGGTCGACAGCAGGGAGATTCCTCTGTAGTTACTGCGGTCAGATTTGTCACCTTTCTTGAAGATGGTCATGATTACGGCGTCTGAGTTCTCCTGGTATGATCCGCTCCTTCCAGCTAAGAGAGATGAGGTCATGGATCCACACCAGTTGTGCTTCTCTGCCATGTTTCAGTGCTTCAGCGAGGATTGCATTTGCTCCTGATCACTTGTTGTTCTTCAGTTGTTGGATGGCCTTTTCAACCTCGTGCGGGGCTGAGGTTGGGCTGAGGTGGTGGCGGGTGGCTTGCTGTGGGATAGAGTTGAGGAAACTCACGTCAAAGACACAGTCTTGGCTAAGGAGATCCTCAAAGTGCTCCTTCCATTGGGCACTGGCTGCGTTTCTGTCCTTGATGAACACCTCTCCATTCTTGGCCAGCAGTGGGGCAGGGCCTTGGGTGCTTGGGCCGTAGGTCGTTTTGACTGCACTGAAGAATCCTCGCCTGTTATGGTTGTTGGCTAGCTGCTGGATTTCTTGAGCTTTCTCCACCAACCATCTGTTCTTTAGGTCACGGGTTTTCTGTTGGACCTCGGCCTTCAGATATCTGTAGAGCTGCATTCTTGCCCTCGAGTTGTGTTGCTGCTTCCAGTCCAAGAACGTCTTGTGCTTGTGGCACTTTAGCTCCTGGATTTCCTGTTCGTTCTCGTCAAACCAGTGTTTCCTGGTCTCGTGACTGTGTCTCTTTGCAGGAGCTATTTCTGAAAGCTTGAGGACAGACCAGGCACTGTGGACACTCGGGGTCTCTGGGAGTTGTCAGGTTGGGAGCGAGGCATTGACTGAATAGGGCTTGCTTAGCGGGAGCTTTGAGTGCTCTGGCATTGATTTTCCTGTGGCATTGTTTTTGTTGCCGTCACTGTTTTGCGGCAATGTTGATGATGACGACAGAGTGAATTAGGCTGTGGTCTGTCCAGCATTCATCAACTCCTGTCATGGCATGGGTGATATGCACTTCTTTGTGGTCCCTCACTCGGACGATGACATAACCTAGCAGATGTCAGTGCTTCAAGCGAGCGTGTTGCCATAATGCTTTATATTTGTCCTGATGGAACAGGGTATTGGTTATGATGAGGCCGTATTCAAAAAATTTTGCATGAGGGGGTTGCCATTGGAGTTGGCTTTCCCAACCCCCTCTCTGCAAATCACACCTCCCCAGAGGTCAGTGTGCTTTCTAACTCTGCCGTTGAAGTCACCAAGGAGGATCAGCTTGTCACCCGTTGGGACTTGGGACAGGGGTTGTCGGAGGCTGGAGTATAATTCATCTTTGCTCTCATCTATAGCTTCCAGTGTTGGGGCGTATGCAGTAGTTCTGGGCTGGGGTGGGCTGATGGCTCATGATGCATTCATTTATCCTGCAAGGGGAGTCTCTGAGACGGCCCACTAGCTCGCTTTTTATGACGCAGTCTACCCCATGAAGGCAGCATTCTACTTATGGTTTGCCTTTCCAGAAGGTGGTGTAGCCACCACCGTGTTCTTTGAGCTGGCCTGCCCTTGCCCACTGGGTCTTGCTTAGGGCACCGATCTCTATGTTGACGCGCTTGAGTTCCCAGGGATTGATCGCGATGTGGCATCTGTTGCTGCTGGGATTGGCCATAAAGGTCCTGATTTTACAGGTCCCAAACTTTATCTTATAGTGTGGAAGATACCTCTGCATGAACTCTTTTAACGTGGGGTGGCCGTTGCACACCAGCTTCCACACGGGCTTGACAGAGCAAGGTCTTGGACAAGTGGCAGAGGGATCCAAGATGACTGGAGACCAGCTCTGCTGCACAGACCTAGTTCATACACATACTCCTACTGTCCTCCTTGGTCCTTTCCACAGGAACTCTCTCCTTGGGATTCAGTGTCGTCCTCGCGGCACCTCACTGTTGGTCCGTGCTGTTACTTTCCTGGGCCACTACTTGGCCTCGAACTCGCCGTTCCTGGCCTTCTGACCTCCGCTCTGGGTCCCCACCTCTGACACCTCCTGGCCGCGACCTCCGTCAGCTATCTCCTGGCCCCGACCTCCGAAAACTCCTGGTCCCGACCTCCGTCACCTCCTGGCCCCGACCTCCGACACATCCTGGCCCCGATCTCCGTCACCTCCTGGCCCCGACCTCCGTCATCTCCTGGCCCCCAACCCCTCCGCTGGGCTCTGCCTCACTCCCTGGACTCCAGTGAGGTCGATGTAGTCGCACTTTTCTCTTTTCTCGCCCTCTGTGGAAGGCTCGCGCTGCTCCCTGCAGTGGCTGCTCCTCCTGCTCCTCTGTTCCCACCCAGGTCGGCTCAGGTCAGCACCGCTCTGTATCCTGGGACACTGGTCTTTTACCCCCCGGTGTTGCTGCTCCTCTGTTCCCACCCGGGTCGGGTTGGATCAGCACCGCTCTGTGTCCTGGGGCACTGGTCTTTTACCCCCCAGTGTTGGTGCTCCTCCTGCTTCTCTGTTCTCACCCAGATCGGCGCGGGTCAGCACCGATTGATGGAGCTAATGATTTGGAAGAAGCTGATAGAGTTGTAATTTTTGGGGTTGGGTTAGATCTGTCCTGTTGTTTACAGATAGTACATACCTCGGCTATCTTCCACATTGGCAGCTGATTGCTATTTCCATAGTTTGATTGGAACAGCTTGACGAGGGGATCAGCTATTACTGGTGCACAGGCGTTCAGCACAGCCGCTGGGATGTCTCTCTCTCTTTCACCTTCAATAACTTGTGTCGCTTCTTCAACTTAGTCATTACTTCTTGGTGGCTTGCTCCTGCACACCTTTCATTGCACCTAATCAATGTTCTACTTCATGTTTGCATGAAGATTTTACACTTTTACAAATTGTACTCTGTAGCATTTGTGCGAATTTGTACCGAATAACTGCACGCTCTGTACGACTTTGTGAAATGTTTGTGCTTGAATTCACCATTTGTGTCACTTGTACTGATTTTACACTTAATGAATGCAACATTTGTATGATTTCGTGCTGATTTTATGCCTATAACTAAATTCTGTGTATGCTTTTATTGTGACTTTACACTTAATGAATGCATTCACTGTATTTTTTCCAGCGTAATCTCTATGAATGAACTCCTGGAATGTTTTATTTACTGATTTCACATATAATGAATTGCCCCGTGCATCATTTAGAAGTAATATTACACCAATTCAAATCGTAACTTGTATACTTTGAATTATTTGATACACACTTGTAAGATTTGTTGTGTACAGTATTGATGTGATTTTGTACAGATTTTACACTGAATGGCTTCACCACTTGTGTTATTTTGACTTGATTGTGTGCCAAATCAATAAATTCCCTGCATGAATTCTGATGTGGCGAACTGGAGGGTCTGGAGTTGTCTTAAGGGGCTAGCAGGATAGTAGAATTGTTTAATGTACTCTTGTGATGAGATCCTGCGATTATTCCATCACGTGTAAGTCAGAACGACCCTTTAATGGATGCTGCAGCTATGTCCATAACAAGCAATTGTAATCGCAAGGCATGACGGGAAGCTTGGCCATTTGTACGCTAAAAATGTTAAAACTGCAGGCTTCAGTAGTTTAGAACAAAGGACAATAAGTTGAACTTATGACTTCAGCTATGGTGTTTGAAGAACCACAGAAAGTGAGATGCAAAGGCCTTGATAATGAAACATTTGAGATAATGGAAAGCATCTTTCAAAGCCTACGTGCTAAACTCTGTTCTAGTTATGAAAGAGACATGGTCGTAATCATTAACCCGTCATATGGGCAGGGCCAACAGTTGAGCAACTGTCAGTCACAGACAGATATGGATGTTTCTTATCTTTGTAAATTGTCGAGCTTATGCTTCTGCCAAATCATGTATAATCTGATGTATTTGTTCAATCAGAGACAGTCTTTGCTTTGCTAAAGTTCTTTCCCCTGCATGCTTGTAGAAAAGCTTCTCACATCATAGCCTACACATGAAGCCAGATGGTTTCTTTCCACAGCAATTGGCGTAGTTGGCAGGATTCGCTGGTAGTACTGAAAAAAGGTCACCTTTCCAGGACCAACAGACAAATAGGGTGAGTACATTAATTTATACCAGCCAATCGTTAGATCTGTGGGCACGGAGTGGTCCCTCGGACTGTCAGGGTTTATCGAACTAAGCAGAGTCGGGGTGACTGTCATAGGAGAAATAAGGAGCAACGTTAAGACGCTGATGGTCGGGGGACCTGGGGAGGGAGCTTAAAGGGTGTCCCTGTGGGGATAGGAGATCCTCGTGATTTTAAATCTAGTTTCGCCGACAGTCAGAGGGGGACCGGAGGGAGGGAGCTCAAAGGGTGTCTCTCTGGGGATAGGAGATCCTAGCGATTGAAATTTAAGTTTCTCTGATGGTCAGGGAGTACCGGGGGAAGGAACTCAATGGCTGTCTCTCTGGGGATAGGAGATCCTCACGAGTTAAATTTAAATTTCACCGACGGTGCGCTGGGGGCGGGGGCGGGGAACTGGGGGAGAGAGCTCAAAGGATGTCTCTCTGGGGATAGGCGATCCTCATGATTTAAAAGTTTGAAAGTTTTCAATTTGTATGAAAGTTTGTCTTTTTGTGTGAAAATTTTCTTGACTGCATATCTTAAAGAATTTCTCATTTGTCTGAAAGTCTGTCTTTTAAAGAAAAACTGTATATTTGTTTGAGCTCCGCCCACCTTTTCGGACAGAGAGCAGAACCCGTTTGTCATGGATGTGTGAATTTTTGCGCAAGTGTGGATAAATTGAGTTTTAAAATTGTGTACCGAGAATTGAATTACATTTTAATTCAAAAATGCAGGTGTGGATTTATTTTGATTGAGTTATGGAGCTATGAAATGCACAAAGGGCGGTTTGGTTTACAAAAGAATAACGTCAGCCTTGAAGTTACAGTTTGAGATATTTGAAACCTTTTCAGGGCTCTTAACTTGAATTGCAGGTTTAAACCAGGTTTACAAACCCCAGAAATATCCAGATAGCAACATGATAATGGCCAGGTTTGTTTTTGCGGTGTTGGCTGAGGGAAAGTTGGGTCCACAGGGATCCGTAACGGAGTATCTGGTAAATAATCATGACAAAGTAATAACCAGAATGAAAAACGATGGCTGGGATCCTGAATGGACTCCCGACCAGCAGAAAGAATGGTGCAGTAGGAAAGTAAAAATAATGAGGTGAAAGATACAATTGTTGTTTGTTATGCCCACCTGAAAATCAGTAAGATCGGAGTCGCACGGGAGAAGGATAAAGAGGAGATAATGGAATAGTTAAAAAGGGCAAAGATGGTTGACGCCAAAATGAAGACAAGGTCATTGCAAAGTGGAAAGAATGATTGGAATGATTTAGAGCGGCAGTCAGCAAAATGGGAATACCATGATGAAGAACCGCCAGTTTATGAGACAAATAGAAAATGTTAAGGCTGCCCCAATTGAAACCCGCCGGAGTCAGGTCCAAGACTCAAACGAGCAAAACCAATGGATGCTTATAACAACCATTTATAGACCCTTTACACCAGAGGAAAACCAATTAATTTTATCAGATCTCTCGGTCCTTAGGGTGGCCCATGGCAACACTGAATTTTGGCGGAGATTGGAGGAAATTATAGGCATATACCAAATGCATCCAAAGGACATACATGTCTTTGGGAAGACAAAGTGCCCTAGGAGTGTTTGGGAGACTTGTATCCTGAATGTTCGGGGTGGAACTTGGACAGAAGCACAGGACCAAATTAGCAAACAAGAATATCATGTTTTTAAGGGAGAATTACAGGTATGTTTAGGGGCGGGCCAGAGTAACTGGGGGAGCATCATTGGTGTAATGCAGAACAATGATGAAACCGCTACAGAATATGCAGAAAGGAAGTTTAAGGCGTATGACGAATTTTTGGGTTTTGCTAATTCCCGGGAGGGACGATGTAATATTCTTAAAACTGTTAAAGGAGGGATTGAGCCCTGCAATCAAGAAATTTTAGAAATGGGAATTTTGGTTGGGAATACATATGCTGCAGTGGTGGGTTGGGCCAATGAGGTAGATAGAAAGAAAGAGAAAAATCTCTCCAGAAGAGCAGGCATTATAACGGACGCTACTGGAGGAGGAAAAGGCGATTGTTTTCACTGCAGGAAGCCGGGCCACATGGCACGGGAATGTCCGCATGGAAGAGGTCAAACAGTGCGGAGAAAGAGAAGTTCACAGTGGAATGTAATAACTGCGGGAAAGTGGGACATATTAAACAACAATTTTACGCGAAGGGCGGGGGAAGCCACGGATAGGCTCCCTGGCGCCAGACATCTGCACCCTCAATAACTACCCTCAACCCAGATAAGATCCTGAAGATAATTAAACTGGCCTCTAAGATTGATAAATAGGTCGCCTCGGCCCCCTCAGATGGCTCAGGTGACGCCCGGATATACACCACAGCATTGTCAGGTGGCCGGCAGTGTGAGATGTTGGTGGATACAGCAGTGGCTGTATTGATAACTGACCAACCTTTACAAACTACTAATAAGACAAGATACATAACTGGAGTCGGAGGCAAATCAGTTAAGACAAGAAGGAGTGAATCACAATTGTTGGAATTGGAAGGAATTCTAATACCGATCCATTTCTGGGTGTGTCCGATAAACGAGGGAAGAATATCGGGGATTGACATATTACGAGAAACAGGAGCTATAATTGATCCAGGGCGTGGCGTACTGCCCGAGGACCGGAGCACAGTCACGGACCGAGAGCTGTAGCCTAACATACTGCCTGGGTGGCTTCCGCCACCCCTATCACCCGGTACTGGGCGGTTCAGGACATCTTTCGGCTTGTGTGTTTCCAATTTCCAGAGATATGGGCTCGGCACAAACAGGATTGGGGGAGGGTCAATATGACACCCGTCGTGGTCGAGGGGGAAACCCACAAACCACAGAAACAATATCCTATTAAACCAGAGGCAAGATCAGCGGTTCAGGCAATAGTTCAGGAATTACTGAAGGAAGATATATCAAAAAAGACCACTTCAACAACAAACTCCCCAGTATGGCCGGTTAGGAAACCGGATGACTCTTGGCACCTTACGCTAGATTATACAGCGCTAAATAAATGCATCCCGAGATTGCACCCAATTGTAGCGAGCCCGGCCACAATTTCCAATGGTTTAAACACAGGATATAACTTTTTTTTACAGTATTAGATGTCTGCAATGGATGTTGAAGCTTGCGTTCACTGTGGCAGACCAGCAGTATACATGGACTCGGCTGCTGCAGAGATTCCACAGTAGTCCTGCTATATTACACCAAACAATGGCCCAAGCCTTGGGCAGTGTGAACTTGACTGCGTCGGGGAGTACATTGCTTCTGTACATAAGGGCAAAATAATTTGGAGCAGGAGTAGGCCATTTGACCCCTCGAGCCTGCTCCACCATTTAATAAGATCATGGCTGATCTGATCATGGGCTAAATTCAATTTCCCTGCCCGCTCCCCATAACCCTTCACTCACTTATCGCTCAAATATTTGTCTATCTCCACCTTAAATATATTCAATGACCGTGCCTCCACTGCTTTCTGGGGCAGAGAATTTCCCAGATTTACGACTCTCAGAGGGGAAATTCCTCCTCATCACACTTACCCCTTATTCTTACACTATGTGCCGTTTAAGTTCTTAATGATACCACAAACGCACAAGAATGGGACTTATCCAGGGGGATATAAATTTGAATCTCTGGGAGTGGTCAGAGAGAAGTTGGTTTATCGAGTAGGGACACGTGGGTATACAGTACCAGGCACCAATAATACCCTCCTTATAACCGCGGGCGAGTGCTGCACCGAATCGCAGCATTACATAGTGTGTAACTGCAATACCCTGAAACCTATCGATAATAACTCTGCAGTCGTGGTAACAGTCAAAACTCGAGAAGGTGCTTCCAGGACAGTACAAGCATCTCTGAACCAGTGGTGTCTTCTGTCTGACAAAAGGAACTACCTCCACGGAGGATTGATATGTGAGGATAATTATACTTTCTGTTTCCAAATCTCAGACTCCTTCACTTTGGGAGACTTCCACCGGGCAGGTACAGCCCTCACCGGCCCTGTCTTTCGCCCATGGTGCGATGATGAGCTGGATGTGGATGACACACCAGGGAAGGTCGCTCAGGCTGCAGTAGAGAAGGTCCTGACCAGAACAATGAAATACATCCGTCAAAGTCGGCAGATCATCGCTAGGGGACGGGTTCAGGTAGAGTTTTCCAAAGGAACGGCCAAGGCAGTGGAGGTCTCCACAATAGATAGGTTAGATTTGCACCATCGATCAGGCCGAATTCAGTATAATTGCTGGGAGATATGGAGAATGGCAGCTGCCATCGCCTCAGTGCTCGTCCCGATTATCAGTCTGTGCATCTGTTGCTATCAAAATCTGAGGGTGTCACGAGCGGTGCAGACGGTAATGATTTCAAACAAAGGGTACACCCAGTGTCGCAGGGTCCCAAATACTCCTTCCAGGTGAAACGGCGATTTATTTGTACTTCATTCAATTTAGTATACTGTATTCGCTGCTCACGATGTGGTCTTCTCTACATTGGGGATATCAAGTGTAGATTGGGTGACCGCTTTGTAGAGCACCTCCGTTCAGTCCGCAAGTGTGACCCTGAGCTTTCGGTCACCTGTCACTTTAATTCTTCACTCCATTCCCACTCTGACCTCACCAGTCCTTGGTCTCCTTCACTGTTCCAACAAAGCTCAATGCAAGCTCGAGGAACAGCACCTCATCTTTCGTTTGGGCACTTTACAGCCTTCTGGACTCAACATCGAGTTAAACAATTTCAGAGCGTAACCACTGACAATCTTTGGCTCCCTTTCCTCCCCCCCACCCCCCGCCCCCGCAGAGCCTGTTTCTTTCTTTACTTTTTTCTCCTTGTCTCTAATGGCAGTTGGTCATTATCCCGCTATTCACACCGTATCTTGACTAATGATTTTCTAACTCTTGTCATTACCAACTGAATTTGGCCCATCATCCCTTTTGTCTCTCTAATCTCTCCCGTCTTCCAACCTATCACTGACCTTCCCTTTTGTTCTTTCTTCCCTTCCCCCTTTCAGTGCTTGTTAAGAATCTGTCCTTTCCAAAAACTGTACAGTTCTGACGAAGGGTGGTCGACCCGGAACGTGAACTCTGCTTTATCTTCACAGATGCTGTCTGAGCTGCTGAGATTTCCGCCATTTTCTGTTTTTACCCCAGTGTCCATAGTCACAGAAACTCCTATATCATATAGATCTGTCCTATATATGGTGTCAGGCCCAGTCAATGTCACCAGAACATTGGTGAAGCTGAAAGTGAACCTTGAAATTTATGAATTCGACACCCGCGGGAGTCCAGTAGAATTCCTGGACAATCTCACGGGTAGTGAATTCGGGGCTAGTGTGTGTCCTCCCTGGATCAGGCAATCTCTGATCAGGAGGTGCATCAGGAGGGGATGATGTGGCGATTTTGAGGGTCTGGAGCTGGCTTAAGGGGCTAATCGGATAGTAGCATTGCTTAATGTGTTGAAGTGATGAGAACCACTGATTATTCCATCACGTGTAAGTCAGAATGACCTTTTAATGGATGCTGTAGCTATGCTTGTAACAAGCCATTGTAATCGCAAGGCATGACGGGAAGCTTGGTCATTTGTAAGCTAAAAAATGTTCTCACATCATAGCCTTCCCATGATTCCGGGTGGTTTCTTTCCACAATACCTGTCAAGCCCTGTAAAAATATTGTATGTTTCAATGAGATCACCTCTCATTCTTCTAAACTCTGGAGAATATAGGACTATTCTATTCAATCTCTCCTAATAAGACAATTCCCGCATCCCAGGAATGAATCTCGTGAACCTTAGTTGTACTCCTCTGTGGTAAATATGTCCTCAATTAGGTAGGGTGACCAAAACTGTACACAATACTTCAGGTGCGGTCTCACCAGGGCCCTCTATATATTTGCAATACGATGTCTTCACTTATTATACTGAAATCCTCTTGTACTGAAGGCCAACATACCATTTGCTTTCTTAATTGCTTGCTGTATCTGCATGTTAACTTTCAGTGATTCGTGTGAATGGACACCCATGTCCCACTGAACAACAACATTTCCCAAGCTCTCATCATTTAAACAATACTCTGCTTTTCTATTTTTCCGACCAAAGTGGTTCATTTCACATTTCTACACATTATATTCAAATTACCATGTCTTTAACCAGTCTATATCGTCTTGAAGCCTCTTTGCATCCTCCTCACAACTTACATTCCCACTGAGCTTGTTACCTTCAGCAAACTAGAATATGTTACATTTGGTCCCCTCATCCAAATCATTGAAATAGATTTTGAATAGTTGGGGTCCATGCACCGATCCTTGTGGCACCCCGCTATTTACAGCGTGCCATCCTGAAAATGACCCGTTTATTCCTACTTTTTGTTTTCTATCCGTTAACCAATCCTCAAACCATGCTAGCATATTACCCCCAATCCCACGTACCCTAACTTTGTTTAATAACGTCTTGTGTGGCACCGTATCGAATGCCTTCTGAAAATCCAAATACACCACGTCCACTGGTTCCTCCGTATCTATTTCTACTAGTTACAACCAATAGATTTGAAAAACATGATTTTCCTTTCGTAAATCCATGTTTACTCTGCCCAATGGTATTATTGTATTCTAAGTGCCCTATACTGCATCCTTAATAATAGATTCTAGCAGTTTCCCTACGACTGATGTCAATCTAACTGGTCTTTAATTCCACGTTTTCTCTCTCCATCCTTTCTTAAATAGTGGGGTTACATTAGATAACTTCTAATCTGTGGGGACCGTTCTAGAATGTATTGAATTTTGGAAGATGACAACCACTGCATCCCCTATCTGTATCGCTACCTCTTTCAAATCCCTAGGATGTAGGCCTTCAGATCCAGGGGATTTATCGTCTTTCAGTCACATTTATTTCTCCAGTACTATTTTTTTACTCATGTTAATTTCTTTCTGTTCCTCATTCTCGCTGGACCCTTGGTTCTCGACTATTTCTGGGAGGTCTTTCGTGACTTCTTCCGTGAAGACAGACACACGGTATGTGTTTAATTTCCCTGCCATTTCCTTATTCCCCATTATAATTTCTCCTATCTGAGCCTGCAAGGGACCCACATTTACCTTCCCTAATATTTTCTTTTTTTTCTTCATACCTATAGAAGCCTTTAGCGTCTGTTTTTATGTCTCTCGCAAGTTCACTCTCATATTCCCTTTTTCCTTCCTTGATCAAGTTTTTGGTCCTCATTTGCTGAATTCGAACATCCTCCCAATCTTCAGGCTTACTGCTCTTGTTGACAACATTATAAGCCTCTTCTTTTAATATAATGTTATATTTAACTTCTTTTCTTTGCCACGGTTGGACTACTATTCCTGTGCGGCTTTTGGTGCCTTAAAGGAATGTATGTTTTTTGTAAATTATATATTAATTGTTTAAATGCTAGGCATTGCTTGTCCAGCATCATACCTTTTAAAGTATTTTGACAATCTACCATAGCCAACTCGCCCCTCATACCTACGTGGTTTGCTGTGTTTAGATTTAAGACCTTAGTTTCGGATTTAACTAAATGTCTTTCAACCTCAATATTAAATTATATCATATTATTGTCATTTATTCCTAAATGCCCCTTTTCTACAAGGTTATTAATTAACCTTTTGTCATTGCACAGTACTAGACCTAAAATAGCCTGTTCCCTCATTGGTTGCTCAACATACTGATCTGGAAAACCATTTTTTATACATTCCATGAAATTGTCCTCTACATTATTACTGCATATTTGGTTTGCCCAGTCGATATGTAGACTAAATCATGAATCATAAGAAATTGTGAATTATAAATGAAATAATGTAATTATAAAAGAAGTACTTTTGCCAGCTCAGCAGACACTGAGAACCAAGTTTGTTAAGAGGTCAGGAAACGAACAACGGGCCTTCCAGCAGACTAAACTGATAACGGAGGTAATTAGAAACTGTAGGATAAGCAAACTGTCTATGGATGAACAACATGACATTTAGAACAGAGATAAGGAAAAAGCTGACTTCTTGAGGATGGGAGAGAACTTTCAGTGGCAGTCACTCCCCTGTAATTGGACCATGGAATGGGTAAAAATTATTGCTGCATGGTATCCAGGGGCCCTCGAAAAAAGTTATAAAAACTGGCAACCGAGAGCAAGAAACAGACAGACTGAGGAAACAGTTTCCTCAAGGTAGATTTCATATTGGCTTCTGACTAACACCTCCACCAGCTCGCGATCTGCTTCAAGATCACTGCTCTGCCTCAATGCCTGTCCGTTCTGTGCCAGGCATGAAGATCGTTCTCCTCTGCCACGAGTTGTATGTCTACTGTATCTATCGTCATCTCATATTGTATCTGATGTTGATTATAACTGCCACTCTCTAATAAAACACATTACAACTTCTAAGACCCTTGGATATTCTGTGTGTGACCTGTGATCCAAATCTTACAGTGGTGTCAGAACTTAGGTCACAGAGTTGGGAGTTATCAGGACCGGGCAGACTTGGTTGCCTGCGCCTGATCATCGCTAAGACTGGGTAGGGGACTCTCTGAAAGAAGACAAAGAGCATGTGATAAAGAAGAAAAACCAGAAACACAATGGCATTGGCCTATCACTAGGAACATTAATATAAAGTTTGATAGAAAAATCTGACGCATCTGCAGCAAAGGACCTTCTAAAAATCCGAGAATATGGTTAGGGGAATTATGATTACATTCTTCAAAGAATCTCTGAGGTTATCCAGGAAAGCAAACTTAAGCTGAAAGAAGGCCGAGATATGTTTGCTTATGGAGCACAACTGTGCGATGCACAGTTAAATAAAAAAACAATGATTTAAATGAAGAGATAAATAAGTTGCAAAAAAGGTAGCAACGATTGTCAGGAAAACACTTCTGTCATTCACAGCCAGATACGCTGGGAAAGAAAGGCCCATGACGAAAAGAACTAAATCAATTACTGGAGCAAAATATTGAACTACAGGCAGATTATACCAGGTTGAGTGAGGTGAGAAGATGAAAGGGGCACTTTAAGGGAATTAAACCTTCGCCAACCTTCGCCTCTGCAAAAGCAGACCACTCCCCGTGCTCAGCAAAAATCGAGCAGCTTCAGGCCAAATCAGCCAACAGGGGGCAGTGGTGGCTGCTGTCTCCCAAATCAAACGGAAATATTTCGGCCCTGGCTGGGAGAATATAGCTGAGAACCCTACTCCCTCTATTCCCTCTGCTCCACCTCCACCGTACAAGGATGGCAAGGCAGGTGAGGTGGTACCAGTGTGTGCTTGTGGTCACGCGAGCTAAGGCAGTGAGTGAGCCCAAGCATCAGGGTGACCGAGTACTGGACGGGGAACAAACTTGCTCGAACGCGAGTAACGAGATATAAACATAGAAACATAGAAAATAGGTGCAGGATTAGGTCATTCGGCCCTTCAAGCCTGCACCGCCATTCAATAAGTTAATGGCTGAACATGCAACTTCAGTACCCCATTCCTGCTTTCTCGCCATACCCCTTGATCCCCCTAGTAGTAAGGACTACATCTAACTCCTTTTTGAACATATTTAGTGAATTGGCCTCAACAACTTTCTGTGGTAGAGAATTCCACAGGTTCACCACTCTCTGGGTGAAGAAGTTCCTCCTCATCTGGGTCCTAAATGGCTTACCCCTTAACCTTAGACTGTGACCCCTGGTTCTGGACTTCCCCAACATTGGGAACATTCCTCCTGCATCCAACCTGTCGAAACCCGTCAGAATTTTAAACGTTTCTTTGAGATCCCCTCTCATTCTTCTGAACTCCAGTGAATACAAGCCCAGTTGATCCAGTCTTTTTTGATATGTCAGTCCCGCCAGCCTGGGAATCAGTCTGGTGAACCTACGCTGCACTCCCTCAATAGGAAGAATGTCCTTCCTCAAGTTAGGAGACCAAAACTGTACACAATACTCCAGGTGTGGCCTCACTAAGGCCCTGTACAACTGTAGTAAGACTTCCTGCCCCTGTACTCAAATCCCCTCGCTATGAAGGCCAACATGCCATTTGCTTTCTTAACCGCCTGCTGTACCTGCATGCCAACCTTCAATGACTGATGTACCATGACACCCAGGTCTCGTTGCACCTCCCCTTTTCCTAATCTGTCACCATTCAGATAATAGTCTGTCTCTCTGTTTTTACCACTAAAGTTGATAACCTCACATTTATCCACATTATACTTTATCTGCCATGCATTTGCCCACTCACCTAACCTATCCAAGTCACTCTGCAGCCTCATAACATCCTCCTCGCAGCTCACACTGCCACCCAACTTAGTGTCATCCGCAAATTTGGAGATACTACATTTAATCCCCTCATCTAAATCATTAATGCACAATGTAAACAGCTGGGGCCCCAGCACAGAACCTTGTGGTACCCACCTAGTCACTGCCTGTCATTCTGAAAAGTACCCATTTACTCCTACTCTTTGTTCCTGTCTGCCAACCAGTTCTTAATCCACGTCAGCACACTACCCCCAACCCCATGTGCTTTAACATTGCACATTAATCTCTTGTGTGAACCTTGTCGAAAGCCTTCTAAAAGTCCATATACACCACATCAACTGATTCTCCCAAGTCCACTCTACTGGAAACATCCTCAAAAAGTTCCAGAAGATTTGTCAAGAATGATTTCCCTTTCACAAATCCATGCTGACTTGGACATATCATGTCACCTCTTTCCAACTGCGCTGCTATGACATCCTTAATAATTGATTCCATCATTGTACCCACGACCGATGTCAGGCTGACCGATCTATAATTCCCTGTTTTATCGCTTTCCCTCCTTTTTTAAAAAGTGGGGTTACATTGGCTACCCTCCACTCCACAGGAACTGATCCAGAGTCTATGGAATGTTGGAAGATGACTGTCAATGCATCCACTATTTCCAAGGCCACCTCCTTAAGTACTCTGGGATGTAGTCCATCATGCCCTGGGGATTTATCGGCCTTCAATCCCATCAATTTCCCCAACACAATTTCCCGACTAATAAGGATTTCTCTCAGTTCCTCCTTCTTACTAGACCCTCTGACCCCTTTTATATCCGGAAGGTTGTTTGTGTCCTCCTTAGTGAATACCGAACCAAAGTACTTGCTCAATTCGTCTGCCATTTCTTTGTTCCCCGTAATGACTTCCCCTGATTCTGACTGCAGGGGACCTACGTTTGTCTTTACTAACCTTTTTCTCTTTACATATCTATCGAAGTTTTTGCTGTCCATCTTAATGTTCCCTGCAAGCTTCCCTTCGTACTCTATTTTTCCTGCCCTAATCAAATCCTTTGTCCTCCTCTGCTGAGTTCTAAATTTCTCCCAGTCCCTGGGTTCGCTGCTATTTCTGGCCAATTTGTATGCCACTTCCTTGGCTTTAATACTATCCCTGATTTCCCTTGATAGCCACGGTTGAGCCACCTTCCCTTTTTTATTTTTACGCCAGACAGGGATGTACAATTGTTGTAGTTCATCCATGCGGTCTCTAAATGTCTGCCATTGCCCATCCACTGTCAACCCCTTAAGTATCATTCGCCAAATTGTCCTAGCCAATTCACGCCGCATACCTTCAAAGTTACCCTTCTTTAAGTTCTGGACCATGGTCTCAGAATTAACTGTTTCATTCTCCATCCTAATGTAGAATTCCACCATATTATGGTCACTCTTCCCCAAGGGGCCTCGCACAACGAGATTGCTAATTAATCCTCTGTCATTACGCAACACCCAGTCTAAGATGGCATCCCCCCTAGTTGGTTCCTCGACATATTGGTCGAGAAAACCATCCCTTATGCACTCCAGAAAATCCTCCTCCACCGTATTGCTTCCAGTTTTGTTAGCCCAATCGATATACACATTAAAGTCACCCATGATAACTGCTACACCTATATTGCATGCACCCCTAATTTCCTGTTTGATGCCCTCCCCAACATCACTACTGCTGTTTGGAAGTCTGTACACAACTCCCACTAACGTTTTTTGCCCTTTGGTGTTCTGCAGCTCTACCTATATAGATTCCACATCATCCAAGCTAATGTCCTTCCTAACTATTGCGTTAATCTCCTCTTTAAGCAGCAATGCTACCCCACTTCCTTTTCCCTTTATTCTATCCTTCCTGAATGTTGAATACCCTTGGATGTTGAGTTCCCAGGCCTGATCATCCTGGAGCCCGTCTCTGTAATCCCAATCACATCATATCTGTTAACATCTATTTGCACAGTTAATTCATCCACCTTATTACGGATACTCATTGCATTAAGACACAAAGCCTTCAGGCTTGTTTTTTTAACACCCTTTGTCCCTTTAGAATTATGATGTAGTGTGGCCCTTTTTGTTTCTTGCCTTTGTTGACTCGGACTTCCACTATTGCTTTTTACCTTTCTACCATCTGTTTCTGACTCCATATTACTTCGCCCTGTCACGCTGAATAGGTTCCCATCCCCCTGCCATATTAGTTTAAACACTCCCGAACTGCACTAGCAAATGTTACCCCCAGGACATCAGTTTCAGCCCTGCCCAAGTGCAGACTGTCCCTTTTGTATAGGTCCCACTTCCCCCAGAACTGGTTCCAATGTCCCAGGAATTTGAATGCCTCCCTCTTGCACCACTGCTCAAGCCACGTATTTATTCTAACTATCCTGCTCCCTCTTCTCTGATTAGCACGTGGCACTGGTAGCAATCCAGAGATTACTACCTCTGAGAGCCTACTTTTTAATTTAACTCCTAGCTCCCTAAATTCAGCTTATAGGACCTCTTCCCGCTTCTTACCTATTTTGTTGGTACTTACATGTACCACGACAACTGGCTGCTCACCCTCCCTCTCCAGAATGCTCTGCAGCCACTCCGAGACATCCTTGACCCTTGCACCAGGGAGGCAACATACCATCCTGGAGTCTCGGTTGCAGCCGCAGAAACTCCTATCTATTCCCCTTACAATAGAGTCCCCTATCACTATAGCTCTCCAACTCTTTTTCCCCCCTTCTGTGCAGCAGAGCCACCCATGGTGCCATGAACCTGGCTGCTGGTGCCTGCCCCTGGTATATCTGCTTTGGAGGGAGATGACTGCAGGGGACTCCTGTACTTCCTTCCTGCTCTTGCCTTGTCTCTTGGTCAACCATTCACTTTGTGTTCTAACCCTTACCTGCGGTGTGACCCACTCACTAAATGTGCTATCCACAACATTCTCAGCATTGCGCATGCTCCAGAGTGAGTCCATCCGCAGCTCCAGTGCCGTCATGCAGTCTGTCAGGAACTGCAGCTGGACACACTTTCCACACAAATAGTAGTCAGGGAGCATTACCGCAACCATGGTTGAGGTTAGAGCGCCTCAAGCTAAACTAGGAGTGGTGGACAAGGACATCAGCCTCAGGCAGTGCTGGGGGATTTTGAAGCTTACACATCTGGAACTAGATGTTGACAATCTTAAACAGGTACTCCTCATGCGTGTTCCTCAGAATTAAAACAAAAATGGATTTGGACATTCTGGTGGATGGCGCAATAGAGGATATTGGGGTAGAACTATGTCAAACACTATGGGAGGTGGAAATCAACTTCCACCAGCTCCTAGCTAACACCAAGCAGGGGCCTACCAACAGCCCGAATTCCTTTGCACAGAAAGTCCATGACATTTAAATTAAGCTGGTAGAAAAAGTGCGAAAAACAAAATAAAATGTATGTTTAACAAGAGAGTAAGTTTCAGTCTCAGATTTAACCTTCGAGTTGCAATTGCTACAGCAATTTCCAAAGCAGTGTGTCTTGATTTGTTTAAATGTGTAATCTAATTTTTCTCCATTTTAGTCAATATTTGTTTTAGTCATTTCAAAGGCATCTGAAGAAAGAACAAAGAGAAATATGTAATTTATTGGATTTTTGTAATCGAAAACTATTATATTCCCTGATGAGAATGTTTTATTTAAAATTATTAATGATGGAGCAGCAAGTGATCCAGCGGTTTTAAGAATTTAAGAACTGAACAGAAGACATCGGCAGACATAACTTGATCAAGCGGGACATTTTGATCTATGTTTCCTATCTTAAATATTGTATTAGGCAATAAAGTTCCTGCAGGGCTCATGAATGAGATGGAATGGTAAGTAATGGGGTGCCCCACATACAATGCAAATACAAACAGGAAAATTACATCAACAAATGGAATTGTCCTAGCTTTCTAGTGAAAGTCAGAAAAGTGTAGATATGGGCAGTAAATTGATAGTTTTTTATTGGAGACATTTGTGTCCTTGTCTATGTACCTTCCAATAAAACTTATTTGATAGCCGAACCACTAGCCCAAGACATCGGGACCATGCACTGGGAGATCTCCAGATGACTACAATCTTTTGATGATAACCTGAATGCCCAAGATTAGCTAGTATTGGGTGGCACATGGTGCATGATAGTGAGATTATAAGTGTATCATTGTGATTTGTTATGTATGATGCAAGTATCAACCGGAAATGCATGGTGAATTTGCACTGAAGAAAGTTTAATTGCATTCGTTCATAGGATGTGGGCATCACTCTCAAGGCCAGTATTTATTGTCCATCCATAATTGCCTTTGAGGAGGTGGTGGTGAGCTGCCTTCTTGAACGGCTGCAGTCCGTGTGGTGATCGCGCTCCCACAGTGCTGTTAGGGAGGGAGTTCCAGGATATTGAGTCAACGTCGAAGAAGGAATGGTGACATACTTTCAAGCGAGGATAGTGTGTCAATTGCAGGGGAAATTGGAGGCAATTAAATGGCGCCAAACCATCACCATCCCCGTTAACTTCTCCCACCCAGCCCATTCCCCTTGGTACGACCCTCATCTTCGCTCACTTAAGTCCAGGTGACGCAAACCCGAATAGATTTGGCGGACAATTGGCTTAGCAATTCACCACCAGATCTGGCTGATAAAGCATTATCGGGTCCTGCTCTCGACTGCCACAACTGCTCACTATTCCAACATGATTCTGGAATGGAAAGATAATCCTGGCTTCTATGCTCTACTGCTAACCATCTTCTTAAACCCCTCTCCACTGTCTCCTCCACCCTCGCCTCCAACAACAAATGCGTGGAGATCATGGACTTCTTTGTCTCTAAGACTGAGACCATCCAATCAGCTGACTCAACCACTTTCCTTCCTTCCTCTATCCCACAGGGTCAAACCTCCTCTAAGGATCTCCCTTGTCCTAGCCTTGAATTCACATTTTTCTCTGGTTTCTCTCCGATTTTCCTTCATGACCTTGCTTCACTCATCTTATCCATGAGAGCCCTTTCCTGCTTTCTCGACCCTATTCCCATGAAACTGCTGACCACCCAATATCATTTTCTGGCTCCCATGTTAGCTGACATTGTTAACGGTTCTCTCTCCTCAGGTACTGTCCCCCTCACCTTCAAATCTGACCTCATCACGCCTCTCCTCAAAAAACAACCCGTGACTCCGCTGTGCTTGAAAGTTACCTTCCCATCTCCAACCCCGCTTTCCTCTTCAAAGTCGTTGAAGGTATTGTCGTCAAAGGTTCGTGCCCATCTTTCTTGGAACCTCATGATGGAATCCCTCCAATCATTTTACCACCCCAACCTCCATCACAGTAACGAAACGGCACAAATTACATCCTTTGTGACTGTGACAAACATAACGTATCCCTCCTCATCCTTCTTGAATTGTCTGCAGCGTTTGACATGGTTGACCACTCCATCATTCTCCAATGCCTCTCTTCACTATTGTCCATCTGGGTGCTACTGCACTCGCCTGGTTCCATTCTTATCTGTCCAATCGTAGCCAGTGAATATCCTGCAAGTGCATCTCTCCACCCTCATTGTTACTTCTGGAGTTCCCCAATGATTTATCCTTGGACCATCCTATTTTTCATCTACATGCTGCCCCTTGGCGACATCATCTGAAATCCAAGCATCATTTTCCACTTGTATGCTAACGACAGCTGGCTCTACCTCAGCACCACTCTCTCAACCCCCGCACTTTCTCTCAACTGTCAGACTGGTTGTCCGAGATCCAGTACTGGATGAACAGGAATTACCTCCAGCTAAATATTGGGAAGACCGAAGGCATTGTTTTCGGTCCCTCCTGGAAACTGCGTTCCTGAGTCACTGACACCACTGCTCTACCTGGCAACTGTCTGAGGCTGAGCCACACTGTGCGTTAGAAAAGTAAATCGTGCAAGATAACATGCATAGAGCTAATGTTATACCAATATTTAAATAGAACAAGCACAGGGATCAATCGACCAGATATCTTAACATCGATGCTAAGACACATAATTGGAAAGATGTAACAGCCTTATTGAATTATTTGAAGAAGTCACAGAATGGTGAACAAGGATATTGTTGCAGATGTAATATATTTGGATTTTAAAATGACCTTCGATAACGTACTGCATACTGAACTCACCATTAAGATCAGAGCTTGTGGAGTCAAGGGACAAGGAGCAGGATGGATGCCAAACTTGCTACTGTCCAGAAAACAAAGAGTAAGGGTTCAGGGTAGCTGTTGACATTGGCAAAAGGTTGTAAGTGATGTTCCACAAGGATTGGTTGTAGGACCACTGTTGTTCACAATTTATTTCAGCGATTTCGGACTCGGGAATCAGAAGTACAGTTAAAAAATTACGGACTGCACCAAATCGGGTGCTATCATTAATATTGTGTATTTCTGCCACGAACTACAAGAGGACAACAATAATCCTGCAGAATGGACATTTAATTGGAAAATTATATTCAATATAGATATGTGTCAGGTGTTACATTTTGTTATGAGGAATAAGAAGGCCAAATACTGATTGAAAAAAAAGTCTAAATGGGGAAAAGGTGCAACGGTACCTCGGGGTACAGATACACAAATCACTAAAAAGAGCGACAAGTGTGGGTAAGGCCATAAAAATATAAACAAAACATTGAGTTTTATTTGTAGAGGAATGAAATGCTAAAACAGAGACGATATGTTAAAATCCATCGAAACTTGGTTCGATCACACTTAGAATACTGCATACATGTTGTGGTCTCCATATTGCAAAAAAAATGTTGAACAGAGGCACTGGAGAAGGTAGAACAAATAAGATATTCAAGAATGATACCAGAATGGAGAAGTTATAGTTACCAGGAAAGACTGAGCATTCTGTGATCATATATCGAGAAAAGAGAAGGCTGAGGGGAAATAGTTTGTCTCTATCTACTGTACCGAATCCTTTAACCATCCTAAATCAGTTTATGCATTTATCCAATATTTCTCTCTTAAAACGGTCATTTGCTAATTTGCTCTTAAAGTTGAAAACGTTTTTCTTTTCGCAGTACATATGATAAATCGCTAAACTGCAAAGCGACAACATGTGTAGAATTGTATCTGGTTTGGCAACAGAGGTTAGTTTGTGTATGACGGTACAGTGAGGCAAGGAATGGCAGCGTGGGCCAGGTCCAGAATGTCAGCCACTTAAGTTCAGGGAAAGCACCTGCGAACTGCAGTGTGGGTCATGTGGGACATGACTATGGCCTCCCGGCCTCTGATAAAGAAAAGCACCTACAGCCAGATCAGGTATATCGGCGGGATAAGGGCGAATCTGGAAGTGAGGACATGTCAGAAATTCTAGCATGTAAGATTTGGAGCAGAGGTCACACACAGGTTACCCAAAGGGTCTTACAAGTTGTAAGGCATTTTATTAAGCAGTAGCAGTTATACGCAAATTCGGGTACAACACGCGATGAAGATGGATATAATAGACATACAACGCGTGACAGATGAGAATGATCTACGGCCCTGGAACGGAACGGACAGACGTCGAGAGAGAACGGTGGTCTCGGAGCAGATCCCGAGCTGGTGGAGGTGTTAGTCCGAAGCCAGCATGAGGTCTACCTTGAGGAAACTCTCTCCTCAGTCTGACTCTTCCTCTCTCTAGGTTACCAGTTTTTATACCTTGTTTCGGTGGGATGGTGAATACCTTGCAACAATCATTTTTACCCATTCCTTGGTCCAATTCCAGGGGAGTGAGTATCTCTGACAGCCCCCTATGATCCTCATGAGGTCAGTTGTTTCCGTAGCTCTGTTCTAAATATCTTGTTTTCTTCTGTATACAGTTTGTTAATCCTTCGGCTTCTTGCAACCCCCGTTATCAGTTTAATCATGTCTACTGGAAGGCCGGTAATTCGTGGCCTGACCTCGTATCAACCTTGTTTCTGCTGAGCAGGCATCATTACTTCATTTATATAATCATTATTTATTTTGTATTTCGCAATTTCTTCATATTCATGATTTCTTACAGGCAGTGTACTATTCTCTCCCTGCTGAATCCTGCCTGCTCAATGTATTTACACCGCAAACCCATCGTCAGTTGCAGGCCGTTTCTTATTCGCACGGACACAAAGTGATCGTGTAAATCTAAACTGATAAAGGACCTTTCAGCTACAGTGACACAGTCAGATTTACTGGAGGGTGTTGTCTCACACTGATAACGTTAGATACTCTACCAAGTGTAAAACCAGAATAGTATGAAATTTGTTTTTAAGCTTCAGTGGCGATTACTTTCACCCTTTGAACCTCCAAACCCACAATCCGAACTCCAGCTCCTGAATTCAGACTGCACTCACTGCTCTGCAACATGCACACGTTTTTTTGCAAGGCTTTGGACTATAACTTGTGTTTTGCATGTTTGGGGGCGCACAGCAGACAGACGTGAGGCCCAAAACCAATAGGCTGCCGGCACATGTCACATGTGTAGGTCCCCTAATGTTAGTCCTGCGCGGGTGGGTCAGGAAACAACTGAACCAGAGCGATTATAAGTTGGCAGGTGCTGTACAGCCAGGAAGAGCATTCCTTCTCCTCCTGGATCCACAGGAAATGTTTAAAAAGCACATTTGTGCTCAGGCCCCAAGTTCTGGAATTCGTTCTTTAAACCTCACCACTTCTCCACCCCTCGATCTCCCCTTTAAGAGGCTCCTTAAAACCTACCTCTTTAAACATACTTTTGGCAGCCTGTGCTAATATTTCGTTCTCTGGCTTGGCGTGAACTATTGTAGATAATTGCTCCTGTGTAGCGCCTTGGGACGTTTTAGTCCGTTTAAAGCGCTATAGACACGCAAGTTGTTGTTGTTGTTGACGGTATCTGCGTAGGTCGCAGCGGTTGTTGAATGAACATTAGCAGAGAAAGCCCAGAGCCTGCTCCTCACATTGCTTCCAATTTAGTGCAGGGGTCCTGAAACAGACGTTAGGCCTGCATTTATATATGTACCGGGTCTAACGCCTGTTTTAGGCCGGCGCACTGGGCGCCTGAGCAGCTGACTATGCAATTATAGCAGTACCTCTGATTCTGGCGCTGATTGGACGCAGGACGTGGATCTCTGAAATTGACCTTCCTTGCACATGGAAACGGTCACGAGGACCAATTTCTAGCTCTTTCATGTTATTTTCTCAACTAATTTGGAGAATGTTTAACTGTTGCCAACAATATTAAACAGGCGATATCGGATCGGCTGCATACCATTAACTTTCCCGATTTTCCATACCATGGAAGTAAATCAACAGGAAACTCGGGCGAGGTGTATAAGTGGGTGTCCGATAACACCAGTTGTACATTATTGTCAAAAGGGTAAATTATCCCCCTTGCTTTTCTGTCCTGTTGTTATGGGAGCAGTACATATACTACTCTTAAAGGCTTGTGTAAATGTAATATTGATACCAGGATTACTTTTCGATCTGAATGAAAACTACTTTTTCTCCCCGATGAGTTGAAGTGGAAACAAATCTTGGCATGAGCTGAAATATCCCAGTGAAGATGTTCCCAGAGCGACCATTAACCCTTCATTGCTGCTTAAAGAAATAAAAATTTTCTGAATAAATCTCAGCTGAAATAAACGAAAAATACCGCTGTGCGGAAATGTGTTAGTTTTGAAGGGTCTACGGGTAAGGACTTTTCTAAATTGACATTTACATTGGACCTTTGGTGTCGATGCGAGACACTGATGCGAAGCTGGCATTGCCCCTCTGAGTCTGGGCTCAACTGTAATTTTAACCTGACCCGCCCATCAGGAAACTGACCGAATCGGGTGCAAGGCTGGTTTTCACCATTCATATTTAGAAACACTCACCAATAAAGTCAGCTGAGAGTAATCTCCAGTGGGTTGTAAACCCGGTGTTCCACCCGATGCCGTGGACTATCCGCCAATGAGGAATGTTAAAATTCAGCCGTACCTGCAAAAGCCTTCGTCCCAACCCAGTTCCATTGGACAAGGCACGGAGCGCAAATCCCGCACTGTCACTTCTGCTCCTCAAGAGCTTCTGACGTGTTGAATGAGAGGAAAGGGATGCTATGTAGAGATTTACACCGCCATAAAATTCTGTGTAGAGGAATATTTTGCGAACACAACCTTTGGGGAAGAGATTGGACTTTGCCAGTAAACGGAAACGGGCGATAGTGAATGGCAGGTGATACAGCGCCCAATTTCCGTGAAAAGGAAAATCTGGCACAATGTAAAAGAGGTGCAGATTTTTTATCGGCCCTTCTGAGGAGCAATATTCTGAGCCTACAGTGTAACTGCTCGCGGTATATTTACACTTGCATGGTGTGAGTGATGAGTGATGGAGCTGATAAACCGCCCAGTATCGTAGCTGACTTCCTTTCGATTGAAAATCTAGTCTTTATTGTGCAATTTGCTCTGTTTTGTAAAGGTACAATTGTGAACCAATGTGGGTTCTAGTCAGCTACGTAACAACTTGTTCGCATCAATCTTTCATTAAATTAATTATTAGAGTGAAGGGACTTTTAACCGTGTTAATTAACTCCTCTCTGTATTTAGTCTGGACCACTGCGTAAACAAAGGTGTTGGTGCAGGAACTGAGCCGTTGAAGCAGATAGCTTGTTTTTTCCAGGGTGGGGAAAGGGTCGGTGTAATCTGACTGGAAAAACTCTGAATCTGTCATTTGTATACAAATGTAATATATAAGAGTTAACATCCACAGCAATACAAAATTACCAGATATGGCGAGTAGTAAGATGATCGACTTCCTTCGATTCTTCATCTCGGGATCATTGTGATTCTCACCATTGATGCCTTGCATTCTCCTGCGGATAATATTAGCTGCTAAAATATGTCTGATGGTCAAAGCATTGAGGAGGAAAATCAAAACAAAGGGAGCAAATGGGGTTTAAATGCTGTCGAACCAGAGATGGGCCATCCAGGCGGGAGAGGTATCGAAGCTGGACTGAACAGTACAGAACCACAGTATTGTCAATTATTTCCCGGGGTTCATATATAAAATAAATTGGAACATTTTCTAAAAAGCTCAGTCCACAAACTGTCAGTATAACGATAGCTGCAGTTCTTTCGGTACAATATTGAATTCTCAAATTCCGGCAACAAATGGCTACAAAGCGATCAAAGGTGAAAGTCACTATGAACCAGACTGAAAGTCAATGACACAATAAATCAGAGAGAGATTGATTCTGCAGACGGAAGTATAGTCCAGGAATAAATAACGTTGATCACATACAGTATCACGTCAAATATCATGACCAGGAGATCCGCGATTGCCATGGCGACCAGATAGTGAGTGAGGCATTTTGAGAGACCGCACTTTCCCCGGGAGAGAATCACAATCGTCAATAAATTAGCTGCAAGAGAAAAGAAGCGAAAGTGACTGACTGTAGGTGTAAGCCTGGGATGAGCAGCGTGTGTAAAATCACACCGATTTGTCTATTTCTGTTGCTGTCGCTTAATCCTTGCATTTTTCACAGTGTTTAAACGGGCAAATCCAGGCAACGTGATTACAGTAATTTATGTCTAATTTATTCTGGGAATTAGTTCAAGGAAACAATAAACTGTGGTATGAAGTGATTGTTTCCAGATTGCATCACTTTATATCCACACAGTTGCATAGATCATCACCACCGATTGAGAGAACACACATTGGGGGATAATGTTTACTGTGGCGATAGTGTGAAACAGGCAAAAGCGGATCCGTGGTCCGTTATCGAACTCGACGATATTTCATTTCACTGACTTCACGAGTGTTTACTCTATCACATTGTCGTGGGCCAGTTTCCTTTAATACAAATAATCTGATTGAAACTGCTCTGTAATCTAATGCTGTGAGGATACAGTGTAATAATCAGTCTGTTCCCAGTAACAAGCACATTGGGGTTCATTTTACCTTTGGGCCATTATGTAAAATTGATGATATGAAGTTATCCACCCTTCAGACACTGCTTCCCATTGTCCATCCATTGGAGTCAATGGAAGGGGAATCCCATGAACACACAATGGGCGGTCAATTGGATATTGCCTGTTTTGTTGTTTTTTTCATGCTCAAAGTTGACATAACCCTCATTGAAACCACTTCGAGCATGCTACTCAATAGGCGCTTTTCGTGAAAAGTCGGACTGGGTAATCAATGTAGCCTTGCAAGTGTCACCCACATCCCAGCAACAAAGTAAACAAATGGGTCTCTGTTAGATGTTAATGCCGTACCTGACACACATTTCTCAACACTCAGCATTAAACCCGGGATGGTCTCCTGCCTGGATGATATTGGAGGAGTGCAACATTGGTGGTAAACAATTTCACTGGCACTCTGACCACAGTGCCTCATGGGCACCCAGTGTTGGGGGCTTACTGTTGTAACGGGACTGTTCCATACATGGATAGTGCCACAGGTCACGAACCAGCATCTTCCCATTTTGTAGATGAGGCTTTGGGTTAATGTTCCTCCTGTACTCTGTGGGAACTCAGGGATGTTTCCGGTGTCCCTGACGACTACGTGTGCTGGAAGTGTATCCGCCTCCAGCTCCTGACGGACCGCATTGCGGCCCTGGAGCTGCGGGTGGATTCACTCTGGAGCATCCATTTTGCTGAGAATGACGTGAATAGCATGTTTAGCGAGTTGGTCTTACCGCAGGTAAATGTTACACAACCATATAGGGAATGGAAGACCAACAGGAAGAGCAGTGCAAGGAAAGTAGTGCAGGTGTTCCCTGCTGTCATCCCCCTGCAAAACAGGTAGACCGCTTTGGGTACTGTTGATGGGGATGACACATAAGGGGAGGGCAGCAGCAGCCAAGCTCATGGCACCGTGGACAGCTCTGCTGCACAGTAGGGCAGGAAAAAGAGTGGGAGAGCTATAGTGATAGGAGATTCGATTGTAAGGGGAATAGATAGGCATTTCTGCGGCTGCAATATAGACTCCAGGATGGTATGTTGCCTCCCTGGTGCAAGGGTCAAGGATTTCTCGGAGCAGGTGCAGGACATTCTAAAAAGGGAGCGTGAACAGCCAGTTGTCGTTGTGCATATAGGTACCAACGGCATAGGTAAAAAATGGGATGAGGTCCTACGAAACAAATTTAGGGAGCTAGGAGTTAAATTAAAAAGTAGGACCTCAAAAGTAGTAATCTCAGGATTGCTACCAGTGCCACGTGCTAGTCAGAGTAGGAATCGCAGGATAACTCAGATGAATATGTGGCGTGAGCAGTGGTGCAGAAGGGAGGGATTCAAATTCCTGGGGCATTGGAACCGGTTCTGGGGGAGGTGGGACCAGTACAAACCGGATGGTCTGCACCTGGGAGGACCAGAACCAATGTCCGAGGGGCAGTGTTTGCTAGTGCTGTTGGGGAGGAGTTAAACTAATATGGCAGGGGGATGGGAACCCATGCAGGGAGACAGAGGGAAGTAAAATGCAATCAGAAGCAAAAGAGCAAAAGATAGAAAGGAGAATACTGAAATAGGAGGGCAGAGAAACCCAAGACAAAAAACAAAAAGGGCCACATTACAGCAAATTTCTAAAGGGGCAAAGTGTTTTAAGACAAGCCTGAAGGCTCTGTGCCTCAATGCGAGGAGTATTCGGAACAATGTGGACGAATTATCTGCGCAGATGACAGTTAACGGATACGATGTCATTGGCATCACGGAAACATGGTTCCAAGGTGACCAATGCTGGGAGCTCAACATCCAAGGATATTCAGCATTTAAGAAGGATAGACAGAAAGGAAAAGGAGGCGGGGTGGCGTCGCTAGTTAAAGAGGAAACTAATGCAATTGTAAGGAAGGACATTAGCTTGGATGATATGGAATCGGTATGGGTGGAGCTACTGAATACCAAAGGGCAGAAAACGCTAGTGGGAGTTGTGTACAGGCCACCAAATAGTAGTAGTCAGGTTGGGGACAGCATCAAACAAGAACTAAGGGATCTGTGCAATAAAGGTACAGCAGTAATCATGGGCGACTTTAATCTACATATTGATTGGGCTAACCTAACCGGTAGCAATGCGGTGGACGAGGACTTCCTGGAATGTATTCGGGATGGCTTTCTAGACCAATATGTCGAGGAACCAGAGAGCTGGCCATCCTAGACTGGGTAATGTGTAATGAGAAGGGACTAATTAGCAATCTTGTTGTGCGAGGCCCCTTGGGGAAGAGTGACCATAATATGGTAGAATTCTTTATTAAGATGGAGAGTGACAAAGTTAATTCAGAAACTATGGTCCTGAACTGAAGGAAAGGTAATTTTGACGGTATGAGGCGCGAATTGGCTAGATTAGACTGGCAAATGATGCTTAAATGGTTGACAGTGGATAGACAATGGCAAACCTTTAAAGATCATATGGATGAACTTCAACAATTGTACATCCCTGTCTGGAGTAAAAATAAAACGGGGAACGTGGCTCAACCGTGGCTAACAAGGGAAATTAAGGATCGTGTTTGATCCAAGGAAGAGGCATATAAATTAGGAAAAAAAAGCAGCAAACCTGAGGACTGGGAGAAATTTAGAATTCAGCAGAGGAGGACAAAGAGTTTAATTAAGAGGGGGAAAATAGAGTACGAGAGGAAGCTTGCCGGGAACATAAAAACTGACTGTAAAAGCTTTTATAGATATGTGAAAAGAAAAAGATTGGTGAAGGCAAACGTAGGCCCCTTGCAGTCCGATTCGGGTGAATTTATAATGGGGAACCAAGAAATGGCAGACCAATTGAACAAATTCTTTGGTTCTGTCTTCACGAAGGAATACACAAGTAAACTTCCGGATGTACTAGGGGACCAAGGGTCTAGTGAGAAGGAGGAACTGAAGGATATCATTATTAGGTGGGAAATTGTGTTCGGAAAATTGATAGGATTGAAGGCCGATAAATCCCCAGGGCCTGATAGTCTACATTCAAGAGTACTTAAGGAAGTGGCCCTAGCAATAGTGGATGCATTGGTGGTCATTTTCCAACTATCTATCGACTCTGGATCAGTTCCGATGGACTGGAGGCTTGCTAATGTAACACCACTTTTTAAAAAAGGAGGGAGAGAGAAAACGGTAATTATAGTTAGGTTAGCCTGACATCAGTAGTGGAGAAAAAGTTGGAATCAATCATTGAGGATGAAATAGCAGCGCATTTGGAAAGCAGTGATAGGATTGGTCCAAGTCAGCATGGATTTATGAAAGGGAAATCATGCTTGACAAATCTTCTGGAATTATTTGAGGATGTAACTAGTAGCGTGGACAAGGGAGAACCAGTGGATGTGATGTATTTGGACTTTCAAAAGGCTTTCGACAAGGTCCCGCACAAGAGATTGGTGTGCAAAATCAAAGCACATGGTATTGGGGTTAATGTACTGACGTGGATAGAGAACTGGTTGGCAGACAGGAAGCAGAGAGTTGGGACAAACGGATCCTTTTCAGAATGGTAGGCAGTGACTAGTGGAGTGCCGCAGGGCTCAGTGCTGGGACCCCAGCTCTTTACAATATATATTAATGATTTAAATGATGGAATTGAGTGTAATATCTCCAAGTTTGCAGATGACACGAAACTGGGTGGCGGTGCGAGCTGTGAGGAGGACGCTAAGAGGCTGCAGGGTGACTTGGACAGGTTAGGTGAGTGGGCAAATACATGGCAGATGCAGTATAATGTGGATAAATGTGAGGTTATCCACTTTGGGAGCAAAAAACACGAAGGCACAATATTATCTGATTGGTGGCAAATTAGGAAAAGGGGAGGCGCAGCGAGACCTGGGTGTCATGGTTCATTAGTCATTGAAAGTTGGCATGCAGGTACAGCAGGCGGTGAAGAAGGCAAATGGTATGTTGGCCTTCATAGCAAGGGGATTTGAGTATAGGAGCAGGGAAGTCTTACTGCAGTTGTACAGGGCCTTGGTGAGGCCTCACCTGGAATATTGTGTTCAGTTTTGGTCTCCTAATCTGAGGAAGGACATTCTTGCTATTGAGGAAGTGCAGCGAAGGTTCACCAGACTGATTCCAGGGATGGCTGGACTGACCTATGAGGAGAGACTGGATCAACTGGGCCTTTATACAATGGAGTTTAGAAGGATGAGAGGGGATCTCATAGAAACATGTAAGATTCTGATGGGACTGGACAGGTTAGATGCAAGAAGAATGTTCCCGATGTTGGGGAAGTCCAGAACCAGGGGACACAATCTTAGGATAAGAGACAGGCCATTTAGGACTGAGATGAGGAGAAACTTCTTTACTCAGAGAGTTGTTAACCTGTAGAATTCCCTGCTGCAGAGTTGTTGATGCCAGTTCATTGGATATATTCAAGAGGGAGTTAGATGTGGACCTTATGACTAAGAGGATCAAGGGGTATGGAGAGAAAGCAAGAAAGGGGTACTGAGGGAAGGATCAGCCATGATTTTATTGAATGGCGGTGCAGGTTCGAAGGGCCGAATGGCCTACTCCTGCACCTATTTTCTATGTTTCTATTTGCCGAGTGGGAAACTGCACCGACCGTTTGTACCTCCACCTATTGTGCTCCCATAAACTTCACTGGTGGTGAATTTTCACTTTTGCTGCCCGGCAGAAACCATATTGTGGCAATCAGCCGCATGTTTTACACGGCAGTGGACTTTCATTTTCATTGAATTCAATGTAAGCAAAGGTCGAGAGAATTGTAAACTCTGCGGCCAGTAATCTACTTACTGATTTCCGTTCATAACTAAAAGCATAAATCCACCCAATGGACACTGAAATCAGACAGGGTGTAATATTAACTTTGAGCAATGGTATAACCCGGGGGATATCCAATTCACCTCCCATTATACACCTCGTCCGATTCCCTATTCCATTGACTTTAATGGAATGATAGCTGTAATTACTGACTGCGTGAACACATCGGAACAGAAATAGAGATTGAGGCAAATCTTGACTTCGTGCGATGATGTAAAACGGGTGATAGCGAATCAGCAGCGTGATTTGCATCTCCCCCGATTATTTATTCAACTGAAGTCAGTGGAAATAAAATCCAGGAGAGATGTAAAGCAGATGGCTCATTCCCTATCACCCACTTTACACCATAGCACAAAGTCATGATCTACCCCAATGTTGCTGGACAACAAGAGCATTAATACAGTTAACCATCAGTAAGGGTAATAACAATTGATCAGAATGACTTACCAGGAACACCAATCGCTGCAAGAATCGAGTAGAAAATTGCTTCTATCTGCACAATTATTGGCCATCCCATTTTCAAGGAGCGATGATCTTGCTGGTTGATCTGATTGAGAAGTCGATGCAATGGCTTCACAGCAATTACTTTTTTATACCTGACTGAGAGCCCACGGGGCAATCGGGTTACCCTATCACTAACATTAGTCACAGTCATTGAACCAACAGGTTCGGAAGCTGCCCCTTCTCCAATCACCAGAAAGGGTCGGGGTGAGGGTCTTCTTCACAGTCACAGGTTCCAGCAGCATAACAAGAATGTTAAAGTCTAGAATTTGACATTGATTTAATTAGAAAGCAATATATTTTAGTGAGTGTGTTTCTGCAGTATTGGTGTGGATCCTTCCTGGACAGGACTCACAAGCACAACATGTCTCACATTTTCAACGATGTACTGAATAATTTGATGAGATCGGTGTGCTTATTGATGCTGGATCATCACTATCTTTGTTTTATCTAAGTACTTGCCTTTTCTTCTTCCAATTTGCTCCACAGTGTTTAAGCACCATGAGGTACGATGGAAATGATTTTACCAACAGTTCTCCGTCAGAATTAAGGAGCAGAGCTGTCTGTTGGGAATGCCTAGTGTAAAATCCTGCATGATCTATTCCTGATTTTATCTCCATTAAAATGAATGCATAGAATATTACGGCAACGTTCCCGAATTATCAGGAGCGCTGCCTGCGAACGAAATGCCCGTGATCTGAAGACAAGTTTATTCCACTGACTGGGGTGCAATACTTCTTGAGCGGTAGGGCAATGTAGCTGCTCGCAATTCAGCAGCGCAATTTATACTCCGCCTGATTTTATGTTCCATTGATTTCGGTAGAAATTCAAATGGAGCCAAGTGTAAAACGGCTGGCGATTCATGGTCACCAGTGTTGCATATTGCCTCCTACAATTGCTAGCGCCCGTGTTCCACATGTAGTTGGAAACTGCGGGGGTTGAAGGTGGAGAGTGAAATGCATTCGAAGAACATTTGGATGGTTTATTGCTGTCCATGCAGCCCATACAACTGAGTGAGCTGTTCTTATACATATCTTTTGCACTGAATGGAGAGAGACCCCAATATTACTCCAGCAAGCTACAGAAATCTGTTGGAAGCTGCATACAGCGCTGAAACATCTTTCGCTGGACAGTCGGCTCAGTACACATAAAGCCCAGTGTTAGGAACTTGGAATTAGAGACCTGACGGACTATCACTAGCTCTGGAGCGCAGGAAAGGTGCTATGCCGCATTGAATTCCAAAGTTCCAGTGTATTCTTTTCAATGGAGGCTTAGTAACGCTAGGTGAAAGTCTGAAGTGTTTGGGGGCGAAATTGTCTCTTTTTAGAACCACTTTTCACTTGGGGGAGGGGCACTACCGCAAACTGAGAAATTGCCTGGGAGCTGACGGAGGTGCTGCCATGGCACAGCCGTGGCCCATGGTTTGCAACCGGGTGGCCGTGGAACCAGCGAAGGAATCATCACCGTGGGCGGCGAGGCAGGCGATCGCGAAGCTGGCCGATTTCCTCTCTCAGGACGATAGTTAAAGGGAGGGCGGCAGCGCCCTTTATTGTAGGCCTTCTCTCGGGCCGGCTCAGCGATGGCGGCCTTAGTGTGGTTTGGGCCGTCAATGTGCAGCGCCACGCTGTCTTGGGTGTCGGGCTTCAGGCCTGTTCACACATTGCCCTGATGTCTTACTGGAGGCCAGCAGTGGCCTTTCAGTGTGCCCAGAGGCCCGCCCCTTTAATCTAAGGGGAGGGGCTTTGAAACACGTCATCACTCCGCGGAACATCACGGATTACTTCCTTCAATGTCCATGCAGGCCCCGGTTACCATGCTCAAAGGAATTGGAACGCGAGATTGCGCTCCGCTTGTTTGAATGCAATTGAGGGCATTTCCGCGGTGGGGGTGGGACTTCTGCGCTGGGCGCTTAATGTCTCGGTCCCAGAAAGTTGTCACCCTCAATCGGGACGCAGGGCAATTTCGCCCCCTTAGAGAGATAGGCGCTCCAGATCATCATTTTTCAGTTCTTGATATGTGAGCAATACGGGTAAAGCTGCAAATAATGATCAGCTCTGGGATTATTGATAATGTGCTAATTGTTGGACCTCTGAAATCCATGGTGATGGTGTGCCCACACTGGGGTGTAGTCGGGAGATTTGGAATGGTCAGAAATGTCTATATCAGTATAGTGTCTGACTTGGAGCGGAACATGAGGTTGATGGTTTCAACAACATTGAATCTATTAGAACATAACAACATATGTATTAGGAGCAGAAGTAGGACATACAAGCATTGAAGCCTGCTCCCCGATGCAATAAGATCATCGCTGATGTTCAACCTGAACTCCACTCTCTAGTCCAATCCCAAGATTCCATGGTTCCCCTCGAGTTAAAAATGTATCTATCTCAGCCTTGAATATACTCAACTAATCATCATACACAGCAAATTGGGGCAGAGAATTCCAAACAATCACAACCCTCTTAGTGAAGAAATTTCTCATTTCAGTCTTAAATGGCCGACCCCTCATCCTGATTATGTGCCATGAGTTTACACTGTCAATCCCACTCAGAATTGTGTATGTTTCAATGGGATCACCTCTCATTCTTGTAAACTCCAGAGACTCTATGCCCAATCTACTCAATCTCTCCTTATAGGACAATCACCTCATTCCAGCATTCAATCTCGTGAACCTTTGTTGCACCAGCTCTAAGGCACATGTATCCTTCCTCAGATAAGACCCCCAAAACTGTGAACCACACACCAGGTGTGGTCTTACCAAATCCGTGTACAATTGTAGCAAGACATCCTTACTGTTTTACTCCAACCACTTTGCAAGAAAGGGCAACATCCCATTTGCCTTCCTGTTTGCTTCGTGCACCTGCATGCTAACTTTGTGTGTTTCCTGTAGGAGGACCCCTAAATTTCACTGAACACCAACATTTACTAGTTGCTCACCATTTAACAATGAATCTGTTTTACTGTTCTTCCTACCAAAGTAAATCATCTCACATTTCCCCACATTGTACTACATCTTCCACCTTATTGCCCATTTAATTAACCTGTCTAAATCCCTTTAAAGGCTCCTCACAACCTACTTCCCCATGGAGCTTTGTATTGATGACATGGGCGCTGTGAAGGTAGGTTAGACCAAGGGATATTGTACTTGCCTCAATGTCCAACCGAAACATTACGGAGAACTCTTGTCCCAGGGGTTCATATTCAATAGCAGTGCAGTCCAAACTTCCCAAATTTTAAAGCAAAATATTGCAGATGCTAGAATCTGGAATAAAAACAGAAAATGCTGGAAATCTCAGCGGGTCAGACAGCATCGGTGGAGAGAAAGTAAAGTTAATATTTCGGGTCGACCCTAAACATTAACCCTACTTTCCCTCCACAGATGTTGCCTGACCCGCTGAGATTTCCAGCATTTTCTGTTTTTATTCCAAAATATTACCTTGCTTTGTAAATTCAACCATCTTCGATATCTCGCTGTCATCAATGTCTCTGGTAACTTAAGGATACTACTCCAAATCTGGTTGCGTTGAGCGATATTGGCAGCAGGGGACTTCCACTTTCTTTCAGATAATACGAACAAACGAACAATGACGGGCAGGTGAAACCCTCTGGTCCATTTAGACTTTCTCACACGATTGCAATACCTCTTGTAAGATAATATATACACAAGACAAACCATGTGATCTCCTGCGACAGGCTAAAAAAAACAGATTGTGGACCCAGGCCAATTTGCAAGCAATAATTTTGGCAATTCCTCTCCGACCCATTTACGTGATCGGAACTAGGTCCGGAGATTTCTCTGACCCTGAATTCCCTGAAGTACCTGCCTTTTTGAAGAGGTGATATCCGCTTCAACCAGAAACAGCTCCAGTTCATTTCAGTCCTTATTCTCATTCACAACTGGACAAAGTGAGTTCACATAATATTATTATTAGGCTGTAAAAATATCCAGCAGCTGACTTGTAGGTTTCAGTGTTAGTTTGCTAATATTGAGAATTATATTTCAGTCTTCAATCTATAACCAAAATAAATGATAGTTAAATCTCCCGTGCAGAATGGAAGTAATTGTTTTGCTTGTATCATTAAAGCCTGATAGCCCAGATTTTAACCTACCCGGTGTGGCAGAAATCAGATGGGCCGCCCGATTTGTCCCCCCGCCCAATTTTACTTTCCAGTGCCTCAGACTACCTGCAGCCCATGCCCTGGAATGCCTCCCTCAATCCCATCATTCTGTCTAATTCCCTCTCCTTCTTTAAAAGCGTCCTTGAAACCCACCACATCGATTAAACTTTTAGACTATCTTCCGAATATCGCCCTCTGCGGCTCCTGGTTATTATTTTCAATGAGGCCTCCCTAATGTATCTTGGACATTTTATCTAATTTAAAGCTGCTATGTAAATGAAAGTTGTTGCTGTCCAGAGACATAGTCTCTTTTCTCCAAATGAGGAAGCAAAATGGCGCACAAATAAGCAAAGAATAAACTGAATTATCAGTTTGTACTGCAGCTGAAGGCCTCCTTTATATGTGCTGTGTCATTAAGTCAAATGCCAACAAATACATTATAATGCAGGGAGTCATTTAACTTCTGGGTGATAGTGTAAAATGGACGATATCGAATGTTTGCCCTTCATAGGCCCGCCCACTTTCCTCTTCCATTGACTTCAATGGGAAGGAAAATTGAGCGAGGTTTATAATCGGTGAGTAACTTCATAATCATTCTTTTTACACCAAGACATTTCTGGATGTCAAGGCATCCAACTGCTCCCTATGTTCTTCATTTATTTCCTTATTAGATTTAATGAGGAAGCTAAATATAAAGCATGTGAATAGTTGTTGAGTTCTTTCAAATTATTTCTGTTCCCTTACAGCCATTGCAAAAATGAGGTAATCAACTAAGCAGCTTAAAATCAAACTCCATTCATTGCGAATAATGTGGCACAGGGGATTTCGTCACATAATGTTATGAAATACAAGGCACGGGGGAGGGAGCTGTAGGATGGAACGTGTGGGTCAAGCCACGTAGCATTTAACTTGAGGTAACAATGGTAGAGATTGGGAAACGTTTGTGACTTCACAGAAAATGTTTGAAAATTGTCCGTATACATTTCTCAGTAAAAATGATTTAGCCTGGATTCATTTCAGCTGAAATTTATTGACAACAATTATTTATTGATTTGGATAAATCATATCGATGACTTTAACTGCACCTTTGTTCGAAATTTATTGCAGCACGTTTTATAAATCTACATGGTACGTTATAATAAATACACAAGAGTTAAATACAAATTAATGGAGAGTCCTGCCGATTTACAACTTTACAGTTACAGGATGAAGTCTTGCTTTAAACTTATTCGAACAGTTTCAGATCACTACTTATTTAAAATTTGTTCCAGCAAGCCTGCAGCCGCTGTTGTGATAGCTGATTCCATCCTGAAAGTTCCCTCTCAAAGCTTGCGCAGCCGAGAATGAATTGACCACTTACCTCTATTTTCTGAAATAATGAAGCTTGAATATTTATAATCGACATTTTGCTTAGTTGCAATACTGAATATAAAGACAACATACTTTATTGAATGTTTTGTATTCTCAGGACTCAAGCTGACTGCCTCAGGCGTTTTTAATGCTAGATTTACTTGTTTTCGGCAGATATCAGACGAATAGCATCAAAGGTCACAGTTTTTTGAGAAGATCGAGCAAATATTGATCTATCAAAAGCGTGGTGATAATCAATTCAGTTCCCTATCTCAGCTTCCAAGACAGAGTGCTGTCATGCGATATGCCTCCAAATATAACTGCGCACATTCCTGTCTCTGTTGTAAAACCACCAAGCCTGGGCATCAGTTGTTTAAAAAAGCAAAATGGAATGATATGTGTTGCTGTCAAGCAACCGAAATGGTACATTATAGGGTTCACATTTAAGGATGGGATAAACACATTTTTGTACAACAAAAGAGTCCAGTCTAGGTAGTTCCTGTACTGCGTCGTACATGAAACAAGCTTGGAAGAGAGGAAGCATTATTTTCCATGCCACATGAGCTTTGAGCGTGTGCACACTATTTATACTGCAGCACCTATGTTCAGCTTGGATGGATATAATTTATTTAATTCTATGAAGTCATTACCTATTTAATTGGCTTAATAATTGCAATCAAGGTTAATTAATCATCGTCTTCAATGCGTCTCTGAATTTCCACTGGGACACTGATAAACAAACCTGTCTGTGCAGGAACTCTAATTCGAATCGTCATATCCATTTTTTTCCATAATGGTGAGAAGGTCAGAATAATTGTTATCTTAATATAAATTGCACATTTATGTAATATAGGAAAATGTCCCTCCATAAAAGTATAAAGCTACAAGAGGTGGACAAAGGAAACTGATAGATTTTCTTCAGTTCTCCTTCTCTGTTTCAATGTGATTGTCACCATTGTTGTTCCCACGGAGATTCCTTCTCATTCTATTGCCTAGTACAGCTAGTCTAATGGTCAGAACATTGAGCAATAAAATCAAAACAAATGGAACCAACAGGGATAAAATGCTGTCCAACAACAAAAATGCTCCCAATGTGGGGACGCCATAGAAGATTGATTTTGCATGGCAGTACCACCTAACTCATAATAATGGTCTGCTAGTAATCTTTGGCACATGAAAGGGAATTGTTACAAAGGTTATCGAAGATTTTTTCTTGCTGAACACCTGAAATTACATTCACAGGCAGTAACTCCTTTTAAGGAATTACCTCTTATCTTGACCTAGGAGGCAGGTGAAACATTTTTGTTTCCGGATGTCTTTCAGTTCACGAGTCGTGCTGAACACTGAAAAAACAAAGCCAATGTGTTCTTATTCAGGCAACACTGATTAAACTTCAAACAGATACTCTGGTTATTATAGGAAATAAGCAATAAATGAAATGGAGAATTAAACCTCCAACAAATGGTCAATTGGGTGAATGACCATTTACGGGCGGAGACAGGACCCTTTTATACCCACAGACATTAGTTTTCACTGAAGTCAAGGAACAAGAAATGGAGGGAGCAGAATGTAACCCGGGTAGGCAATTATCTTTTGTTTGTGTTTCACTTCCACCGAAGAGAAATTCACCCAATCAAGACCTGGGGTAATTTTAACTTCACGTGACAGAGTAAAATGGGGAATATCGAATAACTCGCCCATTACACACGACGGCCGATTTTGAATTTATTTCAAGTGGATGGAATACAACTCAGTTGTGACGCCTAATGAAATGTCAATTCAACACCGTCCATTTTACACTGACACTAATGTCAACTTAGCTCTTCGGGATAAGCCCGTCTGTCATCAGCTGTGGCATTGTATTCCCACATTCTCGCATTAGAGTTGAAATGAAAAATCATTAATAACGTCCAATGGAGTGATTGCACCAGCTGTGCCTTTGGTCCCATTCAGATTTGATATTTCATTATTTAATTAGTTTTAACCCAACACGCCCAGTGGTGGAGTGACGGGTGGGACCGGCTGCCCCATTATACTCCATTATACTCAGGTGCGGCGGGAAACAGACGGTCGGTCAATCCGTCAGTTTCCAGCCAGGCGGCTCAGTTTAAAATCTGTTGAAGTGTATTTAACCCTGTGTATAACTAATTCATTTATTTCACGTTACGTTGAAATGAAATCAATTGGAAACATTTTTGAAGTTAATTGATCAGGAAGATATTTTCAGCTTATTCTATTCGGTCACAATGACAGCGGGCTCAGGGAATACTCCCTGTCTAAAGCACGCGCGCCCTCTGTTGCTTACATTGTTCAGTTTATTATTGTTACATGATGATTGTCTGTACAGTTCTTAAAACATTATCTAACGTTAATAAGGGGTTTCGATTGAATCTTTGAAATCAAATAAGCCATTGAGCGATGATGTAATTATCCAATAATGGTCAGTTTAAGCAGCTATTTGTTGTTAAATTCATAACAACTCGTCATTTTCAAAGAAGCAATGATAATCGCTGACTTCAGAATCTGCAGAGAGATTTCCGAGTCAGTTCATTTCACATCATGGCCAACAACCGAAGAGCTGTCAGATCCTGGGATCCTCCCACTCCCACCCATGGGCTTAGAGACTTCCTCCTCCTCCCCCCCGCCAGAAATCACATTCCAGTCCCGATTACTACCAGGCTGTATGTTCTGCCTCTGCGGTGCTGCCAAAGGAAAGGCTTCACCAGGGGCTGATTCTCGCAATACCCAATTCCCAGTGCGGCCTAAACCGACCCCCCCCCCCACCTCCCCATCACTCAGTGTTAATTCACCTCAGACCCGCTGCTGCAGCGCTGCAGAACCCGCGGCAAGTACTTTGTGCTTCAGAATCTCAGCACACCTACTGCACAACTGCTGCCATTTATCCTGGACCCGAGAACCGATTCATTATACCTAACTATCGTGTCCCGGCATTACTGAACGTCAGAGCGCTGCCATCATCGGCCAGTGTCTCAACTCACCCATTACCCGAGGGATCTGAAAAGCAGGGAAGCCCAGAATGTCATGTAATAGAAAATAACGTACTCATCTTACATCCGGGGACATGACAGTATTGAATTGGTTCTTAATGAGAATACCCCATTTGTGGCTCCAAAAAGCACTGCCGGGGTTTTCATGTGAGCGCTCCCGACTTCTCTTCCCCATTTATTCAATATAATTGAAATGGAAATCAGACTGGCGATCTCGGAAAAACAAAGCTCCGGGCACATGCTTCACTGAGTGTGAGCAATTCGACAGGAGATTCCTGTGTGTACATATCATTTCTATCGAAGTACATCTCTTATAGTTGGGGGATGGAATTGATTAATTTTAACTTTGGGCGATTGTGTAAAACGAACGATACCGTATTCACTCCCTTTGTGTACCGCGCCTGATCGCTCTTTCCATTTAAGTCAATGGAAGGGAAAATTGGGCGAGACGCAAAATGGGCGTGCAATTCCATAAGGCGTCTTTTGTACTATTTCCCAAAGTTAAATGTACCATTGTGCTTTTTTTTAAATTCGGCGAATCCGTTATTTGAGCCAGGGGTCGGTTATTCGTATTCTTCAAATTATCCCTGAACTTACTAAATTATATTAACCAATCAGAACCAAGCTGCGATGCTAATATTTGGATCCGAAATAAAATTACAAGAATATCTGCAAATGCATCGAAATCTCCACTAAACCGTTTAATTGAAAGTTTCAGAATAAATTGTGCTCCCTTTCCGGTTATTACATTAGGAATATGTCGGAAACTTTTAGTTTTCTCATTGTTATTTATTTGCTGGTGGTAATTAATGTTTGCACATCAACCACATCAAAACAAACAAATAATATTATTACACCGACAGCAGGGTAGTGAGACAGTCAATACTGCTGAAGATATATATTAACTGAATATAAGCGGCTTATTCGGAACTCCAACTTTTGCAAGATCAGGACAGTATATGTCTTCTATCTGTTATTATTGGCTGTCCTGTTTTCGGAGCGAAGCAACACTGTGTTTCAATTTCAGGGACACGAGATATTCTGCTTTCAAAATGAGGTCCTGTTAAGATCTGAGAAAAAGCTCAAGCTCAGTACCAGTTAAAGTCATTTGAACAAACAGATTAAGACGAGCCATATTTGCTCCAACTAATTATGGAGCAGGACATTTCACGCTCAAAAATTAAACTTAAGAATATCATTATGATCAAATTTTTAAAAAAAATATTTTTAAATCTGCATTCCTAAAGGAAGCTGAGTTCGTTCCATTATAGTTTCACAGATTGCATTAGAAATAACTGCACATTAGCCACAGATAAGCACAACCTCTAGTTTAGGTGCATCATACTTTGTCTTTGTAAATTTATATTTTTTATAATATCAAAATAAGGAGGCTCCGTGGTGCACGTTAGATCGAAGAGCGTTCACTTTTACACACAGAGAGTTGTATAAAGCTGAGCTGCCCCGCTGTTATGCTGAGACGTTGAATTTCAGATCAACAGGCTATGGGCGGAGGAGAAGGAGACAGGCTCTGGCCTGATATATACCGGGTGCGGGTAAAATAAATGTGGATAACCATCTCAGGAACCGATCGGAAGGGCTATGGGAGTTCATGGTCGTCAAATTTTAAGGAGTTGGATGGCAAACAATAGACTTCACGCCGACTGTGTAGCCGTAATTTGGAGCGGGACCCTGTAACACACCTCCAGTCAATGGGAAGTAGCCCTGCCTGAAGCCAAGTTATTTTAGAAATATGGCACAGTCCCCGAATGCCGTCACCTTTTTGGATATTTCATCATTTGGTCAACGATGAATTTTGGTGTGGATCATATTAAAATGATGATGTACATTCAAATTGTTCCCAAAGTGTTTACGATTCTCACAGTAGCTGTTGCTGGGATTGGGAGAGGGTGTTGGGCTGATCCCGGGAAGAACTAGCAGTTTTGAATATGAAAGTTAGATTGTCCACTTTGTGCTACTTGAATGCCATTTTCATAAACATTGCAACATTCCTTTCCAAACTTGTTCCCGAAATCTACACCCTCAGATGGAACTGACGTCGCTGATACCAGTCAGGGCAGCAATTTCAGGCATTACAATCTGTCTCAGCTCATTTCGATTATTTTGAGAAATCTTCTCTGCTTCCCTCTCCGAATTGATATTAGCGACCATTCCTAAAATGTGTATGTTGGGAACGTTTGATGGGATTTGTTTGCTGTGGTTCAGGAACAAAACGAGATTGTTTTGTGTTATAATTTGCATGATTTGAAATAGGAAGGGAAAATATGACTCTGGTTTGACATAGAATCACATAGAACACTCAGCACAGGAATAGGCTATTAGCTCCAACCAGTCCATGCTGGCATTAATGCGCCATTCACGCCTCCTCTCATCCTTCCTCATCGAAATGTATCAGAAGAATCCGCCGTGCGGATCTGAAAATATCTTATTTGTTTGTTCCTATGTGGCATCACTTGTCTTAAACTATCGGCAAAAGTTAATAATATCCCAAACATATTTTATCACCTAGAATATGATATCTAATATTGGAAACAGATGGGAGCTTCCATTTCCTTTAGTGATTCCTATTTGTAGATGTTAGTTGAACAATTACTGCCCGTTTCCAATGGGTGTAGTTCCACTTTAGTTTGTGGATTATTTAACGTTTTTCATTAAATTAGTAATGAAAGCCAGGGGATGCCTGATCACGTTCTTCAATTCCTCTTTGAATTTGCTCTGGGACACTGCATAAATAAACGTATTTGTGCAAGAACTCAAACACCTCAGCATATACCCGAATTGTTCCGCAATGGTGAAGGAGTCTTTAGAATTTGCTTTCATAAATTGACAATCTGTAAATTGCACACATATAAACATTATAAAACTTACCATCCATAATAGTATACAATTGTAAGATAACGTGAACAGTAAGATCATGGATTTCCTTCGGTTCTCCATCTCTGGATCAGTGTGATTCTGAACATTGTTGTTTGCTTGGAGACCCCTCCTCACTCTGTTGGCCAGTACAATGTGCCTGCTGGTCAGGGCATTGAGCAGCAGGATCAAAAGAAATGGGGCAAATGGGGTTAACATTGTTTCAAACCACAAATACGATAGCCATAAGGGTGAGATGTAGAAGCTTGATTTTACATGGCAGGACCATGGCACATTGTCAATTATTTTCCGAGGTTCAAATACAAAGTAGATTGGAGCATTTTCTAAAACACTGAAGAAACACACCTGCTATGACCACAGCTGCAGTTTTTTCAGTACAATATTTTGTTCGCAACGTTTGGTTACAAATAGCGATAAATTGATCAAAGGTGAAAGCCACCATTAGCCAGACAGAGCAGTCAATGAAAGAATAACACAGGGTGAGATTGAGACTTCAAATTGGAGTATAGTTTAGGAATGAATTTGGGAAACAACCATCGTTAATCTCATACAGAATCACTTCATTAATCAGGACCATTAGATCAGCCGCTGCCATGGCCATTAGGTAACGGGTGATGTATTTGGAGAGACCGCACTTTCCACGGGAGAGAATGACGATTGTCACCAAATTAGCTGCAAAAAAGTGAACATTAAATTACTAGCTCTCGTTACTCTGAGATGATGATCAGTCGATAATTATTTGAATAAAATTCATGGACGTTTTTTTATCACTCAAATCACTCTTTATTTTTTCCAATTTGGCAGAGAAGCCTAATAATTCAGAAAACTTGCATTTCTTTATGGATTCACATCGCTAACCTATTTTTAGTTACTTCAGAAGAAAAGAATACTGCAGTGACTGACATGGTTGGATTTTTAACTTTCCAGCGGACCAAAAATGGGGTTTTCCGACTGGTGGCCGCAAGTGAATCCGCCTGTTTTTCATTTCCTCGTGTGCCCTCATTGCAAATATCCCCAATTATGATGCATTGTAGGACTCAGCGTGATAACAGTATTCTGCTTGCCATATCCTATTGTTTAATCTTCTGGAGGCAGGTGAAAATTCCAACATGGTGTCCTTGCCATGCTTACCTTCAGCAAATGACCAATCAAGGTAGATTGCTCAGTGATACATTGTTTCATGTGGACAATATAAGGACAAACAATGCTGTTTGCATTGTGCCACAACTATGTACGGCCAGAATTGTTTACTTCAAAGTAGACGCATAATGACGGTGGTTCGTGGGGCCTGAGCATGGGCAGAGGGAACTTTGGAGATATATCCGTTATTATTGGAAATGTGGACGCTGGTTTACTTCAGATGCAAACATTTAAAGCGCATTTCAAATTTAGTTGAATAATAACGTGCAATGGTTATGTACATCAAGCGGGGAGCGGGGCTCTGGAAGGAATGACTGTGCTTTTCTCACATGACCAGGATTGTCTTGGGTGGTAATGCCCGTTGCCTGCCCACTCGATGTCAAGTTACTTAGACCAATAGAGCTGACTGTCGGGAGGGGCGAATAACAGGCAGCCCCTGCCATTCCGCCCAAGAATGTCTACCACCAGATAGCTGCTGCTGCATGAGTAACCCTTCTTAAATATTCTCTCAACAATTATCCTGAATATATTTTATGCTGTGTATTGGAATCCAAGTGCAATTATTGTCAGAAGCAAAACACTCTGGATGTAGAAAATCTGAAATAATTGCAGAATATGCTTGAAATACTCAGCAGGTCAGGCAGGTTCTGGGGAGAGAGAAACAGAATTAATGTTTCAGGTCGACGACGCTTCCAGTGAATAATTATTGTTACCCATTTAATTATATAAAATGGTTCTTTGGCGTCCAGCCTGAGATGAATATTGTAAAAAGCAATGGCTTTTATTTCAGATCCAAATCTCTGCCAAGACTGGAAACGTAAACTTTGGACACTGCAGCTTGTACAAACATAGTATTGGAAATCTCTGTGACGGTCCGGACATCCTGGTTCATGATCATATCCCAGTTTATCTCCCGTCCATCTGTGCTTTATGTGTGACACGTTCTTCACTTTGCCCCCGTTTTTGTAAATAATTAACGTTTAAATAAACTCCCAACAGAGGATAAAAGTGTATTATTGATTGAACTATTTAACTCTTGTTTTATCGGACGGGCCGATAGGACCAGCAACGAAATTTATTTTCAATAGCAAAATACGGCAGATGCTGGAATCTGAAATAAAACAGAATATTCTGGGAATACTCAACAGGTCAGGCGGCATCTGTGGGCAGATAAACAGAGTTAACGTTTCAGGTCTGTGACCTTTGTCACAACTGGAGAAATTAGAGATGTAACAGATTTTAAACAAGTTTAGGGGCCGGGAAAGGGGGCGCCGAGGAAAGAACAAAAGGGAAGGTCTGTGATAGTGTGCAAGGGAAGGGAGATTAAATGACAAAAGGTATGCAATACAAAACAAAAGGAGATGCTAATAGAACAAGTAATGAAACAAAAGATGCGTCTAGAAGAGGTATAAATGGGAATGGCAAACACATTAACAGCTCCCTTGTGAAAAAGTAGGGGAAGAGGCTGTAGTCTGAAGCTTTTGAGCTCGATGTTGTGAGCGCTGGAGAATCTCTTCTATTTCTCCTGGATTCACAATATATAACAATACATTCCTTTTCCTTTTCTTGAACAATCTCAGGGAATCCATTTAATAATTGCTGTTTTGGCCACCCTATCCGATACAAATAATTGTCCCAGCAACAGAACTACAAGAATGTCTATCACGGCCAATGCATCTCCACTAAATAGCTGAATTTAAATAGTCAGAGCAAATGGAGCTTCCTCTCAGGTTGTTACATTAACAATATGACAGAACCTTGGAGCCATTTGAGTTGTTTCTTTGATGCAAGTAATTATAGTCTGCACATAAAACACATCAACACAAACAGATCATACCATTACACCGCCAGCAGGAGCAGTGACACAGGGAAGCACTGTTAATGATGAGCATTAACTGATTATAAGCGGCTTACCAGGAAGACCAATTATTGCAAGAATCGGATAGTAAATGTTTTCTATCTGTATGATTACCGGCTGTCCCATATTCGGAGAGAAGCGATGTTGCCAGTTAGCGCTGTGAACAGGCAGAAATTCTGCTTTCAAAATAAGCTCGTATTTATACCTAAGGGAAACCTGGTAACACATGAGCATTGCATAATAATTGGGATTGTTTACAGTCACTTGAACAAACAAATTAAAAGGAGTCTTATTCACTCATACTGATCATGGATATTTTGCAATGGTATTGTCCATTGAAAGATTAAGGACTCGAGAAAATTACTTTCATCATACGTTCAAAACAAAATATTGCGACATCTCCATTTCCACAGTCATGGTACAAGACTCCTGAAGCAGGGGATATTTATTTATAGATTCATGCGAGGTATTTGATGGAACTATTGTGCACAATTATGATGGAATAGCTTTCTTTAGATCTGAGTTACATCAATAATTTTCTCTATCTTTAATCTATATTATATCATCATAGGTACTCCCTCGGAGTCGAGGATGACTTGCTTCCACACTAAAAATGAGTTCTCAGGTGCCTCAAGAGTCTAATGTGGGACCTACAGTCTCTGTCACAGTTGGGGCAGATGGTGGTTGAAGGAACGGGTGGGTCGGGTGCCTGGGTTGCTGTGCACTCCTTCCGCTGTTGATGCTTGGCTTCAGCTTACTCTCGGCGAAGAGACTCGTCCTGTTCAGCGCCTTATTGGGTGCTTTTCTACCACTTTGGGAGATCTTTGGCCAGGGATTCCCAAGTGTCGGTGGGAATGTTACATTTTTTCAGGGAGGCTTTGAGGGTGTCATTGAAACATTTCCGCTGCCCACCTGGCACTCGCTTGTGGTGCCTGAGCTCCGAGTAGAGCACTTGTTTTGGGAGTCTCTTGTCAGGCATGGGGACTATGTGGCCTGTCCAATGAGCTGATCAAATGTAGTCAGTGTTTCGATGCTGGGGATGTTGGCCTGAGTGAGAACACTGATGTTGGTGTGCCTATCCTGCCAATAGATTTGCAGGATCTTGCAGAGGCAGCGTTGGTGGTACTTCTCCAGTGTTTTGAGGTGCCTGCTCTACATAGCCCATGTGTCTGAGCCATATAGGAGGGTGGGTATCACCACTGCTCTGTAGACGATGAGCTTGGTGCCGGGTTTGAGGTCCTGGTCTTCAAACATTCTCTTCCTCAGGCGACGAAGACTCAACAGGCTCACAGAAGGCAGTGTTGGACCTCATTGTCGATGTCTGCCCTTGTTGACAGTATGGCCCCAAGGTATGGAAAATGGTCCACGTTGTCCAAAGCCTCGTCGTGGATTTTCAAAACCGGGTGGCAGTGCTGTGTGGTGGGGGCAGGTTGGTAAATTACCTTTCTCTTATGGATGTTTCATGTAAGGCCCGATGCTTTCGTACACCTCAGTGAAGGTGTTGACGCTGGCTTGGAGTTCGGCCTCTGAGTGTGCGCAGACGCAAGTGTCATCTGCAAACTGTAATTCGATGATGGACGATGGGACGAGTTTGGATCTGGCCTGGAGGCGGTGGAGGCTGTACAGATTCCTGTTTGCCCTGTAATTTAGCTCCACTCCGGCGGGGAGCTTGCTGCGGGTGAGATGAAGTATTGCAGCAAGGAAGATCGAGAAAAGCATTGGTGTGATGACACAACCCTGCTTAACCTCGGTCCGAATGTGAATGGGTTGCGATAGATTTATTGGTCTGGAGCATCGTGGAGCAGGTGGAGGATGGTGACAAACCTTTGAGAGCAGCTGAATCTGAGAAGGGCACTCCATAATACCTCACGGTTGAGTATCAAAGGCTTTTGTGAGGTCAAAGAAGGCAATGTGCAAGGGTTGGAGCTGTTCCCTGCATTTCTCTTGTATCTGCCGTGTGGTGAAGATCATGTCCATTGTGCTCCTTAGTGGGCAGAATCCACATTGCGACTCTGGGAAGAGCTCTTCAGCTACAGGAAGAAGGCGATTCAAGAGGATTCATGCAATGACTATCCCAGTGATCGACAACAGGGAGATTCTGCTGTAGTTACCGCAGTCGGACTTCTCAGCTTTCTTGAAGATGGACATGATTACAGCGTCTCTGAGATCCCCTAGCATGATCTCCTCCTCCCAGATAAGAGAGATGAGGTCACGGATCCATGCCATTGGTGCTTTTCCACCATGTTCTACTGCTTCGGCGGGGATTCCATCTGCTACTGATGACTTGATGTTCTTCAGTTGTCGGATGGCCTTTTCAACTTTGTGGTTGTGCTGAGATGGTGGCAGATGGAATGCTATGGGATAGAATCGAGGACAATCACATTGAAGACATTGTCTCGGTTGAGGAGATCCTCGAAGTGCTCCTTCAATCGGGCACTGACTGACTCTCAGTCCTTCATGAGCACCTCTCCATTCTTGGCCAGTAGTGGGGTAGGGCCTTGGCTGCTTGGGCCATAGGTCGTATTGACTGCGCTGAAGAATCCTCGCATGTCATGGCTTTCGGCTAGCTGCTGGATTTCTTGAGCTTTCTCCACCTACCATCTGTTCTTTAGATCACGGGCTTTCTGTTGGACCTCGGTCTTCAAGACATCTGTAGAGCTGCTTTCTTGCCCTCGTGTTGTGTTGCTGCTTGCAGTCCAAGAATGCCTTGCACTTGCTGCATGTTAAGTCCTGGATCTGGTTGTTCTCGTCAAACCAGTCTTGGTGTTTCCTGGTCGAATGACTGAGTGTCACTTCGCAGGTGCTAATTCTGGTAGTATCGAGGTTAGACCAGGCGCTGTGGACACTCTGCATCTCTGGGTCACTGGGATTCGTCAGGTTGGCAGCGAGGCACTGGAAGAATATGGCTTTCTTAGCAGGATCTTTGAGTGCTCCAGTGTAGATTTTCCTGCTGCATTGTTTCTGTTGCCTTCGCTGTTTTGGGGCAATGTTGATGGTAACATCAGAGCAAATTAGGCGGTGATCTGTCCAGGAATCGTCAACTGATGTTATGGTGCATGTGATGTGCACGTCTTTGTGGTCCCTCACACAGACGATGATGTAATCTAGCAGATGCCAGTGCTTAGAGCGAGGGTGTTGTCATGATGTTTTATATTTGTCCTTCTGTTGGAACAGGGTATTGGTTATGATGAGGCCATATTCTAGGCATTTTTCAGAAGGAGGATACCGTTGGAGTTGGCTTTCCCTACCCCCTCTCTACCAATCACACCTCCCCAGAGGTCAGTGTCCTTTCCAACTTTGACGTCGCCAAGGAGGATCAGCATGTTGCCTGTTGGAACTCGGGACAGGCATTGTTCGAGGCTGGAGTAGAATTCCTCTTTGGTCTTGTCTGCAGCTTCCAGTGTTGGAGCGTATGCACTGAAGACTGTAGTGCACTGGTTCCAGGCTAGGATGAGCTGAGGAGTCGTGAGGCATTCTGGGAGGCTCTGAGATGGCCCACTAGCTCATTTTATATGGCGAAGCCAACCCCATGGAGGCGGCATTCTTCTTCTGGTTTGCCTTTCCAGAAGGTGTAGCCACCACCTTGTTCTTTGAGCTGGCCTTCCCCTGCCCACCGGGTCTCGCTTAGACAGTGATGTCAATGTCGAAGCGCCCAAGTTCCCAGACAATGATAGTGGTGTGGCTTTCCAGTCTGTTGCTGTTAGGATTGTCTATGAGGATCCTGACATTCCACATCCCGAACTTCATTATAAAGTGTGGAAAATGGCAGTGCATGAATTATTTTACTGCGGGGTGTGCGATGTACACCAGCTACCACACGTGCTTGGCAGAGCATGATCTTGGTCCAAGGTGATCCAAGATGACTGGAGACCAGGCTCTGCTGTACAGGCCTAGTTCATACACACACGGATACTCCTACTGTCAGCTGAGCTCCTGGGCCACGATCCGCTGCTGGTCTACGCTGCACCAATTCTGGGCCGACCTCACTGCTGACCGTTTCCAACCTCTGGGTCTCCAACCTCCGGGCCTCCCACTGCCCGCCGGGCTTTTGCTGTCCTTTGACTCCTGCTGCCCTCCAAACTCTCGCTTTCCTCCGACCTCCCGCTGTCCTCCGACCTCTAGGCTACCACTGTCCTCAGAACTCCCGCTGCCTTCTGACCTCTGGGCTCATGCTGTCCTCCGACCTGCCGCTGACCTCCGACATCTGGGCTCCCGCTGTCCTCCGAACTCCTGCTGCCCTCCGACCTTCCACTACCTTCTGACCTCTGGGCTCCCAATGTCCTCCGACCACCGGCTGTCCTCAATCCTCTGGGCTCCCAATGCCCTCTGATCGCTCGCTGTCCTCCGACCTGCCGCTCTCCTCTGATCTGTTCTGGGCCCCGACCCCGCCGCTGGGCTCGACCTCACACCAAGAGATGCCAACCAATCCGCTACCTGGGATCCTGGGTTGCTGTGACGTCTGGTTTGTCACCGCTTTGCCTTCATCACACTCTTAAACTGGCTCCCACTGCTCCCTGCGGTGGCTGGCTCCTGCCATCGCTGCGCTGGGGCTCTCCTCCTTTATAGCTCCCGATTCGCTCCTGCTCTGCTGCTATTTCCCCTCAGGTCAGCTCCTGCTAACGGCGTGCATTGTCCTGGGGCTCTCCTCCTTTATAGCTCCTGCTCTGCTGCTGTTTCCCCACAGGTCAGCTCCAGCTAATGGCATGCTTTGTTCTGGGGCTCTCCTCCTTTATAGCTCCCGCTCAGCTCCTGCTCCGCTGCTGTTTGCACCGGTCGGCCCCTATAATATATAACTATATATAACTTATATTAAGGGCCTCAATGCTACAGGTGAGATCGAAGAGCATTCAAATATACACAGAAAGTGATATAGTGAGTTGTATACCACTGACCAGCCTACAGCGGGTTAAGATTTTTGGAAGTATTAAGAGACCTTGCGCGGAGCTAAACTACATTTGTCCCCATTGAATGAATAAACCTTCTACAACGCTTAATTGCACATGATCATGACATTTATTTTAAATTCCCTTATTCCATAATAGTAATGACGTTAACTGTGCTGATCATAAGCACATAAAAAATAGGAGAAGGAGTAGGCCATTGGGCCCCTCGAGTCTGCTCCGCCATTCAATGAGATCACGGCTGATCTGGTCATGGATTCAGCTCCACTTCCCTGCCCATCATCAGTATGTGTAGAAATATTCATCATGTAATGTTTATGGGGTATTGTTTGTATTTGTCCGTGCCTTTGTTTGAAAATTAATTAAGCGGAAAAGTAACCATTTGTGTGTTGAGGAGGACAGCCTGGTTGGAATGTGAATACACATGAATTGACATTCGGTGATTTTAATCTGTCTGCTTGGTGAACAATTGAAGCATCTCTTATTGGAAGGGGCAACCATTTAAAAGCATTCAAACAATGCCTCATCAATTCTGAACTCCGTCAACTTTCCACGTTCAAGGGATTCACTGTTTGCTGAAGATATTCGACTACACGCATCACATCTCAGGTTTTTCATGACTTTCGTTCTGACTGTAGATCTGAAATGCTGGACACAAACGGAAGAGAAAATAATGGTTGGGCCAGTGCAAAAGCGGAAAATGGCATCCCTGTAGACTCTGTTTTAAATCCAGAGAGGGAAAGTGAGTGGCATGCCTGTCCAGGAGCGTCAGGAGGCAGTCTTCGCAAATTTTATGGTATGGTGGCATCGTGGTTATGTTACTGGAATAGTAATTCAGATCCCTCGTGTAATGATCGAGGGACGTGAGGTCAAAACCCACCACGGCAGCTGGGGAATTTAAATGCAGTTAATTAAATAAATCTGGAATAAAAGCTTGCAGCAGTAATGGCGACATGAAACTACTTTAATGTCAGAAAAACACATCTGGTTCAATAATGTACTTTAAGGAATAAAATCTGCCGACATTATCTGTTATGGTCTATATGTGGCTCGACACCCACAGCAATATGGTTTCGCTTAGCTGTACTCTGAAATGTACTAGCAAGCCATTATTTCCTGGTGATGTCCTGTCGTACCGACAGAACAGACCCACCAGAAGTGGCAGCAAAGTGTTACTCAGCCGTGTGGGAGTGGCCCTTGCAGGACTCAGCATTGACTCTGGACCCCACGAAGTCACATGGCTTCATGTTAAGCATAACCAATGAAACCTCAAGCTGATTAATAGCTCCTGCCCTCCCTTAGCTGATGAATCAGTACTCCTCCATATTGAACACCACATGGAAGAAGCGGTGAGGGTTGTAAATGCACAGAATGTACTTTGCCAAGGGGGACTTCAATGCCCATCACCAAGACTGGCTGGGTAGCACCATTACTGGCCGAGACATAAATGCCAGCCTGGGAGGCGACAGGTGGTGTGAGTACCAACACGAGGGAAAAACCTAGTTGACTTCGTCCTCCCCGATCTACCTGTCACAGATGCATCTTTTCATGACAGTATTGGAAGGAGTAACCACCACACATTACTTGTGGAGACCAAGTCCTGTCTTCACACTGAGGACACCCTTCCTTGTGCTGTGTGGCACTACCAATGTGATAAATGGGGTAGATACAGAACAGATCTACCAGCTAAAAACTGGGCACAAATGAGGCACCGTGGGCTTCACAGCAGCAGCAGAATTGTGCTCAACCACAAACTGTAACCTCATGGCCCGGCATATCCATCACTCTACAATTACCACCATGCCATTAGCCAACTCTGGTTCAAAGAAGAGTGAAGAAGACTATGCCAGAAGCAGTACCAGTTGTACCTATGAATGAGCTGCCAAATTGTGTCAGCTGGAACACAGACTATGTACAGGCATGCTAAACAGCGAAAGCTGCATGCTCTAAACACAGCGAAGCAATCCTACAATCAATGGATCGGCTCAAAGCTCTGCTGTCCTGCCACATCCAGTTGTGAATGGTGGTGGGCCATTAAACAACTAAAGGGAGGAGCAGTCTACATGATTATCCATATCCTCAATAATGGCGGACCCAGCATGTGAGTGAAAAAGACAAGGCTGAAGCATTTGCAGCGATCTTCATGCCAGAAGTGCCGCGTGGATGATCATCAGAAAGAGTGAAAAGAGAGAGCAGGCTTTGTGCTAATCTTTTTATTCACATAAGGTACCTTATCTCTCGACATCAGTTGGTAAAGCCCCAGGATTGGTCCTTAGTTCCAGAGCATTCTTCATTGGCTTTCCTCACACATGTGACTGTCTGGAGGAATTTGAGCAGTTCCTTGATTAGGTTCATAGTTTTCCAATGAACTCCTTTTAGTATTGATAGGTTTGTTTACCCTGAAGACAAGCTTGTTTTGTTCCTTAAGCACCGCCCACAAGAGGCTTGAACTTGATATGTTTTGTGCTTTTGAGTTCAAACTGCAGCCTTTCTGTGTAACCAGCACTTTCGACGTTTATGTATACACTCTGATTCAATGTTACTATTAATGTACACGTTTATTCTTACAGCCTGGGATATGTTTCATTGCGTCCGGGCGATTGATCTACTTTCAAAGAAGCTAAACGTCTTAATACTTCCTCTCTATCCATGTTTATCTCATCTAATATTTCACAGTCCTCTAATGGCTGCAGAATCCTTCTCTTTTGTGAAGATAGTATTCATTAATATTGTTATGTTATTGTACATCTCCAGGCCAGATCCAATACCAGCCCAACCTCTGTCGTCGAGTTACAGTACGCGGACATACAGAAGCTGCACTACAGGACACGGTCGACATACTTACTGAGGCGTACGAAAGCATGGGCCTTACGCCAAACATCCGTAAGACAAAGGTCCTCCACCAGCCTGTCCTCACCACACAGCACTGCCCCCCAGTCATCAAGATCCATGGCGTGGCCTTGGACACCGTGGACCACTTCCCATATCTCGGGAGCCTCCTATCAACAAGAGCAGGCATCGACGACGAGATCCAACACTGCCTCCAGTGCACCAGTGCAGCCTTCGATCGCCTGAGGAAAGGAGTGTCTTAAGGCCAGGCCCTCAAAACAGCCATCAAGCTCATGGTCTACAGAGCTGTAGTAATTCCTGCCCTCCTATATGGTTCAGAGGCATGGACCATGTACAGTAGACATCTCAAGTTGCTGGAGAAATACCACCAACGATGTCTCTGCAAAATCCTACAAATCGCTTGGGAGGACATGCACACCAATATCACCATCCTCATTCAGGCTAACATCCCCAGCATTGAAGCACTGACCACACTCGATCAGCTCCGGTGGGCAGGCCACATAGCCCGCATGCCAGACACGAGACTCCCAAAGCAAGTGCTCTACTCGGAGCTCCTTCATGGCAAATGAGCCAAAGGTGGGCAGCGGAAATGCTACAAGGGCACCCTCAAAGTGTCCCTGATAAAGTGCAGCATCCCCACTGACACCATTATTAACGAAGCAGTAGCAGGACATTTGGTAAAGCAAAATTCGGTCAGGCAGATTCAGCACGGATTTATGAAGGGGAAGTCATCTTGCACAAATTTGCTCGAGTTCTTTGAGGATGTAATGAACAGGATGGATAAAGGGGAACCAGTGAATGTGGTGTATTTGGTCTTCCAGAAGGCATTTGACAAGGTGCCACATAAAAGGTTACTGTGCAAGATAAAAGTTCACGGGATTGGAGGTAACATATTCGTATGGATAGAGGATTGGCTAACTAACAGAGAACAGAGAATCGGACAAATGGTTCATTCTCTGGTTGGCAACCAGTAACTAGTGGGCTGCTGCAGGGATCAGTGCTGGGACCCCAACTATTTACAATCTATTTAATGACTTGTAAGATGGGACGGAGTGTAACGTAGCCAAGTTTGCTGATGATACAAAGATGGGAGGAAAAGCAATGTGTGAGGAGGACACAAAATATCTGCAAAAGGATAGACACTGGCTAGCTAAGTGGGCAAAAATGTGGCAGATGGAGTACAACGTTGGAAAGTGTGAGGTCATGCACGTTGGCAGAAAAAAATCAAAGAGCAAGTTATTATTTAAATGGAGAAAGATTGCAAAGTGCTGTAGTACAGCAGAACCTGGGGGTACTTGTGCATGAAACACAAAAGGAACAGGTTCAGCAAGTGACCAGGAAGGCCAATGGTATCTTTGCCTTTATTGCAAAGGGAATGGATATAAAAGCAGGGAAGTCTTGCTACAGCTATACAAGGTATTGGTGAGGCCACACATGGAATACATCATGCAGTTTTGGTTTCCATATTTACGAAAGGATGTACTTGCTTTGGAGGCAGTTCCGAGAAGGTTCACCAGGTTGATTCTGGGGATAAGGGGGTTGACTTATGAGGAAACGCTGAGTAGGTTGGGCCTCTACTCACTGGAATTCAGAAGAATGAGAGGTGATCTTATCGAAACGTATAAGATTGTGAGGGGGCTTGAAAAAGTGGATGCAGAGAGTATGTTTCTACTGATGGGGGAGACTAGAACTAGGGGGCATAATCTTAGAATAAGGGGCCGCCCATTTAAAACAGAGATGAGGAGAAATTTCTTCTCTTAGAGGGTTGTCAATCTGTGGAATTCGCTGTCTCAGAGCAGTGGAAGCTGGGACATTGAATACATTTAAGACATAAATAGACAGTTTCTTAAACAATAAGGGGATAAAGGGTTATGGGCAGCGGGTGGGGAGCTGAGTCCATGATCAGATCGGCCATGATATTATTGAATGGCGGAGCAGGCTCGAGGGGCCATATAATCTACTCCTGTTCCTATGTCTTATGTTCTATTTATTATGAACCGATGCACTTACTACAGGTAGATTGTTGAGTCACCACATGCCGCAGGCCCAGACTGGCAGCAAGTACCTTCAGGACTCGAACAGCTTGGTCAATAGTGCCGCTACTGAATCACTCTTATGATGGACATTGAAGTACCCCACCCAAAGTACATTCTGTGCACTTGCTAGCTTCAGTGCTTCTTCCAAGTGGTGTTCAACATTTATTCATTAGCTCATAGGGGGCGGGAGGTAATAATCAGCAGGAGCTTTCCTTGCCCATGCTTAACCTAATGCCTGAGACTTCATGGGTTCCGGAGTCAATGTTGAGTATTGCAAGGGTCACTCCCACCAGGCTGTATACCAGTGTGCCGCTGCCTCTGTTGGGTCTGTCCTAACAGTGCGACCGGACATCACCAGGATATCGTGGCTTAGTTGTCCATTTTGGAGGGCGGCTAAGCGTCAATCACATTGCTGTGGATCTGGAGTCACATATAGGCCTTGCCAGGTAAGGCCGGCAGATTTCCTTCCCTAAAGGACATTAGTGTAGCAGATGGGTTTTTATGACAATAAGATAGTGTAATGGTCACCGTTTCTGACACAAGCTTTTATTCCAGATTTATTTAATTAACTGAATTTAAATTCCCCAGCTGCCGTGATGGATTTAGATCTTACATCTCCCGATCATTAGAACACACATCTTGATTACTATTCCAGCAACATAGCTACGTTGCTACTGTACTGTTAAAACCAGTGAAGCCTGCCAACTGACGCTCCCAGGAATGTGCATCATGAACGGAATTCTCTGGAGTTAAAATAGAGCCTCTGAGAGATGCCATTTTCCACTTCTGCTTTGGCCCAACCATTACTTTCTCCATCGTTTGTGTCCATCATTTCAGATTTGTAGTCAGAACAAAAGTCATGAAAAACCTCACACAGGATGTGTGTAGTGGAAGATCCTCAGGGAACAGCAAATCTCTTGGATTCAATAAGGTGGAACGTTGGCAAAGTTCAGAATTTATGAGGCATTGTGTTTATTATCTATATATACTTGCTCTTTCCAATGAAAGATGCTTTAATTGTTCCCCAATCAGACAGATTAAAATCACTGATTGTCACCCTCCCCACAGGCGCATAGGAGGGACGCATGTGCCCGTGGTGTCCACTTAAGTTCCAGGTTTAAGACCCTGCGGGGCACAGGCCCCTAAACCCGGCACTTGTGATCTGTCAAAAATTCTGTTGACTGATCGCATGCTTGCGAAATTAAAGCACCTTCGTGGGCAGAGATTTGGGCTATTTGCCGAACAGCTGCCCAGCGAATGTCCTTCAAAGTTGTATAACTGAAAAAAGCAGGTGTAAGGCCTGCTCTTATCAGTGTAAAATTTTTCAATACTGGGAAAGAAATTAAGAACATAACGTAAACATTGCAAATCCTGATGAATCAGGTAAGTTTATTTTTAGAACCTTGAAAATAAGTAAATTTATTCGTAAAAAAATAAAAAATGTTGTTTCAAATAATTAATTACATTCAATTTGCATTAATTTGACATATGTGATCTTTTTTTGTTATTTTGTGTTTATATGTTTTGCGGGGTGGGGGGGGGGGATTAACATTCATACTTATGGTTGTTCCTTATATACGTAATCACCAAACGTATGAATGGGAATACCCCTACTCTGGTAGCTTGAGCAGGCCCACGTGATCCCATTGATGAGTACAAAACCCTTATGATCCTGAGATACGTGTGCTTCTATGAAGACCTTTACATAGAGCGCCAGGACTAGAAGACTCCAAACCTCCAGGATTACCAGGTAGATTTGCAGAAATCTTTCAGGTCGGAAGCCCCCAATCTCAAAATCTGGGCCCATGTGTAGTAACATTCCAACCAGGCTGTCCTCTTCAACACACAACTGGTTAACTTTCTGCTGTATTAATTTTCAAACAAAGGCATGGACAAATACAAAGAGAACCCCATTAATATTATAACTATTATATAGTTAATGTCGTCATTACTATGAATATAATGGAATTCAATGACATTTCATGGTCATGTGCGGCTAAGCATTTAGAAGATTTATTCAAATGACAGGGCCACATATCTTCACCACGCCTCCTGGTAAGCACTTTAACCATTTATGGTGATGATTCTTCACTCTCACCTTCTGATTTAATTTCACACTTCTCCCTCTTACTCTACCTCTATCATGATTCACTTTCTGTCTTAATTGTTTCTCTTCTACGGACTGTGCCAAGTCTGGCTAAACAACGAGAACCTAATTCGTGGCTGCCATTTGAGAAACAACTCTGCTGGTGTTTTATCAGTAGTTGCATGAGGAGTATTACAATAAGTAATTAGAAAATTAACCAATTTGTGGTCCAACGACAACTGCCGTTTCTTTGGATTTGGATCCAATATTTCCTTGAAAGGAGCACGCTGCCCATGGCCACTACTCGCAGCTCCTGTTATGGCCCCGACCTGCCGCTGATGGGTCTCTCACAGGTCGGGGCCTGCACACAGCCCATGACAGCCATTCGCCACTACTTTTATGGCCCTGACCTGCTGCTGATGGTCTCTCGCAGGTTGGGGCCTCCACACTTGGTTGGATGTAAACCATCTTTGTCTGCTGTGTGCCCTAAGTATTCCACCAAGTTTTGAACTAGCTCTCACTTGCAAACAGTGAATCGTACTCTGTGCTTTTCCAGCTGTTTGAACATTTCATTCAACATGTTATTATGGATTTGCCTGTTTGGTACTGAAATGATTATATCATTTAAATAACACACTACCTCTTCAATGCTTTGCAAGATCTGTTCATCGTGCCTTGGAATATGGCTGGGCGGAAGACACTCCAAATGGTAGCCTATTAAATTGTTATAGGCCTAGATGAGTATTTATAGTCAAGCATGACTTGGACTCCTCATCTAGTTCAAGTTATAAGTAGGCATTTGTAAGATCTAACTTTGAGAAATCTGTCCAAATGTCAGCATTGTGAACACATCTACATTTGACAATGTATTGGGGAGACTACCCTCTAGAACTTGGTTTATGGTTACTTTATAATCATCATACAACCATACCTTACCTTCTGACTTAGGTACAACAACAATGAATGTATCCAAATCACATCGATCTATCTTAGAGATAAGGTTCTCAGTCACTAATCTTTTGAGTTCTTGCTCAACTTTCTCCTTGAGTGTACATCGTACAAGATGTGGCTTGCAGTAAACTTGTCTAGCATCCTTCTGTACTCTGACACTCGCCTTGAAGCCTTGGATCGGATTGCCTGTTTCACAGAACACCTTTGGATACTTCTTGATAACATCATCCTTCAATGCAAATCTCGTCTCAACATGAAAAATCGTATTCCAATCCAGCTTCAGTGATCCAAACCAATTTCTACCTAGCAAGGCAGGCTTGTCCCCTGCCACCATGAAGAGAGGTAAGCTTGGAAATTAATCCTTGTATTTCACCGGTACTGTGACACGTCCTACCACAGGAATGTTCATTCCTGAGTAGCCTCGCAGCTCTACCTTGGATTTCTCCAATGGGAAATCACGCAATTTGTCGAGATATAGTGATTCCGGTACTACACTCATGGATGCACCAGTGTCGATTTCCATGGGTATTTTGGTTCCTGAAATGTCTATTTGGATGATGATACTTCGTGAATCACAGTGAGATACCTTTGTGGTCCTGATGATGTGTATCTCCAAAACCACCTCCTCGTGTTGCTTTTCTTCCATGCTATGTACTCTCTGAGGATTTCTTCTTATCGCCTTGAAAGTTGGTCAGTTGGCATGTCTTGGCAAGATGCCCAGTTTTCCTGCAGAAGAAACATTCTGCCTTCACATATGGACAACTTTGAGCAATGTGTTGTCCCTGGCATCATTTCAATGTATGTTTATCTTGGCCAGGTGCTGAGGCCTTGGGGCCCAACTGCATTTTACTTTTAACCTGCAGGCGATTCACCTCGGTTGCCTGACGACTGGAAATGATACAAAATTCTCGGGAATATTGGTCAGCCATATCCATTGACATGGCTGTCTGACAAGCAAAATTAAAAGTCAAGTTAGAAGTTGTCAACAACTTTCGTCTGTTTGCTTCATTTTTCACCCCAAAAACAAAGCGGCCATGCAAAGCTCGGTCCTGAAAGTTTCGGAAATGATAGTGAATGCATAGCTCTTTTAATGCTACAATGTACTCACTGATACTCTCGCTGTTTCACTGATCTCATATTACAAAATGAGAACTTTCAGCAATTTCCAGGGGCTCAGGTCTGTCGTGCTGTTCTAACTTGCTTAAAATTACCATAAGTGATGTGTCCTTTGCCTTGACGGGAACAAGCACATTTATCAGAGTTTCATACACCTCTGGGCATGCTTCAGTCAGAAAAATAGCCCGTTTACTTTCTAAAATCACCTGATTACTGTTTTCATCATCGGGGGCTTCGATGGTACTATTTGCAGTGAAAAACATTTCGAGCCTCTCGGTCACGTTGAAACGGATTTTTAACTGTTCTGCAACACAAATGACCTCTCTAGTCTCTCTGCTGTTTGACTGGATTCATCCGCCAACAAACATTTCAGTGAGGGTCGCAAATGCGGAATGTTCTCTACGATATCACAAACACACAGAATTCAAGATAGCTCTTAACACATGAACCTATCTGATGCCTTTATTTATTTACAGCAATGGCAGCATTACCACAGTAGTCCACTCGGTGGATCAGTCGTCCACTAGGTGGAGTGATATATTACACTGTCACCATAAATGATTAAAGTGGTTATCAGGAAGAGTGGTGAAGATATGTGGTCTTTGCACACATTTGGTCAAAATGCTTGATCATGGACAGGGTAGGTTTGTTCACATTGATCATATTTTACCTACAGATGTGGAAGGAGTTGAATGTTGGAATGATTCGATTATTTCTGACTCATCAAATCGTTTTGTTACAAGTAGAGTACCAGCAGGTGTGCTTGTGATGGAGCAGAGAATATACCACAATTATATGACTGTGGTCTGCACAGTTCATGTCGTCATTACTATGGGAACAATGGAATTGAATGAAATTTCATGATCATGTGTGGCTAAGCTATTCAGAGGGATTATTCAAATGACATTCGAGGGGACACATATCGATTTAACTCTTAATCTCTCTTTTACCTCTGCACAAGGTCTGTTCATACTTTCAGAAATCTAATATTTCTGCATATCTGTGGACTGCTCAGCTGTATACAACTGACTATATCACTTTCTTTGTGTATCTGAATACTCTTCGATCTCACCTGCAGCATTGAGCTGCTCAATATAAATTAAATATAGCATAAATTAACGAAGATAGAGAATATTCTTGATGTAACTAGGATCTAGAGACAGCTAATCCATCATAATGATGTATGTTTATTCCATCAAATGCCTCGCATTAAACTATAAATAAATATCGTCAGCTTCAAGAGTCGTGTACCATTACTATAGGAAAGCAGATGTCGAAATAGTTTGTTTGGAACGTATGATGACATTAATATTCTTGACTCCTTCCTCTTTCAATGGAGAATATCATTGCAAAATATCCCTGATGAGTAGGGGTGAATATGACTCGCCTTAATTTGTTTGTTCAAATAACAGTAACTAATGAGACTTATTGTGTAATGTCCATGTGTCACTTGAGGTTTCTCTAAGATATAAATAAGACCTGAATTTGAAAGCAGAAATATTTCAACACAAATTGGCAACTTCGTTTTTCTCACACAATGGAAAGACCGATAATCATACAGATAGAAAACATTTACTACCCGATTCTTGCAATAGTTGGTCTTCCTGGTAAGCCTCTTACAATCAGTTAATGCTCATCTTTAACAGTGCTTCACTGTGTCACTGTTCCTGCTGTCGTGTAATGATATTACCTGTTTTTTTGATGTGTTTGATTTGCAGAAACTGATTATCGGCATCATAGAAGTAAACCAAATGACTCCAAGATTGTCATATTTTTAATGTAACAACCTCAGTAGAAGCACAATTTACTCTGACTAACTCAATTCAGCAAATCAGTAGATATGTCTCGGTCTTAAAGGACAGTCTTGTAGTTTTGTGTCTAAGACAAGTATTAGAATCAGATCCAGTTGCCAAACCAGCAATTGTTAAAGGGATTTCAGGAGGCTGCTCAAGAAAAGACAAAGGAAATGTTCTGTTGTATATTTGTGAACCCAGAAGAAACTGTCCCACAAAACACTCCGTTGCACTGCTGGTGTATTGTCGCCTCCTTGGGATTGCATCCCGCCCATTAGCAGATTAGCATCGGAACCGAATGGTTCCCCGCACTTCCCAACTGGCAGCAGCTCCGGGCGCCCTTCTGCCGCATGCAGCTCGCTAGCAGCGGGTAAACAAGGCTGGAAACTGAACCTCAGGCTCTGAAATTGGTCTTCCTCAGCAGCGCGAGACGGACTCGGAGGGAATGGCCCACTTATTTTACACCCAGTCTGATGTTGGTTTCTTTGAGAGAAATCCGCGCATTGTGAAGCACACTGTCTATTCGCTATGAGTTTATTTTGCGCTACTGGCAAAGAACAATTTCACCACTTACATCTGGCATGCCTTGCATGCAGAAACCTCTTAGGACGAAACTCGAAGTTGTTGGTTTATTTATAACATAACTATAGACTCTGGTATACATTTTGGTCTGCAACACCTCGTCATTTTGTGTCACATTTGTAAAGCGCGGACTGGTGCGGCGGAAGTCAATCTAAATATAAGTTGTGTCCATGGCCACTAATTTTCCGAGTTGGGACGGCAGCAATGAGTTTCTATCGCTGCTACTGGCCATGGAAACCCTTGGGTGCAATGGCCACTATATGTTTGTGTCAGGCGAAGTAATTGATTGCTGGCAACTATTCAGTAATAGAGCTTATGGAGAACCTGAAGCGCTTGATTCTGAAACTGTGATATATTGTGTTACTTTAAGCTGGAGTCAGTTCTGAGGCTGCAAAACAAAACGAGATTAAGTGCTACTAAAGCGCGTCCAGCTGTTGCTGCATTGTTGTAATTCTAAATGCAAGTGGTGATTTCTCTGGTAACCATGGGATAGATTTTAGTCTTTACATCCGGGGTGTTCTGTATCGTCTGTGCTAAGCACAAAATGCCAAATCCTCTGCGGAGGACATGTTTCCCTAAAAACAGTGGATTGTCCTCCATTATGGATGAAATTCGGGCGATTTCTGATAAAATTTGTGGCCACAGCTAACACATTCGCCATCTTATATACAGGGGTAGACTGGTGCTAACAGAACATAAGAACATAAGAACATAATAATATAAGAAATAGGAGCAGGAGTAGGCTATTTGGCCCCCCGAGCCTGCTCCGCCATTCAATAAGATCATGACTGATCATGGATTCAGCTCCACCTCCTGCCCGCTCCCCACAACCCTTTACTCCCTTATCGCTCAAAAATCTAACTATCTCCGCCTTAAATATATTCAATGACCCAGCCTCCACAGCTCTCTGGGGCAGAGAATTCCATAGATTTACAACCCTCTGAAAGAAGAAATGTCTCCTCATCTCGGTTTTAAATGGGTGACCCTTTATTCTCAGACTATGTCCCCGAGTTTTAGTTTCCCCTATGAGTGCAAATATCCTTTCTGCGTCCACCTTGTCGAGCTCCCTCATTATCTATCGTGTATGCCTCTCACACCCTTCGATATTCAGTCCCATTGACTTCAATAGAACTCAATATCAAGCGAGGGGTATAACAGGCGGTCGATGCGATACCATCCTGTTCAGCGCTACTGCCCAAAACAAATTTCTATCCCACAGAGCGGGCTGATGTTTAATGCCCAGGCGATGAAGACTACAACCTATCCCACGTTTCTGTGTATGGTAGAAATAGAGTGACTCCAATAGAATGTCCACTGGTCTGCTCTAAAATCCCACCACAGCCTCGAAAAAATATCATTGTAATCCAGGAGAAACAATGTGAAGGGTTAAGGTTATCAGAGGAGATCTGCCGATCCCTCCCCAGTAATTGTATTCAATAATGTTGCTGCACACTCTACATCCCTGATGCCCTGGTCACTTCCACCTCCAACAATGCGATGAAGGTCACGTGGGATTTACAATGGGCAAGGCGCCTGTTCTTTACATTATCATCCATGTGTTAAAGGTGAAAAGTTCCCTCTTTGCTGCTTGTTCTTTCTCCCCATTTGTTAACCTAAGAAATAAATAATTCAAAGCAATAATAAATGTAAATTCATCTGATGGTAGATTTTTTTTAAACATTGTTTGTTACTGAAGTTAGTTCATACATCAGGCGCAAAACAGGGAATAGATCTACTATGAGATGGTAATTATATGGGTTGTCTCTATTGTCAGAGAAATTTCCTGCTCTATGTTTCTACAAGGTGCAGTTCCAAAAGCTTAAATATCCGCTCTTATTAGTGATTTGGGTCTGAGACAAGAGCTATTGGGTTTTACATTATTCGGCTAAGACTAGACGCTAAAGAACAGTTTATTTGCCATACACAGTGGACAATATTGACACTTTGATTAAATTACACAGCTCGAAATACATCTGGGAGGAATGTTGAGAAATTCTTTAAGACGGTCATCTCGAGTAGCAGCAGGTATCTGGGGGTAGACATCCTTGGGCGGAATGGCCTGTTATATACCCCTCCCAATATTCAGCTCCATTGGTCTAAGGAAATGGACATCGAGCGGGCAGATAATGGGCGGACCTCGCATTACCCCCTCGGCGATCCTGCGTTTATTTACACAGCATAGTTATTATTTCCGGAGCGCGATTTGTATTAATAGCTATTGTACAATATTAATAAACTAAATTACAAATGCGCTTTAAAGGTTTGCATCTGAGGCAAACCAGTGTCCACATTTCTAATAATATCGGATATACCATAAAATTCCCTCTGTCCATGCTCAGACTCATATATCGCTCGTCATTTAACTGGTTGCTTTGATGTAAGATATTCGGGTGACATATAGTTGGGACACAATCCATAATAAAATGTTTCTTATTATATTGTGCATATGAAGCAATGTGTCACTGTGAAAGCTTTATTTTCTGGTCATTTGCTGAGGAAAAGCACGGGAAGGACACCTGGTAGGAATTGGAACCTGCTCCCCCAAGATTGAACGATTGAATATTACAGTCAGAATCGTGCTGTCGCCCTGAAACCGACATTGCATGATTATTGAGGATATTTGCAATAAGCAGATACTGGGGTAAATTTTCAACCTGAAGTTTGGCTTAAAACTGGCGATGAGGGTTTGGCCATCCGATATTGTCTGTCAGTGGCTCCACAACGCCAGTTTACACCAGGAAGGACAGATGGAAAGCTTCACCGTGATGTGTCTGGTGGGACAGGGATAACCAAATCAGCCGCCCGTGTTGCACCTAGCTGGACATTCCTTTATGTTGAAGTGAAAGAAAATGAAACTCAGGTGGATTCAATTGTGGCCGCCAGTCGGAAAAGCCCATTGTTGGCCCAGTGGAAAGTTGAAAATCATACCATTCACTGCAGCATTTTGTTCCTTTGAAGTAACTCAGAATAAGTTAGCGACGTGTACGCATGAAAAAATGTATCTTCGAAGAATTAGTCGTATCATCTGATCGATTGGGAGAAATAAAGAGAGAGAAATTTGAGTGATTAAGAAACCTTTCCATGAATTTCACGCACATTTATTTCGACTGATCATCCTGTCAGGTTAGGGAGAGTTAGTAATTTGATTTCCTCTTTTTTGCAGCTAATTTGGTGACAATCGTCATTCTCTCCCGTGGAAAGTGCGGTCTCTCCAAATGCATCACCCGTTTCCTGGTGGCCATGGCAGCGGCTGATCTAATGGTCCTGATATTTGAAGTGATTCTGTATGAGATGAAAGATTCTTATTTTCCATATTCATTCCTGAACTATACTCCGGTTTGTCGTCTCAATCTCGCCTTACTTTTTGTTTCCATTGATTGCTCTGTCTGGCTAACGGTGGCTTTCACATTTGATCGATGTGTCGCTATTTGTTACCAAACGTTGCGAACAAAATATTGCACCGAAAAAACTGTGGCTGTGGTGATAGCAGTGGTGTGCTCTCTAAGCATATTAGAAAATATTCCAATCTACTTTGTATTTGAACCACGGGAAATAACTGACATTGTACCATGGTCCTGCTATGTAAAATCAAGTTTCTACACCTTACCCATATGGGTAGCATTTTTGTGGTTGGAAACAATTTGAACCCCATTTGCTCCATTTGTGTTGATAATGCTGCTGAATGCCCTGACCATCAGGCACATTGTATTGGCCAATAGAGTGAGGACGGGACTTCGAGGAAACATCAAGGTTCAGAATCACAGTGATCCAGAAATGGAGAACCGAAGGAAATCGATCATTTTACTGCTCGCTATATCTCGCAGTTTTATATTGTTATGGATGGTAATTTTCATAGTTTTCATATGTGTGCAATTTACAAGTACTCAAATTTTAGAAGTAGATTACAGCGACTCTTTTACCATTGCAGAAATATCTGGATACATGCTGAGGTGTTTGAGTTCTTGCACTAACACGTTTATTTATGCAGTGTCCCAGAGCAAATTCAGAGAGCAATTGAAGAATGTGATTAAGCGTCCCCTGGCTCTTATTGCTAATTTACTGAAATGAGTTAAATTGCTTCACAGAATTAAAATGCAATTACATCCATCGTAAACGAGGAGAAGTTGTTCAATTGATAGCAGCAAACAGGAATCTCCAAAAGAAAATGGGGTTGTCATCGGGTCCCCATATTAGATGTCAGATTGTCGGAGAGCAAAGATGCTTGCGTATTATTAACTTTTGCGACATTGTAAGACATGCGATATCAGACCTGAACAAATACAAAACAATTTTTCAGATCCGAAATAAAATCAATTAGACAAATATATTTGTTGCTTTCAATTGATCTAAACTCTACAACAGTTTCGTTATCCCTCACGCCCCACTCCCGTCAATAACACATGTAGTTATTTGTTGAAACAGCCAACTGTTCCCCACAACTGATTAATTCTGTACGTAATCCCCTGTGCATTTTATTCTTTCAGTGATAAAGTCCTGACTGAACTGCCATTTTTTCCCCAAGCTATGAATATGCAACGTTTGCTCATAATTTATATTAACGATTTGGACGTTAGAATCAAAAGCTCAATTTCTAAATTTGCGGACGACAACACATTCTGGAAGGAGATAGTAACTGCTGAGAGAGACTGAAACAAATTAAAAGAACACATCATAAGTGTGTAGCGGTCATTTAATTGCCAAATTAATTTTAACACATAAGTGTGAGATTTCACATTTGGGTAAGAAAAATTAGGAGGTGAAATATTGCTTGGAAAATAAGAATATAAATGGGGTAGTTGAGCAAAGGGATCTGGGAGTACAAATGCACAAATCACTAAAAGTTGTGATGCAGGACCATACTGCCATAATAAAAGCAAACCAAGCACTCTGGTTTATTTTTAGCGGGATAGAATTGAAAACAAGGGAAAGTTATGCCAAACTTGTGTGAAACCTTGATTAGACAACACTTGGAGTACTCTGCACATCTCTGGTCATCATATCTTAAAAAAGAATATAGCAGCGCTGGAGAGTGTGCACGAAATTACAAGGGATAATTCAAGAACTGCGAAGTTATTCATATCAGGAAATGATGGAACAGGCTGGGTCTCCTTCTACTTGTGTTTCCTAACAGAGGGCTTTGAAATTAGAAAAGGTTTTGATAGAGTGAGAGGCGAATAATATGGAGGCATTTAAGGGAAATCTAGATAAGCATATGAGGGAGAAAGGTATGGAGGGTTTTGGTGATAGACTTCGATCAGAAAGGATGAGAGGAGTTTTGACTGGAGCAGAAACGCCGGCATGGACAGCTTCGACCGAATGGACGATTTCTGTGCTGTATATTTTATGTAATTCTATGTAAACCCAGAGTTCAGATCGCAAGTCAGCATTAGAGATAAGGCAAAACTAAGAAGTGAAGTCACAATGGAAATTAACTTAACGTCAACAAAACGAGATGTGGACTGACTCCATTGCTTCTAAGGCAATATATTGGTCTACATATCTGGGTTCCTTCCACTAAAGTTGCCTTCTTTGATCTACAACTAGAGAGATTAAATTAGCCGACTACATCGGGTCTCAGTCCATATCCATTCACTTTAAAACTCGGCTGTTCTCTTCACTAAACATCATTTTTTCCAACTAAGGCACAAAAAAGCAAAGAAATCCCATCAGATTCGATGTTTCTTCTTGCACACACTGTCAGGTCTACATAGTAAATATCATCACTGGCGTGGCGATCTTTCATAATAGCAACAATAGAATTCAAGCAATGATGCAGTTTGGTTAATATATAATCATATTTTCCCTTCCTATTTGAAAACATGCAACGTAAAACTCAAAAAAATTTAAAATTTTGTTACAGCATCAGAGCAAACAAATTCCATGAATCTTTCCCAACATGCACAATTTATCATCATCATAGGCAGTCCCTCGGAATCGAGGAAGACTTGCTTCCACTCTAAAAGTGAGTCCTTAGCTGGCTGAACAATCCAATAGGAGATCCACAGTCCCTGTCACAGGTGGGACAGGTAGATGTTGAGGGAAAGGGTGGGTGGGACTGGTTTGCCGCAAGCTCTTTCCGCTGCCTGCGCTTGGTTTCTGCATGCTCTCGGCGATGTGTCTTGAGGTGCTCAGCCCCCTCCCAGATGCACTTCCTCCACTTAGGGAAATCTTTGGCAAGGGACTCCCAGGTGTCAGTGGGGATGTTGCACTTTTGCAGGGAGGCTTTGAGGGTGTCCTTGTAATGTTTCCTCTGCCCACCTTTGGCTCATTTGCCGTGAAGGAGTTCCGAGTAGAGCGTTTGCTTTGGGAGTCTCGTGTCTGGCATGCCCAGCGGAGCTAATCAAGTGTCATCAGTGCTTCAATGCTGGGGATGTTGGCCTGGGCGAGGACACTGTGTCTGTCCTCCCAGGGGATTTGCAGGATCTTGCAGAGACATCATTGGCGATATTTCTCCAGTGACTTGAGGTGTCTACTTTACATGGTCCATGTCTCTGAGCCATACAGGAGGACGGTTATTACTGCAGCCCTGTAGACCAGCTTTGTGGCAGATTTGAGGGCCTGGTCTTCGAACACTCTTTTCCTCAGGTGGCCGAAGGCTGCACTGGCGCACTGGAGGCGGTGTTGTATCTCGTTGTCAATGTCTGCACTTGCTGATAAGAGGCTCTGCAGGTATGGGAAATGGTCCATGTTGTCCAGCTCGGGCTGGAGATCTTGATGACTGGGGGCAGTGCTGTGCGGCAAGGACAGGCTGGTGGAGGACCTGTGTATTACGGATTTTTAGTGGAAGGCCCATCTTTCGTATGCCTCAGTAAATACGTTGACTATGACTTGGAGTTCAGCCTCTCTATGTGCGCAGACATAGCTGCCGTCCACGTATTGTAGCTCGATGACAAAGCCTGGGGTGGACTTGGACCCGGCCTGGAGACAGTGAAGGTTAAACAGGTTCCCACTGGTTGGGTTGTTTAGTTCCACTCCACCAGGGAGCTTGTTGACTGTGAGGTGGAGCATGGCAGCGAGGAAGATTGAGAAGAGGGTTGGGGCGATGACGCAGCCCTGTTTGACCCCGGTCCGGACATGGATTGGGTCTGCAATAGATCCATTGGTAAGGATCACGGCCTGCATGTCGTCGTGGAGCAGGCAGAGGATGTTGACAAAATTTTAGGGGCATCCGAAATGGAGGAGGTCCTCCATAGATCCTTGCGGTTGACAATGTCAAAGACCTTTGTAAGGTCGAAGAAGGTCATGTATAAGGGCTGGCGCTGCTAGCTGCATTTTTCCTGCAGCTGTCGCACTGTAAAAATCATTTTATGAGGGGCCACTAATATCATTTCAAGGAGAGAAGCGGAGAAGATTTCCAAAAATAATTGAAGGGAGCTGAGACGAATTGTAATGGCTGAAATCGCTGCCCTCACTGGGATCAGCTATCTCACTTCCAACTGGCATTGTAAATTTCGGGAACATGTTTGGAAAGTTTATTTAATTAGCATTCTAATAAGGTGATGAGCATTAGGGGAATGTTTCTAAAAAAACTCGGCTTCAGGCAGGGCTATTTGCCATTGACCCGAGGGGGGTTACCGGGTCCCGCTTCAAATTCCGGCTACACTGCCGGCGGGAAGATTCCCTTTTGCCTTCCAAATCTTTAGATTTTCACGGCCATAATTTCCCATAGCCCTTCCGAACGCCAACTGAGATGTTTATACACATTTATCTTCCTCGCACTTGGTATATATCAGGCCAAACCCGGTTTCCATCCTCTCCTTCCAGCGCCTGTTGTTGCTGAAATCCAACATCTCAGCATATCCCCGGGGCTGCTCAGCTGTATACAACTGACTAGATCACTTCCTGTGTGTATCTGTGCCTTTAAGGAATGAAGGGATGTGGGGATTGGACTAAACAGTGGAGATGAGGTTGAAAATCAGCATCTGCCCTACTCGTGCTTCTAATACGTTAGTTCTTATGTTCTAATAGATTCAATGTTGTTGGAAAGCAACAACCTCACGTTCTGCAGAAAGTCTGACATTATTCTGATATGGACATATCTGACCATTCCAGAATTCCCTACTATACCCCAGTGTGGGCACACCATCACCATGGATTTCAGAGGTCCAAGAACCAGCACATTGAGGTGGTTCTTGACTTTGTGCGATGGAGGAAAGTGGATGATAAGGAATGAGCCGTCTGCTTTACATCTCTCCTGGTTTTTATTTCTATTGACTTCAATTGAATTAAGAATTGGGAGAAATGCAAAACCTGTTGCCGATTCGCTATCACCCATTTTACACCATCACAGCAAGTCAAAATCTGCAACAATATCTATTTCTGTTCCGATGTGTTCACGCAGTCAGTAATTACAATTATGGTTCTATTAAAGCCAATGAAAAGGGGGGATCGGACGGGGTGCATAATGGGAGGTGAGTTGGATATCCCCCGGTTTACAGCATTGCTCAAAGCTAATATTACACCCTGTCTGACTTCAGTATACATTGCGTGGATTTTTGCTTTTAGTTATGAAAACAGACTGTGGCGTTCTTTTAAAACTCACTCGATTTTCGTTTACATTGAAATCAAAGGAAAAGAAAGTCCAGGGCTGTGTAAACAGGCGGCTGATCACTAAAAGCCAGTTTCTGCCCGGCAGTAAAGGTGGAAATTCACTCCTATTGAAGTCTATGAGAAGTACAATCGGCTGAGGTGCAAAACTGGTCTGTTCACTTCCAACAATGCAAATTAATATTTGCACAAAGTCTCGTCTACAAAATGAAGAGATGCTCCATCGTGACCTGTGGCACCACCACTGTTCGGTACATTCCTACTCTGGGTGTCAACGAGGCTCGGTGGTTAAATTAGCAGTGAAGTTGTTTACCACCACAGTATCTAACCTCACGGTTCGGCATATCCCGCAATCCTCCATCACCATCCAGCCAGGAGTCCAACACATGTTTAATGCTGAGTTTTGAGAAATGTGCGTCAGGAACACCATCCACATTTGATGAAAGACAAATGTGTTACTTTGTTCCTGGGATGTGGGTGACGCTGGCAAGAACACATGTATTACCCAGTACTAGTTTCCCCAAAAAGCAGCTATGGGCAGTGATTTCAATCAGGATTGTTTCAACTTTGGGCATTTGCTAAAAAATGGGCAAAGTCGAATTGACCGCCCATTTTGCGCTCGCCCGATTCCCCGACCATTGACTCCAGTGGATGGACAATGGGCAACGGTGTATAAAGGATGGATAATTTGATAGCATCCATTTTACACAATGGCCCAAAGTTAAAATGAACCCCAATGTGCTTGTTAATGCGAGCAGACTGATTATTACACTGTGAATCCTCACATGATTAGATTACAGAGCCTGATCAATCAGACTATTTGCAATCAAGGCATCAAGTCTACGACAACGCGATAGAGTGAACAGTGGTGAAGACAGATTTATGAAATATCGGGAGAGCTGTATAACAGATCACGGATCCGCTTTGTCCTGTTTCACACTATCGGCACACTAACATTAACCACCTATGTGTTCTCTGAATCGGTGGTGACGATTTTTGCAACTGTGTGGATATAAACTGATGCAATCTGGAGACAATCACTTCATGCCACCTCAGTTTATTGTTTCCTTGAACTAATTGCCATCATAAATTAGACAGTGTGTCCCCATACTGTAATCGCGTTGCCAGGATTTTCCCGTTTAAACACTGAAAAAAGCAAGGATTGAGCCACAGCAACAGAAATAGACAAATCGGTGTGATTCTACACACGCTGCTCATCCCAGTCTTACACCGACAGTCAGTCACTTTCGCTTCTTTTCTCTTGCAGCTAATTTATTGACGATTGTGACTCTCTCCCGAGGAAAGTTAGGTCTCTCCAAATTCATCACTCGCTACCTGATCGCCATGGCAATCGCGGATCTCCTGGTCATGATATTTTACGTGATACTGTATGCGATCAACAATATTTATTTCCCATATTCATTCCTGAACTATACCTCCGTCTGCAGGATCAATCACTCTCTGATTTATTGTGGCATTGACTGCTCAGTCTGGTTCACAGTGATTTTCACCTTTGATCGCTTTGTAGCCATTTGTTGCCGGAATTTGAGAACTAAATATTGTACCGAAAGAATCGCAGCAATCGTTGTACTGACAGTTTGTGGGCTGAGCTTTTTAGAAAATGTTCCAATTTATTTTATATATGAACCCCGGGAAATAATTGACAATACCTGGTGGGTCTGTACTGTCCAGTCCAGCTTCTATACCTCTCCCGCCTTGATTGACAATCTGTGGTTGGACAGCATTTTAACCCCATTTGCTCCATTTGTTTTGATTTTCCTCCTCAATGTTTTGAATATCAGACATATTTTAGCAGCTGTTATTCTCCACAGGATAATACAAGGCAGCAATGGTGAGAATCACTTTCTTCCGGAGATGAGGAATCGAAGGAAGTCGATCATCTATCTCTCAGAGCAGTTGAAGGCATTCAAGGAGGAGATCCGGAGGGTTCAGGCCAAATATGTGCCCTTAAAGAAAAAGGGTGGGACTAATACTAGAGCCCTCTACGAGGATCATATAGGGTACGACAAAGAAAAAAAAGGGAAGTTTATGACAGATAGCAGAAGCATTGACCATCATTTTCCAGTCCTCTTTGCATATGGGCATGGTGCCAGAGGACTGGAGGACTACTAAGATGGTACCCTTGATAACAAGGGAGCAAGGGATATGCCGAGTAATTACAGGCTTGTCAGCCTAACTTCAGTGGTGGGAAAAGTAGTGGAAAAAATCCTGAAAAACGGGATAAATCTACATTTGGAAAGGTAAGGATTAATTAGGGACAGTCAGCACGGGTTTGTTAAAGGAAGATCGTGTTTGACTAATCTGATTGAATTTTTTGAGGAGGTAACCAGGAGAGTCGATGACGGTCGTGTATATAATGTAGTGTACATGGACTTTAGCAAAGCTTTTGATAAGGTCCTACATGGTATACTGGTCACAAAGGTTAAAGCCCATGGGATCCAGGGCAAAGTGGATAGTTGGTTCCAAAATTGGCTTAGAGGTAGGAAGCAAATTGCAATGGTCGAAGGATGTTTTTATGAATGCAAGAATATTTCCAATTGGGTTCCGTAGGACTCAGTACTGGGTCCCTTGCTTTTTGTGGTATCTATCAATTATCTAAATTTGAATATAGGGAGTATGATTAAGAAGTTTGCAGACGACACTAAAATTGGCTGTGTGGTTGATAATGCAGAGGAAAGTCCTGGATTCAGGAGGATAGCAATCTACTGGTGAGGTGGGCAAAGTAATGGCAAGTGGAATTTAATTCAGAGAAATTTGAGGTAATGCACTCTGGGAGGGAGTGTTTCATGGATATACACATTAAACAGTAGGGCATTTGGAAGGACACATGAACAGAGGGACCTTGGAGTGCTTGTCCACAGAACTCTTTTTGGGAGGAAACTTAAAACATTAAATCGTGGCCCCCCGATCTGGGGGACACACCAAACATTTTCAATGCCCTTTTTTGTGTTGTTTTTTTTTGTGTTTTTGTTTTATTTTTGGCACTAAAATCATATCTTTTTTTTTCTCCAAGTGCCCTCTATAAAAGGGGAGGAGGACACGAAAAACCCCGGCAATTAAAACAAATTAAACTTTAAAACATAAAATCAAATTAAAATTTGGTTGCCGGGCGTGATGACGCACTCCAGTCCCTCCGGTGCCCACCTCTCGCAGAAGGCCGCGAGCGTACCGGTGGACACCGCATGCTCCATCTCCAAGGACACCCTGGCACGGATGTATGCGCGGAAGAGAGGCAGGCAGTCAGGCAGAACAACCCCCTCGACCGCCCGCTGCCTGGACCGGCTGATGACACTTTTGGCCGTGCCCAGGAGCAGTCCTACGAGGAGGCCCTCGGTCCTACCTGCTCCCCACCGCACAGGGTGCCCAAAGATCAGGAGTGTGGGACTGAAGTGCAGCCAGAATTTCAGGAGCAGCCCCTTTAAATAATAAAACAGTGGCTGCAACCTCGTGCATTCGATAAAAACATGGAACACGGACTCTTCCTGACTGCAGAAATTGCAGGCGGCATGGGAGCCCGTGAACCGGCTTAAAAAATTGTTGCACGGCACTGCTCCGTGCATCACCCTCCAGGCCAAGTCCCCGATAAATACTGGGAGGACTCCCGCTTAGAGTGCCCTCCATCGGGGACCCCCGCCTCCTCCGGATGGCAAGATGGTACGCCATGGCGTGTCCGGACGGCAGGCGAGGATGGCAAAGTTGAGAGTGTGCAGGAGCAGCCCGTACAGGAAACCCCTCCGCGTGGAACTGAAAGGCACGGAGGGGATTTCCCCGAGGCGGCTCAAGTTGTGAGGCGCCGGCTCCCGAGGGAGGTTCCGGGGTTTGGCGCCGATGAGGAATTCCGTCCAGACGGAGGTCAGTTCGGACGGGATCGCCCCACGTGCTTGAGCCTCCTCGATGCACCTAACGGAGTCAGGGCCCAGAGCTGTTTTTAGCGACTCGATGGCATCGGCCGCGCGGCGGACGTTGGTTGAATTTAGGCGCTGCGCCAGCGTGTCTGGCGCCATCCAGCCCGCTCCTCTGCCATCGAGCAGGTCCATGACCCTGGTCACCTCACCAGCCACAGCCCTCTCGTCCGACCGCCACCTAAAACCTCGGTCGTGGAGGTACGGATTCCCGAGCAGCGTCTCCTGCAGGACAGCCGCCACTCCAGCTGGTGGAGAGCTGCGCTTCGTGGAGACTTTGTTCCAGACCCTGATGAGTTCCTTGTAAAAGACAGGCAGCTCCTGGAAGGTGGTCCTGACGCCCCCCAAGCTCACAAACAGGAGCTGCGTGTCGTAGTTCAGGCTGTGCTGCTGGTGGAAGAAATACCTCGCCAGAGCACGACATCTAGGAGGGGGCTCGACGTAGAGGTATCTCTGCAGGGTCTGAAGACGGAAAGTCGCGAGCTGGTTGCTGACGGACACCAACGACTGACCGCCCTCCCTAAGTGGGAGACTCAAGACTGCGGCAGAGAGCCAGTGCTTCCTGTTGTTCCAGAAGAGGTCCACCAGCTTCTTCTGTATCTTGGTGACAAACGCAGGGGGAGGGGTCAAAGTGACCAGCCGGTACCACAGCATGGCGGCCACCAGCTGGTTTATCACTAGCGCTCGACCCCGGTAGGACAGCACTCGGAGCAGTCCTGTCCAGCGCCCTAGGCGAGCGGCGACATTGGCCTCCAGCTCTTGCCAGTTCGCCGGTCAGGCTTCCTCGTGGGGGCTAAGGTAGACTCCCAGTTAGAAGAGATGGGTCGTGCTCAAGGCAAAAGGCCTGAGCTCCTCTGGCAGGGAGTCCACCCACCACTGACCCACCAGGAGTCCGGAACATTTCTCCCAGTTGATCCTGGCGGAGGATGCGGCCGAGTAAATCTCCTGACACTCTCGCATCCTCTGCAGGTCAGCGGGATCCTCTACCGCAAGGAGCACATCATCGGCATAAGCCGAGAGGACGACCTCCACGCCCAGCCCTTGCAGAGCCAATCCCGTCAACCTCGTCTGCAGGAGGCGCAAGAAAGGCTCCACGCAGATGGCATATAACTGGCCCGACATGGGGCATCCCTGGCGCACCCGTCTCCCAAAGCGAAGGGGCGCCATCAAGGACCCGTTAACCTTTATCAGACACTCCGCGGCGGCGTACAAAAGTCGGATCCGGGCGACGAAATGCGTCCTGGACCCGAAAGCGCGCAGAGTTCTGAACAGATAGTCGTGATCAACCCTGTCGAACGCCTTCTCTTGGTCGAGAGATCAGAAGGCGAACGACAGACCAGCCTCCTGGGAATGATGGACGAGGTCCCGGACCAGATGGATGTTATCATGGATTGTCCAGCCCGGGACCGTGTAGGACTGGTCGGGGTGGATCATGTGGTCCAGCACGGCGCCAAGGCGAGCAGACATCGCCCTGGTGAAGATTTTGTAGTCCGTGCTGAGGATAGAGACCGGGCGCCAGTTTTTAAGGAGGCGGAGATCGCCCTTCTTAGGCAGCAGGATGATGACTGCTCTGCGGCAAGAGAGGGGCATCTCCCCGGTCGGCAGACTTTCCCCCAAGACCCGGTCGTAGTCGCCCCCCAGGACATCCCAGAACGCCCTGTGGAACTCCACGGTCAGCCTGTCCAGCCCCGGGGCTTTTCCCCTCGAGAGCCGGTCGAGGGCGCCGGTCAGCTCCGCCAGGCTTAGCAGAGTCTCCAGATTTTCGGCGCCCTCCGGGCTGACCTTCGGCAGATCCTCCCACAAAACTCTACGCGCTTCCTCGCTGGACAGCTCCGGAGAGAACAGAGCCCCGTAATATTCACGGGCCCTGTTGTTGAAGCCCTCCGGATCCGAGACGAGAGAGCCGTCGTCGGCCAGCAGCATCAAGAGCTGCTTACGGACACTCTGTCTTTTTTCCAGCGAGTAGAAGAAGGTGGAGCCATGGTCCAGATCCCACAGGAACCGGATCCGCGACCTCACGAACACGCCTCGGGACCCGACGAGCTGCAGGTCCTTCAGCACGGACTTCTTCGCTTCGTATACGATCCGCAGGGCCGGGTCCTCGACGACTTGACCGAGATGGGACTCCAGGTCGAGCACCTCTTTTTCTCGGCGCCCGACCCTGGCCGCCCGTCTCTTGGTCGACCCCCTCACGTACTCTTGACAGAAGACGCAGATGTGAGCCTTGCCCACGTCCCACCATAGCCTCAAGGAGGGGAAGCCCCCCTGCTTCCTTCTCCAGTCAGCCCAGAAACAATGGAACGAGTCCTGGAACCGCACGTCCTCCAGCAGCTGGTTGTTAAAATGCCAGTACGCAGACCCCGTCCTCGTGCGGAGCGAAGCGAGCTCCGCCCACACCAGGTGGTGGTCCGAACACGGCACCGGCCACAGGGAGGCCGCTGGGACGCAGGAAACGTACATCCGAGACACATAAAGGCGGTCGATTCTGGACCATCCTACTCCAGGCCTCACCCAAGTAAAGGCGCTGGAGTCGGGGTGGAGATTTCGCCAGACGTCCACCAATTCGAGGGAACCGACCAGGTCCCTCAACTCCTCGATCGCCGTCATGCTCTGCGGGGCACCGGAGCGGTCCATCTCCTTGAGGGTGCAGTTAAAATCCCCCCCGAGGACAATGCAGTCGCCGACGTCAACGGAGCCAAGAAGAGCGGACAATTCTTCGAAGAAGTACGCTTGCTGTGGGCTGGGCTGAGGGGCGTACACGTTCACGAGATGGAGCGGCACGTCCCCCAGGCGAACCGTTACGTGCAGCAAGCGGCCTGGCATGGGCTCCTCGACCCCCAAGATCTCCGGCTGAAAATGCGGGACCAGCAAGATGGCCACCCCACAAGAAGTGGCGGTCAGGTGGCTCATGCGGACCTCTCCTTGCCATTCCAGGAGCCACGTGGCTTCGTCTCCCGGAACGGTGTGGGTTTCTTGCAGGAAGCACACCACATATTTCCCCTCCCGCAGGAGCGAAAAATTGTTAAATCTACGGCGTGCCTCTCTGCCGCCGTTGATGTTGAGGCTGGCTATGGTTATCTTCATGACAAAAGCATAGTGCAACCTCTACCTAACCTATTGTGGGGGGGGAGTGGAGTCGTTTGTTGACCTCCACTCCTTCAGCAGCCCAGCGAGGAACTTTTTGAGCCGGCGCAGATCAAGACCTTGCGCCTTTGATAAGGGCCCGCCCGCGGCCATGGTTTTAGTGGCGGCGCGGACGGACGCGACGAGCAGCCCCGGCTCGGACCATCTTTCCAGGGCCAGATGGGCTCGGTTGCGGCGACCCTGGCTCTGGACCAAAAAGTCCCGGAGTTCCTTTGCAGGAATGAGGGGGAACTCAGCGGCGGGCACGAGGAGATCCACTGCCTCACTGGCGATGGACTCGAGATGTTCTCCCTCATCCCCCACCGAGTCCCCGTTCCCCTCCGGGAGGTCGCCGCCAGGAGCCAGCCCGTCGACCGCACGAGGTACAGCAAATGGCCCGGCCGCTCCATCCGACACTGGCTCTGCCCTGATCCCACCCCCAGAATCGTCGCTACAGGAGTCCCCACTGGGCTCTTTTAAAAGCAGTGCTGGGTCAGGAAGCGACAGCGGAAGGGGTTCCTCCTCTGCCCCAGGAGCAGGGGAACACGGAGAGACCTGGTCAAAGAAAAGTTCCAGGTCCTCCAAGTACCCCAGCTCCAAAGTAAGGGGCGAGGGTTGGTGTTCTTCCCCCTCCCCACCGCCACCCCCCGGCCCAGCGTGTGGATGTATTTTAAAAATGTTTTAATTTTCATTTTCTGCTGAGTCGTGCAAGTCCCGGGAGAAGTTGGATAATGGCTGGGCGTGCTCAGGTTCGGCCTTTTCGGCCCCGCCCGCCTCAGTCTCCAGGACGCTCGACCCGGCGGCTACGCATTCCTCCACTGGCCCCATGCACCCCATGACAGGCAGATCTTCCATGCCATCCCCGGGAGGCAGAGGCTGGGCAGCCTCGATTGCCTCACCCTCCCCGGGGACAGACTCCTCTCGCCTACGGCGCAGTTTGGGGGCGCTGGTGGGGGACGCGGGACAAGCGGCGGGCACCGACTCCTCCATGAAGGGATGTTGTTCCCCCTCCGCCTCATTGGAGCGGCGCCTCCTTTTGTTCCTGGGAGGGCGCGGAGGCAGGGAGACCTCCATGTCTGCCGAGGCCTCCTGCTTCACTCCCCCCTTTTTCTTAACTTGCCCGCGCCCGAGCCCCGCTGTGATATTGGTCAAGGGCTCGGGCACGGGCTCAGGGCACCCTGCGCTCGTTGGTGACAGGGTTGGGCTGAGCGCGGTGATCAGACTGTCTGCCGCACTGAGGGGACCCGCCTCGAGATGTTTCACCTTCCTCCGCGCCTTCTTTCCGGTCGGACGCTCTCCCTCCCCCAGGCTGGAGACCGTGAATACAATAGCCTCCGACGATGCCCGCGCACCTACGGCTCCCGGTACGTGGACGCAACTAGGGGGAGGGGTGGCAGCCTTGGCCGCCTTCTTTGGTTTGGCGGCCTTGGAGGCGGGGCAGTTCTTGCGAACGTGCACCACCTCCCTACAGGCATGGCACCGCACGCCGTCCGACGTCCAGAAGACGCGGTAGGCAGTCCCCTCGTGCACCACATTAAATGATCCCTCGGTCGTCTCCTCCCGCGCCAGCCGGAAAAAGAGCTGGCGGCGGAAGGAGAATACATGGTGCAGGCTGTTCTCCCTGAGGCCGAGCGGTATGGGGTTAATCCCTGACCTTACCTCCCCCAGTTGGTGTAGGTGAGGGAGGAGGAGCTCAGCGGGAACAAAGGGCGGGTCGTTTGAAAGGATGACCCTCTGCGCGGTGGCCTCGAGAGGATCCACCGGCAGGAACGTCCCGCCCACCGTGAGCACCTTTTCAAGGGCCAGGGACACCGCCCGCTCCAACCCCAGGAAGAACACCGCCTTCCCAGACATTTTGGAGGCTGCGACGATGGCCGAGGGGCCGACTACCCCAGCCATCGCCCGCAAGCACTCCTCAATGCTCATTGTGGGGTGAGTCTAGCTCTTGACCCCGTGTTTCTTTGTTATTAGTCTGAAAGGTGGCAGGGCAGCAGGAGGCGCAGGAGGCGCCGTGGATGTGGACGTCGCCTGCGCATATGTCTTTTCTGGTCACGCCACCGGCTTGGATGGGGTCGCCATCACGGGGTCCCTTTAAGGGCTACACCCACCCCAAAGTCACAGGCCTTAATGGTCTTAAATGGCCTCGTTGGTCTTTGAACAGAGGGAGCTCTGAAAGAGGCACACCTCTCCCCGAGTTTATGATTGGGGAGGGGCCTTGCTCCCTCTGCTCAGTTGTCTTAATTGTTTTTTTTTTCAATTAGGAGAAAGGGGCTCTCAGAGAGAGAGGGGAGAGACAGAGTGAGTGACAGAGGGAGCGAGTGGGGGGTGGGAAAGAGGGAAGCTGCGAGGGCAGGTCTCCCCTCACAGCGATGGGTGGGTTTCTTGGGGTGCACCCCCCAGATGGCAAAAAACACAGTCTTTGCAGATTGTCTTCGGGTGGTGGGAGAAGATGTCTTCACCTGGGGTAGCTGGAGCCACCCAGGCACACAACCCCAGTGATGTTAAATAGGGTAATTAATCAGTCTTCAGCCAGGTAGCTCCAGCTATCCCAGGCTAGGCAATGGGGGAGGGGTGCTTCAGTGGTGTGTGGGGCCTAGTTATTTAGCAAGACCCCCATACACACTTCCACACACACACCCACCCCGCGATGTTCCGGCGCTTGAAATGGTCTTCTTTTCTCCCCCCACCGATACAACAAAGTCTTTCGGGGAATGCACCAAAACACACCCACCTTTGGTTGATGAAGTTTCACCCTCTTCCACATTGGATAGTTGTTGTTCTTTTTTCCCCTCTCTCCAACTCTCTGTAGATGTAATAAAGTTGTTGAATTTTCAGCTCTCCTCCTCTCCCTCTGGATGGATTGGAATTGTAGAAAGCCCCTTCCTCCTCTTCCTCGGCTGTTTCACAGGTCTCTAAAAGGCTTTCCAGGCAGGAGCAACAGCAGGGAGTTCCTTCTCTCACAGCAACAAAGCTCCAACTGAATAGGCCACGCCTCCAACTGCTCCACCATTGGTCCACAGAACTCGTTTTGGGAGGAAAGTAAAACATTAAATCTTGGCCCCCCGATCTGGGGGACGCACCAAACAGTTACAAGGCACTTTTTTGTTGTTGTTTTTTTTGTGTTTTTGTTTTTTTTAAAGTTTTTTTTTGCGCACTAAAATCATATTTTTTGCTCCAAGTGCCCCCAATAAAAGGGGAGGGGGACACTAAAAACACTGGTAATTAAAACAAATTAAACTTTATAACATAAAATCAAATTAAAATTTGGTTGCCGGGGGTGATGATGCACTCCAGTCCCTCCGGTGCCCACCTCTCGCGGAAATCCGCGAGCGTACCGGTGGACACCGCGTGCTCCATCTCCAAGGACACCCTGGATGTACGCGTGGAAGAGAGGCAGGCAGTCAGGCTGAACGACCCCCTCGACCGCCCGCTGCCTGGACCGGCTGATGGCACCCTTGGCTGTGCCGAGGAGCAGTCCTACGAGGAGGCCCTTGGACCTACCCGCTTCCCTCCGCACAGGGTGCCAGAAGATCAGGAGTGTGGGACTGAAGTGCAGCCAGAATTTCAGGAGCAGCCCCTTTAAATAATAAAACAGGGTCTGCAACCTCGTGCATTCGATAAAAACATGGAACACGGACTCTTCCAGACCACAGAAATTGCAGGCGGCCTGGGAGCCTGTGAACCAGCTTAAAAATTTATTGCACGGCACTGCTCCGTGCACCACCCTCCAGGCCAAGTCCCCGATAAATAGTGGGAGGACTCCCGCGTAGAGTGCCCTCCATCGGGGACCCCCGCCTTCTCCGGACGGCAAGATGGTATGCCATGGCGTGTCCGGACAGCAGGATAGGATGGCAAAGTTGAGAGTGTGCAGGAGCAGCCCATACAGGAAACCCCTCCGCGTGGAACTGAAAGGCACATAGGGGATTTCCCCGAGGCGGCTCACGTTGTGAGGCGCCGGCTCCCGAGGGAGGTTCCGGGGTTTGGCGCCGATGAGGAATTCTGTCCTGATGGGGATCAGTTCGGACGGGATCTCCCCACGTGCTTCAGCCTCCTCGATGCACCTAACGGAGTCAGGGCCCAGAGCTGTTTTTAGCGACTCGATGGCATCGGCTGCGCGGCGGACGTTGTTCGAATTTAGGCACCGCGCCAGCGTGTCTGGCGCCATCCAGCCCGCTCCTCCGCCATCGAGCAGGTCCCTGACCCTGGTCACCTCACCAGCCACAGCCCTCTCGTCCGACCGCCACCTAAAACCTCGGTCGTGGAGGTACGGATTCCCGAGCAGCAGCTCCTGCAGGACAGCCGCCAATCCAGCCGCTGGAGAGCTGCGCTTGGTGGAGACTTTGTTCCAGACCCTGATGTGTTCCTTGTACAAGACAGGCAGCTCCTGGAAGGTGGTCCTGACGCCCCCCGCGCTCACAAACAGGAGCTGCGTGTCGTAGTTGAGGCCGTGCTGCTGGCGGAAGAAATACGTCGCCAGAGCACGCCACCTCGGAGGGGGCTCGACGTAAAGGTATCTCTGCAGGGTCTGAAGACGGAAAGTCGCGAGCTGGGTGCTGACGCACACCAACGACTGACCGCCCTCCCCAAGCGGGAGACTCAAGACTGCGGCAGAGTGCCAGTGCGTCCTGTTGTTCCAGAAGAAGTCCACCAGCTTCTTCTGTATCTTGTTGACAAAAGCAGGGGGAGGGCCAAAGTGACCAGCCGGTACCACAACATGGTGGCCACCAGCTGGTTTATGACTAGCGCTCGACCCCTGTAAGACAGCACTTGGAGCAGTCCTGTCCAGCGCCCTAGGCGAGCAGCGACCTTGGCCTCCAGCTCTTGCCAGTTCGCCGGCCAGGCTTCCTCGTCGGGGCTAAGGTAGACTCCCAGATAGAGGAGATGGGTCGTGCTCCAGGCAAAAGGCCTGAGCTCCTCCGGCAGGGAGTCCACCCGCTACTGACCCACCAGGAGACCGGAACATTTCTCCCAGTTGATCCTGGTGGAGGATGCGGCCGAGTAAATCACCTGGCACTCTCGCATCCTCCGCAGGTCAGCGGGACCCTCTACCGCGAGAAGCACATCATCGGCGTAAGCCGAGAGGACGACCTCCACACCCGGCCCTTGCAGAGCCAGTCCCATCAACCTCATCCGCAGGAGGCGCAGGAAAGGCTCCACGCAGATGGCATATAACTGGCTGGACATGGCGCATCCCTGGTGCACCCCTCTCCCAAAGCGAAGGGGCGCCATCAAGGACCCATTAACCTTTATCAGACACTCCGCGGCGGTGTACAGAAGTCGGATCCGGGCGAAGAAATGCGTCCCGAACCCAAAAGCGCACAGAGTTCCGAACAGATAGTCGTGATCCACCCTGTCGAACGCCTTCTCTTGGTCAAGAGATAGGAAGGCGACCGACAGACCAGCGTCCTGGGAATGATGGATGAGGTCCCAGACCAGATAGATGTTATCGTGGATTGTCCGGCCCGGGACAATGTAGGACTGGTCGGGGTGGATCATGTGGTCCAGCAAGGCGCCAAGGCGATCAGATATCGCCCTGGTGAAGATTTTGTAGTCCGTGCTGAGGAGGGAGACCGGGCGACAGTTTTTAAGGAGGCGGAGATCACCTTTCTTAGGCAGCAGGACGATGACTGCGCTGCGCCAAGAGAGGGGCATCTCCCCGGTCGCAAGACTTTCCCCCAGGTCGCGCGCATAGTCGGCCCCCAGGATGTCCCAGAACGCCTTGTGGAACTCCACGGTCAGCCCGTCCAGCCCCGGGGCATTTCCCCTCGAGAGCCGGTCGAGGGCGCCGGTGAGCTCCGCCAGGCTTAGCAGAGCCTCCAGATTTTCGGCGCCCTCCAGGCTGACCTTCGGCAGGTCCTCCCACAAAACTCTACGCGCTTCCTCGCTGGACGGCTCCGGAGAGAACAGAGCCCCGTAATATTCACGGGCCCTGTTGTTGACGACCTCCGGATCCGAGACGCGAGAGCCGTCGTCGGCCAGCAGCGTCAAGAGCTGCTTACGGACACTCTGCCTTTTTTGCAGCGAGTAGAAGAAGGTGGAGCCGCGGTCCAGATCCCGCAGGAACCGGATGCACGACCTCACGAACGCGCCTCGGGACCCGACGAGCTGCAGGTCCTTCAGCGCAGCCTTCTTCGCTTCGTACACCATCCGCAGGGCCAGGTCCTCGACGACTTGACCGAGACGGGACTCCAGGTCGAGCACCTCTTTTTCTAGGCGCCCGAACCTGGCCGCCCGCCTCTTGGTCGACCCCCTCGCGTACTCTTGACAGAAGTCGCGGACGTGAGCCTTGCCCATGTCCCACCATAGCCTCAAGGAGGGGAAGCCCCCCATGCTTCCTTCTCCAGTCGGCCCAGAAACGACGGAACGAGTCCTGGAACCGCACGTCCTCCAGCAGCTGGTTGTTAAAATGCCAGTACGCGGACCCCGTCCTCGCGCGGAGCGAAGCGAGCTCCGCCCACACCAGGTGGTGGTCTGAACACGGCACCGGCCGCATGGAGGCCACCGGGACGCAGGAAACGTATGCCCGAGACACGTAAAGGCGGTCGATTCTGGACCATCCTGCTCCAGGCCTCACCCAAGTAAAGGCGCTGGAGTCGGGGTGGAGAATTCGCCAGACGTCCACCAAGTCGAAGGACTTGACCAGGTCCCTCACCTTCTCGATCGCCGTCATGCTCTGCAGGGCACCAGAGCGGTCCCTCACCTCGAGGGTGCAGTTAAAACCCCCCCGAGGACAATGCAGTCACCGACGTCGACGGAGCCAAGAAGAGCAGACACTTCTTCGAAGAAGCGCGCTTGCTGTGGGCCGGGCTGAGGGGCGTACACTTTCACGAGATGGAGCGGCACGTCCCCCAGGTGAACCGTGACGTGCAGCAAGCGGCCTGGCACGGGCTCCTCGACCCCCAAGATCTCCGGCTGAAAATGCGGGGCCAGCAAGATGGCCACCCCAGAATAAGTGGCGGTGAGGTGGCTCATGCGGACCTCTCCTTGCCATTCCAGGAGCCACGTGGCTTCGTCTCCCGGAACGGTGTGGGTTTCTTGCAGGAAGCACACCGCATATTTCCCCTCCCGCAGGAGCGAAAAATTGTTAAATCTATGACGTGCTTCTCTGCTGCCGTTGATGTTGAGGCTGGCTATGGTTATCTTCATGACAAAAGCATAGTGCAACCTCTACCTAACCTATTGTGGGGAGGGGAGTGGAGTCGTTTGTTGACCTCCACTCCTTCAGCAGCCCAGCAAGGAACCTTTTGAGCCGGCGCAGCTCAAGGCCTTGCGCCTTTGAAAAGGGCCCGCCCGCAGCCATGGTTTTAGCGGCGGCGCGGACGGACGCGACGAGCAGCCCCGGCTCGGACCATCTTTCCAGGGCCAGATGGGCTCGGTTGCGGCGACCCTGGCTCTGGACCAAAAAGCCCCGGAGTTCCTTTGCAGGAATGAGGGGGGACTCAGCGGCGGGCACCAGGAGATCCACCGCCTCACTGGCGATGGACTCGAGATGTTCTCCCTCATCCCCCACCGAGTCCCCGTTCCCCTCCGGGAGGTCGCCGCCAGCAGCCGGCCCGTCGACCCTACGAGGTACGGCAAATAGCCCGGCCGCTCCATCTGACCCTGGCTCTGCCGCGATCCCACCTCTAGGATCGTCGGCAGAGGAGTCCCCACTGGGCTCTTTTAAAAGTGGTGCCGGGTCAGGAAGTGATAGCGGAAGGGGTTCCTCCTCCGCCCCAGGAGCCGGGGAACACGGAGAGACCTGGTCAAAGAAAAGTTGCATGTCCTCCAAGTGCCCCAGCTCCAAAGTAGGGGGCGAGGGTTGGTTTTCTTCCCCCTCCCCGCCGCCACCCACCGGCCCAGCATGTGGATGTATATTAAAAATTTTTAAATTTAAATTTTCTGCCTTGTCGTACAAGTCCCGGGGGAAGTTGGATAAAGGCTGTGCGGGCTCAGGTTCGGCCTTTTCGGCCCCGCCCGCCTCAGTCGCCGGGACACTCGACCCGTCGGCTACGCATTCCTCTGCTGGTCCCACGCCCCCCACGACAGGCAGATCTTCCACGCCATCCCCGGGAGGCAGAGCCTGGGCAGCCTCGACTGTCTCACCCTCCCCGGGGACAGAGTCCTCTAGCCTACGGCGCAGTTAGGCGGGGCTGGTGGGGGATGCGGGACACGCGGCAGGCACCGACCCCTCCGCGGAGGGATGTTGTTCCCCCTCCGCCTCATTGGAGCAGCACCTCCTTTTGTTCCTGGGGTGGCGCGGAGGCAGGGAGACCTTCATATCTGCCGAGGCCTCCCACTCCACTCCCCCCTTTTTCTTATCTTACCCACACCCGAACCCCTCTGTGATATTGGTCAAGGGCTCAGGGCACCCCGCGCACGCCGTTGGCAGGGTTGGGCTGAGCGCGGTGATCAGACTGTCTGGCACACTGAGGGGACCCGCCTCGAGATGTTTCGCCTTCCTCCATGCCTTCTTTCCAGTCGGACGCTCTCCCTCAGCCCCGCCGGAGGCCATGAATACAAAGGCCTCCGACGATGCCCGCGCACCTACGGCTCCCGGTACGCGGACGCAACTAGGGGGAAGGGTGGCAGCGGCGCCAGCCTTTGCCGCCTTCGGTGGTTTGGCAGCCTTGGAGGCGGGGCAGTTCTTGCGAACGTGCCCCATCTCCCTACAGGCATGGCACCGCATGCCGTCCGACGTCCAGAAGACGCGGTAGGCAGTCCCCTCATGCACCACATTAAATGATCCCTCCGTCATCTCCTCCTGCGCCAGCCAGACAAAGAGCTGGCGGCGGAAGGAGAACACGTGGCGCAGGCTGTTCTCCCTGAGGCCGAGCGGTATGGGGTTAATCACTGACCTTACCTCCCCCAGTTGGTGTAGGTGAGGGAGGAGGAGCTCAGCGGGAACAAAGGGCGGGACGTTTGAAAGGATGACCCTCTGCGCGGTGGCCTCGAGAAGGTCCACCGGCAGGAACATCCCGCCCACTGTGAGCCCCTTTTCAAGGGCCAGGGACACCGCCCGCTCCGACCCCAGGAAGAACACCGACTTCCCAGACGTTTTGGAGGCTGAGACGATGGCCGAGGGGCCGACTACTCCAGCCATCGCCCGCACGCACTCCTCAATGCTCATTGTGGGGTGAGTGTAGCTCTTGACACCGTGTTTCTTTGTTATTCGTCTGAAAGGTGGCAGGGCAGCAGGAGGTGCAGGAGGCGCCGTGGATGTGGACGCCGCCTGCGCATATGTCTTTGCTGGCCCCGCCACCGGCGTGGATGGGGTCGCCATCACGGGGTCCCTTTAATGGCTACACCCACCCCAAAGTCACAGGCCTTAATGGTCTTAAATGGCCTCGTTGGCGTTTGAACAGAGGGAGCTCGGAAAGAGGCACACCTCTCCCCTAGTTGATGATTGGGGAGGGGCCTTGCTCCTTCTGCTCAGTTGTCTTAATTGTTTTTTTTCCAATTAGGAGAAAGGGGCTCTCAGAGAGAGAGGGGAGAGACAGAGGGAGTGACAGAGAGAGAGAGTGGGGGGTGGGAAAGAGGGAAGCTGCGAGGGCAGGTCTCCCCTCACAGCGATTGGTGGGTGTTTCTTGGGGTGCACCCCCCAGATGGCAAAAAACACAGTCTTTGTAGATGGTCTTCGGGTGGGGGTAGAAGATGTCTGATGTCTTCAGCTGGGGTAGCTGGAGCCACCCAGGCACACACTCCCAACGATGTTAAATATGGTAATTAATCAGTCTTCAGCCAGGTAGCTCCAGCTATCCCAGGCTAGGCAATGGGGGAGGGGTGCTTCAGTGGTGTGTGGGGCCTAGTTATTCCGCAAGACCCCCACACACACTTCCACACACACACACACCCCCCGCGATGTTCCGGCCCTCGAAATGGTCTTCTTTTCTCCCCCCACCGATACAACAAAGTCTTTAGGGAAATGCACCAAAACACACCCACCTGTGGTTGATGACGTTTCTCCCTCCTTCCACACTGGATAGTTGTTGTTCTTTTTTCCGCCCTCTCCAACTCTCTGTAGATGTAATAAAGGTTGTTGAATTTTCAGCTCTCCTCCTCTCCCTCTGGATGGATTGGAATTGTAGAAAGCCCCTTTCTCCTCTTCCTGGGCTGTTTCACAGGTCTCACAAAGGCTTTCCAGACAGGAGCAACAGCAGGGAGTTCCTTCTCTCACCACAGCACAGCTCCAACTGATTAGACCAAGCCTCCAAAGCTCCACCATTGGTCGACAGATCCCCTGAATGTAGCAGGCCAGGTGGATAACGTAGTTAAGAAATACACGGAATGCTTGCCATTATTGGCTGAGGCAAATAATAGAAGAGCAGGGAGGTTATGTTTAAATTGTATACTATTCTGGTTGGGCCACAACTGGTGTGCTGCGTGCAGTTCTGGTCGCCGTATTATAGGAAGGATATGATTGCACTAGAGAGGGTGCAGAGGAGATTTACTAGAATGCTGCCTGGAATGGAGAATCTTAGCTATGAGGAGAGATTGGATAGTCTGGGTTTTTTCTCATTGGAACAGAGGAGGTTGAGAGGAGACCTCATTGAGGTGCACAACATTTTAAGGGGTCTGGATATAGTGGATAGCCAGGGCCTATTTCCTTTGGTGCAGGGGTCAATTACGAGCGGCATAGTTTAATGTGATTGATGGTGGGTTCAGAGGGGATTTGAGGGAAGGCTTCTTCAAGCAGAGGGTTGTGAAGGTCTGGAACTCACTACCTGAGAGGGTGGTGGATGCAGAAAGCCTCACCACAATTAAAATCTGCTTGGATGGGCACTTGATGTGCCGTATCTTGCAGGGTTATAGACCTAGAGCTGGGAAGTGGGACTGGACTGGATAACCTCTTGTTGGCTGGCACAGATACGATGGTAAGCACTGCATGGAATCGAATATGGTCAAGGTGATCTCCTGGGCTAGTTTTTATCGCCTGGATGGGACGGAGAGGGATTTTCCCAGATTTCTTTTCCGCAATTGGCGCGGTTTTTATCTTTTTTGCCTCTCCCAGGTGATCACGTGGCTCCGGTTGGGGTGGAGTGTTGAATGCTTTGGTGCAAGCAGTGTCGTAGTTGTGTGGGGCTAACTGGTTGGGCTGGGGGCGTTGTACCTGTCCGCCATTGTTCATTGTTCATAGGTTTATATGTAACCTTCAGGGCTGCTGACTGAGGGCCATGTGGCTCTTTGTCGGGCGGCATGGACACGATGGGCTGAAATGTCCTCCTTCTGCACTGTAGATTTCTGTTTCTATATTGAGGGCTTTATATAGCAGAATCTCGAGAGGAATTTACAAATTCCAGGGATGAGATTAAAATTGATATTGGGGTTAAGCAAAGAGAGATCATGAACAATTCTTGGCAAGTAAACTCAAGGAAAACCCAAAGATGTTTCATAAATACATTGCGAGCAAGAGGATAACTGAAGAAAGGGTGGGATCTATTAGAGACCATGAGTGTAATCTGTGTGTGGAGGCAGAAGATGTGGGTATGGTTCTTAATGAATACTTTGCGTATGTTTTCACAAAAGAGAGGGGTGATGCAGACAGTGCTATCGAGGTGGAGTGTGAAATATTAAATGAAATAAACAAAGTTTGAGACGAGATATTAAGGGGTGAGGCAGCTTTGAATGTGGATAACCCAGTCCTAGATGAAATGTATCTCAGGCTGTTAAGCGAAGCAAAATATGAAATAGCAGAGGTTTTGGCAATCATTTTACAATGCTCTCTGGATTCAGGTGTGGTGGGAAAATTATTGTAAAAAATCCTGAAGATAGGATAGGATGAATATTCATAAAGACACAGATTAATCACGGACAGTCAGCAAGGATTTATTCAGGGAAGTTCGTGCCTGACGAACTTGATTGAATTTTTTGAGGAGCTAACCAGGAGGGTCGATGGGCAGTGCATATGATGTAGTGTATATGGAATTCAGCAAAGCTTTGGATAAGTTCCCACATGGCAGACTGGTCATGAAAGTATAAGCCCATGGGATCCAGGGCAAAGTGGTAAGTTGGATCCAAAATTGGATCAGAGGCAGTAAGCAAAGGATAATGGTTGATGGGTGTTTTTGTGACTGGAAGGCTGCTTCCAGTGGGCTTCCGTAAGGCTCAGTACTAGGTCCCTTGCTTTTTCTGGTAAACATCAATGATCTAGATGAATATCGGGGCTATATTAAGAAGTTTTCAGATGATACTAAAATCGGCTGTGTAATTGATAATGAAGAAGAAAGCTGCGGACTGCTGGAAGATATCAATCAACTGGTCAGGTGGACAGGACAATGGCAAATTGAATTTAATCCAGAGAAGTGTGAGGTAATGCATTTGGGAAGGGGTTAACAAGGAACGGGAATAAACATTAAATGGCAGGACACTGAGAAGTGTCGAGAAACAAAGGGACATTGGAATGCATGTCCATAGATCGCTGAAGGTAGTCGGCCAGGTAGATACTGGCCCAGAAATTGCAGCCTCCCTGGGCCCGTACAAAGTTTCTAAGGACCTGGGAAGACATTGGAAAAGCCGGTTTTCAGCACACCATGCTCATATGCTGAAAACTGGCTTTGCCGATCTGTCAAGCTGGAGCTTGACAGATGATCTGCATCTCGAGATCGAGGACATTTGCTTGGGCAAGATTGTGGTATTTACCCATATCTTGCTCAGCAACTGTCCTCAAAAATCTTGCGCCTGAAAAAGCAGGCACATACCCTACAGGTGTAAGTGTTTAAAAACATATACATAAAATTTAAATAAATAAACACATTTTATTGTTGAAAACTCTGCCCACTAAGGGAAGTTTACTTTTAACCCGAATTATAAAACTTTTTTAAAAATCGGAAAAATATTGTTTTTTTCTAAGGCATTTATTAACTTTAATTTCAATTAATTTTAATTATGAGTTCTGTTTTTTATTTTTTATTAGTGTGTTTGTTTTTTTATTAATAGCAATGAGAACTCTTAGATACAGATGGAGCGCGCTTCGCAGCACGGGAAGAGAGGCCTCCCCAATGGAATCGCAGTCTCCTTCCGGACCACCAGGTAAGTTCGTAGAAATGTTTCAGGTCGGAGGCAATTGCCTGCAGGATGCCTCCGACCGCAATTTCCAGGCCAAGGTGGTTACGAAGGTGTACGGAATGCTTGCTTTTATTAGCCGAGGCATAGAATATAAGAGCAGGGGGGGTTATGCTTGAACTGTATAAAACACTGGTTATGCCACAGCTGGAGAACTGCTTGCAGTTCTAGTCACCGCATTGCAGGAAGGACGTGACTGCACTGGAGAGGGTACAGACGAGATTTACAAGGATGGTGTCGAGACTGGAGAATCTTAGCAATGAGGGCAGATTGAATAGGCTATGTTTCTTTTCCTTGGAACAGAGGAGGCTGAAGGGAGATTTCATTGAGGTGTATCAAATTATGAGGGGCCGAGATATAGTGGACAAATGGGGCCTATTTCCTTTACAGAGTGGTCAACAACAAGGGGGCATAAACTTAAAGTAATTGGTAGAAGTTTGGTGGATGGGTGCGGTTAAGAGGAAATGTCTTCATGCATAGGATTGTTGGGGTCTGGAACTCATTGCCTGAAAGTGTCGTAGAGGCAGAAACCCTCACCACATTTAAAAATTACATGGATGGGCACTTGAAATGCTATAACCTGCAGGACTATGGACCTGCAGCTGGAATGTGGGACTAGGCTGGATAGCCTCTTGTTCGCCAGCATGGACACGATAGGCCGAAATGGCCTGCTTCCATGCTGTAAACTTCAATGATTGTATGAACTAACTGATCATCCCATCTGGTACTTTTGTAATGTTGTGGACCCTAGCTCTTATATATTACATCTGTATACAACTGACAGTCTCGGAGTTTTTTGCAGACGGATTACACCGATCCTTTCACCATTATGGAAAAAACATGATATCTGCTTCAGCGGCTCAGTATCTGCACCAACACCTTTATTATGCAGTGCCCCAGACTAAATACAGAGAGGAGTTCATGAACTCGGTTAAAAGTCCCTTCACTCTAATTATTAACTGAATGAAATATTGATGTGAGAGGGTACAGAGGAGATTTACGAGGATGTTGCCGGGTCTGGAGAATCTTAGCTATGAGGACTGATTGGATAGGCTGGATTATTTCCCCTTGCAACAGAGGAGGTTGAGGGGAGACCTCATTGAGGTGAATAAAATTATGAGTGGCCTAGATACAGTGAATAGTTTCATGGCTGACTGGAACCCACATTGGTTCACAATCTTATCTTCACAAAACGGAGCAAATTGCACAATAACGGGTAGATTTTTAATTGAAAAAAAAAACCCTTTCGATACTGGGCGAGTGATCAGCTCCAACACACAACAGCCCCCCGGTGGAAGTGTAATTCTACCCCGAGGATTCAGAATGTAGACTCAGAATATAGTGCTTCTCAGAAGGGGCGATAGACAATCTGTACGTCTTTCGCACCATGCCAGATTTCACGGAAATTGGATGCATGTATCACCTGTCATTCACTACCGCCCGGTTCGGTTTACTGGCAAAGTTCAATCTCTTCCCCAAGTTTGTGTTCGCGAAATATTCCTCGACACAAAACTTTATCAGCGGTGTAAATCTCTTCATAGTATCAATTTCCTCTCATTGAACACGTCAGAAGCTATTGAGGAACAGGAGTGACACAGTGCGGGGTTTGCACTCCGGGCGTTGCACGACGAAGCTGGGTTGGGACGGACGCTTTTGCAAACGCGGGTCAATTTTAATGTGCCTCGCCTGGTGGGTAGGTCACGGAATCGGTGGAAAATCGGGTTTACAACCCGCTAGGCATTACTCTCTCTTTACTTTAATGGAGAGGTTTGTTTTTAAATGAGGCGTGAAACCTACATTGCACCCGATTAGAGCAGTTTCCCGATGGGCGTGTCAGGGTGAAGCCCAGACTCAGAGGGGCACTTCCAATTTTGCATCAGTGACTTGCATCGACCCCAAAGATCCATGGTAAATGTTGCTTTAAAATTCCCTTTCCTGTAGACCCTTAAAAAGAAAGGCAGTTCGCCGCATTCTTATTTTTTGTTTCTTTCAGGTGAAGATTTATTCAGTAAATTGTTATTTCTTGAACCAGCAATGAAAATGGAATGGTTGCTCTGAGAACACCTTCTCTGGGATAGTTCAGCTTATGTCAAGATTTCTTTCCACTTCACCTCATCTGGGAGTAAAAGTATTTTTGATTCAGGCGAATGAGTAATCCTCGTCTCAATATTAAATTGAGACAAGCCTTTAGCAACAGTTTGTGTCCCGCAGGACAGAAATGCAAGACGAATAATTTTCACTGTTGACAATAATGTAAAACTAACGATATGAGACACCCCATTATAAACCTCACCCAATTTTCATGTCGACTGTCTTCCATGGAACGAAAAAGCGGGATTGTGAATAATGTGCTGCCGATCCGATATCGCCTATTTAATACGATTGCAAACCATTAAAAATTCCACAAATTAATGAAGAAAATAAAATGTATGTGGTAAAAATTGGAGCTCGTGTCCGTTTTACAAGCACAAGGCTGGCCAATTTCAGAGAGACATGTCCTGCGTCCAATCAGCACCAGAGTTAGCGGCACTGCCGTATTTTCATAGTCGGCTGCTCAGGTGCCCAATGCGCCAGCCTAATACAGACGGGAGGCCTGGTACATATGTAGATGCAGGCCGAACGTCTGTTTCAGGACCCCTGCACTAAATTAGACACAATGTCAGGAGCAGGCTCTGGACTTTCTCTGCTGGTGATCCTTCATCGGTCGCAGCGGCCTCGGCGTCAACAACAACAACAACTTACATTTCTACAGCGAGTTTAAATCAGTAAAACATCCCAAGGCGCTACACAGGAGCGACTGTCAGACAACATTTGACACCAAGCTGGGAAACAAAATATTGGGACAGGGCACCAAAAGCATGGTCAAACAGATAAGTTTTAAGGGGCGTCATAAAGGAGGAGAGGGAGAGGTGTAACATAGAAACATAGAAACATAGAAAATAGGTGCAGGAGCAGGCCATTCGGCCCTTCGCGCCTGCACCACCATTCAATATGATCATGGCTGATCATGCAACTTCAGTACCCCATTCCTGCCTTCTCTCCATACCCCCTGATCCCTTTAGCTGTAAGGGCCATACCTAACTCCCTTTTGAAGATATCCAATGAACTGGACACAACAACTTCCTGTGGTAGAGAATTCCATAGGTTCACAATTCTCAGAGAAAACGTTCTCCTCATCTCGGTCCTATATGGCTTAGCCCTAATCCTTAGACTGTGACCCCTGGTTCTGGACTTCCCCAACATCAGGAACATTCTTCCTGCATCTAACCTGTCCAATCCTGTCAGAATTGTATATGCTTCTATGAGATCCCCTCTCATTCTTCTAAATTCCAGTGAATATAAACCTAGTCGATCCAGTCTTTCTTCATATGTCAGTCCTGCCATCCCGCGAATCAGTCTGGTGAACCTTCGCTGCGCTCCCTCAAAAGCAAGAATGTCCTTCCTCAGATTAGGAGACCAAAATTGCGCACAATACTCAAGGTGTGGTCTCACCAATGCCTTATACAACTGCAGCAAAACCTCCCGGCTCCTATACGCAAATCCTCACGCTTGGAAGGCCAACATGCCATTTGCTTTCTTTACAACCTGCTGTACCTGCCTGCCTACTTTCAATGACTGATGTACCCTGACATCCAGGTCTCGTTGCCCCTCCTCTTTTACTAATCTGTCACCATTCAGATAATAAGCTGCCAAACAAAGTGGATAATCTCACATCTATTCACATTATACTGTATCTGCCATGCATTTGCCCACTGACCTATCCTGTCCAAGTCCCTCTGCAGCCTCTTAGCATCCTCCTCATAGCTCACACTCCCACCCAGCTTTGTGTCATCTGCAAACTTGGAGATATTATGCTAAATTCCTTCGTCTAACTCATTAATATATAATGTAAATAGCTGGGGTCCCAGCACTGCACCTTGCGGTACCCCACTAGTCACTGCCTGCTATTCTGAAAAGGAGATCATGGCAGAGATGCAGTGAATGGGGCTTCGGGGCACAGAATAGCCGAGGGCCCAGGGGCAGCACGGGCCTGCCCACACTGAAATGTGTGTGCACATTAGGTCCATGCAGCAGAGCAGGTCTCCAGTCGTCCTTGTTAACCCTTGTCACTGGATAAAGTCCTAGCTGTGTCAAGCCCGTGTGGTGGCTGACATGCAACAGTCACCACACGTTAAAAAAAATCCACGCACACCCCCTCAACTGGTGTTCAGGACTGGAACATTGCCTCTTTGATTGAATCATCTGTGAACTCATGTGGAAGCAAGTCATCCTACTTCGAAGGACCATCTATGATGGCATGGGCAGAGCCAATGTTTGAACAGCTGTCAGTCACAGTAATATATGGATGTTTCTTAGCTTTGTAAATTGCTGCTTCCACTTGCGCCCAATCACGTATAAAATCTGATGTAATTGTTCGATCAGAGAGAGTCTTTGCTTCGCTAAAATTCTCTCGCCTGCATGCTTGTAATAAAGTTTCTCACATCATAGCCTACCCATGACTCTGGGTGGTTTCTTTCCACAACAACTTGGTGTAATCGGCAGGATCTGCTGGTAGTACCGAAAACAGAGCACCGTTCCAGGACCAACAGACAAATAGGGTGAGTACATTCATTTATACCACCCAATAGTTATGTCTGTGGGCACTGAGTGCTCCCTCAGACTAGCGGGGATCTCGAACTAAACGGAGTCCTGGTGACAGTCATAGGAGATAGAAGCTGCAATGTTGTGATGCCGAAGGTCGGGGGACTGGGGGAGGAAGTTCAAAGGGTGCAGCTCTGGCGTCAGGAGATCCTCGCGATTTATAATTAAATTTCACTGACTGTTGGGCTGGACTGGGGGAGGGAGCTCAAAGGGTGCCACTCTGGCGACAGGAGATCCTCACTTTTAAAAGTTTGAAAGTTTTCAGTTTGTATAAAAGTTTGTCTTTTTAGGTGGTAATGTTCCTGACTGTTTATCTGAAAGACTTTTTCATTTGTCTGAAAGTACGTCTTTTAAAGAAAGACTTTGTGTGCTTGTTTTAACTCCGCCCACCTTTTCGGACAGAAAGCAGAAAGCTTTTTTAACCTTATTGTCATGGAGGTGGGAATTTTTACGAAAGTGTGGATAAATTGAGTTTTAAAATGTACACTGTGTACCAAGAATTGAATTACATTTGAAGTTAGAAATGCAGGTGTGCATTTATTTTCATGATGAGTTATGGAGCTTTGAAATGCACAAAGGATGGTTTGTTTGCAAAAGATAAACGTCAGCCTTGAAATTACGGTTGAGAAATTTGAAACCATTTTCAGTGCTCTTAAATTGAAGCGTAGGTTTAAACCAGGTTGACAAACCTGAGAAATATCCAGATAGCAATATGATAATGGCCAAGTCTGTTTTAGTGACGTTGCCTGAGGGAAAGTCAGGTCCTCAGAGATCCAAACGGAGTATCTGTTCAATAAACATGACAAAGTAATAACGAGAATGGAAAACGAAGGCTGGGATCCTGAATGGACTTCCAAGTGGGAGAAAGAATGGTGGAGAAAGGAAAGTAAAAATAAGGAGGGCAAAGATATAGCGGTTCATTGTCATGTCCACCTGAAAATGAGTAAGATCGGAGCCACACGGGAGAAGGATAAAGAGGAGATAGTGGGACAGTTAGCAACATGGGAAAAGGATAAAGAGGAGATAGTGGGACAGTTAGCTACACGGGAGAAGGACAAAGAGGAGACAGTGAAATAGTTAAAAAGGGTAAAGAAGGTAGGCGCCAAGTGCACCGCTGTAATGAAGACAAGGTTAGTACAAAGTGGAAACAATGATAGAGTTGAGGTTGATTGGAATGATTTAGAGCGGCAGGCAGCAAAATTGGAACACCATGACGATGTACCGCTGGGTTATGAGCGGGGGACCTTGAATTTTAAGCATGCCTTGTTTAACAATTTGCACTGCTATCTTCGCCTGGCCATTGGAGGCCGGTTTGAACGGTGCCGTCTTAATGTGATTTATGCCATGGTCAACTATAAAATCTTGGAATTCTGTGCCGGTGAAGCACGGTCCATTATCACTGACCAATATGTCAGGAATTCCGTGCATTGCAAACATGGTTCCGAGGCTCTCCACAGTGGTGGAGGTGGTGCTCAAGTTTAAAATGGTGCATTCGATCCACTTTGAAAATGCATCTATGACTACGAGGAACATTTTGCCCATGAATGGGCCCACATAGTCTATGTGCACCCGTGACCACGGTTTGGTGGGCCAGGGCCAGGGGCTCAGGGGGGCCTCCCTGGGTGCATTATTGAGTTGGGCACAAATGGTGCGCCGTCGGACGCAGAGCTCCAAGTCCGCGTCAATTCCAGGCCACCAGACATGGGATCTGGCTATGGCCTTCATGAGAACGATCCCCGGGTGCTCGCGGTGGAGCTCCCGGACAAAATGCCTCTCTGCCTCGCAGAGGCATAACTGCTCAGCGGCCCCACATCAGGCAGTCTGCCTGTAGCAATAGTTCCTGCATGCGCCTATGGAAAGGTTTGATCTCCTCAGGGCAGGCATCGCAAGCCTCTGCCCAGTTACCGGTTAAGAGACATCATTTGACTAAGGATAACGTGGGGTTGCTGGTCGTCCAGGCTCTGATTTGGCGAGCCGTCATAGGCAAACATGTGGACTCAAAGGCATTGATTGCTATGACTATCTCACAGTCCTGTTTATCAGACTCTTCCATGGTTGCCAAGAGTAGCCTGCTAAGCGCATTGGCACAGTAGTCTGTGCCTGGTCTATGCCTTATTGTGTAGCCGTAAGACTCCAGCATGAGTGCCCACTGTTGAATGCGCACCGAGGCGTTGGCATTTATTGTATTGCTCTCAGATAGCAGGGACGTGAGGGGCTTGTGGTCGGTTTCTAAGGCGAACCTGGCACGGAAAACGTATTGGTGCATCTTTTTGACACCATGCATGCACACAAGTGCCTCCTTCTCCATCATACCGTACCCGCACTCTGCCCGCGAAAGTGACCTGGAGACATAAGCTATGGGTTGTAATTTACCCGCACCATTGACATGCTGTAAAAAACACTCGACCCCGTATGCTGACACATCACATGTAAGAACTAGCTTTTTACCTGGGTCAAAAAACGGCAAAACACTGTTGGAACATTGAAGGTTGCATGTCTTATTGAAGGCGCGTTCCATGGCGTCCCCACAAAACCAATCGCATCCCTTTCTGAGTAGCACGTCGAGAGGCTCCAGCCACGTGCTCAAGTTCTGCATAAAGTTCCAAAAGTAATTGAGTAGCCCAAGAAAGGCACGCAGTTCCGAGACATTCAGGGGCCTGGGTGCCAGACGAATTGCTTCGGTTTTGGATTCTGTTAGGCGGATTCCATCAGCGGCAAGCCTTCTACCCAAAAATTCAACCTCGGGCGCGAGAAACAGACACTTGGATTTCTTAACTCTGAGGCCTACCGATCCAACCGCTTTAGTACTTCCTCCAAATTGCGGAGATGGGAGTCGGTGTCCCTGCCCGTGATAAGTATGTCGGCTTGAAACACAACTGTCCCCGGGATGGACTTGAGCAGACTCTCCATGTTGCGCTGGAATATAGCAGCTGCCATCCTGATGCCGAAGGGGCATCGATTGTACATGGAAAGGCCTCGATGTATGTTGATGGTGGTAAGTAGCTTAGACTTTTCGGTCAGTTCTTGAATCATATACGCAGATGTGAGGTCTAGTTTCGAGAAAAATTTTCCTCCAGCCAATGTGGCAAATAGGTCTTCTACTCTGAGCAGCGGGTATTTGTCCTGTAGGGAGACTCTGTTTATCGTAGATTTGTAATCCTCACAGATTCGTACGGATCCATCAGGCTTCATGACTGGGATGATGGGACTTATCCAGTCGTTAAATTCTACGGGTGAGATAATGCCTTCCCGCAGAAGCCTGTCCAGTTGATGTTCAATCTTTTCTCTCATCACATAGGGCACAGCTCTAGCCTTGTGATTGACCGGTCTAGCATCCTGTGTGATGTAGATTTTAACTTTAGCCCCTTTGAAGGTGCCCACACCTGGCTGAAAGAGATGTTCAAATCAACTTAGAACTGTTGAGCAGGAGGTCCGTTCCTCTGACGACATGGCGTGAACATCATCCCATTTCCAGTTTAGTTTTGCCAGCCAGCTTCTCCCCATCAGTGCTGGGAGATCTCCGTGGACAATCCACAGGGGAAGTCGGTTCACTGTCCCTTTGTATGTGACTGAGAGCATGGCGCTGCCAAGGTCTGGGACGATTTCTTTGGTATAGGTCCTTTGTTTGGTGTCTACCCTTGTGAGTTTTGGTCTGTCGCTTTTGTGCGGCCACAGCTGTTCAAATTGTTGAGCGCTCATGAGAGATTGACTTGCTCCCGTATCCAGTTCCATGTTGACGGGTATCCCGTTGAGTAGGACCCTCATCATTATTGGAGGCGTCTTGTTGTAAGAACAGTGTCCATTGATCGTGTTGACCCGCTGTACCTCGGTGTCCTGGACACTGTCCCCACCGTCTTCTGGTGCGCTTTCTGACCCCTCCGATTCGTATACCAGCTGAGCCGCTGTTTTTCTGCACATGTGGGCCAGGTGCCCTGTATAGTTGCAGTTTCTGCAAATGGCATGCTGAAATAGACACCCCCTTGATGAGTGCCTTCCCCCACATCTCCAGCACAGACCACTTCCACTGTTTCTAAAGGATGAGCTGCGTCTGGGTGATCCCTCTTGAGCTTCTCTCAGTTTATAGTTGATTGCTCGCATTGTGGGTTGATGAGGTGTGAACGGCCGTTCATGTGGCCCTTGATGGCTTCTGGTGCCACTGGCTGCTGTTGAGGGCCTGCTCTCCTGCCTTTGTCTGTGTGCGGGTGTAGCGGCTTGTTTCACGCTGTGAACCCCTTGTTCTGATGTTTCGTTAGTTGTCGTACCCGCAGTGTAGATCAACCTCGTTTCTTCCTGTCCTGCCAAGAATGTCTGTGCAACCAGTGCTGCTGCCTCTAGGGTCAAGTTCTTGGTCTCTATGAGATTTCGGAATATGCCTGCGTGGCCTATTCCATCAATAAAAAAGTCTCTCAGTACTTCTCTCCTTAGTTCATCGGAGAATTCACATAAACTAGCCAGCCTCCGAAGTTCCTCCACAAAGTCAGGTATGCTCTGGCCCACACAGCGTCTGTAGTTGTAGAACCTGTGTCTAGCCATGTGTAGGCTGCTCGCTGGCTTTAGGTGGTCTCTTACCAGTGTGCTCAACACTTCAAACGACTTGCTTGCTGGTTTCTCGGGTGCCAGTAGGTCCTTCATTAAGGCATATGTTTTCGAGCAACAGCTGGTCAAGAGATGGGCTGTTCTCTTGTCTGCCTTATTGTCGCCTAACCAGTCTTTGGTCACAAAGCTTTGCTGGTGCCTTTCTATGAAGTCTTCCCAATTATCTCCAGCATTGTATTTTTCATCTGAGCCGTTGGTCACCATTCTGTGGATTCTGTGATCCCATAACTCATCGCCACTGTAAGCTCCTGACCCTGCAGTACAGACTCACACGAGGCACATGCTGAAGTCAAGGTCACTCAGGACCTTTATTTCACAACTCTCGAATGCCACACTTGCCTGAGACCTGTCTTTATATACCTGTGTGGAACAGGTATGCAGTGTCTCCTGCAAGTGCACCCCTGGTGATAAGGTATGCTTGTGGTTACAGGTCATCATTAGTTACAGTCATGTACAGCATGGTAAGATACTGTTATGTACAGTATTGTGAGATACATGACAGTTTTAACTGTGGGAAGCCGGGCCACATGGCACGGGAATGTATGCATGGAAGAGGTAAAACAGAGTGGAGAAAGGGAAGGTCCACGGTGGAATGTGATAACTGCGGGAAAGTGGGTCACACTAAACAACATTGTTACGTGAAGGGCGGGGGAAGCCACGGATAGGCTCCCTGGCATCAGAAAGGGACAGCATCATCTGTATCTTCAATAATTATCCTCACACCAGATCAGATCTTGGAGAGAATTAACCTGCCCTCTAAGGTCTATAAATAGGTCGCCTCGGTCCCCACAGGCGGCTCAGGTGGCCCCGGATCTACACCACAGCATGCTGGTTGGCCAGCAGTATGCGATATTGGTGGATACAGCTGTGGCTGTATTCATAACCGATGAACCTTTACCAACTACTAATAAGACAATGTACATAACTGGGGTAGGAGGCAAATCAGTTAAGGCAAGAAGGAGTGAGTTACAATTGTTGGAATTGGAAGGAATGCTAATACCCATCCACTTCTGGGTATGTCAGACAAACGAGGGAACAATATCGGGGATTGACATATTACGAGAAGCGGGAGCTATAATTGACCGAAGGCCCGGGGGAGGTTGTGTGGCGGACTGACTGAGAACCAGAAAGCACAGTCACGGATCGAGAGCTGTAGCCGAACATAACAGCCTGGGTGGCCACCCCTATGACCCGGTACTGGACAGCTCAGGGTGTCTTTGGGCTTGTGTGTTCCCAATTTCCAGAGGTATGGGCTCGGCACAAACAGGATTGGGGGAGGGTCAATATGACACCTGTCGTGGTCGAGGGGAAACCCCACAAACTACTTAAAAAATATTCTCGTAAACCAGAGGCAAGATTAGCTGTGCAGGCAATAGTTCAGGAATTACTGAAGGAAGGTATATTAAAAAAGACGACTTCAACAACCATCTCCCCAGTATGGCCGGTTAGGAAACCAGATGACTCTTGGCACCTTACGATAGATTATGCAGCGCTAAATAAATGCATCCCGAGACTGCACCCAATTGTAGCGAGCCGGGCCACAATTTTCAATGGTTTAACCCCAGAACATAACATTTATACGGTATTGGATGTCGCCAATGGATTTTGGAGCCTGCCCTTGGCTCCGGAGTCACAAAGTGAGTTTGTGTTCACCGTGGCAGAACAGCAGTATACTTGGACTCGGCTGCCACAGGGATTACAAATAGTCCCACTATATTCCAGCAAGCAATGATCGAAGCCTTGGCCGGCGTGAACTTGACCCCGTACGGGAGTACAGTGCTTCAGTACATAAGAGCAAAATAATTTTGAGCAGCAATCGGTCATTTGACCCCTCGGGCCTGCTGAGCCATGGCTGATCTGATCTTGGGCTCTGTTCCAATTTCCTGCCTGCTCCCCATAACCTTTTACTCCCTTGTCACTCTAATATTTGTCTATCTCCATATTAAATATGTTTAATGACCCAGCCTCCACAGCTCGCCAAGGCAGAGAATTCCACAGATTTACAACTCTCTGAGAGGGGAAATTCCACCTCATCACAGTTATCCCTTATTCTTAGACTAGACTCAGTTTAAGTTCTTAATGATGATACCACAAGCGCACAAGAATGGGACGTATCCAGGGGGATATAAATTTGAATCTCTGGGAGTGGACAGAGACAAGTTGGTTTACCGAGTAGGGACACGTGGGTATACTGTACCAGGCAGCATTAATAGCCTCCTTATGACGATGGGCGAGTGGTGATAACAGTCGAGCCTCTACAACGTGCTTCCAGGGCAGTATAACCATCCCTGATCCAGTGGTGTCTTCTGTCTGACAAAAATAACTACCTCCACGGAGGATTGATATGTGTGAATAATTATAGTTTCTGTCTCCAAATCTCAGACTCCTTCACCTTGGGAGACTTCCACCTGGGAGGTAGAGCCCTCACAGGCCCGGTCTTTAGCCCATGGTGGGATGATGAGCTGGATGTGGATGACACACCAGAGAAGGTCGCTCGGGCAGCGGTAGAGAAGGCCCTGACCACAACGATGAGATACATCCGTCAAAATCGACAGATCATCGCTTGAGGACGGATTCAGGGGCAGTTCGCCAAAGGAACGGCCAAGGCAATGGAGGACTCCACCACCGACAGGTCTAAATTGCACCACCAATCAGGCCAAATGCAGTATAATTGGGTGGGAGATATGGAGAATGGCAGCCGCCATAGCCTCAGTGCTGGTCCTGATTATCAGTCTGTGCATCTGTTGCTATCAAAGACTGACAGTGTCACGAGCGGTGTAGACGGTAATGATTTCAAACAAAAGGTACGCGAGTGTCCCAGGGCCTCAAATACTCCTTCCAGGTGAAACAGCGATTTACTTGTAATTTATTCAATCAGTGTACTGTATTCGCTGCTCACGATGTGGTCTTTACATTGGGGAGACCAAATGTAGATTGGTGACTGCATGTAGATCACCTCCGTTCAGTCTGCAAGTGTGACCCTGAGCTTCCGGTTACCTGTCACTTTAATTCTCCACTCCACTCCCACTCTGACCTCTCTGTACTCGGTCTCCTTCACTGTTCCAACAAAGCTCAGCGCAAGCTCGAGCAACAGCATCTCAGCTTTCGTTTAGGCACTTTACGGGCTTCTGGACTCAACATCGAATTCAAAAATGGCAGAGCTTAACTGCTGACAATCTTTGGCTCCCTTCCCTCCCCCCGCCCCCCCCCCCCCCCACCCACCCTCACCTCAGAGCCTATTTCTTTCTTTTTTTCTCCTAGTCTCTAATGGCAGCTGGTCATTACCCGCTATTCACATCCGATCTTTACTAATGTTTTTCTAACTCCTGGCATTGCCAATTAGATTTGAGCCATCCATTTTGCCTCTCTAATCTCTCCTGTCTTCCAACCTATCACAGACCTACCATTTTGTTCTTTCTTCGCCCCACCCCTCCCCCTCCCGCTCTTTCAGTGCTTGTTAAGAATATGTTCTTTCCGAACACTCACCAGTTCTGTCGAAGAGTCATCGACCCGACATGTTAACTCTGCTTCCTCTCCACAGAGGCTGAGATATTCAGCATTCTATGTTTTTACCCCAGTGCCAATAGTCACAGAACCACACCCAGAGAAGGAGGTACCAATGAATCCGCATGTCATATAGCTCTGTCCTATATATGGTTTTAGGCCCAGTCAATTTCAACAGGGCATCGGTGAAGCTGTAAGAAAAACTTGAAAGTTATGAATTCGATACCCGCGGGAGTCCAGTTGGATCCCTGGACAATCTCACAGGTAGAGATTCGGGGCTCGGTGTGTCCTACCTGAATCAGACATGGTCTGATCGCGGGGGCTGGGCGGGGGGTAACAAGAGGGGCTGACGTGGCGACTTCAAGGGCCTGCAGCTGGCTTAAGGGGCTAATAGGATAGTAGTGTTGCTTAATTTGCTGATGTGATGAGAACCACTGATTATTCCAGCACGTGTAAGTAAGAATGACCATTTAATGGATGCTGTAGCTATGTTCGTAACAAGCCATTGTAATCTCAAGGCATGATGGGAAGCTTGGCCATTTGTAGCTAAAAATTGTTCTCACATCAAATCCTACCCATATCTCCGGGTGGTTTCTTTCCACAACACCTGTGAAGCCCTGTAAGAATATTGTATGTTTCAATGAGATCACCTCTCATTCTTCTAATCTCTGGAAAATACAGGCCTAGTGTACTCAATCTCTCCTCATAAGGCAATGCCCGCATCCCCGTAATCAGTCTTTTGAACCACCATTGTACTCCTTTATGGTAAGTATATCCTTAAATAGGTAAGGGTATCAAAAGAGTACATAATACTTCAGGTGCAGTCTCATCATGCTAGTTTACTACCCCCAATCCCATGAGCCCTAATTTTGTTCAATAATCTCTTGAGTGGCATCATATTGAATGGAGCTGGAGTGGAACTAAACTACAGAACCAGTGGGAACCTGTTCAACCTTCGGTGTCTCCAGGCCAGATCCAAGACCGTCCCAACCTCTGTTGTCGAGCTACAGTACACAGATGACGCTTGCCTCTGACATATTCAGTGACTGAACTCCAAATCATAGTCAACAGCTTCACTGAGCTATACGAAATCCTGGTCCTTACACTAAAGATCTGTAAGACAAAGGTCCTCCACCAACCTGATCCTGCCACACCGCACTGCCCCCGAGTCATCAAGGTAAATGGGTTGGACAAGGTGGACCACTTTCCGTACCTTGGGAGCATATTATCAGCAAGGGCCAACATCAACGACGAGGTTCATCACCATCTACAGTGCACCAGCGCAGCTTTCAGCTGCCTGAGGAAGAGAATGTTCGAAAACATGCCCTCAAATCTGATACCAAGGTCATGGTCTACAGGACTATAGTGATACCCGCCCTCCTCTATGACGCAGAGACGTAGACCATATCCAGGAGACACCTCAAGTCGCTGGAGAAATATAATGAACGATGTCTCCGCAAGATCCTGCAAATCAGGACAGATATGCCAACATTAGCATTCTCGATCAGGCCAACATCTCCAGCATCGAAGGACTGACCACACTCGACCAGCTCCTTTGTGTGGGCCACATTGTTTTGCATGCCTGACACACGACTCCCGAATCAAGCGCTCTACTCGGAGCTCCTACATGGCAAGCGAGCCCTAGGTGGGCAGCGGAAACAGTTCAAGGATACACTCACATATCCTCCTTGATAAAATACAACATCCCCACTGACACCTGGAAGTCCTTGGCCAAAGACCGCCCTAATTGGAGGAGGAGCATCCGGGAGGACACTGAGCACCTCGAGTCTCGTCACCGAGAGCATGCGGAAATCGAATGCAGGCAGCGGAAGGAGCATGCGGCAATCCAGTCTTCTCACCCACCCTTTCCTTCAACGACTGTCTGTCCCACCTGTGACAGAGACTGTAATTCCCGTATTGAACTGTTCAGTCACCTAAGAACTCACTTTTCGAGCGGAAGCAATTCTTCCTCAATTTCGAGGGACTGCCGATGAAGATGATATAATTGCAATAATATATCTTTACTTATTATACTGAAATCCTCTTGTAATAAAGGTTAACATACCATTTGCTTTCTTAATTGCTTGCTGTTCCTGCATGTTCACTTTCAGTGATTCCTGTACAAGGACACCCAGGTCCCGCAGAACAACAACATTTCCCAATCTCTCAACATTTAAAAAAGACTCTGCTTTTCTATTTCTCCTCCAAAGCCGATTACTTCACATTTCTCAACATTATATTCCATTTGTCATGTTCGTGCCCATTCACTTAACCTGTTTATATCGACTTGAAGCCTCTTTGCATCCTCCTTACAACTTATTTCCTACCGAGCGTTGTACAATCAGCAAATCTGAATATATTACATTTGGTCCCCTCATCCAAAGCATTGATACAGATTGCGAATAGCTGGGGCCCAAGCAGCGATGCTTGCGGTTCCCCACTAGTTACAGCGTGCCATCCTTAAAATTACCCATTATTCCTACTCTCTGTTTTCTGTCCATTAACCAATCATCAAACTATGCTAGTATATTACCCGCAATCCCACGAGCCCTAATTATGTTTAATAACCTCTTGTCTGGCACATTATTGAATGCCTTCTGAAAATCCAAATGCACCACATTCACTGGTTCCACCGTATCTATTCTACTAGTTACAACCAACATATTTGACAAACATGATTTCCCTTTCATAAATTCATGTTAACTCTGCCCAATGCTATTATTGTAATCTAAGTGCCCTGTTACCATGTCCTTAATAATAGACTCCAGCAGTTTCCCTATGACTGATGTCAATCTAACTGGTCTTTAATTCCACGTTTTCTCTCCCCCTCCTTTCTTAAATAGCTGGGTAACATTAGATAACTTCTAATCAGCGGGAACCGTTCTAGAATGTATTGCATTTTGGAAGATGACAACCACTGCATCCCCTATCTGTATCGCCACCTATTTCAAATCCCGAGCATGTCGGCCTTCAGATCCAGGGGATTTATCATCTTTCAGTCACATTTATTTCTCTAGTACCATTTTTTTACGAATTCTAATTTCTTTCTGTTTCTCATTCTCGCTACACCCTTGCTTCTCGACTATTCCTGGGAGGTTGTTCATGTCTTCCGCGAAGACAGAAACAAAGTATTTGTTTAATTTCCCTGCCATTTCCTCATTCCTTATTTTAATTTCTCCTGTCTGAGCCTGTAAGGGACCTACATTTACTTTCATTGATCTTTTCTTTTATTTTGCATACCTATAGAAGCCTTTACCATCTGTTTTTATGTCTCTCACAAGTTTACTCTCATATTCTCTTTTTCCTTCCTTGATCAATTTCTTGGTCCTGCTTTGCTGAATTCTAACATCTCCGAATCCTCAGGCTTACTGCTCATTTTGGCAACCTTATAAGCCTCTCTCTTTGATATAATACTATCTTTCACTAAGCTTGTTAGCCATGGTTGGACCCCTGTTCCTGTGCAGTTTTTGGTGCCTGAAAAGAATGTATGTTTTTTGTAAATTATATATTAATTCTTTAAATACTAGCCATTGCTTGTATCCCTTTTAATGTAGTTCCCAATCTGCTGTAGCCTACTCGCCCCTCATACCTACGTAGTTTGCTTTCTTTAGACTTAAGCCTTTAGTTTCGGATTTAACTAAATCACTTTCAAACTCAATAAAAAAAATTCTATCATATTAGGGTCATTCATCCCTAAATGCCCCTTTATTAATTAACCTTTTGTCATTGCACAATATGAAATCTGAAATAGCCTGTTGGTTGCTCAACATACTGATCTGGAAACCATCGTGTATACATTCCATGAATTCGTCCTCTACACTACTATTGCATATTTGTTTTGCCCAGTCTATATGTAGACTAAATCATGTATCTGAAGAAATTGCGAATTATTAACGAAATAATGTATTTATAAAAGAAGTATTTTGCCAGCTCAGCAGACACAGAGAGCGACATTTCGTTCACGGTCAGAACACAAACAAAGGGCTTTCCAGCAGACCTGACTAGACTGATAACGGAGGTAGCAAGAAGCTGTAGGATATGCAAACTGTCTTGAGATGAACAACAAGGCATTTAGAATAGAGATAAGGAAAAAGTTGACTTCTTGAGGATGGGAGGGAACTTTCAGAGGTCGTCACTCCCCTGTAATGGGACCATGGAATGGGTAAAAATGATTGATGCACGACATCAACGGACCCTCTGAAACAAATCATAAAAACTGTCAACCGAGAGCAAGGAACAGGCAGACTGAGGAAACAGTTTCCTCAAGGTGAACCTCATGTTGGCTTCTGACTAACCTCCACCAGCTCGGGATCTGCTCCGAAACCACTGCTCTGCCTCTCAACATTTGTCCGTTCAGTGCCGGGTATATAGATCATTCTCGTCTGTCATGGGTTGTGGCCGAGAAGCTCCTCCCGGAGTCAGTGCAGATTTACCCTGTGGCCGAGGAGCTCCTCCCGGATTCACAGTGCAGATTTTGTCCCCTACGGACCACAACGGAAATGATTTTTGCAGCGCGACAGCTGCAGGAAAAATGCAGGGAACATGGCCTTCATCGACCTTACAAACTGCGAAGTTCTATGGAGTGTCCTCCTCCGTTTCAGATGCGCCCAAAAGTTCAACATCCTCTGCCTGCTCCACGATGACATGCAGGCGGTGATCCTTACCAACCGATCCATTACAGACCCAATCCACATCCGGACCGGGGTCAAACAGGGCTGCATCATCGCCCCAACCTTCTTCTCAATCTTCCTCACTGCCATGCTTCACCTCATAGTCAACAATCTCCCCACTGGATTGGAACTAAAGTACAGAACCAGTGGGAAGCTGTTCAACCTTCGCCGACTCCAGGCCAGGTCCAAGACCACTCCAACCTCTGTCGTTGAACTACATTACGCGGATGACACCTGCGTCTGCGCACATGAAGAGGCTGAACTCCAGGACATAGTTGATGTATTTACTGAGGTGTACGGAAGTATGGGCCTTATGCTAAACATCCATAAGACAAAGGTCCTCCACCAGCCTGTCCTCGCCACACAGCACTGACCCCCAGCCATCAAGATCCATGGTGTGGCCCTGGACAATGTGGACCATTTACCATACCTGCGGAGCTTCTTATCAACAAGAGCAGACATTGATGACGAGATTCAACACCGCCTCCAGTGCACCAGTGCAGCCTTCAGCCGCCTGAGGGAAAGATTGTTTGAAGACCAGGCCCTCAACTCTGCCACAAGCTCATGGTCTACAGGACTGTAATAATACCCGCCCTCATGTATGGTCCAGAGACATGGACCATGTACACTAGACACCTCAATTCGCTGGAGAAATACCACCACCGATGTCTCTGCAAGATCCTGCAAATCACCTGGGAGGACAGATGCACCACCATTAGCATCCTTGACCAGGCCAATATCCCCAGCATTGAAGCACTGACCACCCTTGATCAGCTCCGCTGGGCAGGCCACATTGGCCACATGCCACACATGAGACTCCCAAAGCAAGCGCTCCACTTGGAATGCCTTCAGGGCAAACGAGCCAAAGATGTGCAGAGGAAACGTAACAAGGATACCCTCAAAGCCTACTTGATAAAGTGCAACATCTCCACTGACTCCTGGGAGTCCCTGGCCAAAGACAGCCCTAAGTGTAGGAATGCATTCGGGAGGGCGCTGATATCCTCGAGTCTCGTCGCCGAGAGCATGCAGAAATCAAGTGCAGGCAGTGGAAAGAGCATGCGGCAAATCTGTCACACCCTCCCTTATCCTCAATGACTATCTGTTCCACCTGTGACAGGGACTGTCGCCCTCATATCGGACTGTTCAGCAACCTAAGGACTCATTTTAAGAGTGGAAGTAAGCCTTCCTCGATCCGATGGACTGCCTAAGATGATGATGTCTACTATATCTATCTTCATCGCATGTTGTATCTGATTCTGATTATAACTGCCGCTACCTAATAAAACGCCTTACAACTTCTAAGATCCTTGGATATTCTGTGTGGGACCTGTGATCCAAATCTTACAGTGCTGTCAGAAGTGGGGTCACAGAGTTGGGAGTTGTCAGCTTCCGGTTCGAGGACTGGGGAGACTTGGTCACATGCACGTGATCATCGCTAAGCCTGGGTAGGGGTCTCTCTGAAAGAAGACAAAGAGAGCGTGATAAATAGATAAAACCAGAAACACAATGGCGTTGGCCGATCACTGGGAACATTAATATAGAGTCTGACAGAAAAATCTGCAGCAAAGGACCATCTAAAAATCCGAGAATATAGTTAGGGGAATTATGATTACATTCTTCAAAGAGTTTCTGAGGTTATCCAGGAAAGCAAACTTAAGCTGAAAGAAGGCCGAGACATGTTAGCTTATCGAGCACAATTGTGCGATGCTCAATTAAATAAGAAAACAATGATTTAAAAGAAGAGATGGACAAGCTGCAAAAAAGGTAGCAACGATTGGCAGGAAATCATTTCTGTCCTTCACAATCAGATACGCTGGGAAAGAAAGGCCCATGATGAAAATAACTAAACCAAATACTGGAACAAAGTTTTGAAACTACAGGCAGATTATACCAGGTTGGGTGAGGTTAGAAGATGAAAGGGGCGCTTTAAGGGAATTAAACCTTCGCCTCGCCAAAAGCAGACCACTCTCTGTGCTTAGCAAAAATCGAACTGCTTCAGGCACAAATCAGCCAACAGGGGGCAGTGGTGGCTGCTGTCTCCCAAATCAAACGGAAATATTTCGGCCCTTACTGGGACAATATAGCTGAGAACCCAGCTCCCTCTTCTCCCCCTGCTCCATCTCCACTGCACAAGGAAGGTAAGGCAGGTGAGGTGGTACCAGTGTTTGCATGGTCACCCGAGCTAAGGCAGTGAGTGAGCCCAAGAGCCAGGCTGACCGAGACTTGGTTGGGGAACAAACCTCGAACACGAGTAACGAGGTATAAATCACTACCATAACCATGGTTGAGGTCGGTGCGCCTCAAGCTAAACTGGACAATGCATCAGCCTCAGGCAGTGCTGGGAGATTTAGAAGCTTACACATCCGGAACTAGAAAGGGGACGACCTCAAGCCCATACTCCTGCATATGTGTTCCTCAATTAAAACAGAAATGGATTTGGACATTCTGGTGGATGGTGCAATAGAGGATATTGAGGTCGAACTATGTCAAACACTATGGGATGTGGAAATCAACATTCACCAGTTCCTAGATAACATCAATCAGGGCCCTACCAACAGCCCGAATGGCTTCATACATAAACTCCCTGACATCTGCCAGCTCAGCAGCGGTGGTGGAGGGAACTACTTCACCTACGTTCAAACTCTCTTTTTGAATGGCCTCCATCCATTGATCCATAATGCATTGGGCATTTACATCTCAAAAGACAACCCCTGGGGACAAGTACGGATCCATGCCAGAACTGCTTGGGACCAGACCCGTAACAATATTCCTGAGAACACCCACAAAAGCTAAAGTAGCAGCCGGTCGAACCAAAAGCCCCGGGCCAGACAAAGGTGTCCCGGTGTGCTGCTATGTCTTTAATCATCTAGGCCGCTTTGCCCGTCAATGCCACAACCCCTAAGGACGACCAGACCCCGACTCAGTCGAACAGCGGCTAGAAAGAAACGAGGCAGCTTTAGGGGCTATGCAAATCAGCCTGGTGATACGACCAGTTGCTGCGGTGCATCAGCAACCCAAGCCGACGGCTCTGCTTCCACTTCTCCTGTAACTCCTGCAGGCCTTTCAGCGGGAGATAACTTCTCCTCTCCAATACAGTGATGGTGGTAGTCTGCACTGTTGATCCTGGAAGCCGTGAACAATTATTGTTAGTCAACTCCTGCTCCTTCTTCACCATCATTCCTGAATCCGACCCCGACCCTACAAAGGGCATGCCCCACCTTTTATTGTGATTTGACATTTCAATGCAGATAACAAGGATCCCGTCCCTTGGAACTGAAGCAGGGTATTGGTCGCAAAGGCAAATTTACCACGAATTCCCCAGTTTCGATGTTTAGAAAATTGGATCACTACCGGATGGCTATTGACTATCGCAAACTAAACTCACTCACCTCCGCGTGTGCCCCGTTGGTCGTGAGACCCCAACCCTACTCTCCCAGATTCCCAGTGGCAGTAATCAGTAAAAAAGTGGGATTCAGCAGAAAACATCAGAAATTCAAAATTGGGTTATGGGGAAAGCAGGAAATAGTTACGATGAAATAAAGGAGAAAATGAAATACCATGTTTCTTTTCTGCCATTCTACAGTTTTTTTGTTTTCTGTATGAATGTTAATGACTTTTTACAAAGCATGTATGAATGTTTAAAAAGTTACAGCATTTCTGTTGTCTGAATGTCTCTCTTTTATAAAATGTGTCTGACATGTTTGTTTCAGCTTCCCCCAGTTCTCCGTGCACAGAGCTAAAAGCCATTTAACACTTTGTAATCTTGTCTTGGTTTGGAGGTTTTAAGAATGTGTGTAAATATTTAAGTTAAGCTGGTGGACAAAGTGTAAAAAACAGGAGAGTAAGTTTCAATCTAAGATTTATCCTTCCAGTCGCAGTTGCTATAGCAATTTCTAAAGCAGTTTGTCTTGATTTGTTTAAATGTGTAAACTAATTTTTCTCCATTTTACTCAATATTTTTTTTAGTCATTTCAAAGGCATCTGAAGAAAGAACAAAGAGGAATATAATGTAATTTAGTGGATTTTTATAATCTAAAACATCCTCAATGAGAATGTTTTATTTAAAGTTCTTAATGATGATGCAGCAAGTAATCCAGCCGTTTTAAGAATTTAAGAACCTAACAGTAGACATTGGCTGACATATCTTGATCAAGCGGGAAATTTTGATCTTGTTTTCAATCTTAAATATTGTATTCAACAATAAAGTTCCTGAATGAGGTGGAATGGTAATTAATGGGATGCCCCACTTACAATGTAAATAGATACTGGAAAATTACATTAACAAATGGAATTGTCCTAGCTTTCTAGTGAAAGTCAAAAAATCTAGTTATGGATAGTAAATGCATAGTTTTTTATTGGAAACATTTGTGTCCTTGCCTATGTACCTTCCAATAAAACTTAATTGACAGCCTGACCACTAGCCAAGACATCGGGACCATGCACTCGGAGATCTCCAGATGACTACACTCTTTTGATGATAATCTGAAAGCCCAAGAATAGTTAGTATTGGGTGGCACGTGGTGCATGATAGTCAGGTTATGTGTGTAATTGTGATTTGTTACATATGAAGGAAGTACCATCCGGAAATGCATGGTAAATTTGCACAGAAGTTTAATTTTATTCGTTCATAGGGTGTGGGCTATCCTTGGACCCCTCCTATTTATAATCTACATGCTACCCCTTGGCGTCATTTTCCACATGTAAGCTGACGACCTCTACCTCAGCCCCACCTCTCTCGACCCCTGCACATTCTCTCAATTGTCAGACTGGTTGTCCGAGATCCAGTACTGGATGAGCAGGAATTACCTCCAGCTAAATACTGGTAAGACTGAAGACGTTATTTTTGGTCCCTGCTGGAAACAACATTCCTGAGTCACTGACATCATCGCTCTCCCTGGCAACGGTCTGAGGCTGAACCACAGTGTACATTAGAAGGCTATATCGTGCCAGATAACATACATACCGCTGATATTATACCTACATTTAAATAGAACAAGTCTAGGGATCAATAGGCCAGATATCTTGACATCGATGCTAAGACACATAATTGGAAAGATGTAATAGCCTTATTGAATTATTTGAAGACGTCACAGAATGGTGAACAAGGATATTGTTGTCGATGTAATATATTTGGATTTTAAAATGGCCTTCGATAAGATACTGCATACTGGACTCACCATTAAGATCAGAGCTTGTGGAGTCAAGGGACAAGGAGCAGAATGGATATCAAGCTGGCTACTGTCCAGAAAACAAAATAAGGGTTCAGGGTAGCTGCTCACTGGCAAAAGGCGGTAAATGATGTTCCGTTCCACAAGGATTGGTTGTGGGACCACTGTTGTTCACAATTTACTTAAAGGATTTCGGAGTCGGGAATCAGAAGTATAATTAAAACTTCCGGACGCCACCAAATCGGCGGCTATCATTAATATTGTATATTTCTACCACGAGGACATCAATAATCCCGCAGAATGGATGTAAAATTGGAAAATGAAATTGAACATAGATATGTGTCAGGTGTTACATTTTGGTAAGAGGAATAAGAAGGCCAAATACTGATTGAAAAAAAAGTCTAAATGGGGAAAAGGTGCAAAGGTACCTCGGGGTACAGATAGATAAATCACTAAAAAGAGCGACAAGTGTGGGTAAGTCCATGAAAACATAAACCAAACATTGGGTTTTATTTGAAGAGGAATAAAATGCTAAAACAGAGAATATATGTTAAAATCTATCGATCCTTGGTTAGACCACACTTAGAATACTGCATACATGTTGTGGTCTCCATATTGTAAAAAAATGATGTACAGAGGCACTGGAGAAGGCAGAGCAAATAAGATTTACAAGGATGATACCGGAATGGAGAAGTTATACTTACCAGGAAAGGGTGAGTATTCTGTGATTATATATCGAGAAAAGAGAAGGCTGGGGGGGGATAGGTTGCCCCTATCTACTGTACCGAATCCTTTTACCATCCTTCATGCATTCATCCAATATTTCTCTCTTAAAGTGGTCATTTGCTAACTTGCTGTTTAAGTTGAAAACTTTTTTTTATTTTCGCAGTACATATAATAAATTGCTAAACTGCAAAGAGGCAACAGGTGTAGAATTGTATCTGGTTTAGCAACAGTGGTTAGTTTGTCTATGACGGTACAGCAAGGCAGGGAATGGCAGCGCGGGTCAGGTCCAGAATATCAGCCACTTAAGTTCACGGAAAGCACATGCGAACTGCAGTGTGGATCATGTGGGACACGACTATGGCCCTCCCGGCCTCTGATAAAGAAAAGCACCGACACTCAGATCAGGTATATCGGCGGGATAAGGGCAAATCTGGAAGTGAGGACATGTCAGAAATTCCAGCATGTAAGATTTGGAGTCGGGGTCACACACAGATTACCCAAAGGGTTTTACAAGTTGTAAGCGTTTTATTAAGCAGTAGCAGTTAAACGCAAATTCAGATACAACACGCTATGACCATAGATAGAATAGACATACAACCAGTGACAGATGAGAATGATCTACGGCCCTGGAACGGAACGGACGGACGTTCAGGCTGAATGGTGGACTCGGAGTAAATCCTGACTGTTACTCCGAAGCCAGCATGAGGTCTACCTTGAGGAAATTCTCTCCTCAGTCTGCCTGTTCCTCTCTCTCGGTTACCAGTTTTTATACCTTGTTTCGATGCGGTGGTGGAATACATTGCAACAATCATTTTTACCTATTCCATTGTCCAATTACAGGGGAGTGAGTATCTCTCACAACTCTCTCCCATCCTCATGAGGTTAATGTTTTTCCTTATCTCTGTTCTAAATGTCGTGTTGTTCTTCTCTAGAAAGAATGTTAATCCTACAGCTTCTTGCAATCTCAGTTATCAGTTTAATCATGTCTGCTGGAAGGCCGGTAAATCGTGGCCTGACCTCGTATCAACCTTGGCTCTCTGCTTCTGCTGAGCAGGCATCATTACTTCATTTATATTATCATTATTTATTTTGTATTTCGCAATTTCTTCAGATTCATGATTTCTTACAAGCAGTATAGTATTATGTCCCTGCTGAATCCTGCCAGCCGAATGTATTTACACCGCAAACCCATCGTCAGTTGCAGGCCCTTTCTAATTCGCACGGACACAGAGTGATGGTGTAAATCTAAACTGATAATGGACCTTTCATCTACAATGACACACAGTCAGATTTACTGGAAGGAGTTGTCTCACCCTGATAACGTTAGATACTCTACCAAGTGTAAAACCAGAATCGTATGAAATCTGTTTTAAAGCTTCAGTGGCGATCACTTGCATCCTTTGTCCCTCCCAGCCCACAATCCGAACTCCAGCTCCTGAATTCAGACTGCACTCTCTGCTCTGCAACATGCACACGTTTTTTGCAAGGCATTGGACTATAACTTGTTTTTTGCATGTTTCGGGGCGCAGGCAGCAGACAGACGTGTGACCCAAAATGAACGAGCTGCCGGCACATGTCACGTGTGTAGGAGCCCTCATGTTAGTCCTGCGAGGGCGGGTCAGGAAACAACTGAACCAGCGCGGTTATAAGTGGGTAGTTGCTGTGCAGCCAGGAAGAGCATTCCTTTTCCTCCTGGATCCACAGGAAATGTTTAAAAGGCACATTTGTGCCAAGGCCCTGAGCTCTGGAATTCGGACTCTAAACCTCACCAACTCTCCACCTCTCGCTCGCCACTTTAAGAGGCTCCTTAATACCTACCTCTTTAAACATGCTTTTGGCCACCTGTGCTAATATTTCGTTTTCTGGCTTGGTGTGAAATATTGTTGATAATTTGTCCTGTGTAGCGCCTTGGGACGTTTTACTGCGTTTAAAGCGCTAAGAAATGCAAGTTGGTGTTGTTGACGGTATCTGCGTCGGTCGCAGCGGTCGATGAATGAACATTAGCAGAGAACGCCCAGAGCCTGCTCCTCACATTGTTTCCAATTTTTTGCAAGGGTCCTGAAACAGACGTTAGGCCTGCATTTATTTCTGTACCGGGCCTAACGCCTGTTTTAGGCCGGCGCACTGGGCGCCTGAGCAGCTGACTATGCAATTACAGCAGTGCCTCTAATTCTGGCGCTAATTGGACGCAGGACGTGGCTCTCTGAAATTGACCTTTTTTACACATGGAAAACGGTCACGAGGACCAATTTCTAGCTCTTGTTACTTTCTCAACTAATTTGAAGAATGCTTAACTGTTGGCAACAATATTAAACAGGTGATATCGGATCGGCTGCATACCATTCACCCGCCCATTTTCCATACCATGGAAGTGAATCGACAGGAAACTCGGGCGAGGTGTATAAGTGGGTGTCCGATATCACCAGTTGTACATTATTGTCAAAGGAGTAAATTATCCCCCTTGCTTTTCTGTCCTGTTGTTATGGGAGCAGGACATATATTGCTCCTAAAGGCTTGTGTAAATGTAGTATTGATACCAGGATTACTTATCGATCTGAATGAAAACTACATTTCCTCCACGACGAGTTGAAGTGGAACCAAATCTTGACATGAGCTGAAATATCCCAGTAACGATGTTCTCAGAGCGACCATGAAACTTTCATTGCTGCTTAAAGAAATAACAATTTTCTGAATAGATCTTAGCTGAAATAAACGAAAAATAGCACTGCGCGGAAATGCGTTTGCTTTTAAAGTTCTACGGTAAGGACAGTTCTAAAGTGACATTTACATTGGACCTTTGGTGTCAATTCGAGACACTGATGCGAAGCTGGCATTGCCCCTCCGAGTCTGGGCTCAACTGTAATTTTAACCTGACCCGCCCATCAGGAAACTGACCGAATCGGGTGCAAGGCTGGTTTTCACCATTCATATTTAGAAACACTCAGCAATAAAGTCAGCTGAGAGTAATCTCCAGTGGGTTGTAAACCCAGTGTTCCACCCGATGCCGTGGACTATCCGCCAATGAGGAATATGAAAATTCAGTCGTCTCTGCAAAAGCCTTCGTCCCAACCCAGTTCCATTGGACAAGGCACGGAGCGCAAATCCCGCACTGTCACTTCTGCTCCTCAAGAGCTTCTGACGTGTTGAATGAGAGGAAAGGGATACTATGTAGAGATTTACACCGCAATAAAGTTCTATGTAGAGGAATATTTTACGAACACAACCTTTGGGGAAGAGATTGGACTTTGCCAGCAAACGGAAACGGGCCGATAGTGAATGGCAGCTGATACAGGCGCCCAATTTCCGTGAAAAGGAAAATCTGGCACAATGTAAAAGAGGTGCAGATTCTTTATCGTCCCTTCTGAGAAGAGCAGCATTCTGAGCCTATAGTGTAACTGCTCGCGGTATATTTACGCTTGCACGGTGTGAGTGATGAGTGGCGGAGCTTATAAACCGCCCAGTATTGAAGCTGACTTCCTTTCGATTGAAAATTTAGCCGTTTTTTTGCAATTTGCTCCGTTTTGTAAAGGTACAATTGTGAAACAATGTGGGTTCTAATCAGCTATGTAACAACTTGTTCGCATCAATGTTTCATTAAATTAATTATTAGAGTGAAGGGACTTTTAACCGTGTTCATTAACTCCTCTCTGTATTTAGTCTGGGCCACTGCATAAATAAAGTTATTAATGCAGGAATTGAGCCGTTGAAGCAAATTGCTTGTTTTTCCATGGTGGTGAAAGGGCCGGTGTAATCTGACTGCAAAATCTCTGAATCTGTCATTTGTATACAAATGTTATATATAAGAGTTAACATCCACAGCAATACAAAATTATCAGATATGGCGAGCAGTAAGACTTGCTTCGATTCCTCATCTCGGGATCATTGTGATTCTCACCATTGATGCCTTGCATTCTTCTGCGGGTAATATTAGCTGCTAAAATATGTCTGATGATCAAAGCATTGAGGAGGAAAATCAAAACAAATGGAGCAAATGGGGTTAAAATACTGTCCAACCAGAGATGGGCGATCCAGGCGGGAGAGGTATCGAAACTGGACTGAATCGTACAGAACCACCAGGTATTGTCAATTATTTCCCGGGGTTCATATATAAAATAAATTGGAACATTTTCTAAAAAGCTCAGGCCACAAACTGTCAGTATAACGATAGCTTCGGTACAATATTTAGTTCTCAAATTCCGGCAACAAATGGCTACAAAGCGATCAAAGGTGAAAGTCACTGTGAACCAGACTGAACAGTCAATGACACAATAAATCAGAGAGAGATTGATTCTGCAGACGAAAGTATAGTTCAGGAATGAATATGGGAAATAAATATCGTTGATCGCATACAGTATCACGTCAAATATCATGACCAGGAGATCCGCGATTGCCATGGTGATTAGATATCGAGTGATGCATTTGGAGAGAGCGTACTTTCCCCGGGAGAGAATCACAATCGTCAATAAATTAGCTGCAAGAGAAAAGAAGCGAAAGTGACTGACTGTAGGTGTAACCCTGGGATGATCAGCGTGTGTAAAATCACACCGATTTGTCTATTTCTATTGCTGTCGCTCAATGCTTGCTTTTTTCACACTTTTTAAACGGGCAAATCCTGGCAACGCGATTACAGTAATGTATGTCTAATTTATTCTGGGAATTAGTTCAAGGAAACAATAAACTGTGGTATCAAGTGATTGTCTCCAGATTGCATCACTTTACATCCACACAGTTGCAAAGATCATCACCACCGATTGAGAGAACACACATTGGGGGATAATGTTAACTGTGGCGATAGAGTGAAACAGGCGAAAGCGGATCCGTGGTCCGTTATCGAACTCGACGATATTTCATTTCACTTACTTCACGAGTGTTTACTCTATCGCATTGTCGTGGACCAGTTTCCTTCATTGCAAATAATCTGATTGATAATGCTCGATATTCTAATGATGTGAGGATTCACAGTGTAATAATCAGTCTGCTCGCATTAACAAACACATTGGGGTTCATTTTAACATTGGGCCATTATGTAAAATTGATGATATGAAGTTATCCACCCTTCATACACCGCTTCCCATTGTCCATCCTTTGGAGTCAATGGAAGGGGAATCCGGCGATCACACAATGTGCTGTCAATTGGATATTGCCCATTTTGTTGCTAATGCCCAAAGTTGACATAACCCTCATTGAAACTACTTCCGGCATACTACTCAATAGGTGCTTTCCTGGAAACGCGAACTGGGTATTAAATGTAGATTTGCCAGCGTCACCCACATCCCAGCAACAAAGCAAACGTGTCTCTCATTAGATGTTAATGGCATATCTGACGCACATTTTTCAACACTCAGCATTAAACCCGGGATGGTCTCCTGGCTGGATGATGTTGGAGGAATGAGACTTTGGTGGTAAACACTTTCACTGGCACTCTGACCACAGTGCCTCATGGGCACCGAGTGTTGGGACTTACTTTTGTACCGGGACTGTTCCATACACGGATAGTGCCACAGTTCACGAACCAGCATTTCCTCATTTTGTGGATGAGGCTTTGGGTTAATGTTAACTTACTTTGCCGAGTGGAAAACTGAACCGACCAGTTTTGCACCTCACCCTATTGTGCTCCTATAAACATCACGGGGAGTGAATTTTCACTTTTGCTGCGCGGCAGAAACCGGCTTGTGACAATCAGCCGCGTGTTTTAAACTGCATTGGACTTTCATGTTCAATGAATTCAATGTAAGCAAAGGTCGAGAGACTTGTAAAATCTGCGGCTAATAATCTACTGACTGATTTCCGTTCATAACTAAAAGCAGAAATCCACCTAATGGAAACTGGAATCAGACAGGGTGTAATATTAACTTTGAGCAATGGTGTAACCCGGGGGATATCAAATTCAACTCCCATTATACACCTCGTCCGATTCCCCATTCCATTGACTTTAATAGAACGATAACTGTAATTACTGACTGCGAACACATTGGACAGAAATAGATATTGGGGCAGATTTTGACTTCGTGCGATGATGTAAAATGGGTGATAGCGAATCGGCAGCGTGATTTGTGTGAGTAGCTCATCGGGAGTCCAATTCCAAGTTCATAGCACGGGGCTTTATATATACTCAGCCGACTGTCCAGTGAATGCTGATTCAGGGCAGCATGCAACTTCCGACAGGTCTCCATACCTTACTGCAATAATATTGGGCTCCTTCATTCAGTGCTATATATATGTGTAAGGGCAGCTCACTCAGTTATATGGACAGCAATAAACCATCCAGTTTGCTAATGCATTTAACTCACCACCTTTAACTCCCGCAGTGTCCAGCCACAAGTGAAACACGGTCACTTGAATTTGTAGGATGCCTTATGCAAAACTCGTGACCATGAATCACCAACCCATTTTACACGCTCCTCCATTTCCCACCAAAATCAATGGAAATGAAAATGAGGTAGAATATTAAGTGAGCTGCTAATTTGCTGCACCTGTTTTGCACTTCTGCTCAGGATGCATTTCAAACCAATTGTTCAATAGACTTATCTTCAGATTCCGGGCATTTCATCCGTGGGCTGCACTCCTGCTAACTTTGCGCACATATTGCCGCGATATTCCACACACTCATTTGAATGGAGAGAAAAATCAGGCATAATTCTACGATGGGCTCTGATGGAGAAATGTTGGTAAATCTATTTTCATGATACCTCATGGTGCTTAAGCACTGTGCAGGAAATTGGGAGAAGAAGCAACGAAAGTACCAAGCTCAATCGAAAATAGTGATATACTAGCATCAATAGGCACACCTATTTTATCAAATTCTTGACACATCATTGAAAATATGTGCCTTGCTTTGCTTGTGAGTCCTATCCAGGAAGGATCTACACAAGTACTGCAGAAAGACACTCCCTAAAATACTTTATTTACCAAATAAATCAATGTCAAATTCTAGACTTTAATATATTTGATGTGCTGCTGGAAGCTGTGAATGTGAAACAGCCCCCCTCCCCGCACTCTCTGGTGATTGGAGGAGGTGCCTAACCTGTTTGTTCCATGACTGTGATTAATGTTTGTAATTAGGTAAACTGATTGCTCCCATGAGCTCTCACTCAGGTATAAAACAGTGATTGCTGTGAAACCATTGCATCAACTTCTCATTCAGACCAATCAGCAAGATCACCGCTCCTTGAAAATGGGATGGCCAATAATTGTGCAGATAGAAGCAATTTCCTACCCCATTCTTGCAGCGATTGGTGTTCCTGGTAAGTCATTCTGATCAAGTGTTAGTTCCCCTTACTGATGGTTGATTGTATTAATGCTCTTGCAGTCTAGCAACATTGAGGATGGTCTTGACTTTGAGCGATGGAGTAAAGCGGGTGATAGGGAATGTGCCATCTGCTTTACATCTCTCCTGGTTTTTATTTCCATTGACTTCAATTGAATTAAAAATCGGGAGATGGAAATCCGGCTTCTGATTTGCTATCACCCATTTTATCCCATCGCACCACATAAAATCTGCCCCAATATCTATTTTGTTACCATACATATACGCAGCCAGTAATTATAGCTCTCGTTCAATTAAAGTCAATGGAAGGGGGAATTAGACGAGGTGTATAATGGAAGGTGAATTGGATATCCCCCGGTTTACACCATTGCTCAAAGTTAATATCACACCCTGTCTGATTTCAGTTTCCATTGGGTGGATTTTTGCTTTTACTTATGAAAACAAACTGTAGCATATTGGCCGCTCATTTTACAATTCGCTCGCTTTTTGGTTACATTGCAGTCAAAGGAATGTCCAGGCCTGTGTAAAACATGCCGCTGATCACTAAAAGCTGTTTCTGCCCAGCAGAAATTCACTCCTGGAGAAGTCTATCGGAAGTACAATCGGGCGGGGTGCAAAACTGGTTGGTTTAATTCCAACTGCGAAAATTATGTTAACATTTCCCCAAAGTGACATCGACACAATGACCAGATGCCGCATCATGACCTGTGGCACTCACCCTGCACGGGGCCGGCTCTGTACAACAGTAACACTCCTACACTGGGTGTCCATGAGGATTTGTGGTCAGAATGCCAGTGAAATTGTTTGCCATCACAGTCTCTAACCTCATGGTATGGCATATCACTCATTCCTCCTTCACCATCCAGCCAGGAGACCAACCAGGGTTTAATGCTGTGTGTTGAGAAACGTGCGTCAGGAACTCTACCAGCATCTGATGAGGAAAAAGCGTATTTACTTTGATGCTGGGAAGTTGGTGACGCAGGCAAGGTCACATTCATTACCCAGTCCTAGTTTCCCCGAAAAGCAACTATTGGGCAACATCTTGGCAGTGATTTCAATGAAGGTTATTTCAACATTGACGAAAAAGTGGGCAAAGCCGAATTGACTTCCAATTATGTGCTCGCCAGATTGCACTTCCATTGACTCCGGTGTATAACGGGTGGATAATTTGATAGGCTCCATTTTGCATTGTGATCCAACATCATTATGAACCCAATGTGTTTTTTAATTCGAGCAGATGGATTATTACACTGTGAATCCTCATGTCGTTAGTTTACAGAGCATTATCAATCAGATTATTTGTAATAAAGGAAGCTGGTCCACTACAATACGAGAGAGTAAACACTGGTGAAGTCAGTGAAATGAAATATCTGGAGAGCTGTATACCGAAGCACGGATCCGCTTTCGCCTGTTTCGTACTATCGCCCCAGTTAAAATTATCACAGTGTTCTCTGAATCGGTGGTGACGATCTTTGCATCTAAGTGGATATAAACTGATGCAATCTGGAGACAAATACTTCATGCTACATCAGTTTATTGCTTCCTGAAATCATTCGCAGAATAAATTGACAGTGTATGACCATCCTGTGACCATGTTGCCAGGATTTGCATTTTTACACACTGTGGGGAAAAAAGCAAGGATTGAGCGACAATTTCAGGAATACACACATCGGTGTGCTTTTACATACGCTGATCATCCTGTGTTAGACCTATAATCAGTCACTTTCCCTTATGTTTCATTCTTGCAGCTAATATATTGACGATTGTGATTCTCACCCGGGGAAAGTGCGGTCTCTCCAAATGCATCACTCGATATCTAATCGCCATGGCAATCGCGGATCTTTTGGTCATGATATTTGATGTGATGCTTTATGCGATCAACGATATTTATTTCCCATATTCACTCCTGAGCTATACTTCCATCTGCAGAATCAATCTCTCTCTGATTTATTGTGTCATTGACTGTTCAGTCTGGTTCACAGTGACTTTCTCCTTTGATCGCTTTGTAGCCATTTGTTGCCGGAATTTGAGAACTAAATATTGTACCGAAAGAACCGCAGCTATTGTTACACTGGCAGTTTGTGGACTGAGCTTTTTAGAAAATGCTCCACTTTATTCTATATATGAACCCCTTGAAATAATTGACAATATCTGGTGGTTCTGTACTGTTCAGACCAGCTTCTATACCTCTCCTGCCTGGATGGCCTATCTCTGGTTAGACAGCATTTTAACCCCATTTGCTCCATTTGTTTTGATTTTTCTCCTGAATGCTTTGACCATCAGACATATTTTAGCAGCTAATATTATCCGCAGGAGAATGCAAAGCATCAATTGTGAGAATCACAATGATCCCGAGATGAGGAATCGAAGGAAGTCAATCATCTTACTGCTCGCCACATCTGGTAATTTTGTATTGCTGTGGATGTTAACTCTTATGTACAACATTTGTGTACAAATTGCAGACCCGCAGTTTTTACAGACAAATTTCACCGACCCATTCACCATCCTGGAAAAAACAGGGTATCTGCTTCAGCGGCTCAGTTCCTGCACCAACGCCTTTATTTATGCAGTGATCCAGACTAAATACAGAGAGGAGTTAATGAACACGGTTAAAAGTCCCTTCACTCTAATTATTAACTTAATGAAACATTGATGTGAAGAAGTTTGTTTCATGGCTGATTAAAACACACATTTGTTCACAATCTTACCTTCACAAAACAGAGCAAATTGCACAATAACTGGTAGCTTTTTAATTGAAAGAAATCCTGTTCGATACTGGGCGGGTGATCAGTTCCATCACTCATCACCCACGCGGTGAAAGTGTAATTCTATCCCGAGGACTCACATTGTAGAGTCAGAATGTTGCTCTGCCCAGAAGGGAGGATAGATAATCTGCACCTCATTTACACCGTGCCAGATTTTCATTTCCACGTAAATTTGGCGCCTGTATCACCTGCCAGTCACGATCACCCGTTTCTGTTCACTGGCAAGTCGAATCTCTTCGCCCAAGTTTGTGTTCACAAAATCTTCCTCTACACTGACTTTTATCAGCGGTGTAAATCTCTGCATAGTATCTCTTTCCTCTCAGTCAAGACGGCAGAAGCTGTTGGAGAACAGGAGTGACACAGTATGGGATGTGCACTCTGTACATGTCCAATGGAACTGAGTTTGGATGAAGGCTTTTGCAGTTGGCACAACGTTAACCTGCCTCGCCTGACGGGTAGTTCGCGGAATCGGTGGAATACGGGGTTTACAACTCACTCGATAGTACTCTCTGTTGACTTTAGTGTAGCTTAAATAGCTGTGCATAAAACCGGCGTTGAGCCCGATTTGATCAGTTTCCCGTTGGGCGGGTCACAATAAAATTGCAGTTGAGCCCAGATTCGGAGGGGCAATGCCAGTTTCGCCTCAGTGACTCCCATCGACGCCAAAGTTCCAATGTCAATGTAGCTTTTGAAATTCCCTTACATATAGACCTTGAAAAACAAATGTATTTCGCCGCATTCTTCTTTTTCTTTTCTATCAGATGAACATTTATTCAGTAAATCGTTAATTATTGTACCAGCAGTGAAAGTTTAATGGGCGCACTGAGATATTACAGCTTATTTCAAGATGTGTTGCTACTGAAAGCAATTTTGTTTCAGGAAAAAGTAATCCAGGTCTCAATGTTACATTTGCTCAAGCCTTTCGGAGCAGTATGTGTCCTGCCCTGGTTAACAATAGGACAGAAAAGCAAGGGGGAGAATTTTCACTGTTGACAATAATTTAAAACTGGTGATATCAGACACCCCGTATGCACATCGCCCGAGTTTGTTGTCGATTGACTTCCGTGGAATGGAAAATCGGGAGGGTAAATGATATGCAGCTGATCCAATGGCATCTGCTTAATATTATTACCAACAGTTAAACATTTCACAAATTAGGGAGAAAATAACAAGAGGTAGAAATTGGACCTCGTGTCCGTTTTACAAGCAGTAAGAGGTCCAATTTCAGAGAGGCATGTCCTGCGTCAAATCAGGGCCAGAGGTAGAGGCACTGCCGTGTTTGCATAGTCGGCTGACCAGGCGCCTGGTGCACCGGCCTAAAACAGGTGTGAAGGCCGGTACATAAGTAATTGCAGGCATAATGTCAGTTTCAGGACCCGTGCACCAAATGGGACGTAATGTGTGGATCAGTCTCTGCACTTTCTCAACTGGTGATTCTTCCTAGGCCGCTGCAGCCTAAGCAGATACCATCAAACACAATTTGCCTTGCTGTTTCACTTCAACATTGTAAAACTTCCCAAGCCGCTAAGCAGGAGCAATTATCAGGCAAAATTTGACGCCAAGGCATATAACGAAATATTAGGACAGTTGAACACAAGCATGCTGAAAGAGGTAGGTTTTAAGGAGCCTCTTAAAGGAGGAGAATTTGGAGAGGTGGAGAGGTTAGGGAGGCATTCCAGAGCTTAGGATGTCGGCCAAACCATTACAGTTGCTTTCTGACCCGCTCTCCCAGGACTAACATTAGGGCAGCTGTTCACGAGCCTCTGAACACGTGATAGGTGCCGGCAACTCGCTCGTTTCATGTCTCGCGACTCTGTGCTCTCTGCGCCCAGAAACATGTAATAACCATGTAAGAAACATGTAAGAAACATGCAGCGACCGAAAACAATGGCTTCGACCTAACAACTCCACCAGCTCGGGATCCGTTCCAAAACCACCGTTCTGCCTTAACTTCCATCCAACATGTTCTGGGCCAAATAGCATTCTCATCTGTCACGGGTTGTATGTCTACTATATTGATCTTAATCGCGTATTGTATCTAATTGTGCTTATAACTGCCGCTCCATAATAAAACGTCTAAGAGCCTTTGGGTAATCTGTGTGTGAACTGCGATGCAAACCTTACATGCTGTAATATTAACATGTCCTCAATGACAGATTCACTCATATCCCGTCGCTATACCTGATCTGACTGTATGTGGTATTCTTTATCAGAGGCCGGCTGGTATTCCCGAGCTGAGCCATCATCATGCTCCACATGACACACATTGCAGTTTGCAGGTGCTTTCCCTGACCTTAAATGGCTGACATGCTGGACCTGATCCACGCTGCCATTCACTGCCTTGCCGTGCCGTCATACACAAACTAACCACTGTGGCCAAACCAGAAAAATTCGACCTTTTTCATTCTGTCCATCGACAAAATAAACCCAGTGCTTTGTTTATATTTTTATGGCCTTACCAACTCTTGTCACTTTTTTAAATGATTTGTGTATCTGTAGCCCTAGGTACCTGTGCACGCTTACCAAATTTAGACTCTTAAGTTCCAAACAGTATGTGGTCTCCTTTTTCCTCTTACCAAAATGTAACACCTCACACTTACCTATATTGAATTTCATTTTGCATTTTATGTCCATTCTGCAAGGTTATTGATGTCCTCGTGTAGTTTGTCGCAGAATTACATATTATTAACGATACCCCCAATTTGGTGTCATCCGCAAATTTTGAAATTTTACTTCTGATTTACGAGTTCGAAATTGTTTATGTAAATTGAGAGCAAATGTTGTCCTAGAACCAATCCTTGTGGAACACCACATCCCGCCTTTTGCCAGTGTGAGTAGCTACTCTGAACACTTATTCTTTGTTTTCTGGACAGTAGCAAGTTTGATATCCATTCTGCTCCTTGTTCCGTGACTCCACATGCTCTGATCTTCATAGTGAGTCCAGTATGCAGTACCTTATCGAAGGCCATTTTAAAATCCAAATATATTACAGCTACAACAATATCCTTGGCTAATAATACTGTGACTTCTTCAAAGAATTCATATAAGGCTGTTTTTCTATTACATATTTCAGCAAAAATTCCAATTATGCGCCTGATCTGGGCCATTGATCTCTGGACATGTTCTATTTAAATATAGGTAAAATATTCGATGTTGCATGTCCTCTGGCTCGATTCCCTTTTCTAAAGAACAGTGTGGTTTAGCCTCAGATAGTTGCCAGGGGAGGGATAGAGTCAGTGATTCGGGGACGGAGTGTGCAGCAGTGACTGAAAACAATGGCTTTGCTCTTCCCAGTATTTAGCGGGAGGTAATTCCTGCTCAACCAGTACGGGATCTCGTACAAGCAGTCTGACAATTTAATGACAGTGCAGGGGTCGAGAGAGGTGGTGGTGAGGTAGAGCTGGACATCGGCGGCATACATGTGAAAACTGAAGCTGTGTTTTCAGATGATATCACTCAGAGGCAGCATGGAGATGAGAGAAATAGGAGAGGCCAAGGATAGACCCCTGGGGGGACTCCAGAGGTAACATTGCAGGAGCGGGAAGGGAAGCCTTTGCAATAAATTTGCTGGCTATGACTCGATAGATAAGGATGGAAACAGGCGAGTACAGTCCCAACCAGCTGCACAACAGTGGAGAGGCGTTGGAGGACGATGGCGTGATCAACGGTGTCAAAGGCTGTAGAAAAAGTCATGAAGGATGAGGAGGGATAATGTACCTTTATCACAGTCACAAAAGATGTCATTTGTGACTTTGATTATTGTTGATTCGGTATTATGACAGAGGGTGAGCTGGGGAAAAAATGTTTGGAGCGATTCAAACATTGAGTTCCACGAAAGATGGACACAGATTTTCTTGGCAACAACACCTTCAATGACTTTGGAGAGGAAAGGGATGTTGGATATGGGGCAGTAGTTTGCAAGGATGGAAGGTTTGTTTTTCTGTGGAGAGTGGTGATAACAGAAGATTTGAGGGAGAGGAGGACAGTACCTGAGGAGAGAGAACCTTAACAATGTCAGTTAACATAGGAGCCAGAAAAGGATGTTGGGTGGTCAGCAGTTTGGTGGGAATAGGATCGAGAAAGCAGGAAAAGGCTCTCATGGACAAGATAAGCACAGAGAGGTCATGAGGGACGGTTCACAGAAGCCGGGGGGTTATCTTAGCATTTCGGAATGATGTTGGAATAGTGAGCAGTTTTGGGAGTCGAGAGCAGGACCCGATAATGCATTATCAGTCAGATCTGGTGGTGAATGGCTAAACTACTTGTCCGCCATATCCTTTCAGACTTGCACCAGGTGGAACAGACAGGGTGAGAGAGAGAGAGTAACTGGGCAGGTGAAGGTTTGGCATCATCTAATTCCCTCCAGTCACACACCATCATGACTTTAAAAGCTATCATCATTCCTTCATCGTCGCTGGTTCAAAATCCTGGAACTCCCTCCCGAACAGCACTATGGGAGTACCTTCACCACATAGACTGCAGTGAATCTGCATAACTAACCTGACCAGCCACCATGACGTCCGGGTGGTTTCTCCCTGGTCAGGAAGGTATATGCTTACATTTTTGTAAACAGGAGGTGGGTGGGATTGGTGACCCATCCACCTCCACGGAGGTGTGTGGGGGACCTGACCCATCCACCTCCATGGCACGAACCTGGTATTGCAGTACTTCCAGGAACGGTGCAGTGGCTCTAGGCCTTTTGGCTAAGAGCATTGGCGCAGAGTGATCCTTGACTGGTGCAGGGTGACCTCTGGCGTTTGACAAAGAATTGTAACGATTGGATAACGATTGGACATGAATTTAAAAAAAAAAAAAAAAACATAGACTGCAGTGATACAAGAAGGTGGCTCACCACCACCTTCTCAAGGGCAATTAGGGATGGGTAATAATAGCTGGCCTTCACAGCAATGGTCAAATCCCATGAAATAATTTAAAAAATTATTCCGTGCAAATGGTCCATTTATTTCCAGATGGTACTTGCTTCATACGCAACAAATCACATTGGCACACGGATATCTCAATATCTTGACACACGTGCCATCCAATACAAGCCATTCTTGGGCTTTCAGTTTATCTTATCAAAATGTTGTAGTCATCTGGAGATCTGTTTCTAATCTCCCACGGCATCATCCCAATTTTTGGGGTTGTGAGCAGTTTTCTTGAAAGGTACATAGGCAAGGACACAAAAGTGAAAGCTGTACATTTACTATCCGTACCTACACTTTCATGACTTTGAATTGAAAGCTAGGACAATTCAATTTGGCAATGTAATTTTCCTGTTTCTACCTGCACTGTAAGTGGGGCATCCCATTAATTACCATTCTATCTCAGTCATAAGCCCTGGAGGAAATTTACTGTCCAATACAATATTAAAGATAGAAAACAAAGATGAAATTTTCCCATTTGGTCAAGTTATTTCAGCCGATGTCTGCAGATAACTTCTTAAATTCTTAAAACTGCAGAATCTCTTGCTACACCATCATTATTAACTTGAAATGAAACATCTTGGGGAAGAAATTCCTCCGGGGGTCTTCCCGTGGGCAATTGCCTTCTCACTGGAGATTTTTTACGAATTTACCTGGTGGTCTAGGAGGCGCCACGATTTTCATTGAGGAGGCCTTCTACTCCTGCTCTGCGGACCGTGCTCCCAGCCAGAGGGTTCCCATGCAGAAGATGCAGTCACATGTGACTGCTCAGCCAATCAGGTAAGTATTTCACAGGTTCCCATTAATAGAACTGAGACTCGCATTTCTACGAGTTCTCAGCACTATTAATGGGAATAAACCCAATCACACAAAATAATAAGAAATAAAAAACAGACCACACATATTTAATATTGAAATTAAAATTATGTTTTATAAAAATAAAATATTTTCCGATTTTTAAAAAAGTTTTTAAAATTATGGTTAAGAATAAACTTACCGTAGTGAGAAAGGTTTTTCACAATAAACAATGTGTTTATAATTTTAATTTATTATTGTTTTTGTGTGTTTTAAAACACTTGTGCCTGTAAAAATAGGCTATGCGCCTGCTTTTTGAGACGCAAGATTTTTGAGGACATTTGCTGGGCAAGATAGAGCTAAATAGCCCAATCTTGCCCATACAAATGTCCTCACTCCCAATCTGGCTACGATCTGTCAAGCTCCAGATCAGAAAAGCCGCTTTTCAGTGCATGCGCATTGCGTGCTTAAAACCGGCTTTTCTGATACCTTCTCGGGTCCATTGAAACTTCATATGGGCCAGGGACATCGGAATTTCCTCGCCATTATCAGGGCGGACAGCATTTTTGGAAAACAAAAACTCAGTAAATTACAACATATTTCTCTTCTTTCTTCATTAGCTTTTTCAAAAGACTAACAAAAAATAGAATAAAAGTGGAAAAAAATTAGTTTTCGCATTTAAACGAATCAAATCAAACTGCTTTGGAAATTGCTTTAGAAACTGCCACTCCAAGAACATAAGATCATAAGAAATAAGAGCAGGAGCAGGAGTAGGCCATTTGGCCTCTCGAACCTGCTCCACCATTTAATAAGATCATGGCTGATCTGGTCATGGACACAGCTCCAGTTCCCTGCCCGCTCCTCATAACCCTTTATTCCCTCCCACTCAAAAATCTGTCTATCTCTGCTGGAAATATATTCAATGACCCAGCCTCGACAGCTCTCTGGGGCAGAGAATCCCACAGATGTACAACCCACGGAGAGACGTAATTCCTCCGCATCTCAGTTTTAAATGGGCGCCCCCTTATTCTGAGATTATGTCCCCTAGTTTTAGTTTCCCCTATGAGTGGAAATATCCTCTCTGCATCCATCTTGTCGAGTCCGCTAATTATCTTATATATTTCGAGAAGATCACCTCTCATTCTTCTAAACTGCAATGAATATAGGCCCAAACTACTCAAACTATCTTCTTACGTCAATCCCCTCACCTGCGGAATTAACCAAGTGAACCTTCTCTGAACAGCCTCCAATGCAAGTGTATCCTTCCTTAATAACGGAGACCAAAACTGCACGCAGTACTCCAGGTGTGGTCTCACCAATACGCTGTACAGTTGTAGCAGGATTTCTCTGCTTTTACACTCTATCCCCTTTGCAATAAAGGCCAACATTCCATTTGCCTTCCTGATTACTTGCTGTACCTACATACTAACTTTTTGTGTTTCATACACAGGACCAATCTCTCTGTACTGCAGTACTTTGCAATTTTTCTCCATTTAAATTATAATTTTCTTTTCTATTATTTCTGCCAAATTGGATAACCATACATTTTCCCACATTATATTCCATCTGCCAAATTTTTGCCCACTCACTTAGCCTGTCTATATCACTTTGCAGATTTTTTGTGTCCCCATCACAATTTGCTTTCCAACCCAACTTTGTATCATCAGCAAACTTGGCTACATTACACTCGGTCCCTTCATGCAAGTCATTAATATGGATTATAAATAGTCCAGCACTGATCCCTGTTTGCTAACCAGAAATTGACCCATTTATCCTGACTCTCTGTTTTCTATAGATAGCCAATCCTCTATCCATGCTAATATATTACCCCAACCTCGTGAGCTTTTATCTTATGCAGTAACCTCTTATGTGGAACCTTATTGAATGCCTTCTGGAAATCCAAATACACCACATCCACTGGGACCATCCGCCAATCCCCCTGAAACAACATCCCATCCTGAACGCTGATGTCAGAAGAGCCAAATGGATCCCCTATTACCTCCCCCTTCTCCCTACCTAGGAGGACGGCCTTGAGAATGGCATCCTGTGCCTGTTTATGGTGCACGGCTAGAGCGAACCCTGGTATGCCTCCCCTGTCCCTGATGGCTGTTACTGGGGCCGTTTTCCCCAGATTCCACAGCATTTCCTCTATAGCTCCAATTCGTCTGCCCTCTGCTTCCCTTCTCCGCGGGGTTCTGTCTTTGAATGGACCTTTACCTTGTGAATGTAATAACCCCCTTCGTGGCCTCTAAGATTTTGTGGAGCAACCATATTGTGACCAGGGGTCTCCCGTTAGCGGATTTAAACCCTCACCTTGCCCAGATTGCCAAATATTCAGTGCAAGGTTTGCATGTAAACATTGAATTGGAGCATGGTATATGGAGGGGGGAACTCTTCGGGGTGAATTAGTACATAGACCACGACCGCCAGGTCAGCAAGCTGAACGCTCATGGTACTGGCAAGTTTTATGACCTTCTCTACCTGAGCAGTCGGGTCATAAATCCCGCAACCTGTGAGCCGCTCCCCGTTGGACATGGTACTGAAACGACCCGTCGGGTGTATCCCAGCCCTGAGTCCCTCCTCCACATCCCATACCCCTTCAATTGGGTGCATGTGTGCACCTTCCCAGGATACATGTTTCCTGCCAATTTCGGCTCAGTCAACCCCTACACTCTGAGATTTACCAGTGTGAGCAGTAGGGTCCAGTGAGCAATGCAGGCACTGCTCACTGTCCCGTCCTTAATCCGCCCATCAAAAAACTTCTGGGTTGGCGTGTGTTTCATTAGGAGGACTTTCGGGGAGGATGCCATGAAGCGCTGTGAGCTCTTCATAGCCGTGTGGCTAAAAGGTGTCTTTCACAATTGGAGTATTCTCTCTCCACATCTGTGAGCACCCTGGAGGAGTGCACCATGGGTCTCAGCTTGCAGTGTCGCTCCTGAATCAACACCGAGCTCAAGCTGTCCCCACTGGCTGCTACCTCGAGAGAGAACTCTTCCCTCTGGTTAATCACACCCAATGCAGGTGCCGTTTGGAGGTCCTTTTGAGCTCGGTGAATGCAGCCTGGCAGTTCGAATCCCACTCCCGCTCAACTCCCTTGTGGAGAAGCCGAAGTGAAGGGGCTGTTGTGGCTGCATATCCCTCGATGAAATCCCGGCAATGCCCTGTGAGTCCCAGAAAAGACCTCATCCCTGACACCGTCTTGGGGACTGGGAGTTCCTGTACTGCCTTTCGTCTGACATCATCGATTGCCCTTTCACCTGGTCAGATGGTCAGCCCGAGAAATTTTACTTCCTTCTGACCGACCTGAGCATTCGTTTGGTTGAATTTGAAATCTGCATCCCTGAGTAACTTCAGCAGGTCGCTCAGCAGTGGCCCGTTCTCCTCTCTATCACTAGAGAACAAGAGAATGTCATCCACATACTGACGATCTGCTGGGGCCGAGTAACCTTCTTCAGAGCATTAGCCATGCTGTGGTGGAAGATGGAGGGGCTGTTGAAACCCCTGGGGAAGACACGTCCAAGTATATTGTTGGCCCTTAAATGTAAAAGCAAACTTATAATGCTCTTCCAGTCGAAGGGGAATCAACCAGAACCCATTTGAAATATCCAGCACTGAGAACGTGGTTTCGGTGGCTGGAATATTTCCAATTAGGTCAGGTACAGCCGTGACTGTGGGTGCTCAGGCTGGGATATTATTGTTGAGGACCTGATAGTCCACCATGGCTCTCCATGACCCGTCGGGATTCTTGACCGGCCAAAGGGGACAGTTCACATGGGTGGCAATCAGCCTTAGCACATCCTAACATTACCAGGGAACCCAGTTCTGTCTCCATGTCTGCCTCTGCTTGCCTGGGAAAATGATACTGTCTTTGGGGCCTAGACTTGGGATCCCCATCTACTCTAACCTCTACCCCAATCACCCGTCCACATTCATGCTTGTGGATGGCGAAAGCATCCAACATGTTCCGCACCTCTGTCTGGTACTGGAGCAGGGTGTTACTGACCAAAAGCTCTATGTCGTAACTACCCCAGGGATTCATGCTGCAGATGCTCACACGTGCCCTCTTGTCCATGGTTTTATCACCACCTCATCCACCTTAACGGAATACACCGCTCCCCACAAGCAGTGGTTCCTAAAATGTACAATGATCATATAGGACAACATGAAGTCAGACCCAAGGAGTATTCACCCGGGCTGATCCCACTTCAGGAGAATGCATTCACATTTAGTGGTCATGGAACCTAGCTTAATGGCATGTGGAGTAGATCTTACTCCCACCTGCTCATCCCCGGTGAACCCCATCAAATTGATGGAGACTTTATTGGACCAAGGTGAATGGGCCGGGTCCTGGGAAAGGATCATCATGCGCGAGGCTCCGGTGTCCATTCAGTACTTCCGCGTGACCGGTTCTACCCCCATCCACACACAGGGCCTGCCCCACTCATCGGAGCACTCGGTATGACCTTGCTGTTCGCAGCATCAAGTCTACCGGAGTCCTTACCCATCACTGTATGGAGGGCAGCCACCAAGACCTTATATCCTGACTGCTGGCTGGTCTCCCTCATGTCGGTGTTTGGAAACTTCTTCCCGCGAGCCCCTCCTCGGCCGGGTACTCCTTTCTGGATTGGACACTCTCACCTCCAATGCCCCATTTGTTCACACTGAAAACAAGCTTTTGACACACTAGTGTGCGGCCCTTCCTGACGTCATTCCTTTCTTTTCCGCTGACCGGCCTTCATCTCACTGACACAACACCGTTGCTTCGCCTCATCCTCACCCAGGGACCTGAAAGCCATGGTGAGCTTTCTAAGCACCCCAGCCTCGGTGTTAGCGAGGTCCTTGGCATTGAATCAGGCATCGGCCATGGCTCTCAAAACTGGGAGGCTTTTTGCAACCAGTAATTATGTTGTGGTTAATAATTACTGGCTGCGAAAAGTAATTATTTACTTAGTCCGTAATTATGGACCTCCCCCAGCAGTTGCGCTCGGTCCGGACTGCCCACTATTGCCTAAGCGTAGATGGGCCAGAGCCTATCGGCAAAAGCAATCGGCACTTCTCCAGGCATCTGCAGGGTATTCTCAACTAGGGAAAATGGACTCCCCTGTGTATGGCCCATGGCTCGTAGGATTTTCTCCTTGAACCGCACTATAGTGCCTCGTCCCACCTTAGAGGCAGCGGACAGGCTTTGTTATAGTGTCCCTTCTAGGAAGAATAAAATAACATGCGATTCTGCATCATTACTCGTTTAAGCCCCCTATCTGTTCTACCTTAGCGAAATGACTGTGGGGTCCACTTTGATAAGTTTTGCCAGTTCATCATCATTTGGAGCTGAGGAGTCGTGAATGGGACCACGTTGTCATTTTGGAGCTGGCCCTCATCACTTTTGGGTGCCGGTGAACCATATCTCCACTGCCGCAATGGACACATGGGCCCCGGTTGCTCCCTGCCCACTGGTGGAGCTACTTCTTCTTGTACTGCTACCGGAACTTCTGCTTGGGGCCTATCCTCTTCCTGGTCTAACTGGGCTCCACCTGGTGCCATTAAGCACACCATGCATCTAGCCCCAGCCAAAGCCTTTTGTAGCTTCCTGATCGTTTCGTCGCACTGATCGTGATTACAATCCTCAAAGCCCTTACTCCTAGTTACCCAGTACGCAGTCTTCATGTCATTAAACTTGCTTTCCAGCCCTTTCGCTTCCGCTGCTGGTCGGAAAATTTATTCTCGGAGAACTTGCTCATGGAACTTAGCCTCGGTAACCTGGCATGTAAATATTCCTCAGCTGTCCAGGAAGACTTTTCTACAGCCCTCCTTTCCTGCTTTTCTATAACTAATTCCTCCACTAACTGCCGACGTACTATACCCCATGCGTCTGATTCCCTTTCAAACTCCTCCAGCTGCCCCTGAAGCCTCGTTACCTGCTTCGTTAACAGCTGAATCTTTTCCTCGAACTGATCATGAATACAATCCTCAAAACCCTTACTCCTAGAAAGCATATGAGCCAAACTGTCTTTTCCTTGGACTTCTTATGCTCCTTTCCCCCTGTCCACTCAGCTTCCCTAATCTGAGGACTATCTGAGTGTAACATGTCCAGCCCCACTGCTGGAACACATTAATTTTGGTGAACACGTAGGATGCGATCCTATCTTCCAAACCTGACCGAACCACTTCAACCTTAAAGTGAATTGAACTGCCCACTCCCTCGTGTCCTGCTGCAGTAGCCATTTCTGTAGGGTGTTTTGTGTGCGCCATGTCTCTATGACTCTCCCTTCAGTAGAACCATGCTGTAAGACTCCCCAGTTCTGGTTGTTTCCCTTTGGATGGCAGGAGCTTTTGCCAATAGTTCCTGCTTAGCCCGTTGATTAGTGGGTAATCACAGAGAGCGAGAGGGAGAGAGAGAGAGAGAGAGACCAAGGTCAGATAGATCTTCTCCTCTGCCCGATGTGCAGCGTCAGCAGTGGGATTACTGTGTAACCCCGGCCATGAGCGGATGGCACCCGGTTGGTCTTCCGTGAACCACAAGCCCCACAACCCCCAAGTTCGGACCCAAGGATTTGCTATGGATAGGTTATAATTCACTCAGACAAAACAAAACGGTTCATGTTGTTCAAAGATCGATCCCTTTCATTACACTCACAAAACGACAACCCCTACTCCTCTCGCTTCCGGCTTAAAGACGAGGTGACTGTGAACACTAGCTTAAAACGTGAGACGAAATACCCACCCTGTCAGTTACGCCGAAACAACCTCCTTCCCTAGAATCTAAGCCTAGATACTGGAAACCCTTCTAACTAAACCCCTCTCCCAGTTTGGTCAGAACCCACACTTGGAAGCCTCCTCACACATGCATGTGTTAGCCTGCGTCTTGGAAACCTGCAGTTCCTTCGCTGGCGGTTTTGGGGATTTCCAAAGGTATATGCTTTTTACCAGCCCTTATTTTTGCTTCATGTGGCCCGTGTATATTCAACTCTAAAGACAAAACCATGCCTAACAGAGGCATGCGATGAGGCCTAGAGAGTTATGTTCAGGCAGTACAGCCAGACTCCCACTTCGGGTATTCCTAGAGAGTTAACGGATGTGTAGCCATGCAGGAAACCCCATTCCAGATGGTAGATAAAAATAAGCCACTGAATCCCCCAAAAGTCAACATCTTTATACCCCGTATTATGCACAAAACTGGCTGGGCGATTCCTGGTTAGCATGGTCACAGAGATGCTAGTTGGTTTTCTTGGTGACGTCTCTGTCCTGGATTTGTCAACTTGATGAAAACAATGGTAGGCCTTTTCTGTCGATGAGCAGTTCTCGAAGTGCTAACTGTTTGTTGCGTTCCTGACTGCTCCTTCATTGAAAGAGTCCAGAGGTGGTACATTTGGCCTGAAAACCTCATTGTCCATCCAGACCTACTGGCTCCATGGACATATGGAGTTTTTCCACAAATCACACAAAGTTCATGACGTCAGCTTTGAAACTGGTTCGATGGCAACCCAAAAGGCAGACAGCTCCTGCTATACTTCACAGAAACCAAAAATCAGACCTCATAAAATTCAAAAGCCCAAACTCCATTTTGAAATGCAGCCTGTGTGTGTCTCCATTTTAAAAGTCTTAAGGTCCATTTTAAAAGTCAAAAAATCCTGCCGGCCTATACACACACTGATGTTGGCACCGGCCAAATCCTACACTCCCCATTTAAATAATAATTTGCTTTTTTATTCTTCCTACCAAAGTGGATAACCTCACATTTTCCCACATTGTAATCCATCTGCCACATTTTTGCCCACACACTTAGCCTATCTCTATCCCTTTGCAGATTATTTTCATCCTCCTCACAACTTGCTTTCCCATCTATCTTTGTATCATCAGCAAATTTGGCTACATTACACTTGGTCTCTTCATCCAAATCATTAATACAGATTGTAAATAGTTGAGACCCCAGCACTGATCCCTGTGGTTTCCCACAAGTTACAGTTTGCCAACTGGAAAAGGACCCAGTTATCCTGACTCTCTGTTTTCTGACAGTTAGCCAATCCTCTGTCTATGCTAATACATTACCCTCTATCCCATGAGCTCTTATCTTGAGCAGTAACCTTATAGTACTTTATCGAATGGTTTTGGAAATCCAAATATACGACATTTAGCAGTTCTCCTTCATCCACCATGCTCTTTACATCCTCAAAGAACACCAGCAAATTTGTCAAACATGATTTTCCTTTCACAATACCATGCTGACTCTTCTTCACTGCATTATGATTTTCAAAATGTCCTGCTACTACTTCCTTAATACTGGAATCCAGCATCTTCACAATGACAGATGTTAGACTAACTGATCTTTAGTTTCCTGCTTTCTCTCTGCTTCCTTTCTTAAATAGGGGCGTTACATTTCCTGTTTTCCAATCCGCTGGGACCTCTCCAGAACCAGGGAATTTTGGTAGATTACAACGAATGCATCCACTATCTCTGTAGCCATTTATTTTAAGACCCTACGATGCAGGCCATCAGGTCCAGGGCACTTGTCCACCGTTAATCCCATTAGTTTGCCAAGTACATTTTCTCTCGTGATAGTGGCTATTTTAAGGCTCCCCATTCACAATAGCCCATTGATTAGCAATTTTTTGTATATTTTAGTGTCTTCTACCATGAAGACCGATAGAAAATGTTTGTTCCAAGTCTCTGCCAATGCACTGTTTCCCATTATTAATTCCCCAGTCTCATCCTCTAAGGGACCAACGTTTACTTTAGCTTTAGAATATAGAATGGTCAGCCGTTTCCCACGTGACCTGATTTTCGTTTCCACTGACTTCATATCTCTGTGATCATTTTTATTGTTTGGATTCGAATTCCTGTTCCCTGCCCTGTAGATCAGTGTTTCAGCTGGCAATTCCCAATAATCTTTATGCTGCCCCCTGCCGGTAAGACATTGGTCCATTGTTACATTACTGCTGCTAGTGGGTTGCTTTCAATAACCTGAGGTAAATGTTCCTCACAGTACACACGTTCTGGACTGTATTGTTTGGCCTATTCTCAGCCGAACTCGCTTCCCAACCCCCATCAGTCGATATTTGTGCCCATTGTGTTCTCGTCTGCCAAAATCGCTCAATATTCCAGAATTATTCTGGAATGTAAAGATAAACCCCAGCTTCTATTCTCCACTGCTAACCATCATTTTAAACCTCCCCAATCTTCACCCTTATCTCTGAAAATACGTGTGAGGAGCTCATGGACTTCTTTGTCTCTAAGATTGAGACCATTTGTCCAGCTGCCGCTGCATATTCCCTGCCTTCCCCTATCACACTGGGCCAAACTTCCTCGAAGGATCCCCCCTGCCCTAGCCCTGACCTCACATCTTTCTCCAGTTTCTCTCCAATCTCCCCTCATGACCTTTCCGAACTCATCCTGTCCATGAGGCCCACTTCCTGCTGCCTTCACCTTGTTCCCACCAAACTGCTGATCACTCAGCTTACTTTTCTGGCTCCCATTTTAGCTGACATTGTTAATGGTTCTCGCTCATCAAGTACAGTCAAGCTCTACCCCAAAATTGCCATCGTCATGCCTCTCCTCAAAAAACAACTGTCGACCACTCCGTCATTACAAACTACCACCTCATCTCCAACCTTCCTTTCCTTTCCAAAGTCCTTCAACGTGTTGTCAGCTCCCAAATCCGCGCCCATCTTGCCTACAATTCCATGTTTGAATCCCTCCAATCCAGTTTCTGCGCCGGCCACAGTATCCAAACAGCTCTCATCAAAGAAACAAATGCCATCCTTTCTGACTATGACAAAGGCAATCTATCCCTCCTCGTCCTTCTTGACCTGTCTGCAGCCTTTGACATGGTTGACCACTCCATCCATCTCCAACGCCTCTTCACTATCGAGTAGGTGGGTGGAACTGCACGCGCCTGGTTCCATTCTTATCTATCTAAACTTTCCCAAAGAATCACCTGCAGCAGCTCCTCTTTCCACTCCCACGTGGTTACCTCTGGTATCCCCCAATAATCTATCCAATGCCCCCCTCCTGTTTCTCATCTACATGTTGCACCTTGGCGACATCATCCGAAAACACAGCATAAATTTCCACATGTACGCTGATGACACCCAGCTCTATCTCACTACCACTTTTCTTGAGCACTGCACAGCCTCTAAATTTTCAGACTGTCCGACATCCAATTCTGGATGAGCAGAAATTTTCTCCAATTGAATATTGGGAAGACTGAAGCCATTGTTTTCAGTTGCCGTCACAAACTCCGTTCCCTAGCCACTGACTCCATCCCTCTCCCCAACTTCTGTCTGAGGCTGAACCAGACTGTTCATATTTGACCCTGAATTGAACTTTCAACCACGTATGTGCAGCATAACCAAGAGCACCTATTTCCACCTCCGTAACCTTGGCTGCTTCCACCCTTGCTCAGTTCATCCGCTGCACTGGCTGAAACCCTCAACCTCTCTTTATTACCTCTAGACTTGTCTATTCCAATGCACTCCTGGGTGGTCTCCTACATTCTACCCGACGTAAACTGAAGGTGACACAAACTTCGGCTGGCAGTTTCCTAACTCGCACCAAGTTCTGTTCACCCGTCAACCCTGTGTTTGCTGACCGATATTGCCTTCTGGTTAAGCAATGCCTCATTTAAAAAAAATTCTCATCCTTATTTTCAAATCCCTCCATGGCCTTGTCCCTCCCTATCTCTGTAATCTCCTCCAGCCCCAAAACCCACGAGATGTCTGCACCTCTCTAATTATGCTGTCTTGAGCATACCTGATTATAATCGCTCAAACATTGGTGGCTCTGCCTTGAGTTGCCTAGGCCCCAAGCTCTGGAACACCCTGCCTAAAACTCTCCACCTCTCTACCTCTCTTTCCTCCTTCAAGACACTCCTGAAAAACATACCCCTTTGACCAATCTTTTGGTCACCTGCACTAATTTCTACTTCTGTGGCTCGGTGTCAAATTTTCATCGCACGGTACTCCTGTGAAGCACCTTGGGGTGTTTCAGTACTTTAAAGGTGCTATATAAATACAAATTATTCCAGTAGTGCTTCTATATCCCTTTGATCTTCTCCCCCTTTCTGTTTCTTTTTTTTGTTAGTTTAGGGGTTGTTTGTATTTTCCCTACCAAACTCCATTGCCACACAATTATTTATGTTAAAGCTAATGTTTACTAACTGCCCAGTTTGCAAATTAGTTAATATTGGTTGAATTGTATATTCCTTTCCATATATTGAATCCAATTTTACAAATTAGGTTGAAGCAAAATCAATGTAAAAACGTATTTGAAGTTAATTTTCCAGAAAGATAATTAAAACTTCCTCCATTATATCTATAATTGTCTGCCCTTTTTGTCTGTCCTGGAGTGGGGGTGGAGGAGAGGCTGGAAGCAAGTGGTCCGGGCTGAGAGACAGTTGCACCGACCAATGGGCGATCAGGGCCCGGCTGGCCTCGCAGCCAATCAGGGCGGGGAGCGATGGGTCTGCTCCAATGAGGAGGCGGCAGGGCCATTGGGTGCGGGCACGGGGGCAGCACCTCCCCAGGATTTGCTACAGAACCGAGAGGAGCTTGTGGCTTGAGAGTGAGAGAAAGAGAAAAGGATGGAGAGAGAGGTAAGGAAATAGAGGGAGGGAAAGGGAGGGGAGAGAGCAAGTGAGGGTGTTAGAGGGTGGGAGGAAGAGCTGGTGGATGGAAAGGGATAGAGAGGATGGGGAGGGAGAGGTAGTGGAAGTGAGAGAGAGGGTAGGAAGGGGAGAAAGAGGGACAGAGTTTGGGGGAGGGACAGGGAGAGTGGGAGGGGAAGGAGATTTAGAGTGGGAGGTGGAGGGAGAGTGAGAGAGAGAGTCAGAGGGAAAGCGAGTGATGGAGGGAGGGAGCGAGTGGGAGGATGAGAGAGAGAGAGAAGGAGAGAGGGCGTGGGAGAGACAGTGGAGTGAGAGCGGGAGAGAGGTCAACGATTGCCTATACATCTATACTTTTTAAGACAAACATTCATTCAGTTACGTTGCGGTTTACCCCTTCTGCATCACAATATTCACAAGCCAGCCGCATAAAACATTTTAAAGTTTTAATTGCACTTTTGAAATAAAATGATGCCATGAGTGGTTATGTATTTATTCACCATTTGTCCGTTAAAGCAGTCAGTTGTTGTTAAAGTCTGTTACACTTTATTAATTTTCAAAGAACCGATGGGTAGTCGCTCACTTCAGTATCTACAGAAAGATTTCTGACAAAGCTAATTTCACAACCATGGCCATACACCGAAATGTTGTTAAATCCTGGGATCCTTCGACTTCCACCAATGGTGTCATAGACCTCATACTACCCCACCAGAAGACAGAATCCACTCACTACTTCTGCAAGGCTCCGGTTCTACCACTACAGTACTGTCAGGGACCAATTCTCCAAGTTCAGCTTAAAGCCAAGTACCCTGCCCCTGGTGTCCATTAACCTCAGACCCGTTACTGCAGCGCTGTAGAACCCGAGTCTATCATATTGTCATGTCACACCTCAGAACACTCACTCCATAGCTGCTGCCATTTAATCCTGGATCCATAATCTGATTTTTCAAAATCTAAACATCGTGTCCCAGCATTACTAAATGTCAGACCTCTGCCTCCTTTGACAAAATCAAAGCTCACCCACTGCCCTGCAGGTGAGCCACAGGACTCCCACACCAGCTCTCTGATATTCCAGAACACCACCAATGTTACCAAAATCTATCCCACCCTCCTAATCCTACCGAAGTTCACAACTAACTCCCACCCCCACCATTATTGTTTAGTGATGGAGATGGTGCTTCATCGTGTTATCTCATCTCAAACACTTTATTGTGTGCTGGAGTTTGCAAACAGGTAAGACATAAATTCTGATCTTAGCTCACGATTTAAAAAAATAGAGAATAAGACCACGGATTCCATGTTCAACTACCAATGGACAGAATCAGTGAATCATTTGCCTGAATACAAGTAAAAAACAAGGATATAATGTAATTTAATTTGTAGCCATGAAAGTGTGTCATGATTTTTATCGAGCTTATCGCCTCTGTAATTCTAAATTATCACGGCCGCGGTATTCAGACTCTGCGCTTTTGAACGAGCAAGTCCTGTCCCACATTTTGTCACTTTAACTGAAAATAAACGCATGCTGGGGAGCCCAGAAACAGGAAGCGCAGCCCATCTGCTTTCACTGAGTGTGAGCAATTCTACAGGAAATGACTCTGTGTGCATTTCTGTTGAACCAATCTGTGTACATTTGGAGGTAATTTTAGTGTTGGACGATAGTGTCGAATTGATTGTATAACATTTGCCGCCCATTAACATCATTTCCTAATTCCTTTGCAGTTAAGAAAATGTCGCCTGGCATGCAGGCAATTCAATATCACATTATTTGCATTATTTTCCACGGTAAAAATGATTCCTGTTGTGTTTTAATTCAGTGAAGCCATTGAACTTAATTAAATATGTTATTCGTCCAAGTGGACGCTTAATTATAAGTATCAGCTCCGCTTTGAATTTACTCTGGGACACGGCATAAATAAAGGTGTTTGTGCAGGAACTCAACGTGCTAAGCATATACCCGGATTGTTCCAGAATAGTGGAAGGGTCATTGTAATTCGCTTGTAGAAACTGAGTATCATCAAATTGTACAACTATATAAGATACGAATGTTATCATCCATAACAGTATAAAACTGCCAGATATAGCGAGCAATAAAAATATGGATTTCCTTCGGTTCTCGATCTCTGGATCACTGTGATTTTCAGCATTGTTGTTTGTTCGGAGTTCCCTTCTCAGCCAGTACAATGTGCCTGATGGTCAGAGCATTGAGCAGTAAAATGAGCACAAATGGAGCAAGTGGGATTAAAACTGTTTCCAACCACCAATATGTTACCCATATCGGTGAGGTATAAAAACGTGATATTACATAGCAGGACCATGGTACATAGTCAATTATTTACCGCGGTTCATATATAAAATAGATTGGAACACTTTCTAAGATGCTCAGCCCACTCACCACTGCTATTACCACAGCCGCAGTTTCTTTGGTGCAATAGTTTAATCGAAACTGTTGGCAACAAATGGCCACAAATCGATCAAAAGGTGAAAGCTACAGTTAACCAGACAGAACAATCAATTGAAGCAAAACTCAAGGAGAGATTGAGACTGCAAATGGGAGTGTAATTCAGAAATGAATATGGAAAATAAGCATCATTAAGTTCATCAAGGATTACAGTAAAGATCAGGACCAGTAGATCCGCTATTGCCATGGCAACCAGGTAACTGGTGATGCATTTGGAGACTCCGCAGCTTCCACGGGAGAGAACGAGAATTGTCGCTAAATTAGCTGTAAAGAGGAGGAAGATGAAGTTACTGTCTCTCCTTATATTGAGAGGATGATCACTCACCAATTTATTGGGATGAAAATTCAAGAATTTCTAATCTTGGCACCCAAATGTCTCTCCAGGGCGAAAATTAATGCATTGAGTGCCATGCTCGTTTTACTCCCAATATTATTCTCCATTACCTCCAGTAGAGAGTAGAATCGGCATAGTGTTAAACACACATTTTTAAAAATCATATAGCTTATACAGTTTCAGGTTGTCTCATAAAACCTCTGACTCTCAGAATCCAGAGCTCCTTAGGATACAGTCCAAGCTGAGTTGTACCTGATCCTCTCGTTTACCAACAGGCAGGTTAGGTTAACATTGCCCCACAGTGGGAGATTGATTGACTGGTGCGCTAAAAGGAGATTCTGGCCAAGTATCACCTGCTAACACAACCCGGCGCATTTCCCTTTGTTTGATATTAATTGGCAGCAAAATCCATTGGATTATGCAAAGCTGGTGGTTCCTTTCCACCAGTTTGTCATATCTGCCAATGCAGCCGTAAATATTAAAACCTCCCCCATAGCTGCAGGTACAAACTTTGCCTGACCTTGACTTTGGGAGTCAAACAGCATTTTGACCTGTACTGTGCTGGCTCACACCAATAGCTGGCCTCAATATAATGCAGCATCCAATACCGCTCAGTATCATACTTCAACATTCAGGGTTGCCCTGTGAGTGTAAACTTTCTGGGCAGTTGCCCGCTTTTCGAGATCTCACCTTTGACCAAAACATAACAGTAACTGCGCCCATTATTTACGGATTTCTAGTAATAGTGATAACAATCGCTGAAAGTTAGTGGGACACATACCTTGATGTATATTTTAAAATGTTAAATGATATTAACTAACCAGAACCCAGGTGTGATATTAGTATTTGGCTCAGATTGAAAATGAAATAAATTAAGAGAAAATATTGTAAATCTTTAGCAGGGCAGACAGCATATATAGCGAGAGAAAGGTCGTTAACGTTTCAGGTCGATTATATTTTATCAGAACTGGTCATTGACCTTAAACTTAAACTTTAATTCTGTTTCCCACTCCATATAAGCCTGCTGAGGTTTTGATAATCCCCAGTATTTACCTTCTGGAAATTACAAGAATCTTTACAAAGGAGGCACAATCTGAGCAAAATTGTTTACATTTATATTTCAGAAGAAACTGTGCAGTCCGTCACGTTATTACATTAAGAATATGTCAGAACGTTAGATTATGCTAATTATTATTTGTTTGATAGTGGTAATCAGAGTCTGCACATCAATCACATCAAAACAAACAAATATTATTAATACACCAACAGCAGGAACAGTGACACAGTGAAGCACTGTTTAAGTTGACTATTAACTGATTAGAAGCAGCTTACAGGAACACCAACTCTTGCAAGGATAGGATAGTAAATGTTTTCTATCTGTATGATTACTGGCTGTCCCAAAATCGCAGATAAGTGATGTTGCTAGTAATTTTTATGAACAGGCTGATCTTTTGCTTTTGAAATAAGCTCTTATTTATACCTGAGAAACCTCAAGTGACATATGAACATTACAAAATGATTGGCATTAGTTTTAGTCATTTGATCAAACAGGTTCAGCTGAGCCGTATTTACTGCTACTGATTAGAGAGTACGATATTTTGCAATAATGTTTCACATTGGAAATGTTTTTAAAAGAAAGGTTTTGAGATCTGCACTGCTAAATTAATGGTACATACTCCTGAAACTGACGATACTCATTTATAGGTGCACATAAGTCATTTGATGAAATTAATGTACACAGTTGTGGTGGTTTAATGCCATGTAAATATTTAATACATCATATTTCGTTCTGTTTTCATGTATACTCTGCATAATATCAATATAAGGAGGCTGTGCTGTGCACATGAGATCGAAGAGCATTCACAGAGACACACAGAAAGTGATATAGTCAGTTGTATACAGCTCACCAGCCCCGTAGTTATGCTCAGATGTTGGATTTTAGCATCAACAGGCGTTGGGAGGAGGAGAAAAGAGACAAGGTCTGGACTGATATATACCATGTGAACAAGATGAATGTCGATGCGGATTTCAATTTCCATTTGGAAGGGATGTGGGTGTTTGTGGCAATCAAATTTGATGGTGAAAAGTACGGGTCACAGTTTATTAATCTCAGTTTTTAAATTTCAGTTGATCTAAATTCAACAGTTTTTTGGAGGATAGAGTTTCCAATTTCTTCTACCATTTGTGTGAAGAGCTGTTTCTGCAAATCATCCCTGAACCATGGAGCTCTCATTTTAAGGTTATTCCCCCACCAGAGGAAATAGTTTCTCTCCATCTACCCTTTCAACTCCTTTGTTTATCTTCAGCACCTCAGATAGGCCACCCGTAATCTTCTACACTCAAGGGAATACAAACCTAGTATGTGCAATCTGCCCTCCTAATTAGCCCTGGCATTATTCGGCTGAATCTGCGCTGTTCCCTACTCCAAGGCCAGTATATGCTTCCTCAGGTTGGATGCCCACAACTGATCGCAGTACTCTAAGTGGGGGCTGACCAAATTTTGATATAACTGTACTGCCACTTGCCCCTGTGTATTCCGGCCCCTTTAAGATAACATCAACATTCCATTCGGAGTTTTAAAAACAGAAGAGCATAAAAATTAAAAGCTGGAGTAGGCCATACGACCCCTCGAGCCTGCTCCACCTTTCAATAAGATCATGTCTGATCTTCCACATCAACTCCGATTTCCTGCCCTATCCCCGTATTCCTTAATTCCTCTGGAGTTCGAAAAACTATCTATCTCAGCATTGAATATATCCAATGAATGATCATCCATATCACTTTGGGGCAGAGGATTCGAAAGATTCACAACCCTCTGAATGAAGAATTATTCCTCATTTTAGTCTTAAAAGGCCGGCCACTTATCCTGAGTATATGCCGCCTAATTCTAGACTCTCCAGCCAGGGGAAATTATTCTCTCAGCATCTAACCTATCAACCGCCCTAAGAATCTTCAATGTTTCAATTAGGTCACCACTCATTCTTCGAAACTCGATAGAATATAGGCCAAATCTATTCAATCTCTCCACATAGGACAATCCTGTCATCCCAGGGATCAATTTAATGATGTTTTGTTGCACCGCCTCTAAGACAAGTATATCCTTCCTTAAATAAGGAGACCAAAACTGTGCACATTAATTCAGGTGTGGACTCACCAGAGCCATGTACAACTGTAGCAAGACGTCCTTACTCTGGTAGTCCAACCCTCTAGCAATTATGCACAGTGTGCCATTTGCCTTCTTATTTGCTTGCTGCACATGCATGTTAACTCTCTGTTTCTTGCACTAGGAAACCCAAATTTCTGAATACCAACACTTAATAGTTTCTCACCATTTAAAACATATTCTGTTTTGCTCTTAGTTACCAAATTGGATAACCTCACATTTCCTCAAATAATACTCCATCTGCTAGCTTATGTACTGTATCCACTGGTTCCCTCTTATCTACCTGCCAGTTACATCCTTAAAAATTTTTAATACATTTGTTACACGCAATTTTCCTTTCATAAACCATGTTGACTCTTAATCTTGGATTCCAGAATTTTACCGATGATGATGTCAGGCTAGCTGACCTGTAGTTTCAGGTTTTCTCTTTCGCTCCTTTCTTGAGCAGCAAGTTTAGACTTGCTACATCTCAATCTGCAGTGACCTTTCTTGAATCGAGGAAATTTTGAAAAATCACAACCAATGCACCTACTGTCTCTGCAGCCACCTCTTCTCAAACCCTAGGATGTACGCCATCAGGTCCAGGGGATTTTGTAGGCTTTTAGTTCCATTAGTTTCTCCTGTACTTTATATCTACTATTCATACAATCATAGAAATCTACAGCACAGAAGGAAGTACTTTTGGTTCATCATGTCTGCACCGGCCTACCAAGAGGATCCAGCCTAATCTCACTTTCCAACTCTTGATCCCTGTAGATTACAGCACTTTAAGTGCACATCCTGATATTAATTACTTTAAATTCCTCACTCTCATTGACACCTTAGTTCCCACTAATTTTGGTATACTTTTTGTGCCTTCTGCTGTGAAGACAGATACAAACTATTTTTTTAAAGACTTTGCCATTTCCTTGTTTCCCAATATAATTTATCCTGCCTCAGCCTCTAAAGGGCCAATGATTATTTTCTACTCTCTTGCGTTTTACATACGTGTAGAAGCTCATGCAATTTGTTTAATTATTTCTTGTTAATTTGTACTCATATATTTTATCCCTTTTTTCAATTTTTTGATCATCCTTTGCTTTTTTCTAATCCTTATGCTTATTATTGTTCGTTGCAAAATTATATGCCTCTTTTTTAAATCGATTATTATCTTGAACTTCTTTACTTAGCCACTAATGGATCATTGTTCCAGGGAAGTTTGTTTTATTTCTGAATGGAAAGTATATTCGTTGAGAATTTTTGGAATATTTCTTTAAATATTAGCCATTGCTTATCTACTGTCATAACTTTTAATCTAATATTCCAAGCTACCTTAGCCAGCTCAGCTCTCATACCTACACGATTAGCTTTGTTTAAGTTTAAGACTCTAGTGTCGGATTTAAGAATGTCACTTTCAAACTCAATGTAAAATTATATCATATTATGATCACTCTTTCCTAGAGGGTCCTTTCCTATAAGTTTACTATTTAATCATAATATTAAACACAACCAGATCTGTAATAGTCTGTTCCTTGGTTAGTTCTATGAAGTATTTTTCTAGAAAGCTGTTTTGAATATATTCCATGAACTCATTCTCCAGACTACCATTGATAATTTGTTTTGACCAATCTATATGCAGATTAAACTCCCCCACGGTTATTGTATTACGTTTGTTGCAAGCTCCTATCATTTCTTTTTAATACTCTGTCCAAAGGTGCAGCCACTGTTCTGTTAAGGGGCCTATAAGCTATACCTACTACTGTTTTCTGCCCGATGTTATTTCTTATTGCACAAATTGGCTGCCGCATCTCCCACATTACAACAGTGACTACACACCAAAATTACTTCATTGGTTGTAAAGCGCATTGAGATGTCCAGTGTTCATGAAAGGCGCATACGAATACAAGTCCTTCTTTCTCTCTCTCTCTCCCTCTCTCTCTCTCTCTTCCCCACCCGTACTGATTTTAGCTGCTGATCTACTGAACCAAGATTCTTTTTGATTATGTTTATTTTGCCTGCCTTAAGTAATTTCTGTACTTGTAACCCTAAATCGCTCTGCTTCTCCACAGCTTTTATCTGCTTAAAATTTAGAATATATTCTGATATATATATTTTACGTCCAAAGTGGATGACCTCACACTTCCCTTGGTTGAACATCATCTGCCACAGAATTTATCACTCATTAAATGTATTAATTACCCATTGCAATCGTCTGCTCCCATTTACACTATTTACTGTTCCACCTTGGTGTCGGCAGCAAACACGAATATGTGGCTATTTGGCTCTATATTCCTTCATCTATGTCACTATAAATTTAGCGAAAAGCGAGGCTCCAGTACAGTTCCCTGTATGCACCACTAGTCACATCCTCCCATTCTGAGTACACATCCATTATCATTGCCTCCTGCCTACTATTCCCAACAGATTCCCTATCCATGTCAATGGGACCGCGAAATGACCTCAGATTCTAACACTGAATTGATATTAGCAACCCGTCATTAATTGATTATGTTGAAACAGTTGGACCAGACCTGTTTGCCGTAAATCTATAAGAAAGTAAGATTTGTTTTTGGTTTAATGGCGCTTAATTTCAAATACTAAGGGCAAATTTGATTTAAAATTAGATTCACCAAATTGTACCATGATGGGAATTCTAGTGTTCCCGTGGCAGAGAGGAACTTAACACTGCTACTGATCAGGTAGATTTTGCAAACATATTGTGAAAGAGTAAGGAGTCAAGAATATTATTGTCAACGACAGTTCCAAAAACATTATTTCGACATCTCCATTCCTGCAGTAATGATAGAAGACTCATAAAGCTGAGGATATTTATATATAGATTAACGCAAAGCATTTAATGGAATAACTGTGTATAATTGTGAAGGATTAGCATTCTCTAGATCTTAGTTACATAAAGAATGTACTTTATCTTCTTCAATCTATAATATATATCATTTATATTAAGGCGCCTGAATACTACAGGTGAGACCGAAGCATATTGAGATACACACAGAAAGTGATATAGTCCCACAGATATGCAAAAATGTTAGATTTCTGGAGATATTAACATACCTTGCGCGGAGCTAAAGAGGAATAAATGGTTCGATGAACATTTGTCCACTTGAATGTTGTTTGCGTAAACCCTTTAAAATGCTTAGCCATATATGATCATGAAATTTCATTACATTCCATTGTTCCCACAGTAATGATGATGTTAACTGTGCAGACCATCAGTCTGTATAAAAATATACATCATATAATCTTTATGGGGTTTTCTTTGTCTTTGACCGTGCCTGTGTTTGAAAAGTAATTAAAGAGAAAAGTAACCGGTTTTGTTTTGAAGAGGACAGCCTGGTTGTAATGTTAATACACATGGATTGACGGACAGTTATTTTAATATCTCTGATTGGGGAACAATTAGATCTTCTTTTATTGGAAGAGGCAACGATACATTTTTTTTCATTCCTGGGCTGTGTGTGTTGCTGACAAGGCCAGCATTAAAGCCCACCCTAATTGCCCTTGCCAAGGTGATGGTGAGCCGCCTTCTTGAACTGCTCAGAGCTTGTGGTGAAGGTTCTCCCACAGTCCTGTTCAGGAAAGAGTTCCATAATTTTGACCCAGTGACGATGAAGGAATAGCGATATACTTGCAAGACAGAATGGTGTGTGACTTGGAGGGAAACTTGGAGGTGATGGTATTCACATGCGCCTGCTGCCCTTGTCTTTAATAGGTGGTATAGGTCGCAGGTTTTGGAGGTGCTGCCTGAGAAGCCTTGGTGAGTTGCTGCATGCATCTTGTAGATGATGCACCCTGCAGCCACGGTACGTTGATGATGGAGAGAGTGAATGTTTAAAGTGGTGGATGGGCTGCCAATCAAGCGGGCTGCTTTGTTCTGAATGGTGTTGAGCTTCTTGAGTGTTATTGGAGCTGCACTAATCCAGGCAAGTGGAGAGTATTCTATCACACTCCTGACTTGCTCGTTGTAGATGGCTTTGGGGAGGCGGGAGATGAGACACCCATCGTAGAATACACAGTTTCTGACCTGCACCTCTTGCCACAGTGATTATGTGGCGAGTCCCATTACGTTTGTGGTCAATGGTGACCCCCAGGTTGTTGATGGTGGGGGTTCGGCGATGGTAATGCCATTGAATGTCAAGGGGTGGTGGTTAAACTCTCGCTTGTTGGACATAGTCATTGCCTGGCACTTGTGTGGTACGAATGTTACTTGCCACTTATCAGCCCAAGCCTGAATGTCATCCAGGTTTTGTTGCTTGCAGTCATTGACTGCTTCATTATCTGAGGAGTTGGGAATGGAACTGAACACTGTGTAGCCATTAGCAAACATCACCACTTCTGATCTTATGATTGAGGGACGGTCATTGATGAAGCAGCTGAAGATAGTAGGGCCTTTGACACTGCCCTGAGGAACTCCTGCAGTGATGTCCTGGGGCTGTGATGATTGACTTCCAACCATCACAACCATCTTTCTCTGTGCTAGGTATGACTTCAGCCAGTGGAGAGTTTTCCCACAGATTCCCATTGACTTTAGTTGTACTAGGGCTCCTTGGTGCCACACTCGGACAATTGCTGCCTTGATGTCAAGCGCTGTCACTCTCACCTCACCTCTAGAATTCACCTCTTCTGTCCATGTTTGCACCAAGACTATAATGAGGTCTGGAGCCAAGTGGTCCGGACAGAACCCAAACTGTGCATCCGTGAGCAGATTATTGGTGAGTAAGTGCCACTTGATAACACTGTTGATGTCACCTTCCATCACTTTGCTGATGATTGAGAGTAGTCCGATGGGGCATTAATTGACAAGTTTCCACATTGTTGGATAGATGCCAGTGTTGTAGCTGTACTGGAGCAGTTTGGCTAAAGGTGCAGCTAGTTCTGCAGCACAATTCTTCAGCACGAAGCCGGGATGTTGGCGGGGCCCATAACTTTTGCTGTGTCCAGTGCGCTCAGCCTTTTCTTGATATCACAAGGAATGAACCGAATTGTTTGAAGACTGGCATCTGCAATGGTGGGAACCTGAGGAGGAGGTCGATATGGATCATCCTCTCGGCGCTTCTGGCTCAAGATGGTAGCAAATGCTTCAGCCTTGTCTTTTGCACTCATGGGCTGTGCTCCGCCATCATTGAGGATAGGAATAATTAGTGGAGCTTCCTCCTCCTGTTAGTTGTTTAATGGTACACCACCATTCATGACTTGATATGGCAGGACTAATATATAGACATTAAAACAATTCCTCTTCAATTCTGAAGTTTCAATTTTCCACTTTGTTGAATTCAAGGGATTCACTGTTCTTTGAAGATATTCCACTACACACATAACGTCTCAGGTTTTTCATGAGTTTCGTTCTGACTGGGGATCTGAAATGCTGGACACAAACGACAGAAAAAGCAATGGTTGGGCCAGAATAGAAGCAGAAAATGACATCTTTCATGGGCTCTATTTTAATTCCAGTGAGGGAAAATGAGTGGCGTGCATGTCTGCGAGCCTTGGTAGGCAAGTTTGCTGAATTCACGATATGGTAGCATCATGCTTATGTTACTGGAATACTAATCCAAAGACCTGGTCTAATGATCAGGGGACGTGAGGCCAAAACCCACCCCAGCAGCTGGGGATTTTAAATTCAGTCAATTAAATAAATCTGGAATAAAAGCTTGTATCAGTAATAGTGACCATGCAAATATCGGAGTACATGGCTAGTTGACCCTGAAACTTCCTCCTCGCTAACAGCTGTGGATTTGTGCCAAACATGAGAGAGCTGTGTCACAGACAAGTCAAGCAACAGCCTGACATAGTCATACCCACAGAATCAGATCTTTCAGCCAATGTCCCAGAATTCTCCATCACCATGTCCTGTTGATGTCCTGTCCCACCGCCAGGACAGACCCATCAGAGTTGGCCGGCACCATGGTATACAGTCGACAGGGAGTGACCCTTAGAGTCCTCAACATTGACTTCGGACCCCATCAATCTCATGGCTTCATGTCTCACACAAGCGTGGGCTACAATAGCATAGTGGATATGTTGCTGGATTAGTAATAAAGAGGCGTGGACTAATGATCGGAAGACCTGAATAAAAAACCTACCGCGGCAGCTAGGGGATCTGAATGCAACTAAATAAATGTTTTTTGAAAAGCTATTATTTCTCTTTGAAACTACGGGATTGTCATAAAATCCAATTGTTTCGCTAATGTCCATTCGGGAAGGATTTCTGACATCCTTACCTGATCTGGCCTATATGTGAATCCAGATGCAGAGCACTGCCCACTGAAGTGGATGAGCAAGCCACTCAATTGTAGTCAAGCGGGGCAATAAGTGCTGGACTTTCGACGATGTTCATATCACGTGAACGAATAAAAATGAAACATACTGCTTCATACCATCTACCACTCAGCCCCAGTTGATTAATTAATACTCGTACATATTAAAAACCATTTGGAAGAAGCACCAAGAGTAGCAAGGGCACAGAATGTTCTCTGGGTGGGGGACTTCAACGTCCCTAAAAAAGAATGGCTTGATAGCACGACTACTGACTGAGTTGACCGAGTCCTGATGGATATAGCTGCCAGACTCGGCCTGCTGCAGGTGGTGGGAGAGCTAACACGAGGGAATACCTACTTGACCTCGTCCTCACCAATCTATCTGTTGCAGATGCAGATGCAACTTTCCATTGCAAAATTGATAGGGGTGACGACCGCAAAGGCCTTGTGGAGATGAAGTCCCGTCTTCGTACAGAGAACACCCTCCATCCTGTAGTGTGGTAGTACCACCGTGCTAAATGGAATAGATTCATAACAGATCATTCCGCAAATTTGGGCATGCATGAGGTGCTATGGGCCAGAATCTGTAGCAGAATTGTATTCCATCAAAATCCTGGCCCGGCATATCCCTCGCTCTACCATTGCCAACAAACCAGGGGACTAACCTGGCTCAATGCATAGTGTATACTAGCATGCCAAGAGCAGCACCAGGAGTACCTAAAAATGAGGTGCCAAAACTGGGGAAGCTGCAACACAGGAATACATGCTCGATAAACAGAGGAAGCAGCATGCGATAGACAGAGCTAAGCGATCCCACAGCCATGGATCAGATAAAGTCTCTGCAGTCCTGCCATATCCAGTCCTGAATGGTGGTGGGTAATTGGAAATAGGAGGAGGATCCATGAACGCCCCTGTCCTCAATGATGGCAGAGTCCAGCCCGTGTGTGCAAAGGACAAGGCTGAAGCGTTTTCAACCATGTTCAGGTAGAAGTGTCGAGTGGATGATCCAACTTGACCTACTCCGGCGGTCCCTACATTCATAGAAGCCAGTCTTCAGGAAGTTCTATTCATTGCATGTGGTATCAAGAAACGGAATGTGCACTTGATGAACACCAACAACATCCCGGCTATTGTACTGAAGACTTGTGCTCCAGCACTAGTAGTGCCGCTCGCCAATCTGTTCCAGTCGAGCTACAACACTAGCGTCTACCCGATAATGTGGAAACTGCCCAGGTATGCCCTGTCCACAAAAAACAGGAAAAATCCAATCTGGCCAATTACCACCCATCAGTCTACTGTCAATCACCAACAAAATTATGGAAAATGTCATCAAAAGTACTATCAAGTGGCACTTAATCCCCAGTAATCTGCTTATTGATGCCCAATTTGAGTTCTTCCTGGAGCATTTGTCTACCAACCTTGGAGTGGGAGGGCGAGGATCCAGTTTTCATGGTACACGTAGGTACCAATGACATAAGTAGGACTAAGAAAGAGGTTCTGCTGAGAGAGTTTGAGCAGCTAGGGAATAAATTGAAAAGCAGAAGCACAAAGGTAATCATCTCTGGATTATTACCTTAGCCACAAGCAAATTGGTATGGCGTCAATAGAATCAGGGAGATGAATGCATGGCTCAAAATTGGTGTGGGAGAAGTGGGTTTCAATTCATGGGGCACTGATACCAATTCTCTGGAAAGACAGAGCTGTTCCGTGGGGACGGACTACACCTGAACTATGCTGGGACCAGAGTTCTAGCGAATCGAATAACTATGGAGGTAGATAAGACTTTAAACTAAGTAAAGGGCGCGGGGGGAGGGGGGGCCTGGTGGGGTGGGGGGGGGGGCGGTGTTGTCCCAGTGGAGAGAAATCTAGAATAGTAGAGTGAAAAGAAAATGAAGCAATGTAGGAGAGGATAATTGGATTATGTCAGGAAGGGACAGTGCATGCAAACAAAAGAGTGCACTAACTTCAGGATCCAGGTAACAAAAAATAGCAATAAGACAGATAGGGCTATAGTACAAAAAAATGTTAAGATGTAGAAAAATGTTAAAAAGGCACATTTAAAAGTACTGTATCTGAATGCATGAAGCATTCGTAATAAGGTAGATCAAATAGCAGCACAAATAGATGTAAATGGATACGATATAGTTGCATTTATGGAGACATGATTGCAGGGTGACCAGGGTTGAGAACTGAATATCCAAGGATATTCGATATTTAGGAAGGACAGGCAAAAAGGAAAAGGAGGGTGGTGTGGCGTTGTTAGTAAAGGATGAAATAAGAGCAATAGTGAGAAAGGATAATGGCTCAGAACATCAAGATGTAGAATCAGTCTGGGTGGAGCTAAGGAGGACCAAGGGGCAGAAAACATTGGTGGGAGTTGTTTATAGGCCTCCACTCAGTAGTGGTAATGTAGGGGATTGCATCAAACATGAAATTAGAGATGCGTATAACAAATGTACTACAGCTATCCTAGGTAACTTTAATCTACATATAGACTGGCCAAACCAAATTAATAATAATACTGTGGAGGATGAATTCCTGGAGTGTGTACGAGATGTTTTTTTAGACCAGTTGAGGAGTCTAAGAGGGAACAGACAATCCTAGATTGGGTATTGTGCAATGAGAAGGGGTTAATTAATAGTCTTGATGTGCGGGGTCCTTTAGGGAAGAGTGACCATAACATGTTTGAATTCTTTATTAAGATGGAAGGTGAAGTAATCCAATCCAAAACTAGGGTTCTAAATCTAAACAAAGGAAACTACGAATGGATAAGGAATGAATTGGCTATGATAGATTGGGAAGATTCATTAAAAGGCATGAAGGTGGATAGGCAACGGCTAACATTTAAGTAATGAATGCATGAATTGCAACAGTTATACATTCCTTTCTGGTACAAAAACACAAAGGGAGAAGTGGCCCAATCATGGCTAACAAAAGCAATTAAGGATAGTATTAGATCCAAAGAGGAGTCATACAAAGTTGCCAGAAAAAGCAGCAAACCTGAGGAATGGGAGCAGTTTAGAATTTAACAAAAAAGGACCAAGAGATTGATTAAGAAGGGAAAAATAGAGTATAAGAGTAAACTTGCAAAGAACATAAAAAACGACTGCAAGATTTCTACATGTATGTAAAAAGAAAAAGATTAGTGAAGACAAGTCCTTTACAGTCAGAAACGGGAGAATTTATAATGGGGAACAAGGAAATGACAAAACAATTAAATAAATTATTCAGATCTGTCTTCAATAAAGAGGACACAAATAACATCTAAGAAATGCTAGGGAATGAAGGGTCTAGTGAGCAAGAGTAATAAATGAAATGATTGTTAGTAAGAAATTAGTGCTGGAGAAACTAATGGGACTAAAAGCCGATAAATCCACAGGGCCTGATAATCTGCATCCCAGAGTACTAAAAGAGGTAGCCATGGAAATAGTGGATGCATTGGTTGTTATCTCCCCAAATTCTATACATTATGGAGCAGTTCCTGCAGATTGGAGGTTGGCAAATGTAACCTCACTATTTTAAAATAGGAGGGAGAGATAAAACAGAGAACTACAGACTGGTTAACCTAACATCAGTCGTAGTGAAAATGCGAGAGTCAATTATAAACGATGTGATAACAGGACGCTTAGAAAATATCAACGGTATTGGACAAAGTCAACATAGACCGACTGGAATTTTTTGAGGATGTAACTGACAGAATAGATAAGGGAGAACCAGTGGATGTAGTGTGTTTGGATTTTCAGAAGGCCTTGATAAAGTCCTATATAAGGGGTTAGAGTGCAAAAGTAAAGCACATAGGATTGGGGGTAACATACTGGCATGGATTGAAAATTGGTTAACTGACCAGCAGAGAGAGTAGGAATGAACAGATCTTTTTCGGGGTGCTGCGCAGTGACTAATAGGGTACCACAGGGATCAGTGCTTGGGCCCCAGCTATTCACAATATATATATAAATGATTTGGATGAGGAAACTCAATGTTTTATTGCTAAGTTTGCTTACGACGCAAAACTAGGTGGGATTGTGAGTTGTGAGGAGGATGCAAAGACGTTGCAAGGTGATTTAGATCGGTTGAGTGAGTGGATCAACACATGGCGGCTGCAGTATAACATGGATAAATGTGAAGTTATCCACTTTGGTAGGAAAAACATAAGTAAAATATTATTTAAATGGTGATTGTTTGGGAAATATCGATGTACAAAGGGCCCTGGGTGTCCTTGTACACCAGTCATTGAAAGCAAACATGCAGGTACAGCAAGCAGTTAGGAAGGCAAATGGTATGTCGGCCTTCATTGCAAGAGGATTTGAGTACAGAAGTGAAGTTATCTTACTACAGTTATACGGACCTTGGTGGGACCACACCTGGAGAATTATATGCAGTTTTGGTCTGCTTATCTAAGAAAGGATACACTTGCTGTAGAGGGAGTGCAGCGAAGGTTCGCCAGACTGATTCCTGGGATGGCAGGGCTGTCGTTTGAGGAGAAATTGGGTCGACTAGGCCTGTATTCACTAGAATTTGGAAGAATGAGAGGGGATCTCATTGAAACGTATAAAATTCTGATGGGGCTGGACAGACTGGATGCGGGCAGGATGTTTCTCCTGACTGAGAAGTCTAAAACAAGGGGTCAGAGTTTCAGGATATGGGGTAGGAAATTTAGGACTGAGATGAGGAGAAATGTCTTCACTATCTACCGCAGAAGGATTTGGAGGTCAAGTCATTGAATATAATTACGAAGGAGGTAGATAGCTTCTGGACACAAAAGGCATCAAGGGGTATGGGGAGAAAGCGGGAATATGGTGTTGAGATGGAGGATCAGCCATGATCATATTGAATGGCGGTGCAGGCTCGAAGGGCCGATTGGCCTACTACTACTCCTATTTTCTATGTTTCTATGACCTCATTACAGCATTGGTCTAAACGTGAACAAAAGAACTAAATTACACAGGTGACGTGAGCATGATTGCCCTTAACATCAACGCAGCATTTGACCAAGTGTGGCATCAAGGCGCTCTAATAAAATTGAAGTCAATCGGGATCGGAGGGAAACTGTGCATGGCTGGAGTCATACCGAGCAAAAAGGAAGATGGTTGAGTTTGTCGGAGGACAATTATCTCAGCCCAAGGACATTGCTGCACGAGTTCCTCAGTGCAGCGTCCTACCCCCAGCTATATTCAGCTTCTTCATCAATGAACTTCCTCCATCATAACGTCAGAAGGGTGGATTTTCGCTGATTATTGCAGTGTTCTTTACCATTCACAACTTCTCAGATAATGAAGAAATCTATGTCCGCCTGCAATAAGAACTGGATGACGTTCATGCTTGGGCTGATAATTGGCAAGCCACATTTACGTCACACAAGTGCAAAGCAATGACTATCTCCAAACAGCGAGAGTCTAACCACCAACCCTTGATATTCAACGCCATTATAATCGCCAAATCCCCCACGATCAACATCCTGGGGGTGACCATAAACTCGGGCAACCAAATATAACCTGTGGCTACACGAACAAATCAGAGGTTGAGTATTGTGTGGCAAGTGACTCACATCCTGACTCTCCAAAGAAGTTCCCTCATCTACAGGGCACACGTCAGGAGATTGATGAAATACTCTCCATTTGCCTGGATGAGTGTAGCTCCAAAAACAGTCAAGAAGCTCGACACCATCCAAGCCAAAGCAGCTCGATTGATTGGTACCCCGGACACCACATTAAACATTCACTCGCTCCACCACTGGCATACTGTGGCTGCAGTGTGTACCATCTACAACATGTAGAGCAGCAGCACGTCAAGGCTTCTTTCGCACCATCTCCCAAACCCGTGAACTCCACCACCGAGAAGGACAAGGACAGCATGCAGATGGAAGCTCCTTCACCTCCAAGTACCCATCCAAGTCACACACAATCCTGATTTGGAAATATATCAACGTTCCTTTACCGTCAATTAGGAAAAATCGTCCAAATCTTTCCCTAAGTACCTTCACCACAGGGACTGCAACTGTTCAAGGAGGCGGCTCATCAACACCATCTGGACGGCTATTAGGAATGGGCAATAAATGCTGGCCTTTCCAGCGAGGTCCACATCCCAGGACCGAAAACAAATCAGAGCCTGAAATGATTACTCTGCCACCTGCTGAGTTCAGGACAGTACTGGCCCGGAATGTGATGTAACATTCTGACAGCCCAGTAAAATCGGTGGCAGGAACGTGCAGCTTCAAGGAACCTGTTTTTGGCACAAGGCAAGTGGCTGCATGGGGAACATGGTCAGGGAAGGGGGAAGACAAGGGCAGGGGAAGCCCAAGGCTTTCTTGTGCGACATAAAGAGATATGTTTTCTCCTGCTGACGCACAGATAAGAGCAACTTTCAGGTGCCTGGATAGCCTGTGGTACAGATCATTAGGAATCTCCTACAACACAGCGATGTCCTGCATTTTAGACAATGCTGCATTCACCCCAATGAATCCAAAGAGGTCGTGGATGGTACCGGAGGAAATCAGCATCAGTAGGTTGATCGCACAGAGCCAATGTAGAAGTAGGAGCCTGGTAAGCAAGCCCCGGGGTCTAGTCATGCATGGAGGTGACAGCATCTCATTAGTAATAACTTTAACTGAATAATGTCCAAACTCTAAGCATTAACAGTTATAATATTTAAATGGATCCAAATGCAACAGGTTCTCCTTAATCACATTCACACTAGTTACTCTGTAGCAGAAGCACCATGTCGGAAACCCATGTGCTTTCTCTCTGACATTGAATCACTCTTACTAATCAGTCGCAAAAAATGCAATACTTCTGTCAAACGAATATAATTCTCTTACTTCCTCCATGTCCAACTTTGACGACTGCACTCATCATGATGTAATGTCCACCATCTTACTGTTCTGTGTAGTGCCCTCAGTGGCAGCAGGTTCATTAGTGGAAAGCTGATGCCTTGCACCAAGAGTCCCCAGGAAATGAAGTGGCCTTAGTCTCACGGCAGCTATTAATCATGTGAGATCAGCGATGAACTGTGCCTTCAATTCCAAAGCTAGGTCATCCTGGCCTGACTAATGGGTTCAAAACATGACGGTTCTGAAGCAGTTGAAGGGTGACTGACTCCACTGTCCTGAGACTGTACCTTTGATGTCAGTGCTGTAATGCTGACATTCATGTAGTGATTGTACCTGTGTTATCAGTGCTCTAATGTTGATATTATACACTAACTGCACCTGTGATATCAATGCTGTAATTCTGACATTTATACAATGATTGTGCAAGACTTGGATCACAGGTCACACACAGATCACGTACAGGTCACACACATTAAAAGAGTCTTTGGAGTTCTAAGGTGTTTTATTAAAGAGCAGCATTTATAAGCATAATCAGATACAACACGTGATTAAGTTAGATATAGTATACAAACGACCCGTGTCAGATGAGCAAATCTACGATCCTGGAGCTGAAAGGACATACATTGAGGCAGAACGGTGGTCTCTGAACAGATCCCGAGTGGGTGGGGATGTTCGGCTGAAGCCAGCATGGGTGCTCCACCTTAGAGGTTTGAGCTTGACCAAGGCGTTAGGCCAAAGTCCGCATGAGATCCACCTTTAGGAAACTCCCTCCTCAGTCTGCCTGCTTTTCCATCTCCATTGCCTGTTTTGATGCCTTATTTCAGTGGGCTAGTGGATACCTGGTGTCAATTATTTCTACCCATTCCATGGTCCAATTACAGGGGAGAGGGTCCCATCATGCTGAGGTCAGCTTTTCCGGATACCCACACACTAAGTGAATCTGTTATATCAATGATGTAATGGTGATATTTACACACTGACTGGACCTATATCAGTACCACCAAGCTTATGGTCTACAGTATGGACGACAGTGTTACCCGCCGTCTTATATGGCTCAGAGACATGGGCATTATAGAGCAGACATCTCAAAGTGCTGGAGAAGTCCTACCAGCGCTGCCTCCACAAGATCCTGCAAATCCACTGGGAGGATAGACGCACCAGCATCAGTGTTCTAGCTCAGGCCAAAATGCCCAGCATTGAAACACTGACCACGCTCGGCCAGTTCTGTTGGGTGAGCCATATCACCTGCATAGCCAACACGAGATTCCTAAGCAAGCGGTTTACTCGGGGTCCGACATGGCAAGTGACTCCCAGGTGGACAGAGGAAACATTTCAATGACACCATCAAAGCCTCCTTGATAAAGAGCAACTTCACCGCCGGCACCTGGAACAAGACCGCCCAAAGTGGAGGAAAAACATCCGGGAGGGCACTCAGTACCTCGAGTCTTATCACCAAGAGCATGTGGAAATCAAGCGTAGATAGCGGAAGGAGTGTGTGGCAAATCAGGCTCCCAACCCAATCTATTCTACAACTAATGTTTTCCGCAACTGTGACCGAGACAGTAATTTCTGCATTGGACTGTACAATCAGATGAGGACTCACTTTTAGAGTGACAACACGTCTTCCTCGCTTTCGAGGGACTGCCTATGATGATGAATGTGTGTGCTAAAGGGTGGGGTGTTGGATGGGGTATAGTGTGTGTGTGAAAGAGTGGGTATTTGGATGAGGTACTGTCTGTGCAAAAGAATGGGGTGTTGAACGGAGTACAGTGTATGTGTGAAAGGGTGGGGAGTTTCATGGGGTACAGTGTGTGTGTGAAAGGGTAGGGAGATGGATGGGTTACGATGTGCGTGTGTGACGGTGCGGGCTTGAATACGTACAGAGTCTGTGAAATGGTGGGGAGTTTGATGGGACTGCATCTGTGAAAGCTTGGATGGGGTATAGTATGTGTGACAGTGTGGGGAGGTGGATGGGGTATGGTGTGTGTGTAAAAGGGTGGGGAGTTGGCTGTGGTACAGTGTGTGTGAAGGGTGGGGAGGTGAATGGGGTGCAGTGTGTGTGAAAGGGTGGGGTGTGGGATGGGGTACAGTGTGTGTGACAGTGTGCGGAGGTGGATGGGGTACAGTGTGAAAGAGTGGGGAGTTCAGGCTGCCGCTGGGGAGAGGCCTGGGTGCCGACGGGAGAGGTCTGGACGCCTCCGGAGGCCATGTGCATTTGGGAGTACACTCAACAGCTTCTGTCCCTGGCCGAAAGGATCCTGTACCGGCAGCTTCTGTCCCTGGCCGAAGGGACCCCATGCTTTCCGCTCTGTCTCTGGCCGAAGGGACTCCATACCTTCCGCTCTGTCCCTGGCCAATGGGACCTCGTATCGGCCGCTTCTGTCCCTGGCCGAAAGGTCCCCGTACCGGCTGCTTCTGTCGCGGGCGAAGGGACCCCGTACCGGCCACTTGTATGCCGGGCAGATAGGTCACGGCACCGGATTCGGGGGACGTCTATCCGGCCAAAGGGACTCTGGGACGACCTGCCAAAGGGACTAGAGGACGTGGAACCGGCTGAAGGGTTTCCAAGGCAGGTGTTCAATCGCCGAAGTGACTCTGATGCCGTCGCTGAACCGGCTGAAGGGACTGCGGTGTGGCGTCGTGTTATACCCCCACTAACTTTTAATTCATTTTTAAACTTTTAACCAACTTTTAAACTTATTAAACAATTTGGAAGAACTTTTAAAACTTACATTTTAGACTCTCAATCGAAATACTTTTAAATATCTATTATTAATCTACATCTTTGACTTTTAACAACGTTTAGAAACGTTTTAAATAGGGGAAACTTTTATAATCTATTCTTGATTTTCTTCTTAGGTTTTTAACAATTTCTTAGAAATTAAAAAATTTTTTCAACAACCTCTAAAAATTCTTGCAATTTCATAGGAATCTTTATCCACTTTTAACTTTTAAAATAAGTTTGGAAGTCACCTTCCTTATGCCTGGCCCCAACCTAGCCTCGGGCCATCTACCATCAATGTCGCTAGCCTGCGCCGAGCTTGTGGCCAACACTTCGCCGTCGGCAATTCGGCTTATAGAGCTGCGCCAGGTCTCCAGTTGTCTTGGAACACCTTGCCACTGGACCAAGACATTGTTCAGCTAAGCCCGTGTGGTAGCTGATATGTAGCCCAGCCCACGTTAAAAAAACTCACGCACAGGCATCTTCCACTTTGTCAGTATCAAGTTCGGGACCTGGAATGTCAGGACCCTCATGGACAATCCCAAAAGCAACAGGCCACAACACCGCACCACCATAGTTGCCCGGGAACTCCGACATTTTGACATTGACATCGCCGCCCTAAGTGAGACCTGGTGGGCAGGGGAAGGCCAGTTGAAGGAATGTGGTGGAGGTTACACCTTCTTCTGGAAAGGAAAACCAGAAGCAGAACGCTGCCTTCATGGAGTCGGCTTTGCTGTCAAGAATGAACTGGTGGACCACATCAAAGACTCCCCCTGTGGGGTTAACGAACGCCTCATGTCTCTCCGTATCATCCTATCTTGGAACCAATGTGCCACAGTCATCAGTGTGTACGCCCCTTCACTCGATGCAATGGATGAGGCTAAAGAGGGTTTTTATTCCAACCTCGAGACATCCTTGTCCCACATCCTCACGGGCAACAAATTGATCTCCTGGGTGATTTTAATGCCAAGGTTGGCAAAGACACAGCCCTCTGGGAAGACGTGATTGGCACGAGAGGGGGTAGGGAAAGCCAACTGCAGCAGTACCCTACTCCTGACAAAATGTATAGACCATGAACTCCTCATCACCAACATCCTGTTCCACCAGAGGGACAAATACAAGGCATCGTGGCAACACCCTCGCTCCAAACACTGGCACCTGCTTAACTATGTCATCATTCGAGCCAGGGATCGCAAGGATATGCACATCACCCACGCCATGACAGGAGCTGATGACTGCTGGACAGACTGCCAGCTAATCTGATCCATCATGAACATTAACATTGCCCCAAAGCAGAGGGGACAGCAGAAGCAGCTCCACAAAAAAGTTAATGCCAGGGCACTTAGAGACCCAGCGAAGAGCCCTATAAAGCCAGCACCTCACAGCCAATCTGGCGTGCCTTGATGACCCTGAGATGCTGAATCCCCAAAGCACTTGGTCTGCCCTCCGGGCCTCGATAACCAGTGCCTGTGAAGAGACACTTGTTCACTCCACCAGTAAACAACAGGATTGGTTTGTGTAAATGATCAGGAGATCGAAGAACTAATAGATCACAAACGCAAAGCATTTCTGAGCCTTAATCAACAGCCCAACTCGGGAGCTGCAAAACAACATTACAGACGGCTAAAGGCTCAGGTCCAACAAAAAACTTGGGACCTAAAGAACAGGTGGTGGATGGAGAAAGCACAGGAGATACAACAACAGGTGGACAGCCACGATATGCGAGGATTCTTCGCTGCAGTCAAGGCCACCTACGGTCCAAACTCCCAAGGCCCCACTCCACTCCTGGCCAAGAACGGGGAAACGCTCATCAAGGACACTGAGGCTGGATCACTTTGAAGATCTCCTCAATCGAGACTCTGCCTTTGACTCGAGTGCTCTCGATTCCATTCCACAGCATGCGACGTGCCAGCAACTCAGTGAAACTCCAACGTTGCATGAGGTAGGCAAAGCCATAAAACAGCTTAAGAATAACAAGGCTACAGGTGCGGATGGAATCCCTGCTGAGACGCTAAAATATGGCAGAGAGGCGCTGTTGGCATGAATACATGACATCATCTCTCTCATCTGGAGGGAGGAGAGCATGCCGAGCGATCTGAGAGATGCAGTGATTGTGACCATTTTTTAAAAGGGGGAACAAATCCTACTGCGGCAACTACAGGGGAATCTCCCTCTTTCAGCCACTGGGAAAGTTGCCGCTCGAGTTCTCCTCAATCATGTTCTCCCTGTGGCCGAGAAGCTTCTCCCGGAATCCCAATGCAGATTTCGCCCCCTATGGTGCATAACAGACATGATCTTTGCAGCACGCCAGCTGCAGGAAAAATGCAGGGAGCAGTGCCAGCCCTTATACGTGGTCTTTTTCGATCTTACAAAGGCCTTTGACACTGTCAACCGTGAGGGTATATCGAGCCTCCTCCTCCGTTTCGGATGCCCCCAAAAGTTTGTCAACATCCTTCGCCTGCTTCATGATATGCATCTCATGATCTTTACCAACTGATCCATTACAGACCCAATCCATGTCCGGATCGGGGTCAAACAGGACTGCGTTATCACTCCAACCCTCTTCTCAAACTTCCTCGCCAGCATGCTCCACCTCAATCAACAAGCTCCCCGCTGGAGTGGAATTAAACTACAGAACCAGTGGGAAGCTGTTTAGAAACATAGAAACATAGAAAATAGGTGCAGGAGTAGGCCATTCGGCCCTTCTAGCCTGCACCGCCATTCAATGAGTTCATGGCTGAACATGCAACTTCAGTACCCCATTCCTGCTTTCTCACCATACCCCTTGATTCCCCGAGTAGTAAGGACTTCATCTAACTCCTTTTTGAATACATTTAGTGAAATAGAAACCGCCGCCTCCAGGCCAGGTCCAAGATCACCCCAACCTCTGTCGTTGAGCTGCAGTATGCGGACGAGACTTGCATCTGTGCACATTCAGAGGCTGGACTCCAGGATATGGTCAATATATTCACTGAGGCATATAAAAGCATGGGCCTTATGCTTAACATCCATAAGACAAAAATCCTCCACCAGCCTGTCACCACTGCACAGCACTCCGCTCCAATCATCAAGATCCATGGCATGGCCCTGGACAAGGTGGACCATTTCCCAAATCTCGGGAGCCTTTTATCATCAAAGGCAGACATTGATGCAGAGATTCAGCATCGCCTCCAATGCGCCAGTGCAGCATTTGGCCGTCTGAGGAAAAGAGTGCTTGAAGACCAGGTCCTCAAATCTACCACCAAACTCATAGTCCAGAAGGCTGTAGTAATACGCGCCCTCCTGTATGGATCTGAAGCAGTGACGATGTATAGATGGTATCTCAAGTCGCTGGAGATATATCACCAATGATGTCTCCGCAAGATTCTGCAAATACCCTGGGAGGAAAGGCGCACCAACATCAGTGACCTCAACCAGGCTAACATCCCCAGTATTGAAGCACTGACCACACTCGCTGGGCAGGCCACATAGTACGCCTGCCAGATACGAGACTCCCAAAGCAAATGCTTTATGCGGAGCTCCTTCATGGTAAATGAGCCAAAGGAGTACAGCAGAAACATTATAAGTACACCCTCAAAGTGTGACATCATCAGTGACACCTGGGAGACCCTGGCCACAGACCGCCCAAGGTGGAGAAAGTCCATCCAGGAGGGCATTGAGCTCTTCGAGTCTCAACGCAAAGAGCATGAAGATGCCAAGCACAGGCAGCGGAAGGACTGTGCGGCAAACCAGCCCACTGATTCCTTCCCTCGACGAATGTCTGTTCCACCTGTAACAGGGTCTGTGGCTCTCGTATCGGACGGGTCAGCCATCAAAGAACTCACTTTGGGAGTGGAAGCAAGTCCTCCTCGATTCAGAGGGACTGCCTATGATGATGATGATGGGGAGTTGGATGGGGTACAGTGTGTGTGAAAGGGTGAGGCGTTGGGTGGGATACATTGTGTGTGTGAAACGGTGGGGTGTTGGATGGGGTACAGTGTGTCTGAAAAGGTGGGGAGTTGGATTGTGTACAATGTCTGTGAAAGTGTGGGGAGCTGGATTGGGTATAGTGTTTATGTGAAAACATGGGGATTTGTCTTCGTTACTGTGTCTTTGTGAAAGGCGAGTGAGTTGGATGGTGTACAGCCTTCAGTGGCCTGAGGAAGAGAGTGTTTGACAACCAGGACCTCAAATCTGCCACCAAGCTTATGGTCTACAGAGAGTAGTGATCACCGCCATTCTATATGGCTCTGAGACATGGACTTTATACAGCAAACATCTCAAAGCGCTGGAGAAGTACCATCAGTGCTAAACACACAAGATCCTGCAAATCCACTGGGAGTATAGACGCACCATGATCAGTGTTCTCACTCAGGCCAACATGCCCAGCATTGAAGCACTGACAACGCTTGACCAGCTCTGCTGAGTGGGCCACATTGACTGCATGTCCGACAAAAGACTCCCCAGGCAAGCGCTCTACTCAGAGCTCCAACACGGCAAGCATGCCCCAGGTGGGCAGAGGAAACATTTCAAGGTCACCCTCAAAGCCTCCTTGATAAAGTGCAACATTCCTACCAGCACTTGGGAATACCTGTAACAAGACCACTCAAAGTGGAGGAAGAGCATCCGGGAGGGCGCTGAGTACCTCAAGTCTTGTTACCAAGTGCATGCGGAAATCAAATGCATACAGCGGAAGGAGCGTGCGACAGACCAGGCTCCCACCCAAACTATCCTACAACTAATGCTTTCCGCACCTGTGGCTGAGACTGTAACTCCCGCATTGAATACAGTCACCTGAGAACTCACTTTTAGAGTGGAAGCAAGTCTTCCTCGATTTCGAGGGACTGCCTATGATGATAAGTGTGTGTGTTAAAGGGTGGGGGGTTGGATTGGTTACAATGAGTGTGTGAAAGGGTGGGGAGTGGATGGGGTAATGTGTGTGTGAAACGGATGGGGAGTTGGATGGTGTTCAGTGTGTATGTGAAAGTGTGGGGATTAGATGAGGTACCGTGTGTGTGTGAAAGGGTGGAGGTTTGAACGGGTTATAGTATCTGTTTGAAAACCTGGGACTTGGATGGGGAAAATTGTGTGAAAGAGTGGGGATTTGGCTGGGGTACACTGTGTCTGAAAACGTGGCGGTTTCGATGGGGTACAACGTCTGTGTGAAAGGGTGGGGAGTTGGATGGGGTATAGTGTGTGTGTGAAAGGATGGGGAGTTGGATGGTGTACAGTGTGTGTGTGAAACGGTGGGGAGTTGGATAATGTACAGTGTGTGTGTGAAAGGGTGGGGAGTTGGGTGCGGTACAGTGTTTGTGTGAAAGGTGGGGAGTTGGATGGGGTACAGTGTGTGTGTGAAAGGGTGGGGAGTTGGATGTGGTATGATGTGTGTGTGAGACGATGGGGGCTTGGGTAGGGTACAGTGTCTGTGAAAGTGTCGGGTGTTGAATGGGGTAGAATGTCTGAAAATGTGGGGAGATGAAGGGGATATATTGTATATGTGAAAACGTGTGGTGTTGAGTGGGCTACAATGTTTTTGTGAAAGGCTAGTGAGTTGGATGGGGTACCGCCTTCGGTCGCCTGAGGAAGAGAGTGTTTGAAGACCAGGACCTCAAATCTGCCACCAAGCTTATGGTCTAAAGGGCAGAAGTGATGCAGACTCTCCTATATGGATCAGAGACATGGACTTTATACAGCAGACATCTCAAAGCGCTGGAGAAGTACCACCAATGCTGGCTCCGCAAAATCCTGCAAATCCACTGGAAGGATAGATGCACCAATGTCAGTGTCCTCGCTCAGGGCAACATGCCAAGCATTGAAGCACTGACCACAGTCGACCAGCTCTGTTGGGTGGGTCACATCATCTAGATGTCCAACACGAGACTCCCAAAGCAAGCGCTCTACTTGGAGCTCCAACACGGCAAGCAAGCCCCAGTTGGGCAGAGGAAACGTTTCAAGGACATCCTCAAAGCCTCCTTCATAAAGTGCAACATTCCGACCAGCATCTGGAAATCCCTGGAACAAGACCGCCCAAAGTAGATGAAGAGATTCCGGGAGGGCGCTGAGTACCTCGAGTCTTGTCACCAAGAGCATGTGGAAATCTAGCGCAGACAGCGGAAGGAGCATGTGGCAAATCAGGCTCCCAACCCAACCTATCCGACAACTAATGTTTCCCGCACCTGTGACCGAGACTGTAATTCCCACATTGGCCTGTAAAGTCACATGAGAACTTACTTCTAGACTGCCTGTAAGTATTCCTCTATTTCGAGAGACTGTCTATGATGATGAGCATGTGTGTTAAAGGGTGGGTTGTTGGATGGGTTACAATGTGTGTGAAAGATTGGATAGTTGGATGGGGTACTGTCTGTACAAAAGGGTGGGAAGTTAGATCTGGTAGAGTGTGTGGGTGATAGGGTGGGGTGTTGGATGGGGTATAGCTTGTGTATGAAAGGGTGTGGAGTTGGATGGGGTACGATGTGTGTGTGAGATGGTGAGGGCTTGGATAGGGTATGATGTATGTGAAAGAGTCGGGAATTAGATGGCACTGTGTCTGTGAAAGGTTGAGTGTTTGGATGGGGCACAGTGTGTGTGTAAAAGGGTGAGGAATTGGATGGGATACAGTGTGTGTCAAAGTGTGGGGAGTTGGATGGGGTACAGAGTCTGAAAGGGTGGGGAGTTGGATGGGTTACAGTGTGTGTGAAAGGGTGGGAAGTTGGATGGGGAACAGTGTGTGAGAAAGGATGGGGAGGTGGATGGGGTACAGAGTGTATGTGAAAGGGCGGGAGTTGGATGGGGTACAGAGTCTGAAAGGGTGGGGAATTGGATGGGTTACAGTGTGTGTGAAACGGTGGGAAGTTGGATGGGGTACAGTGTGTGTGTGAAAGGGTGGTGAGTGGGATGGGTACAGTGTGTGAAAGGGTGGTGAGTGGGATGGGGTACAGTGTGTGTGAAAGGGTGGGAGTTGGAAGGGGTACAGTGTGTGTGAAAGGGTGGAGAGTTGGATGGGTACAGTGTATGTGAAAGGGTGCTGACTTGGATGGGGTACAGTGTGTGTGAAATTGTGGGGAGTTGGATGGGTACAGTGCGTGTGTGAAAGGGTGGAGGGTGGGATGAGTTACAGTGTGTGTGAAAGTGTGGGGAGTTAGATGGGGTACAGTTTGTGTGAAAGGGGGGCTAGTTGGATGGGTTACAGTGTGAGTGAAAGGGTGGGGAGTTGGATGGATACAGTGTGTAGGTGAAAGGTTGTGATGTTAGATGGGGTACAGTGCGTGTGAAAGGATGGGGAATTGGATGGTGTACAGTGTGTGAGAAATGGTCATGATTTGGACAGATTGCAGTGCGTGTGAAAGAGTGGAGAGTTGGATGCGGTACAGTGTCTGAAAGAGTGGGAAGTTGAATGGAGTACAGTGTGTGTGTGAAAGGGTGGAAAAATGTTTGAGGTAAGTGTGTGTGTGAAAGTGTGGGTAGTTGGATGGGTTACAGTGTGTGTGAAAGGGTGGTTAGTTGGATGGATACAGTGTGAGTGAAAGGGTGGGTAGTTGGATGGGTTACAGTGTGTGTGAAAGTGTGGGGAGTTAGATGGGGTACAGTGTGCGTGAAAGGGTGGTTAGTTGGATGGATACAGTGTGAGTGAAAGGGTGGGTAGTTGGATGGGTTACAGTGTGTGTGAAAGGGTGGGGAGTTGGATGGGTTACAGTGTGAGTGAAGGAGTGGGGAGCTGGATGGATACAGTGTGTGTGTGAAAGGTTGGAGTGTTAGATGGGGTACAGTATGTGTGAAAGGGTGGTTAGTTGGATGGGTTACAGTGTGTGTGAAAGGGTGGGGAGTTGGATGGATACAGTCTGTGTGTGAAAGATTGTGGTGTTAGATGGGGGACAGTATGTGTGAAAGGGTGGGGAGTTAGATGGGTTACAGTGTGTGTGAAAGGGTGGGGAGTTGGATGGATACAGTGTGTGTGTGAAAGATTGTGGTGTTAGATGGGGGACAGTATGTGTGAAAGGGTGGGGAGTTAGATGGGGTACAGTGTGTGAGAAACAGTCAGGATTTGGACAGACTGCAGTGCGTGTGAAAGAGTGGAGAGTTGGATGGAGTACAGTGTGTGTGTGAAAGAGTGGGAAACTGTTTGAGGTACAGTGTGTGTGTGAAAATGTGAGGGGTTGGACGGGGTACAGTGTGTGTGTGAAAGGGTGGGAAACTGTTTGAGGTACAGTGTGTGTGTGAAAGTGTGATGGGTTAGACGGGGTACAGTGTGTGTGCTAGGTCTGGAGAGTTTGAAGCTGCCTTGTGAACTCAGGCAGCAGTTTGGTTGTGAAAGAATGTTGTTCACCTATGGACTAACTCCCAAGATGTTACACCTAATGTATGTTTTACAATGAGCTAGTCACAATGAATTAATCACAACTTTAGTGACTTAAAATGTTAATTAACAGCACAGTGGGCGGGTCACGTTGCTTGCCATTGTGAGAAAATCAGTTTGTGCAATACCTGACTCTCTAGGTGTCATCCCATTCCATTGGCCCACCAGGGGTCTTAGCTAAAATCGGCACACATAATCCTGCTGATCGCACATCAATGGGTCAGGTTGCACTCAGGGTCATAACGTTGATTGAAAATTCAGTGTGCAGAACTCCCCATCTCGTAGACTTAAGGCTGGTAACAAATAAGTCTCTCTCACTCTCGCAGACACAGAGAGTGAGCTGTGTTCTCATATCAGCAGTGAGAACCTGTCCATGGATTAAAATTTAGGAATGGCTATTTTCAAGAGTTTCGCTAGAGACAGTGAGCCAATGTTCAAAGAGTCTTCCATCGTTATTATATTTAATAACTGAGCAGCGATGAAACTGTTTGTTCTCACTATGAAATCCATGTAGAATTACACAGAGTCTACAGCACAAGAACAGGCCATTCGACTATAACATAACCAGTCTCTGGGTAAACAGGTTTCACAGTAACATAACCAGTCTCTGGGTAAACAGGTTTCACAGGAGCATAACCAGTCTCTGGGTAAACAGGTTTCAGAGGAACATAACCAGCTTCTGGGTAAACAGGTTTCACAGGAACATAAGAACATAAGAACATAAGAATTAGGAACAGGAGTAGGCCATCTAGCCCCTCGTGCTGCTCCGCCATTCAACAAGATCATGGCTGATCTGCCCTGGACTCAGCTCCACTTACCCGCCCGCTCCCCGTAACCCTTAATTCCCTTATTGGTTAAAAATCTATCTATCTGTGATTTGAATACATTCAATAAGCTAGCCTCAACTGCTTCCTTGGGCAGAGAATTCCACAGATTCACAACCCTCTGTGAGAAGAAATTCCCTCTCAACTCGGTTTTAAATTGGCTCCCCCGCATTTTGAGGCTGTGCACCCTAGTTCTAGTCTCCCCGACCAGTGGAAACAACCTCTTGCCTCTTTGTCTATCCCTTTCATTTTCTTAAATGTTTCTATAAGATCACCCCTCATCCTTCTGAACTCCAACTAGTAAAGACCCAGTCTACTCAATCTATCATCATAAGGTAACCCCCTCATCTCCGGAATCAGCCTAGTGAATCGTCTCTTTACCCACTCCAAAGCTAGTATATCCTTCCTTAAGTAAGGTGATCAAAACTGCACGCAGTACTCCAGGTGCGGCCTCACCAATACCCTATACAGTTGCAGCAGGACCTCCCTGCTTTTGTACTCCATCCCTCTCGCAATGAAGGCCAACATTCCATTCGCCTTCCTGATTACCTGCTGCACCTGCAAACTAACTTTTTGGGATTCATGCACAAGGACCCCCAGGTCCCTCTGCACCGCAGAATGTTGTAATTTCTCCCCATTCAAATAATATTCCCTTTTACTGTTTTTTTTGCCAAGGTGGATGACCTCACACTTTCCGACATTGTATTCCATCTGCCAAACCTTAGCCCATTCGCTTAACCTATCTAAATCTCTTTGCAACCTCTCTGTGTCCTCTACACAACCCGCTTTCCCACTAATCTTTGTGTCATTTGCACATTTTGTTACACTACACTCTGTCCCCTCTTCTAGGTCATCTATGTATATTGTAAACAGTTGTGGTCCCAGCACCGATCCCTGTGGCACACCACTAACCACCGATTTCCAACCCGAAAAGGACCCATTTATCCCGACTATCTGCTTTCTGTTAGCCAGCCAATTCTCGATCCATGCTAATACATTTCCTCTGACTCCGCGTACCTTTATCTTCTGCAGTAACCTTTTGTGTGGCACCTTATCGAATGCCTTTTGGAAATCTAAATACACCACATCCATCGGTACACCTCGATCCACCATGCTCGTTATATCCTCAAAGAATTCCAGTAAATTAGTTAAACATGATTTCCCCTTCATGAATCCATGTTGCGTCTGCTTGATTGCACTATTCCTATTTAGATGTCCCGATATTTCTTCCTTAATGATAGCTTCAAACATTTTCCCCACTACAGATGTTAAACTAACTGGCCTATAGTTACCTGCCTTTTTTCTGCCCCCTTTTTTAAACAGAGGCTTTACATTAGCTGCTTTCCAATCCGCTGGTACCTCCCCAGAGTCCAGAGAATTTTGGTAGATTATAACGAATGCATCTGCTATAACTTCCGCCATCTCTTTTAATACCCTGGGATGCATTTCATCAGGACCAGGAGACTTGTCTACCTTGAGTCCCATTAGCCTGTCCAGCACTACCCACCTAGTGATAGTGATTGTCTCCAGGTCATCCCTTCCCATATTCCTGTGGCCAGCAATTTTTGGCATGGTTTTTGTGTCTTCCGCTGTGAAGACCGAAGCAAAATAATTGTTTAAGGTCTCAGCCATTTCCACATTTCCCATTATTAAATCCCCCTTCTCATCTTCTAAGGGACCAACATTTACTTTAGTCACTCTTTTCCGTTTTATATATCTGTAAAAGCTTTTACTATCTGTTTTTATGTTTTGCGCAAGTTTACTTTCGGAGTCTATCTTTCCTTTCTTTATTGCTTTCTTAGTCATTCTTTGCTGTCGTTTAAAATTTTCCCAATCTTCTAGTTTCCCACTAACCTTGGCCACCTTATACGCATTGGTTTTTAATTTGATACTCTCCTTTATTTCCTTGGTTATCCACAGCTGGTTATCCCTTCTCTTACCGCCCTTCTTTTTCACTGGAATATATTTTTGTTGAGCACTATGAAAGAGCTCCTTAAAAGTCCTCCACTGTTCCTCAATTGTGCCACCGTTCAGTCTGTGTTTCCAGTCTACTTTAGCCAACTCTGCCCTCATCGCACTGTAGTCGCTTTTGTTTAAGCATAGTACGCTCGTTTGAGACACTACTTCCTCACCCTCAATCTGTATTACAAATTCAATCATACTGTGATCACTCATTCTGAGAGGATCTTTTACTAGGAGACCGTTTATTATTCCTGTCTCATTACACAGGACCAGATTTACGATCGCTTGCTCCCTTGTAGGTTCTGTAACATACTGTTCAAAAAAACAATCCTGTATGCATTCTATGAGTTCCTCCTCAAGGCGACCCCATGCGATTTAAATTGACCAATCGATATGTAGGTTAAAATCCCCCATGATTACTGCCGTTCCTTCTTCACATGCCTCCATTATTCCCTTGATTATTGCCCGCCCCACCGTGCAGTTATTATTTGGGGGCCTATAAACTACGTCCACCAGTGACTTTTTCCCCTTACTATCTCTAATCTCCACCCACAATGATTCAACATTTTGTTCATTAGAGCCAATATCGTCTCTCACAACTGCCCTGATATCTTCATTTATTAACAGAGCGACCCCACCTCCTTTCCCTTCTTGTCTATCTTTCCGAATTGTCAGATACCCCGGTATGTTTAATTCCCAGTCTTGGCCACCCTGCAACCACGTTTCTGTAATGGCCACCAAATCATACCCAGTCATATACATAACCAGTCTCTGGGTAAATAGGTTTCACAGGAACATAAGAACATAAGAACATAAGAATTAGGAACAGGAGTAGGCCATCTAGCCCCTCGAGCCTGCTCCGCCATTCAATAAGATCATGGCTGATCTGGTCGTGGACTCAGCTCCACTTACCCGCCCTCTCCCCGTAACCCTTAATTCCCTTATTGCTTAAAAATCTATCTATCTTTGACTTGAAAACATTCAATGAGCCAGCCTCAACTACTTCCTTGGGCAGAGAATTCCACAGATTCACAACCCTCTGGGAGAAGAAATCCTTTCTCAACTCGGTTTTAAATTGGCTCCTCCGTATTTTGAGGCTGTGCCCCCTAGTTCTTGTCTCCCCCACCAATGGAAACAACCTCTCTCAGCCTCTATCTTGTCTATCCCTTTCATGATTTTAAATGTTTCTATTAGATCACCCCTCATCCTTCTGAACTCCAAGGAGTAAAGACCCAGTCTACTCAATCTATCATCATAAGGTAACCCCCTCATTTCTCGAATCAGCCGAGTGAATCGTCTCTGTACCCCTTCCAAAGCTAGGATATCCTTCCTTAAGTAAGGTGACCAAAACTGCACACAGTACTCCAGGTGCGGCCTTACCAATACCTTATACAGTTGAAGCAACACCTCCCTGCTTTTGTACTCCATCCCTTTCGCAATGAAGGCCAACATTCCATTTGCCTTTCTGATTACCTGCTGCACCTGCAAACTAACCTTTTGTGATTCTCGTCGTCGTTGGCTTACAGTTTGACATTCACATTTCACCTCATCGCCAAATTCACATTTACCGCGAAATGGCCATAGCACAATAGGTAGCACTCTTGCTTGTGAGTCAGGCTGATCTGGGTTCAAATCCCACCACAGACACTTGAACAAAATCTAATTGATACTTCAGTGCAAAGGGACTGTTGCAGGTGCTGTATTTTAGAGGTGGGCACCGGAGGGACTGGAGTGCATCATCACGCCCGGCAACCAAATTTTAATTTGATTTTACGTTTTAAAGTTTAATTTGTTTTAATTGCCGGTGTTTTTAGTGTCCCCTTCCCTTTTATAGGGGGCACTGGGGAAAAATTGTGATTTTAGTGCCCAAAAAAAAAACAAAAAAAAGAAGAAAAAAAAAACCCCCAAAAAAAACCAAAAAAAAGAAAAAAAGGGCCTTGTAAATGTCTGGTGTGTCACCCAGGTCGGGTGGCACGGTTTAATGTGTTTTGTTTTGCAGATAAACTCCAAAAAGAGTTTCATGCACAAGGACCCCCAGGTCCCTCTGCACCATAGAATGTTGTAATTTCTCCCCATTCAAATAATATTCCCTTTTACTGTTTTTTTTTCACAAGGTGGATGACCTCACACTTTCCGACATTGTATTCCATCTGCCAAACCTTAGCCCATTCGCTTAACCTATCCAAATCTCCTTGCAGCCTCTCTGAGTCCTCTACACAACCCGCTTTCCCACTAATCTTAGTGTTATTTGCAAATTTTGTTGCACTGCACTCTGTCCCCTCTTCTAGGTCATCTATGTATATTGTAAACAGTTGTGTTCCCAGCACCGATCCCTGTGGCACACCACTAACCACTGATTTCCAACCGGAAAAGGACCCATTTATCCCGACTCTCTGCTTTCTGTTGGCCAGCCAATTCTCTATCCATGCTAATACATTTCCTCTGACTCCGCGTACCTTTATCTTCTGCAGTAACCTTTTGTGTGGCACCTTATCGAATGCCTTTTGGAAATCTAAATACACCACATCCATCGGTACACCTCTATCCACCATGCTCCTTATATCCTCACAGAATTCCAGTAAGTTAGTTAAACATGATTTCCCCTTCATGAATCCATGCTGCGTCTGCTTGATTCCACTATTCCTGTCCAGATGTCCCGCTATTTCTTCCTCAATGATAGTTTCAAGCATTTTCTCCACTACAGATGTTAAACTAACCGGTCTATAGTTACCTGCCTTTTGCCTGCCCCCTTTTTTAAACAGAGGCGTTACATTAGCTGCTCTCCAATCCGCTGGTACCTTCCCAGAGTCCAGAGAATTTTGGTAGATTATAACGAATGCATCTGCTATAACTTCCGCCATCGCTTTTAATACCCTGGGATTCATTTCATCAGGACCAGGGGACTTGTCTACCTTCAATCCCATTAGTCTGTCCAGCACTACCTCCCTAGTGATAGTGATTGTCTCCAGTTCCTCCCTTTCCACATTCCTATGATCAGCAATTTTTGGCATGGTTTTTGTGTCTTCCACTGTGAAGACCGAAGCAAAATAATTGTTTAAGGTCTCGGCCATTTCCACATTTCCCATTATTAAATCCCCCTTTTCATCTTCATACTTTAGTCACTCTTTTCCGTTTTATATATCTGTAAAAGCTTTTACTATCTGTTTTTATGTTTTGCGCAAGTTTACCTTCGTAATCTATCTTCCCGTTCTTTATTGCTTTTTTAGTCATTCTTTGCTGTTGCTTAAAATTTTCCCAATCCTCTAGTTTCCCACTAGCCTTTTATAGGCCGCTCCGACGCTGCTCCCACCTCTCGCCAACTGCCGCTGACTCTCGAGCTCCCGCTGGGCCTTTTATAGGCCGCTCCGACGCTGTTCCCGCCTCTCGCCAACTGCCGCTGACTCTCGAACATAACCAGTCTCTGGGTAAACAGGTTTCACAGGAACATAATCAGTCTCTGGGTAAACAGGTTTCACAGGAACATAACCAGTCTCTGGGTAAATAGGTTTCACAGAAACACAACCAGTATCTGGGTAAACAAGTTTCACAGGAACATAACCACTCTCTGAGTAAATAAGGTTCTCCTGAATTCCCTTTTGAATTTATTGGTAACTGTCTTATATTGATGGCCCCTAGTTTTGGGCTCCTCCACAAGTGGAAACATCTTCTCTATGTCAACCCGATCAAACCCATTCATATTTTTAATGTACCATAAACCAGTTGTTGGTTTGAAGCTGTGCCTGGTCTGATTGACTACTTGTCACTCTGCCTTTTGTAAACACAGAGTTACACACTAGTGACACAGGCAACGTTCTCTGACACCTCTCCCCACAGTTTGGAAATAAACAGCAGATATTGCAATAGGTTATGGTGAGATCTGATTCCATTTTTAGAACCAGCTGAAATCGGCCTTGGATTCCATGGAGGGTGAAAAGAAAAGTAAAAGTGAATTAAAACGGCAGCAGGAAGGGAACATTTCAGAGCTGGATGTGAGTATTACCTTTTACCTTTAAACATAGCCACCCTTCAACAACACGTTGATTAAATGATCCCTCTCACCATCTTAGGAACTCACAGGATCCCTGGAGCAAGACATCTCAACACAATTTGCCAAAATCCATCGATAACTTGAAGACAAAGAGAAACATTTGTTCGAAGAGCTGAGGAGACAAAAGGAGGAAGATCTGTGCCCAATGGAGAAGAACTTGGACAGAATTGAAGAGGAACTGACATCACTTGAGAAGAACATACTGAATCTTTGTGCAGACATCGAGCAGCAAGGGAGTATCTCTTTTCTCAAGGTGACCCTTTATAACCCAATCCCAAAACAGTTGGTGTAAGTGTAAACAGCACTTTACAATAGGGCTCAAACCCCACCACAACAATGCACAATGTGCAGTATAACTGAGGACCAACAGGTATAAGTCAGGATTGAGCACTCAGTGTCGAGGAGACTGTCCCACACTGTCAGGACCTCACACTGGTTGCAGAAAAACTGGAACCCTAGTGAAAGGTCCAGAAAAGGAGTGGGAGAGAAGTAATGGGTTCCACCCAAACCAAGGAAGGGCAAACAGACTTGGTAAGGACATTGAGGCAGCAATGGCAAACCATTCAGAGTAGAGAGGTGGGGGGAGGGCCGGGAGGAAACCAGAGCGGAGACAAACCGTCGGGCAAAAGGTCGTAAGCAGGTTGTTCCTCACACAGAAGGGGAGAAATTCCTCCCGGGCGGCAGTGCTAAACGGGCGATAACCAATCGGCAGCTCACTTTACATTCGCCCAATTGTCTTTTTTGTCAATGGATTCACACACACATATACAGGGCACGGGGCTCTGGTCAGAACCCACCTTGAATAGAGCGAAGGATTGAAAAGCAGAGAATACTGAACAGGCAGGGGCTCCATTCTCTCGAAAAGAGAAGGCTGAGGGGTGTCCTGATAGAGTTCTTCAAAATTATGAATCGGTTTGAAAATATGTTTCCACATGTGGGGGAGACAAAACTTGGGGTCATAAATATAAGACAATCATGAGTCAATCCAATAGGTAATTCAGGAGAAACTTCTTTGTCTCGAGAGTGGTGAGAATATGGAATCAATTTTTTAGGGGTCATATGGGCACAGTGCAGGAAAGTGGAGTTGAGGCAGAAAATCAGCCATGATCTTATTGAATGGCGGATCAGGGTCGAGGGGCCGAATGGCCTACTCCTATTCTTAATTCAAATGTTCCTATGCTGAATTAGGTGTAACAGCACTGCCCCCAGCTCAGGGCCGCACAGACCAGAGACAAGCTCTGACTTACTTGGTAAATACAGACCGGAAATAACAGGAACTGGTCAGTGAACCTTCAAAGTCTTCAGCAGCAGAGGGTACCCTGTGGAGTGTATTCTGGGGGTAGCTGACGGGGGCCCGTCAGTGAAAACTCAACTCAGATCCTTTCACATTTACTGAAACCACTGATAATACAACATTTACCAGTACTGTATATTTATTCAAATGTTTCTGATTCTCCGTCCTGCAGGAACTGAAAGGATTGAGCGAAAGGTGAGTATCCAATCCAAACCCACACACGGTCTGACACTGTGATCACAGTTTGTATCCAGCAGAGAGTGAAAAATCAATCCCATTCAAACAGGTACCTGGACAAAGGTGAGGACGGTGAAAGTGCCGAGAGAGAGAAGATGAGGAGATACTGGTGTCGGCTAATCTGAAATACACAGTATTTCGAGGCCTGTTACTCTACTCAGTGTGGAAGGAAATGAAACAGATCATCTCGCCAGGTAAGAAACTCCCCAGCTTTGTGCCCACTTTCTGTAGTTTCCTGCTCTCTGCCCCCTCTCCTGAAGGTGCTGCCTGTTGCTGGGTACAGATCACTGGGGCAGCAGAGTCTGGGGCCTCACTCAAGGGGCCGTTCTTTATGTGGGACCTTAGATTGGGCAGTGATCAGACTGGGACCCTGGGCTGATTGTGTTCCTCTCTGACCCAGGACTCACTGGACAGTGATCAGACTGGGACCCTGTAATATCTGTTCACTGTACATACTGCAGCCTGGGAATATATCTAACTGTACACTGTATCCAGTCTGTAATATCTGTTCACTGTACATACTGCAGTCTTGGAATATATCTAACTGTACACTCTACCCAGTCTGCTTATTTACTGATACAGAAATTATGGACTAGGTGCAGAGTCCATTTATACAGATATCAGATATTAATCTGCCCGTAAGCGTGACCCTGAATTTCTGTTCGCCTGTCACTTTAATTCTCCACTCTACTCCCACTCTGATCTATCTGCCCTTGGCCTCTTACACGGTTCCTTAAGAATCTGTTACATCTGAAACATTTCCAGTTCTGATGAAGGGCCACAGACCTGAAACGTTAACTCTGTTTCTCTCTCGTTAAATCCTGCCTGACCTGCTGAGATGTCCAGCATTTTCTGTTTTTTCTTTCAGATTCCAGCATTCGCAGTATTTTGCTTTTGTTTTAGTAATTAACCTGTGTCCGTCCACCTGCTTATCTCTAAAATATTTAACATGATGTCATTTTTATTTCCCCAGTCCCTGCCTCACTGATCCGAGACCCAAGCACAGTGCATCGTAAGCTCATCCTGTGTGAGGCCCGGACCAGTGTGAGACTCGGTGAGAGAGGATTACAACTTCCTGATAACCCGGAGACATTCGATACTGCTGGCAGTGTCCTTGGGTCACAGGGATTCACATCAGGGAAACCCTACTGGGAGGTGGGGTTCTGGGACAAGACTGAGTGGGACATCGATGTAGCCAAAGAGTCAACCAATAGAAATGGAGCGATTACATTGGGGCCTAAAGGTGGATACTGGGCTGTGTGTCTGAGAAATGGGACTGAATATAGAGCTGCTGACAGCCCATGTGTCCCACTGATCTCGAGTGTGAACTGCAGGACCTTCAGAGTTTACCTGGACGATGAGGAAGGACAGGTGACCTTTTACAATGCTGATGATATCTCCAATTTCTACACTTTCACTGACACATTCACTGAGAAACTCTTTCCTTAGTTCTTTCCTGGATTGTGCGATGAGGGTAAAAATGCTGCTCCTCTTAAACTGCGGCATTTCGAACTGCAGTTTCCTAAATTGATGTGTTAAGAGTATGGAGAGAATGCGTCCACTGCTGGGTGAATATTTCCCATCTCACATAGTAACTTCGAGAAAAAGCAGGAAACAGCACTGGGAAAGGGGCTTGGGAATAAATGGTGGGGTTGAGAATGTTGGGCTGGTGAACTGTAAGTGTTCCTTGCGCTGAGCTCTTGGGCTGTGATCAGGGACTGGGACGTGTGTTACTGTCATGTATGTATGCTTGGTATTACTAGCCACCAGGTGGCGCCAGCGTTCATGGTCATTGGGCTGTGCACACGTGTGTGTGTGGCCCAGGTATAAAAGGCCAGCCATCTTGCAATGTAATCATTTGGGCCCAAATAAAGTAGATTCAGGTTTGTACCGGTTCGGAGTTTACACTATTCAGTCTATTGAATTATTGCATGCACAACATTTGGCGACGATGAGGTAACAAGAACCTTTGCATGCAAAAATGAGCACAATTGGAATTCTGGAGCGATTCGTGGAGGGGGAAGATTGAGCAGACTTTGTAGCCCATTTAAACCAGTACTTCATGGCCAACAAAATGGAGGAAGAGGCAGATGCAGTTTGGCGCTAGGTGGTCCTCCTCACGGTTTGCAGTCCAAAAATCTATGGACTCATAATGAATCTCCTCTCACCCTTAAGTCAAGGGACAAGAACTATGAAACGTTGTGTACTCTGGTATGTGACCATCTCAAACCAGGTGAAGATATCGATTCTATATGCACGGTCATTCTGAGGGCAAGGATGCATCAGATTTCATTGCCAAACTAAGACGTCTAGCTGGACCGTGTAAGTTCAAAACTGCGTTGGCAGACATGCTGGCTGCGGGACCTCTTTTAATCAGCATCAACCAGGAGGTGATCCTGCGTAAGCTACTGGCAGCGGAGATGCTGGATTTGAGCAAGGCCATCACGATTGCCCAATCATGCATGATGACGGACAAAAGCTTAACGCAAATATCATTGAAAAATCGGAATTCGGCAAGCACTGTAAACAAGATAGTATCGTCGTTTGACAGAGCTGCATATGGCAGGGCCTACATGACTGCATACACGAAACCAGTGGCTCTTCGATGTCCACCAATGGGAATAAATCTGATATCACCGTGTTGAAGTTGTGGGGGAAAACATCGGCATCATCAGTGTCGGTTTAAACAGTATATTTGTAAAGGTTGATTGGGAGTGGGGCATCTCCAGTGCATGTGTCCGCAACTGAGCAAGTGTGCTGCGACACACCACGTGGAGGATGATGACCAATCTAACGTGGATCCAGATATGCAATCCGAGATACCAGAGGAGGAAGTGTGTGGACTGTATTCATTCCTAACAAAGAAACAATCGATAATGATTAATGTAAAACTTAACATTGTGCCGGTATCGATGGAATTGGACATGGGTGCGAGTCAATCAATAATGAGCCAGAGGACATTCGACAGGCTGTGGGATATTAAGACTGTGAGGCCTAAACTAAGTCCAGTCAATGCCAAGTTGCATACGTACACTAAAGAACTCATAGCGGCGATTGGCAGTGCATCAAGATGTCATATGAAGGTGCGGTTCATGATTTAGTGTAATGGATTGTTCCAGGCAATGGTCCAACGCTGTTCGCCAGGAGCCGGTTAGAAAAAATCAAACGCAACTGGAACGAGATCAAAGCATTGTCGTCAGAGGAGGATACTCCATGTGCTCAAGTGGTGAGAAAGTTCCCCTCGCTGTTTGAACCAGGCATCGGCAATTTCACGGGAGCCAGGGTGCAGATCCATGTGGACTCAGATGCAAGACTCATCCATCATTAAGCTCGGGCAGTTCCGTACATGATGAGGGAGAATATTGAAATCGAACTGGACAGACTCCATCGTGAAGGGTTCATATCACCGGCCGAAATTAATGAATGGGCCAACCCCATTGTTCCCATGTTGAAAAGTGATGGCACTGTTCGGATTTGTGAAGTCTACAAGGTTACAATCAACCGAGTTTCGAGGTGCAGCGGCAGGTCAGAGTGCAAAGGTAAGAGTTTAGTAAGTGGGAGAGTTCTGACAAGTGGGAGCGGGAGGTGTTGCTTTGTCTTGTTTTCCCCACCAGTGCTGACTCCCCGACCTGGGAGGAAAAGAAAACGAAGTGTGACATCACAGCAAGAGGTTCAGGGATTTCGGAGCAGCCTATAAAGGCCAGCTGGTGCAGCTGCAGCAGGCAGAGAAGGCAAAAAAGAAGTAGAAAGAAATTCAAAGATGACGTCACAGCCAAGGTGGTAAGTGATTGACTGGTGATTGGTGAGCAGTTTTTTCTTTTTCTTTTCTTTATCAGTAAGTAAACTTTAGCATTATTGTTGCCAAATTTTAAGTTAATCTAGGGTTTAGGTCATGGCAAGAGAGCTCGGACATATGTTATGCTCCTCCTGTACTACATGTGCAGGATGTGTATCCGGCTGCAGCTCCTGACAGACCACA